>NC_064931.1:157411451-158611451 GCF_023897955.1 Schistocerca gregaria
TATTTGGGGAGCAAAATAACTGATGATGGTCGAAGTAGAGAGAATATAAAATGTAGACTAGCAATGGCAAGGAAAGCGTTTCTGAAGAAGAGAAATTTGTTAACATCGAGTATAGATTTAAGTGTCAGGAAGTCATTTCTGAAAGTATTTGTATGGAGTGTAGCCATGTATGGGAGTGAAACTAGTTTGGACAAGAAGAGAATAGAAGCTTTCGAAATGTGGTGCTACAGAAGAATGCTGAAGATTAGATGGGTAGATCATATAACTAATGAGGAGGTATTGAATAGGATTGGTAAGCAGAGAAGTTTGTGGCACAACTTGACTAGAAGAAGGGATCGGTTGGTAGGACATGTTCTGAGGCATCAAGGGATCACCAATTTAGTATTGGAGGGCAGCGTGGAGGGAAAAAATCGTAGAGGGAGACCAAGAGATGAATACACTAAACAGATACAGAAGGATGTAGGTTGCAGTAGGTACTGGGAGATGAAGAAGCTTGCACAGGATAGAGTAGCATGGAGAGCTGAATCAAACCAGTCTCAGGACTGAAGACTACAACAATATATATATATATATATATATATATATATATATATATATATATATATATATATATATATAATGACTTTTTTTGATGTGTAATTGTCCAGACATTTCATTGAAATATCTCTACAACTGCACATAAAAAAAGTTATAATACCACTTACTTTGTCTCGAACTCACTTTGTCCAACAATACAGTCCAACACTCGAGCCATCACCCTACCCTGTGCGTGGGTGGCGGGGGGCAATGTTGAAATCTTCAATGGGAAACCCCATTTCTTATTACACATTACGATTCTCCAACAAAATCTACATACGTCTTGTCGGAAGCATTTTCTTCGTTTCACCACAGATGGCTCTGTAACCAGAGTAGAAATGGGTACACAATCGTCATTTATTACACGCCATACAGTGGCCCTTGAATATCCAATGGCACGTGAGACGTCATATTCATGCTGCTAGGGTATGACATGCGATTTCACAACTTCTAATTGGAAACCCCATTTCTCCGACATCGAACGGGGGACTACTCACCGTGGCCATGTAGCGGACTAAGATGCCTCGTAACAGGCAGTGCACTGCACCTGCGCTCACGTTTCGTGGAGATGTAGGATAGGTAGCTGCTCAAAACAGTACAATATCTGCGCAGTGTTGATTACCCAGACACCTACCTATCATCTGGAGAACAAACGTGCAGGTGGACGATGTCCGTTGCAACCACAGAAGAGAAAACTGAAATGATCCTGATTTATGGAGACTGTAGGGAAAATGATGAGGCTGCTGTTAACTTGTATGCCGAGCGTTTCCGAGAGTAAGCTATCTCTTGTTCGTTCTTTTATAGTGTTGTGAACGACTTTATGCCTAATGGCAGCTTACAGACCGGCAAAAGGAAACGAAGCAAACGGGTTACAGGAGAAGCTTATGAAATAGCTTTACTAGCGGCAGTGCACCACAACCTAGACACAAGCGCCTGGCAGTTACACCGCGATTCCAGTTTGTCCATAGGCAGTACTGTCACAGTAGCGCATTGTCAAGAGTATCATCCATACCACATATCACTTCATCAAGAACTACATGACGCCGATTTCCATAACCGGCTAGTGTTTTATGAATGGGCATGTCAACAAATGTAAACGACCCCCACACCCCTTGCCATGATACTATTTTCCGATGAGTCTTCATTAACAAACCAAAGCAACGTTAACTGGCATAATATGCATTACTGGAGTGTAAACAATCCCCACTGGTTATGGCAAGCTGACCACCAACGTCTTTGGTAAATGGAAATGCCGTGTGGCTAGGGTAGGCCGTTCGCCTGGTGCAAGTCTTTCGAGTTGACGCCACTTCGGCGACTTGCGTATCGATGGGGATGAAATCAGAATGATAAGGACAACACAACACCCAATCCCTGAACGGAGAAAATCTCCGACCCAGCCGGGAATCGAAGCCGGGCAATTAGGTATGACATTCCGTTGCGCTGACCACTTAGCTACCAGGGGCGGACAACGTATGTGGTAGGTTGAAGTATAGTGCGGCATCATGGGGAGCAAACTTATTGGTCCGTATTTTATCGACGGCACGTTAAATTGGACGCAAATATCGAACGTTTCTGGAACAGTAACTACCGGTACTACCACAGAACGTTGCCCTGGACGTTAGAAAACGTACACTCCTGGAAATGGAAAAAAGAACACATTGACACCGGTGTGTCAGACCCACCATACTTGCTCCGGACACTGCGAGAGGGCTGTACAAGCAATGATCACACGCACGGCACAGCGGACACACCAGGAACCGCGGTGTTGGCCGTCGAATGGCGCTAGCTGCGCAGCATTTGTGCACCGCCGCCGTCAGTGTCAGCCAGTTTGCCGTGGCATACGGAGCTCCATCGCAGTCTTTAACACTGGTAGTATGCCGCGACAGCGTGGACGTGAACCGTATGTGCAGTTGACGGACTTTGAGCGAGGGCGTATAGTGGGTATGCGGGAGGCCGGGTGGACGTACCGCCGAATTGCTCAACACGTGGGGCGTGAGGTCTCCACAGTACATCGATGTTGTCGCCAGTGGTCGGCGGAAGGTGCACGTGCCCGTCGACCTGGGACCGGACCACAGCGACGCATGGATGCACGCCAAGACCGTAGGATCCTACGCAGTGCCGTAGGGCACCGCACCGCCACTTCCCAGCAAATTAGGGACACTGTTGCTCCTGGGGTATCGGCGAGGACCATTCGCAACCGTCTCCATGAAGCTGGGCTACGGTCCCACACACCGTTATGCCGTCTTCCGCTCACGCCCCAACATCGTGCAGCCCGCCTCCAGTGGTGTCGCGACAGGCGTGAATGGAGGGACGAATGGAGACGTGTCGTCTTCAGCGATGAGAGTCGCTTCTGCCTTGGTGCCAATTATGGTCGTATGCGTGTTTGGCGCCGTGCAGATGAGCGCCACAATCAGGACTGCATACGACCGAGGCATACAGGGCCAACACCCGGCATCATGGTGTGGGGAGCGATCTCCTACACTGGCCGTACACCTCTGGTGATCGTCGAGGGGACACTGAATAGTGCACGGTACATCCATACCGTTATCGAACCCATCGTTCTACCATTCCTAGACCGGCAAGGGAACTTGCTGTTCCAACAGGACAATGCACGTCCGCATGTATCCCGTGCCACCCAACGTGCTCTAGAAGGTGTAAGTCAACTACCCTGGCCAGCAAGATCTCCGGATCTGTCCCCCATTGAGCATGTTTGGGACTGGATGAAGCGTCGTCTCACGCGGTCTGCACGTCCAGCACGAGTGCTGGTCCAACTGAGGCGCCAGGTGGAAATGGCATGGCAAGCTGTTCCACAGGACTACATCCAGCATCTCTACGATCGTCTCCATGGGAGAATAGCAGCCTGCATTGCTGCGAAAGGTGGATATACACTGTACTAGTGCCGACATTGTGCATGCTCTGTTGCCTGTGTCTATGTGCCTGTGGTTCTGCCAGTGTGATCATGTGATGTATCTGACCCCAGGAATGTGTCAATAAAGTTTCCCCTTCCTGGGGCAATGAATTCACGGTGTTCTTATTTCAATTTCCAGGAGTGTAGAAACAGTAACAGACACCATTAGAAATAGAAGGATGAAATGTTTTGACATACAACCAGGATGAATAAAAGCAGGCTCACAGGACAAGTCTTTGAGATAGTAAACAAGAGAAAAAATTAGGCAAAGTGGATCACTCAAGCAGAGAAGGCATTAAAGAACTAAGGATCATACAAGACAACATAAACAATAGAGAACAGTTTAGAAACATCATAAAGAAACAAACACTTAAACAAGAATATACGGAGAACAGAACGGGAAAAAGATGGTCAGAAGAACGCAAGAGAGAACACATTGAACGTATGAAGAGAATTTGGTAAGAAGGAATAAAGAAGAAGACTTCATGACTACTCAAGTTCAATCGCTCTCTCAAAAGGGAATAATAGAAAATAATAGTAATAATTCGCGTGGGTTCGTGGACTAACTGCTCGAAATAATTTTCGGAGAATGCATTTAGGACAATCTCGGAAGACGTTTTCTGCCTACCACCGGTTTTGAGCAAGTATTTTTGCCAACATACCGAGGGTAGGTTAAAGTCCCCACCAACTATAACCGTATGAGTGGGGTATTTATTTGTTACGAGACTCAAACTTTCTCTGGACTGTTCCGCAACTGTATCGTCGGAGTCTGGGGGTCGGTAGAAGGAGCCAATTATTAACTTAATTCGGCTGTTAAGTATAACCTCCACCCACACCAATTCGCACGGAGTATCTACTTCGACTTCACTACAAGATAAACCACTACTGACAGACACAAACACTCCACCACCAATTCTGCCTAATCTATCTTTCCTGAACACTGTCTGGGACTTCTTAAAAATTTCTGCAGAACTTATTTCTGGCTTTAGCCAGCTTTCTGTACCTATAACGATATCAGCTTCTGTGCTTTCTATTAGCTCTTGAAGCTCAGGGATTTTTCCAGCGCAACTACAACAAATTACAACTATAATTCCGACTGTTCCTTGATCCAAGCACGTCCTGTAATTGCCAAGCACCCTTTGACATTGCAGCCCATCCCGCACTTTCCCGAGGCCTTCTAACCTAAAAAAACCGCCCAGTCCACGCCACACAGCCTCCGCTACCGTGTAGCTGAGTGTAGTGAACTCCTGACCTATTCAGCGGAACCCGAAACCCCACCACCCTATGGCGCAAGTCAAGGAATCTGCAGCCAATACGGTCGCAAAACCGTCTGAGCCTCTGATTCAGACCCTCCACCCGGCTCTGCACCAAAGGTCCGCAGTCGGTTCTGTCAACGATGCTGCAGATGGTGAGCTCTGCCTTCATCTCGTAAGCAAGACCGGCAGCCTTCACCAAATCAGATAGCCGCTGGAATCCAGAGAGAATTTCCTCAGATCCAAAGCGACACACGTCATTAGTGCCGACATGTGCCACCACCTGCAGCTGGCTGCACCCTGTGCTCTTCATGGCATCCGGAAGGACCCTTTCCACATCAGGAATGACTCCTCCCGGAATGCACACGGAGAGCACACTGGATTTCTTCCCCTCCTTAGCCGCCGTATCCCAAAGGGGCCCCATTACGCGCCTAACATTGGAGCTCCCAACTACCAGTAAGCCCACCCTCTGCGATTGCCCGGACCTTGAAGGCTGAGAATGATCCTCTGAAACAGGGCAGGCAGCTGCATCTGGCTCAGCCAGAGACAGTGCCTGAAACCGGTTTGTCAGACGCACCAGGGAGGCTTTCTGATCAGCCTCCGGGGACGCCTTTCGCTGCCTGCCACGCCTTGGAACGACCTCCCAATCAACCACAGGCGATGAGTAGGGATTTTATTTGAGGTTTCCTCCAGTAGTTCCCAGAAGTCAGCTATTGCCTGTGGATCTTCTCTATTGTAATCATTCATGGGGGCATGTACATTTATCAGTGTGTATGCCTTGTTTCCAGATTTTACTGAGATTGTCGAGATTCTTTCTGAAGTTCAATGGAAGTTTATTATTGAGTCTATAATTGATTTGTCCACAACAAAAACTGTGCCAAATTGTTTGGGTCCCTTGTTCAGCAGGACTGCAAGTTTTCCTTTGTAGGTTCTAAAGTTTCCTGACTCAAAATGATTTTCGTCAGTAAATCGTGTTTCTTGATTCGCAACGATTTTTATGTGCAATTTTTCCTTAGTATTTGTGAGTTGTTTGAGTTTACGTACTTTGGAGCGTGTGTTTGTGTTGAGAGTTCCTATGAAGTTTTTCTGTTTTGGTCTTAAAGATTTTGATTAAAATTGCTGCACCAAGAAGAATGCAGATGGTAAATGGGTATTCATTGGACAAATATATTATACTAGAACTGACATGTGATAACATTTTCACCCAGTTTGGGTGCATATATCCTGAGAAATCATTACCCAGAACAACTACCTCTGGCCGTAATAACGGCCTTGATACGCCTGGGCATTGAGTCAAACAGAGCTTGGATGGCGTGTACAGGTACAGCTGCCCATGCAGCTTCGACACGATATCACAGTTCATCAAGTGTAGTGACTGGCGTATTATGACGAGACAGTTGCTCGACCACCATTGACCAGACGTTTTCAATTGGTGACAGATCTGGAGAATGTGCTGGCCAGGGCAGCTGACGAACATTTTCTGTATGGAGAAAGGCCCGTACAGGACCTGCAACATGCAGTCGTGCATTGTCCTGCTGAAATGTAGGGTTTCACAGGGATCGAATGAAGGGTAGAGCCACGGGTCGTAACACATCTGAAATGTGACGTCCACTGCTCGAAGTGCTGTCAATGCGAACAAGAGGTGACCGAGACGTGTAACCAATGGCACCCTATACCATCACGCCATGTCGCCAAGCACGGATGCAAACATCATGATGCTGTAAACAGAACCTGGATTCATCCGAAAAAATGACATTTTGCCATTCGTGCACCCAGGTTCGTCGTTGAGTACACCATCGCACTCGCTCCTATCTGTGATGCAGCGTCAAGGGTAACCGCAGCCATGGTCTCCGAGCTGATAGTCCATGCTGCTGCAAACGTCGTCGAACTGTTCGTGCAGATGGTTGTTGTCTTACAAACGTCCCTATCTGTTGACTCAGGGATCGAGACTTGGCTGCACGATCCGTTATAGCCATACGGATAAGATGCCTGTCATCTCGACTGCTAGTGATTCGAGGCCGTTCCGTATTACCCTCCTGAGCCCACCGATTCCATATTCTGCTAACAGTCATTGGATCTCGATCAATGCGAGCAGCTATGTCGCAATACGATAACCAGCAATCGCGATAGGCTACAATCCGACCTTTATCAAAGTCGGAAACGTGATGGTACGCATTTCTCTTCCTTACACGAGGCATCACAACTACGTTTCACCAGGCAGCGCCTTTCAACTGCAGTTTGTGTATGAGAAATCGGTTGGAAACTTTCCTCATGTCAGCACGTTGTAGGTGTCGTCACCGGAACCAACCTTGTGTGAATACTCTGAAAAGCTAATCCGTTGCGAATCACAGCATCTTCTTCCTGTCGGTTAAATTTCGCGTCTGTAGCACGTCATCTTCGTGGTGTAGCAATTTTAATGGCCAGTAGTGTATATAGTGGGAAAATGTAAATACTTAATGTCAACTGTAAACTTTAACTACAATTTCCAGCTGACACTGAATATTTATAGTTTGCCACTGAGGCATAACATAAATAAACTATATATTACCATGAATTACAAGGCTATTAGCAGGATAGAAAGTACACTAACTCACACATTTAATGTTGAAACAAATATATACGACATACAATCTAACTTCCACACCTTGCGTTTCCTCTGTCATGCTTATACAGTATGCAATCTCACATACATAGTGTGCTGAGTGTATACTGGCATACACAATGTGAAATCTCCTCACACGTGCACATGCACCCACGCAAATACAGCGCTATGAGTTCAGATACTTCTATTGATACTGAACAACGTGATATCAGTATTTACTGCACTGACAGACTAACAGTTTTTTTTTTCTTTATTGTAATTTTGAAACCTGTACAACAGGCAGGCTGTCAGCAGCGTTCTATGCTGCTCTTCAGCCATAGGATACAAAATGAGAAAAAACAGAAAGATTACACATAGGTTACAGAACGGTGGGCAAGAAAACATTTGACACAGAAAGGCAAACACGGAGCCGTTCACACTCGACGATAGACCACACTTGAAACAGTTGACACGACGCACAAACACGGAAGACGGCGATGGCACAGGTGAACGATGGAGTGCGACGGTGAACACTGAACACTAAACACGACGGCACACACGAGACACTGATGGCGATGATCTCCGGCGCGCGAAAGTCCGCGTAGCGTGTGCGAGTCCGGGGACCTGCCAAGAGGGGAAGAAGGGCGGGGGGGGGGGGTGGAGAGGGGAGAACAAAGACGCAAATGGCTGAGGAGATGGGAGGAGGAGTAGAGGGACAGGGGAGGGGAAGCCCGGGGCAGGAGTGGGGAGAAAGGGATGAGGGAGGGAGGATGCCCAAAGGAACAGACACAGGAAGAGGGAGGGAGGATCAAAGTTGGTAGGAGGGGTATATGGAGGGAAGGAGGACATCATCAGGGAGGGGGAGCTGGCGGAAGCCACCTTGGGAGAGGGTAAGGAGGGTAGAGAGATGGAGACTGGGTGGGACGTGGGAATACAGGTGCGGCAGCGTGCGGGGGCGGGAGAGGATGGGCGAGACAAGAGGGTGAGGAGGATCAAGTTTGCGTGAGGTGTACTGGATCTGTATCGCCTCAAGGAAAAGGAGGAGGTGGGGGAATGGAATGAGATCGTACAGGATCCGCGTGGGGGAGGGGAGACTGATGCAATAGGCGAGGCGGAGAGCATGGCGTTCAAGGATTTGGAGGGATTTGTAAAAGGTAGTGGGGGCGGTGATCCAGGCCGGATGGGCGTAACAAAGGATAGGGCGGATGAGGGACTTATAGGTGTGGAGTATGGTGGAGGGGTCCAGACCCCACGTACGACCGGAATGGAGCTCGAGGAGATGGAGACGGGAGTGTGCTTTGGCTTGGATTGTCCGGAGATGTGGGGTCCAGGAGAGTCGACAGTCGAGGGTGACGCCAAGGTACTTGAGGGTGGGGGTGAGGGCGATAGGACGGCCATAGACGGTGAGATAGAAATCAAGGAAGCGGAAGGAAGGGGTGGTTTTGCCTACAATGATCGCCTGGGTTTTGGAGGGGTTGACCTTGAGCAACCACTGGTTGCACCAAGCAGTGAACCGGTCAAGATGGGATTGGAGAAGGTGTTGGGAGCGCTGTAGGGTGGGGGCAAGGGCAAGGAAGGCGGTGTCATCGGCAAACTGGAGAAGGTGGACGGGGGGTGACGGCGGCGGCATGTCCGCCGTATACAAAAGGTACAGAAGGGGGGAGTGGACGGAGCCTTGGGGCACACCGGAGGAGGGAAAAAAGGTGTAGGAATCTGTGTTATGGATGGTGACATAGGAAGGACGGTGGGAGAGAAAGGAGCCGATCAGACGGACGTAATTAATGGGAAGGGCGAAGGTTTGGAGCTTGAAGAGGAGACCGGAATGCCATACGTGGTCATAAGCACGTTCGAGGTCCAGGGAGAGTAAGATGGCAGAGCGACAGAAATTAAGCTGTTCAGAAAGGAGATGAGTGAGGTGAAGGAGAAGGTCGTCGGAAGAGAAGGATGGTCGAAAGCCACACTGGGTGATGGGAAGGAGGCGGTGCTGGCAGAGATGCTGGTGGATGCGGCGGGTGAGGATAGATTCCAGGACCTTGCTGAAGACCGAGGTAAGGCTGATGGGACGGTAGGAGGAGACGGCGGATGGCGGTTTACCAGGTTTAAGGAACATCAGGATACGTGAGGTTTTCCACAGGTCGGGGTAGTAACCGGTGGACAGGACTACATTGTAGAGCATGGCCAGGGTGGAGAGGAAAGAGACAGGAGCTTCACGAAGGTGACGGTTAGGTGACAGGATCGTGACCAGGAGCGGTGTTGCATTTTGTGCGGAGTGTAGCAATGAGATCCTGTGTAGTGATAGGGGCATTGAGTTCTGTGTGTGCAATGTTGTCCAAGTACTGGAAACCAGGCGCTAGGGGAGGAACAGAGGTGTCAGTTCGATCGCGGACATCCGGGAAGAGGGAGCAATCGAACTGGGGATCATCGGGGATGGAAAATACATTGGAGAGGTAGGAGGCAAAGTGATTGGCCTTACTAAGGGTGTCAGGGAATGGGTGATCATTATGTAGGAGACGATAATAGGGGGAGGGTTTAGTTCCGGTAAGGCGACGGAAGGCTGACCAGAACTTGGACGAGTTGATAGGTAGGGTAGCATTCAAACGGGTGCATGTCTGTCGCCAGTCCCGGCGTTTCTTGGCAGCGAGCAAATTACGAATGTGTCGCTGGAGTTGCTGGTGGCGTCGTATTGTGTCCTGGTCACGCATGTGGAGGAAGGCACGGTAGAGACGACGGGATTCACGGAGGAGGAGGACGGCCTGTGGAGGTAAGGTAGGACGGTGAGGGTGGATGGCGACAGTAGGGACGTGGGCCTCCACGGCCTCAGACAAGGTCTGCTGGAGAAAGGAGGCGGCATGGGTTACATCGTCAGGGTGGCGGTTGGTGAAGGGGTGGCTATCGACCTGGGTGGAGAGGGTATCCGGCTAGGTATTCCAGTTGGCACGGGAATAGTCATGGATATACTTTAGGGGAGGGTCATTACAAGGGTTGGGGCAGGGGCGACGACCGTCGGAAATGGTGAGGAGGACAGGGAGATGGTCGCTACCAGTAGGCTCCAGGACATCCACCGTTATGCGGCCAAGGAGGTTAGGGGAGGAAAGGATAACATCGGGAGTGGAGCTGGATTCAGGGCGGGTGTGCTGGGGGATGGGGATGAGGTCCCCTTGAAGGGAGGAGAGGAACCGATGCCACCGCCGTAACTGGGCGGCGGAACGACTATGGATGTTGAGGTCGGCGGCGCTCACGTAGGAGGAGAAGGTATGAGCAATGTGGGAGAGGAAGTCGAAGGGATTAGGGATGTTAGGGCGGACATAGATGGTGGCGCAGGTGACGGTAAGGCCAGGGAAGAAGAGACTAAGGATCAGGTGTTTGGTGGGGTCGGGAAGGAGAGGTTGGAGCCGTACTGGGATCTGACGGTGGTGACCAATGGCAACTCCGCCACGCGCAATCGGGAGGGGATTATCGGAGCAGTGAAGGAGGTAGGGCGACATGTGGACGGTGTGGTGGGGTTGGAGAAAACTTTCATTGAGGAGGAAAGCATCCACACGGTGGGTGGAAAGGGTGTGCAGGAAGAGGTTCTTGTTGGCGGGAAGGGAGCAGATGTTGTTGAAAAGGATACGGTGCTGTCGCGCCATGACAGAGATTTAGACAAGGGTGTCAAGACGGGAGAAGGTGAAATGGGCCTGTTTGTTGGAGCAGGTGGCATACATTTTCAAGTGGAAAATGGAACGGGCGGCGAGGGAGACCTGTTGAAGGGTGTGAGGGCGCTGGAAAGGGTGGACGTTTTGTAAGACAATGGTGAGGAACTTGATGATGTCCTCAGCGGTGGAGGGGGGGGGGGGCGAAGGGAATTTCCAGGAGGGGTGGGAGCGTCCAGAGGATGGACAGGTACAGTGAGTTCAGGAGTGGTCAGAGGGGGTCGGGCTTTACACTTTTGGGAGTAGGTGGGATGGGGGAGATTGCAGGTATTGCAGGAGGGAGGGGATTGTTGGTTAGGTCACTGCCAGAGGAAGTGGGTTTGTTTGCAATGCAGGCAGGTGGGGGCCTCGTGGCACTCAGCTGTTGGGTGTGCGTTATAGCGCAGACACCTCTGGCAGCGCAGGGATTGAGGAGGAGTGCGGGAGGGGTCGACCATATAGCGCTGGTGGAAGAGGAGGGCACCCTCCTTCAATAGACGGTCAATGGAGGGGGTGTCCTCGGAGAAAACCCGCATAAGGTGGGTGGGGCCAGACGAGTTGAAAATGCGGCGGACCGCCCGCACCTCCAGTGTGGGATGCGCCTTGAGCTCCGCCAACACCTCCTCCTCTGTGATCGTCGGACTGAGCCGAGTGATCACAGCGGTGAGGGTCGGCAGGCGACGCGGGGGTTGGGGTTGGCGGGTTGGAGATGGAGAAGGAGCAGGGGTGAGGGAAGTGTTGGGGCCAAAACGGGTGATGGGGAGGCGGAAGAGGATGTCAGTATGGAGGGTAGGGCTGGGGGAGGAGATGAGAAAGGAATCCCGTCTGGGAGTGAGGAGAGAGACGGGGGCACCAGGGACGTGTTGACAGAGGAGGAGGGAGAGATTCCGGGCCTCGAGAAGGGAAGGATCCGGACGGGAGAGGAGGTATTTGTATAAAGAAGGGGGGGAGGAGGAGGAGGAAGCGGAAGGAGCAGGGGCAGGTGGGGAGACATCCATGGCATCCTGGGAGGGGGAAGGAGGATGGGGCGGGGCCTTTTTGGGAGCAGAGGAGGTGGCGGTGCCACTAGGGCATTTAACGGCGGCAGAAGGGTGGGTGGTGACATGAGGGATAGGAGCTATACGGAGGTGGCGGGAACGGGCAGGTACTGGCGTGGACGCAGCAGATGGCGCCGGAGATGGTGACGGTGAAGGCGACGGCGGTGGCGGTGACGGCGAAGGCGATGGGGAGAGTTGGGCGTGGGCAGTGGCCCGACGGGCCACCACCCTAGCTGGAGCTGCAGTAACAGGCTGGGGGAGTGGGGGGAAAGGATCAGAGGGAGAGGAGTGGGAGGAAGAAGCTGGAGAGGGGCCGACAAAGAACGAAGGCGAAGGGAGAGTGAGAAGAGGAGGGATGGAAAGAGGGGGGTGTGACTGGGCACACCATGTAATGGTGGTGGTGGCGGCAGAGGGGGACGTGTAGACTATGGCTGTGGTAGTAGTGGTCGTAGTGGTGGTGGGGGCTGACATGATGACAAGGATATAGAAACGTACACAGGACAGACTAACAGTTAGAGCTAAGAAAGGTAGTACGTTTTAGTCAGATTGGTACCTCCGAGTACACGTAGCACAAGTTAGCCATTAAAGTTCATTTTTCCCTGGGCAGCAGGTCAGGCATTTAAGTTTGGACACATGGACGCAAAATAGACAGTCTGTACTGAGATGAATAGTCAGCTTTGTGGTGCAGCTACGACCAAGCACAAGACATCCGGTAGAAAGTTATGTTGCGTGTTTGTGGGACTACTGTTACACACAGAGAAACAATAACTAACACAATGAAATGAGTACATGTTAGGGTACCAATGATCGCAGTACCTGTACCTGTATTGCTGACACCCTATATATATGCCTCTGTAATCACTACAACAAGTGAGTCATACTATTCCACATATTCACACACATATTTTCACTACACTTACATATGCACTATATGATAAAAAGTATCCAGACACCCCCAAAAACATACGTTTTTCATATTAAGTGCATTGTGCTGGCACCTACTGCCAGGTACTCCATAAGAGCGACCTCAGTAGTCATTAGACATCGTGAGAGAACAAATGGGCTTCGAACGTGGTCAGAACATTTGGTGTCACTTGTATTATGCGTCTGTACACAAGATTTCCACACTCCTGTACATCCCTAGGTCCACTGTTTCCGATATGATAGTGAAGTGGAACCGTGAAGGGACACGTACAGCACAAAAGCGTACAGGCCCACCTCGTCTGTTAACTGACAGAGACCGCCGACAGTTGAAGAGGGTCGTAATGTGTAGTAGGCAGACATCTATCGAGACCATCACAAAGGAATTCCAAACTAAATCTGGATACACTGCAAGTACTATGACAGTCAGGCGGAAGGTGAGAAAACTTGCATTTCATGGTCGAGCGGCTGCTCATAGGCCACACATCATGCCGGTAAATGCTAAACGTCGTCTAGCTTGGCGTAAGGAGCGCAAATATTGGACGATTGAACAGTGGAAAAATGTTGTGTTGAGCGACGAATCACGGTACACAATGTCGCGATCCTATGGCGGGGTGTAGGTATGGCGAACGCCCGGTGGAATTCATCTGCCGGCGTGTGTAGTGCCAACAGGAAAATTCGGAGGCGGTGGTGTTATTGTGTGGTGGTGTTTTTCAAGGAGGAAGTTTGCACCCCTTGTTGTTTTGGGTGGCACCATCACAGCACAGGCCTACATTGATGTTTTAAGCACCTTCTTGCTTCCCACTGTTGAAGAGCAATTCGGGGATGGCGATTGCATCTTTCAACACGGTCGAGCACCTGTTCATAATGCACGGCATGTGTCGGAGTGGTTAAACGACAATAACATCACCGTAATGGACTGGCCTGCATAGATTATTGACCTGTGTCCTGTAAAACACCTTTGGTATGATTTGGAACGCCGACTTCGTGCCAGGTCTCACCGACCGACATCGATACCTCTCCTCCTCAGTGGAGCACTCTGTGAAGAATGGGCTGCCATTCCTCAAGAAACCTTCCAATACCTGATTGAACGTATGACTCGTATGACTTCGAAAGTGGAAACTGTCATAAAGGCTAAGGGTGGGCCAACACCATATTGAATTCCAGCATTACCGATGGAGGACGCCACGAACTTGTAAGTCATTTTCAGTCAGGTGTCCGGATACTTTTGATCACATAGTGTATATATATCGCATCATTGGCCAGCGTAGTTGGAAACTCTATCACACAAGTAAATAATATTCATAGCGTAGAGTTTTGATCTCATCAGTATAAAAGTCCTGCTTATAATCATGATGTGACAGGATGAATCTCATATACGATACAAAATGTACTGTCGTGTTCAAAATTACCCAAACGACCTAAATTGCATTCCGTCTGATTTGTACCCAACCCGTATAACGTAACTGTCTTGCACGCCTCGGCTCTGGTTTCGATAATGTTGTCTGAGTATACAAAGTGGTTTCTGCAACAGACCACTACAGAAAACTGCTCTGTGTGGCTATCAGTCCAGGTAAAAATTAATACCACGAGAATGCTAATATCAGAAAACACATTATTAGCAATGACACAGTCTTTAACGATTGTAAACTCAAATTCGTTACAATAAATGACATTTCATATAGCAAGTATTAACATGAAATTATAAGACGAAAATTTTTGTAGTAAACCGCGATCAGGGACTCCAATCCAGTAACTATTGTTTCTGTTAACTAACCACTAAAGACGTTAACTCACAAGTGACGAAGGAGGTGCATGTTTAACTTTAAATAACGTGGCTTAAATTTTTCTGTTGGGCGAGGAGTAGAAACCCAGCACCTAATTGAACTGTAAACTAACCACAATAAAATTTTAGATATCGAAATTTTTCACCGATTGCGAGATGTTTCAAACGGAAACGACAAGACGAGAAAGTATTGTCCTACCAAAATTCGAACGCAGCACTTATCATTGTCATATCTAGCCCCTAATAGACGTCAATTATCGTTTATTTCACCAGTAGCGAGAGTTGAACTCTGCACTTTTCATCGTTGGAAACTCCCTGCTTGCTCTGATATGTCTGACAGTCAGCTATCATTTGTTTGATATCTTTATTGGTATGCTTCCAAAAACGTGTTACCAAACCAGTCATTTGGTGATGAATTTCCTGACTTATTGTGGTAGAGCAACGTTCGTATTTGGCATAGGAGAGCTTATGATATGATAACTCTGCTGTGATCATTGTCTGTGTGCAGCAATAGGACGCCAGTGAGCTCTGATAATTCGTGCTGATGGTGCCAACACAACAGAACCTTGAGGTGCTGGATGAATTTTTGATTCATCGACTACTGGTGTTCCCCAAAGTTGTTGATGTCACGGAGGACAGGATCCTCTAGCGGCTATTGGGCTATGTTTATGGCGTCTGTACTTCAAATCAGTATACAAGCATACATCTTGTGAAGCACGAAAGTCACGATCTTGCCCCACCAGGTGATGGGATAATGTGTCCCCTCTTACATGTTCTGGTGCTGAGCAGTAATGGGTGTTATAGCAGTATTCAGTGAAGAGCAATGGCCAACATTGCAGAGGTCGTGCTTCTTGATAGGTATATTAGCATGAGAGTTAAACAATGGCATAAATAAATTATGATCATTTAACAGATCGAAGAGCTGGCCATACACATAGTTATGAACTTTTTTGGAGGAAAGATGACGGAGAAAGACTCATTTTCTGTATGACTGTAATTGCACTGTGTAGATATCAGAATTTTTGAGGTGAATATAACCGGGAATTCCACTCTGTTGACTTTGTGCGAAAGAACAGCCCGAAGACGCATCTGATGAAACAATCAGTAAATTCTTAGGGTCGTAAGTGTTTAAGGTGACCCAACAATGATTTTAGTTGTTTGGTATTTCTCTGAACCAGAAGCTTTTGTATCGTCTCTACATAGTGTGGAGTGGGGTGTATACCTAAAGGTCCTAGATATTCGGCTTGTGCCACCGAAAAATAGCATTTTTCTTTGTTAACCTGCAAGCTGACTTGTTGGTGAAAGCTAAATAAAGCTTTCAAGTTGGGTTGCAAGGTCCTTTGCGTTTGTGCCAGTGTCAAGGATACAGTCAAGATAATTATTTGTGCACAGAAATCTTTGTAGTAGAAGTTCCAAATACCGCTGAAATGTTACTAATCCGCTGGCAATGACAAAGGGCATGCTATTGTATTGGAAAAGGCCAAATGGGGTATTAATAACCAAGATGCTGTTGAAAGCCCCATCCAAAGCTAATTGTAAATAAGCCTCCCTTAGTTCGATTTTTGCAAAGAGTGTGTCACGGGCAAGCTTTGCTATGATGATTTCTACCTCCAGCATAGGATAGGCATCAGTGACAGATGGTGCATTGGCTGTGGACTTAAAATACACACAAATTCGCAAAGATCAAAATTTGTAGATCGACGCAAAATTTATCCCATGATACGTAATGTATATTTTGGGCCTTAAAAACCCAATAATGGCCAAGAGCTTTAAGGTAATGTATACTTCAAAGTCGGCGCAGCAGATCGTCTGATGCCCCCAACTGAGGCAAATTGTTAAAGAAGCTCTTGATATAGGCACCAGACAAAGAAAAGAAAAAAATGGATATGATTCGTTGAATTGCGTGCTTCTAGACCCAGAGCATTATAAAAATGTAAACCCAAGATATTTGCTGCTCCCATCAGGTAGACGACAAAAACACGAGACGACAGCGATGCCGCTTGATACTTTTTGCACTGAACTGGTTCTTCACCTCAGTGGTGTCAGTACTGTAGCTGTTCAGTTCCTTTGCGAAGGTCTACACTGAGCTGAAGCAAGAAACCTAAACGTATCTCATTTCACGATGGGAGTGGAGAAAGCAGTATGTATTTGAAAGGTGACAGGGATGTTGTTGATCAGAACCTCTAATGTCAACAGACGACTGTAGAAGAGCAGGACGACCTTTACGATGAAGACATCTGGGCCATGTACGCAGTGTGACTCATCCAAGAGATAGTCCATTGTGTCCAGATTGGTACTATCAATATTCATTATAAATGTAGACTGGCAAATCTATTCCCTATGTCCTGTTTTTACCACGGGCTTTGCATCTCACACAGCGAAATACACTACTGGCCATTAAAATTGCTACACCAAGAAGAAATGCAGGTGGTAAATGGGTATTCATTGGACAGATATATTATACTAGAACTGACATGTGATTACGTTTTGAAGTAATTTGGGTGCATAGATCCTGAGAAATCAGTACCCACAACAACCACCTCTGGCCTTAATAACGGCCTTGATACGCCTGGACATTGAGTCAAACACAGCTTGGATGGCGTGTACAGGTACAGCTGCCCATGTAGCTTCAACAGGTTACCACAGTTCGTCAAGAGTAGTGACTGGCGTATTGTGACGAGCCAGTTGTTCGGCCACTATTGACCAGACGTTTTCAGTTGGTGAGAGATCTGAAGAATGTGCTGGCCAGGGCAGCTGTTGAATATTTTCTGTATGCAGAAAGACCTGTACCTGACCCGCAACATGCGGTCGAGCATTATCCTGCTGAAATGTAGGGTTTCGCAGGGATCGAATGAAGGGTAGAGCCACAGGTCGTAACACATCTGAAATGTAACGTTCACTGTTCAAAGTGCCGTCAATGCGAACAAGAGGTGACCGAGACGTGTAACCAATGGCACCCCATACCATCCCGCCGGGTGATACGCCAATATGGCGATGACGAATACATGCTTCCAATGTGCGTTCACCGCGATGTCGCCAAACACGGATTGCGATCATCATGATGCTGTAAACAGAACCCTGTATTCATACGAAAAATGACGTTTTGCCATTCGTGCAGCCAGGTTCGTCGCTAAGTACACCATCGCATGCGCTCGTGTCTGTGATGCAGCGTCTAGGGTAACCGCAGCCATGGTCACCGAGCTGACAGTCCATGGTGCTGCAAACATCGTCGAACTGTTCGTGCAGATGGTTGTTGTCTTGCAAACGTCCCCATGTGTTGACTCAGGGATCGAGACGACGCTGCACGATCAGTTACAGCCATGCGGGTAAGATGCCTGTCATCTCGACTGCCAGTGATACGAGGCCGCTGGCATCCAGCACGGCGTTCCGTATTACCCTCCTGAACCCACTGATTCCATATTCTGCTAACAGTCATTGGATCTCGACTAACGCGAGCAGCAATGTCGCGTTACAATAAACCGCCGACGCGATAGGCTACATTCCGACCTTTATCAAAGTCGGAAACGTGATGGTACGCATTATTCCTCCTTACACGAGGCATCACAACAACGTTTCACCAGGCAACGGCAGTCAACTGCTGTTTGTGTATGAGAAATCGGTTGGAAACATTCCTCATGTCAGCACGTTGTAGGTGTCGCCACCTGCGCCACCCTTGCGTGAATGCTCTGAAAATCTAATCATTTGCACATCACACGATCTTCTTCCTGTCGGTTAAATTTCGCGTCTGTAGCACGTCATCTTGGTGGTGTAGCAATTTTAATGGCCAGTAGTGTAGTGTTGGTGGCGATGACGTGTGATGAGACAATTACTGCACGAAAATAACTTCTGGTTTCTTTGGTTGCTTGTGACGTCGTTTCAAGAGGGTGACGTTTTCTCGGATCCGGAACGGCTGGGGGGCGGGGAGTCTTGGTCTTACCTGTGGAGCAGGTGGCAAAAAGCTGTGATGGGCCTTGCAGGACTGTCGAGGACCAGACTGACTGGGTCACGTAATTTGAAAAGGTCATTCCAAATGCCCTCATCTGCCAAATGAACTAGTATCACATCCCTAAGTAATGATTTGGAATTGACTGTGTACACCTAGCAGTGGAGCAATGAAAAGGACAATCCCAGGAGAGTCCATGCAATAGATCAACCTACTCCCAGTAGGACTTCCTGTTCCATTTATGATAAATAAAAACTTTGTGCCTGGCTCTGCAACTTGAGACTGGGAATCAAAATATTCTAACGAGCTCGGTATCTAACGTTCATAGGCTAATTCGTGCTTTTCTACTGCCGGATTAACTGCTGCAAGACGTGGCTGACATCAGCCACTGCGTTAGCCAACAGAAAACCCTGTTGCTGGCTTTCACCTAAGATTCTGTGGACGATGACATGCCGTTCCAGGTGGGCATCGTAGTTGTCCCCTGGTTCTGATTTCCTCTCAAATGGCAGGAAACGTATTGGCGACGCCCTGGGGCCTTTCGTCATGGAGTCGATATGAGAAAATCAATTGGAAACATCAGATGACTTTACCTGGGGCGCAGCGCTAGCGTTCAACCTACACTACTGGCCATTAAAACTGTTGCACCAAGAAGAAGTGTAGCTGATTACCGGGTATTCATTGGTCAAATATATTATACTAGAACTGACATGTGATTACATTTTCAAGTAATTTGGGTGAATAGATGCTGAGAAATCAGTACCCAGAACAACCACCTCTGGCCGTAATAACGGCCTTGATACGCCTGGGCATTGACTCAAACAGAGCTTAGATGGCGTTTACAGGTACAGCTGATCATGCAGCTTCAACACAATACCACAGTTCATCAAAAGTAGTGACTGGCGTATTGTGACGAGCCAGTTGCTCGGCCGCCATTGACCAGACATTTCCAGACGTTTTCAGTTAGTGAGAGATCTGGAGAATGTGCTGGCCAGGGCAGCAGTAGAACATGTTCTGTATCCAGGAAGGCCCGTACAGGACCTGCAACAAGCGGTCGTGGATTATCCTGCTGAAATGTAGGGTTTCGCAGGGATCGAATGAAGGGTAGAGCCACGGGTTGTAACACATCTGAAATGTAACATCCACTGTTCAAAGTGCCGTCATTGCGAACAAGAGGTGACCGAGAATGGCCCGTACAGGACCTGCAACATGCAGTCGTGCATTGTCCTGCTGAAATGTAGGGTTTCACAGGGATCGAATGAAGGGTAGAGCCGCGGGTCGTAACACATCTGCAATGTAACGTCCACTGCTCGAAGTGCTGTCAATGCGAACAAGAGGTGACCGAGACGTGTGACCAATGGCACCCTATACCATCACCCCATGTCGCCAAGCACGGATGCAAACATCATGATGCTGTAAACAGAACCTGGATTCATCCGAAAAAATGACGTTTTGCCATTCGTGCACACAGGTTCGTCGTTGAGTACACCATCGCAGCCGCTCCTGCCTGTGATGCAGCGTCTAGGGTAACCGCAGCCACGGTCTCCGAGCTGATAGTCCATGCAGTTGGAAACGTCGTCGAACTGTTCGTGCAATGGTTGTTGGCTTGAAAACGTCCCCATCTGTTGACTCAGGAATCGAGACGTGGCTGCACGATCCATTACAGCCATGTGCATAATATGCCTGTCATCTCGACTGCTAGTGATACGAGGCCGTTGGCATTCAGCACGGCGTTCCGTATTACCCTCCTGAACCCACTGATTCCATATTCTGCTAACAGTCATTGGATCTCGACCAACGCGAGCAGTAATGTCCTGATACGATAAACCGCAATCGCGATAGGCTACAACCCGACCTTCATCAAAGCCGGAAACGTGATGGTAAGCATGTCTCCTCCTTACACGAGGCATCATAACAACGTTTCACCAGGCAACGCCGGTCAACTGCTGTTTGTGCATGAGAAATCGGTTGGAAACTTTCCTCATGTCAGGACATTGCAAGTGTCGCCACCGGGGCAACCTTGTGTGAATGCTCTGAAAAGCTAATCATTCGCATATCACAGCACCTTCTTCCTGTCTGTTAAATTTCGCGTCTGTAACATGTCATCTTCGTGGTTTAGCAATTTTAATAGCCAGTAGTGTAGATTCACAAAAAACCTTTTCCCCAATTGAAGTGTCTCCTGCTGGTTTCACTGCGGAAGAACTTACACCCTGGTAGACAATAAACAATAGGTTTAATAGTAATAAAATAAATGCACTCTTCTATGTTCTGGAGAATTAATTTGCTAGAAATCAAGGACATAAAATACTTTAGCAGTCAGTTTAACATTACTGTTATGATAAGGAAATGCTAGACAGTTCACCAACAAATGAGCGATTACAGTCTCTGGGCACAATCACAATAACAACCCAAGACACTAAACTCCGGAAGGTTGAGCATCAGCCTCGGTGTAGCATAGATAAAGACTACTGGATTCAGTAGTGGCGTTTCCTGGTTGGCGAGGTGGCTTCATCTGCCGGATGTGGACAGTGTGATGGAGTAAGTACTGACTGGCGGATGAACTGGTCACGCACTATTTGCAGCCACTTGATATGGGGGAAGCAAATAGATCCACAATGATTTTGCCTCCTAGGAGCGATGCTGTTGCGGCTTGTTAGTGAGGCGAAAGTCGTGAGTGGCAGTTGCGTTGTTCAGAATTGTCCTCAATAACACTCTCGGTGCTAAAGTTGTTGTTGAACTGATACACGTTCAGTGGGCTCTCAGTGTCATGCCCTCTGTGCTCTCATGCATAGGCTACCCTTAGTGCTGTACTGTTATGTTCGTGGGCTATACGCCCAGCCATAGCACTTAGGACTAGTCTTTTGAGTTAGAGGAGTGGAGCAAAATTGTTTAAACATGCAGGCTGCACTGTTTTAGAATTTAGAGCACGTGGACTTTTAGCATAAGTGAGCTATAATATCAGGAGAAAACCGATGATTTTTAAATTTCCCATCATATTACGCTTAGAAGAAGTGATATAACAACCATGCTCTCTGCACCAGTATCCAATAAGTCCATTATAAGGCTGGGAAATCTGACAACCATGCAAGTATTCCATCTTGGATCAACGTCATAGAATTTGTGCTAATATATCCAGGTCGCCGTCTCGGATGGCGATCTTCGATTCTGGTGTCATAGAACCTCTGCTGGTAACTCCAGATCCGCCATCTTGGACTGACACATCATAGAGGCTGTGCTACTATCTCCAGGTCTCCCAGTTTTGGTTTTTATATTTAGCACAACGGGTCTGTTTTGAACATACAGACATTTTTTGAATTTCCTGCTGCTTTATATGTAGGGAAATTGACTTATGAAACCATAGGATTGAGTGATGGGAATCGGGCAACAATGCATCATATCATAGATGACATCATCAGAAACATACCCTGTGCCGAAATTTACCCCAGCTATATCACTCAAAACGGCCTTGCCACAGTGGATGCACCGGTTCCCGTCAGATCACCGAAGTTAAGCGCTGTCGGGCGTGGCCGGCACTTGGATGGGTGACCATCCGGGCCGCCATGCACTGTTGCCATTTTACAGAGTGCACTCCGCCTCGTGATGCCAATTGAGGAGCTACTCTACCGAAAGTAGCGGCTCCGGTCAAATCAACCATCATAACTACTGGGAGAGCGGTGCACTGACCCCATGACCCTCATATGCACATCCTCAACTGAGGATGTCACGGCGGTCGGATGGTCCCGGTGGGCCACATGTGGCCTGATGACGGAGAGCATACTACTCATATCTGCCCATCTGGTACTAATGGAAATTTTCATGCAAATACATAGCTTGTATTAACAAGAAGTATAGGCACGAAAAACAAGAGTTTGTAATGGAATTACGATACATAAATGTTCAGTAATTCCACAGAACCAGGTCTTTCTTTCAAATGCAGTGATGAAATAATTCACACATGAGTACGATCACTATACCTTAAACTCTACACTACCGATCAAAAGTTTTCGATCATCCATGATAAAAAGTGTATATTTTATTTCAATGTACAAACACATTGTACAAAGAAGCAAACCAACAAAATAAATATTTTCTCTTTCTGTCATGAAGTACAATAATATATGAGTCAGATTTTAGCCTGTTCAGAGCATCCACCTTTCGCCTTTAGCATAAAATCTTGGCATTTTGGAGATAAGATATTGCAGTATTTTTGCAGATATTGCACTCCAGCACGTCTATAAATTGTTCAATAGACCTTCAACATCACATGACCTCAGTTTTCTGACCTACTTGTCAAGTTCATTGTATAAGAGTTGAATGGGATTTAAGTCAGGTTCTTTAGTTCACCACATTTCTCTTTTCTACTGACATACCCTCTCCACAGTTTAGAAGCATATTTCGGATTATTGCCTTCTGCAGAATAAACCCATGTCCCCTAATCTATTGTGCGATGAAACTGCATTACTGATCAGTACCCTGTGATATCCTTCCTTCTTTAATGTTTCATTAATTCTCACTAAATCACTGATTTTATCACCCGCAAAACATTCCCGTGCAATGCTTCGCCGCTGGCGTCACATACTGACTCTTCATAGGTTCTCCAAGAAGTCGACGAACAAGATTTGACGATGGTTTCCAAATATCTCAAACTTAGATTCATCTGTGAATAACACCTTGCACCATTGTTGCAGGCTCCATTTTTTATGTGTTGTACCCACTGCCATCTTTTTACCTTATTTTGTTTAGGTTATGCAGGTTTCTTGACCACTATGCACCCTTTTAAAACTTGTTCACGATGACGGCATTGCATTATTGAGACAGATTGGACCTGCTCGTGTCCTATTTAGTTTCTTGTGAATATCAGGTGCAGTACGAGTCCTTTGACGGCAACGCTGCGCAAATTTCAACTGATCATCCCTGTATGGTGTAACTCGGGGTCTTTCAGATTGTGAAACCCTTGCATTGGCACCAAACTGCTTGAACTCCTACTATGTATACAACACTGTATACAGAGTGACTCCAACTTTGTTGTTATTGTCTTTCTAGAACAGATTCTCTGATGCATAGCTACAGTTGCAGCAAATGTTTCAGTTACAATCTCCTGTTTCTTTTCCTTTAAGAAGTAACATGGTATGAACCTGATCAAGCATAGAAACACACTGTGCGCAATGTACTGAAAACTAATGGAAACTGCTATGCAGACAACTGAATACTCATCAGTGCCACTTTATGCCAACAACAATTCAAATGCTAATGTAAAATAAATCTTGTGTCATATAATAAAGGAAAGAACTTTACCCCAGTTCCTGCATAGCCAATCTACCTCTTGCTTTCCACTTCATCTCTTCACTTTTACGAATCTTACAGCCCAATTGCATACAGTGTTTAATCTTGAATGTCCAACATTTTATTTACATATCGTACACTAAAGCCACCATCTGATGGAGTCGAAAATGCGCTTTCTTTACGTGTTGCTGGAAATCTAACCAAAACGTTTCCACAACAAATATACATGGAAACAGCTGCGAAACGTCGTTATAATAGAAACACAAAAACTTATATTTCAATTTGTGCATAGTTGTGCGAGAATCGTATCAGTAAAAATAAAAAAAATAAAAGAAAGGAAAAAAAAGCAGTAAATATGTAAACTCACCTTGCTGATGTTCCTTAGTAGAGGTGATGTTCTTTTGCTCGTGCGTAGAACATCCAGCTTACACGGGAACTTTAATGTTACTTGACATGAGATTATTACTTGGACTAATACGCTTGGACTCATCTCACAAAACCAGATATCCAGATAATGGAAATATCCTCGCAACATTACAGCTCTTGGATCATTACGGCCGGCCGTGGTGGCCGAGCGGCTCTAGGCGATACAGTCTGGAACCGCCTAACCGCTGAGGTCGCAGGTTCGAATCCTGCGTCGGGCATAGACGTGTGTGATGTCCTTAGGTTAGTTAGGTTTAAGTAGTTCTAAGTTCTAGGGGACTGATGACCACAGATGTTAAGTCCCATAGAGCTCAGAGCCATTTGAACCATTTTTGTTTCAGTCAGAAAGATATATATCAGTATCACTAAAAATTGGACACCTGTTATATGTTTTATTCCAATTACTCTATACAGCAATCTTTCTTTCTTTCTGTCGCTTATGCCATAGTCCCACAGCGATCGCAGGGTCGGCGTGGTTAGAACAACGGATTTGGCAAGGTTAGCTGTAGGTGTGGTCGGATGTCCTACCTGCCGCCACCCCGTACCCTCAGGGATGGAATCAGTGTACCCCAGCTGTCTGCATCTAGTGTACATCGTGAAATAGTGCGGATGTGTTTCAAATGTATGCGACGCGTGTAACTGAGGCGGAACGTGGGAACCATCCCGGTATTCACCTAGCGGGATGTGGAAAACCGCCTCAAAACCACATCCAGGCTGGCCGGCACATCGGCCCTCTTCGTTAATCCGCCGGGCGGATTCGATCCGGGGCCGATGCGGCTACCCGAGTCCAGGAAGCATCGCGTTAGCGCTCTCGGCTACCCTGGCGGGTTTATGCAGCACTCTAATATCCTAAAATACTTAGCATTCCACCAGAAATACGCTCTATTAAGAAAAGAAACATAAAAGCTTAAGTGCTTACTTCATTATTGTTGCCATCTCTTCCCTGATATTATCTCTTGTGATGAAGTATTCTGTCTGCTTAAGGCTCAACCGTTCTTTAAAAACTTTCACACGAGTGATAAGTGTTCCATAATTAACTGTACCCGCTTCGAAATGTCTGTGCCTCTCGTAAATGCCGCCGTTCGCTTCTCGTCTTTGTCATTCACTACACAGAACTCGCACGTTGAGTTACCCGCACATTTACTGCGGTGACTTGACGTGCGAGGCCTAGTCTGTTTTAAAGGCAGCAGGCAATACGATAGTGACACCTTCATAACTCTGAAAGTTAGCGCTAGCTTTATTACAGCAGAAGCATTCTGCTAAACTGCCGGATCGATGCACACGTGTGTCGTCGCGTCTCTGTGCCACGTGTTGACACGCTGTCGTGAAGTGACCTGGGCGTACTGTCTGCGCGCAGATTTACACGACGGAACGAGCGAAACGGCTGAGCAGCAGACGGGTAATTAGGAGAATCTCTGTCGCCGCTCGCCATCACAGTCGTCGAGGACAGTGGTTGGAGGAGGGGGGGAGGAGGAGGGGGGGGGGGGGACGGACACTAGCGAAAGCGCGCCACCTCAGGTTACGCTACGACTCGTCTGAATGCGTCGCTAGGTGGCGGGGAGAAGCAACAAGAAGACTCGAGATAATACGATGACCTCACGGCAGTCGCGTCGAGTAGCGAGCGCAGATCGGCGAGTCGCGACACGCGCCGAGCTGTCACCAGGTTTGAGCAAAACTTTCTCTCCGCTTTATCGTCTCTTACTGGTCGTGATGTAACTACAAATATGTCACCTAATTATTTCGCGACGCATTGTAGATCTGAATTTTGTGTCGGCTGGTTTCGTATAATTATGCCTGGTTTCTCGCTTAACGTAGATACCGTCTATGTTTCGCACAACTTTCGAGGTATCGAAACGAAGTTTTTGAAAGTGAGAGTACGAAGTAAGGTAAGTATTTTCGTATACGGATAACGCTCGTAGAGTTATAATTTCGCATCTTTAACGAGATGTTAGAGGAATCAGATTTTTGAAATGAGTCTATGAACAGTTTGTCGGTATTGAAACCTGAGTAAGGTGATGCGATGCTGGTTGCTGTTTGCATAGAAATTTTCCGCAAGTGGCAAATAAACCGAACCAAAGTGGCACCGAAACACTGTTTCACTTCCATTAGCATGTAAACAGTACCCTTCTAGTAAAAAGTATAACTTTTTAAACGAGCGTCATTCCGTTGGATTTTGCCTCCCGAGGTCTTTAGAATACTGTTACAAAAGTAAAGATAAACATTAAAAGGACACAGTGTGAATCCAACCTCCACTGACAAAATTGCTAAAGTCGCCGAGTTATATTTTCTGAGCTTTTCGTATATCCGCAAGCCACCCGTGCTAATTGCATTTCTTACCCCCATTTATCTTTGTCTCCGTATTCTACATCTACATCTACATTTATACTCCGCAAGCCAACGGTGCGTGGCGGAGGGTACTTTACGTGTCACTGTCATTACCTCCTTTTCTTGTTCCAGTCGCGTATAGTTCGCGGGAAGAACGACTGCCGGAAAGCCTCCGTGCGCGCTCGAATCTCTCTCATTTTACATTCGTGATCTCCTCGTGAGGTATAAGTAGGGGGAAGCAATATATTCGATACCTCATCCAGAAAAGCACCCTCTCGAAACCTGGACAGCAAGCTACACCGCGATGCAGAGCGCCTCTCTTGCAGAGTCTGCCACTTGAGTTTGTTAAACATCTCCGTAACGCTATCACGCTTACCAAATAACCCTGTGTCGAAACGCGCCGCTCTTCTTTGGATCTTCTCTATCTCCTCCGTCAACCCGACCGGATACGGATCCCACACTGATGAGCAATACTCAAGTATAGGTCGAACGAGTGTTTTGTAGGTTAGGTTAGTGTTGTTCAACGTCCCGTCGACAACGAGGTCATTAGAGACGGAGCGCAAGCTCGGCTTAGGGAAGGATGGGGAAGGAAATCGGCCGTGCCCTTTCAAAGGAACCATCCCGGCATTTGCCTGAAACGATGTAGGGAAATCACGGAAAACCTAAATCAGGATGGCTGGAGACGGGGTTGAACCGTCGTCCTCCCGAATGCGAGTCCAGCGTGCTAACCACTGCGCCACGAGTGTTTTGTAAGCCACCTCCTTTGTTGATGGACTACATTTTCTAAGGACTCTCCCAATGAATCTCAACCTGGTACCCGGCTTACCAACATTAATTTTATATGATCATTCCACTTCAAATCGTTCCGTACGCATACTCCCAGATATTGTACAGAAGTAACTGCTACCAGTGTTTGTTTCGCTATCATATAATCATACAATAAAGGATCCTTCTTTCTATGTATTAGCAATACATTACATTTGTCTATGTTAAGGATCAATTGCCACTCCCTGCACCAAGTGCCTAACCACTGCAGATCTTCCTGCATTTCGCTGCAAGTTTCTAATGCTGCAACTTCTCTGTATACTACAGCATCATCCACGAAAAGCCGGACTGAAAGTATCTGCACGAGATGGAAATGGCGGCGGTGTGTGTTGCCTGTCTTGTTTGGAAATTCTGCAGTGATGGTGCTGGCTGTTGACAACATTAATACCCACGTTACTGTTCGCCTTCGATACTGCACAGTTGTGTCTCGGGTTTGTTCGTCTAACACTGTTGAACATCAATAGTGAAACACACCAGTACGGATAGCTTTACTCATCAAGAGGTGCACCTCATGTATGGATTCAATGAACGTAATGGAATGGCATCATAGCGACGGTATGCTGAGCTGTTCCCGAAGAGACGGCCAGCACGTCACACTACATATATATCTGTCGAACGGCTGCTGCAGTTCATGTATATTTACGTGACTGCATATTACAGGCCGTTTACTACTGTGAAGATACTTTCACAGAGACAAAGGTAACTGGGGTGACAACTCGACTAAATCATAATCACCTTATTAATATATAACGAGCCACCGGAGGCCACCGTTCTCTTACACAAAAACATTGACAAAATATCACTGAACAGTTTCCGAATTTTTTTGTGACTGAGTTCATGTTCACCCTGTATATTTTTTCTTGGTAGATAAAAAAGTTAAAAACGTAAGACACGCACCAAAAGTGCAGTTAGACGTCGGAAATTACGTTACGATGTATGTATCAATTTAGTACAGGCGAGGAAGCACGTCTTGTGGGACATATCACTAACTTAAAATATGTTAATAATTTATCAGTACCGAATCGTCGATCAGTAAATTAACATATTATGTTGGCCGTAACTTTTGTTTAGCTTAATCACCTGGCGACCCAAATGAACTGTTTGCACTTCAATGATGACACTGATTCCCTACATTTTGTTACTCGTCATTGATAGTGACAGCTCAGCGGATTAGATTTAGCAAATTTTAATCTCGATGCGCACGTTTCATAATTCGGCTACTTTCACGAAAAATGGCTCTGAGCACTATGGGACTTAACATCTATGGTCATCAGTCGCCTAGAACTTAGAACTACTTAAACCTAACTAACCTAAGGACATCACACAACACCCAGCTACTTTCACAGATAGGGTGGAAACAGCAGGAATATATATGTAGTGAGCATTCACATACGAAGGAAAAAATTTTGTTCGCCAGTATTAATTCCCTGAAATCTCACGTTAATATGTTACCGCGTAAGGTTTGCCGGTAAGCGCTCTACAAACACTTCATCGTTAGTACAGAGATCCCGTTCAAAAGTATCCTGAAATTTTTGCCTACAATTCATAGGCAAATTGCCACGCAGTGAACACAATCAAGTCCAAATTCAAAAACAAGGTCGTCAATGATCTACAATACTTAACACTGAAAGCACGTTTATTAGACACCAACACATGGATGGAACAGAACTGCCTTTTTGGCGGAGAGTGCTGTTCTTTATACAAAGGTCGAATATTCTAGAATACGCAATCTCTGTAAACGAAAGACATTCTGAACGTTTCAAAAAGGATAAATACTAAACAACATCTATTTGCCACTGATAGGGTTTGAACTGGCGACCCGCAGTACGCCCACTGTGGACGCCAACCGATACATGACATTGCATACAGCACAACTCGATGTATAGCTTCCTGTCGTGAAGAAACAGCACCCACTGTTTCAGAAGCCTACTACAGAATACTAGATATACACTACTGGCCATTAAAATTGCTACACCAAGAAGAAATGCAGATAGTAAACGGGTATTAATTGGACAAATATATTACACTAGAACTGACATGTGATTACATTTCCACGCAATTTGTGTGCATATATCCTGAGAAATCAGTACCCAGAACAGCCAACTCTGACCGTAATAACGGCCTTGATACGCCCGGGCATTGAGTCAAACAGAGCTTGGATGGCGTGTACAGGTACAGCTGCCTATGCAGCTTCAACACCATACCACAGTTCATCAAGAGCAGTGACTGGCGTATTGTGACGAGCCAGTTGCTCGGCCACCATTGACAAGACGTTTTCAGTTGGTGACAGATCTGGAGAAGGTGCTGGCCAGGGCAGCAGTCGAACATTTTCTGTATCCAGAAAGGCCCGTACAGGACCTGCAACATGCGGTCGTGCATTATCCTGCTGAAATGTAGGATTTCGCAGGGATCGAATGACGGGTAGAGCCATGGGTCGTAACACATCTGAAATGTAACGTACACTGCTCATAGTACCGTCAATGCGAACTAGAGGTGACCGAGACGTCTAAGCAATCGCACCCCATACCATCACGCCAGGTCATACGCCGTAATGGCGATGACGAATACACGCTTCCAGTGTGCGTACACCGCGATGTCGCCAAATACGGATGTGACCATCATGATGCTATAAACAGAATCTGGATTCATCCGAATAAATGACGTTTTGCCATTCATACACCCAGGTTCGTCGTTGCCATCGCAACATATTTTATTAAAATAGGGACTCAGCAATAAGATAATGAGCAATGTAGAATCTAAGAAACAAGTGTATCACTCCCTTCTTTTTCAATAAAGCAAAATTAGAAATGGGGGCATCTGAGTTGTGCACTTGAAAACAAGTGAAATGCATTTGCATTTATTCTTCAGGTATCGAATGCAAGTTGTTAATATTTCTGCAAGATGCTCTGTATGTAGTATAGTGTAGCGGTTATCGTCGCCAGCTATTGAAGACTATATTCCTCGATACGAAAGCGATGTTAGAAATGGTCGCAAGTGAGAAATACGGGCAGTCAAGAGGAACATGTTTTGCAAAGGTAATTATCCTTGACAACACGGCAATTTGAACTTATCGTTTTAACATTACGTGGTCATAACGTTATTCTCGGATGGGGACGACTTGCAGACATTACAAGCAGTCATAGACTGTGGGAGATCAGAGCCCCAGGTTGATGAAGTTGTTCCAAGAAGCATACAAACAAATATTGGTCTGGTCAGTTGTTTGCCAATGAAGGCTTTGTTATCCCGCAGTCATCGACGTGACGAGTTCCAGTCGTCCGTCTGGGTGCTCAGTTAAATTTCGAAGCTCTTCTCGACTGCAGAAAGCTACTGAGTCCAACAACACAAGACTACATGGAAGCAATAATCATAAGCTTTGCAAGTGGAGAAGGAGAATTATAAATTACTAATTGTCATGAGCAGCCACAACTTAGCCGTAAAGGTATGTGTGGAAGAACAGCGGAACCAGTCCAAGATGAACAGCTTAATGCATTGACAAAGAATTGTGCTCCTCTAACACTACAGACAATGCAGTAGAGGAAACTATTAAAAAATGGCTCTGAGCACTATGAGACTCAACTGCTGTGGTCATCAGTCCCCTAGAACTTAGAACTACTTAAATCTAACTAACCTAAGGACATCACACACATCCATGCCCGAGGCAGGATTCGAACCTGCGGCCGTAGCAGTCGCACGGTTCCGGACTGCGCGCCTAGAACCGCGAGACCACCGCGTCTGGCAGGAAATTATTACCAAACTGTTCACAGAATGTCGTCTTTACGCGCTGGTCAACAGCTCGTACGAATTTTACAAGATGCATTACATTGTGCTGTGATAACAATATTTACTCTGCTACCGGTTTCGGTCTTGAACCATCTTCAACCAAAGATGCCGTTGAAGATGGTTCAGTGCCGAAACCGGTATTATTATCACAGACAGCACAATGTAATGCATTTTGTAAAACTGCCAATAGCATCTGGCCTGATTGAGGAATAATGTCGGCAAGTGTTAGCTATCCTACACCAGTTTTCGTATGCTTTCAAATCTAGAGCAGAGAACAGACAGATCAAGAAACCCATGATATAACATGCGGAACATCCAACAATTAGCGAGCGTTCGTATAGGGTATTGGCAGCTGCACGACAAATAATCCAAGTGGACGTGGAGAAAATGTTGCAAGATGACATCATTGAACCTTCAGAGAATCCTTGGTCCTCTCCTGTGGTCCGCGTCACGAAGAAGTACAACACATAGTTTTTTGTGTCGACTACCGACGATTGAACAAAATAAATAAAAAAAGATGTCTATTCGTTGATGGTCACTGATGACATCCTAGATTGGTTGAAAGCGGCAAAATACTTCTTGACTATGGACATGCAGACACACTACCCGCAAATCGAGGTGAAGGAGACTAACCAGGAGAAGACTGCCTTCATAACTCTTCAGGGCCTCTATGAGTTCAGAGCTAAGCCGTTTGAATTACGTAAGACTCCAGCCAGCTTCAAGTGTATAATTACCAACCTACTTCGACACATTAAACGGGCGATGTGTCATTGCTACCTGAATGATTCTGGCGTTTTTTCAAGGACAGTTGAAGAACATATAAACTGCCCTGACAATCGTTTTGAAGTGTTTTCAGTCTGCAGGTCTCCATCTGAATTCGAAAAAGTGCCTCTTTCTCAATAAAGAAATAAAAAGCCTCGTTAATGGCCAGTGAGACCGTCGTGATCCAGATAAAACGATGGTAGTCACAGATTTTCCGACTTCTTTAGCACATTCATAATTGAGAAGTTTCGTCAGAATGTGCTTGTACTATCAGCGATTTAAAAGCACTTTCCTTGAAAGAGCTATTGCAAGAAACACCAAATTTTCATGGATCGACGTGCAAAAATGATCTTTCCTTGTCCTCCAGGTGGCGTTAACATCTGCTCCCGTCCTAGCATTGTATAACGAGAATGGCGAGACAGAACTTCACACGAACGTTAGTGGTTATGGGATAGGTGCAATTCTTGTGCAGATTCCGAAACTTGCTGTAAAGGTGATAGCTTATGTTTCGAGAGTACTCTACAAGTTCAATAATAACTACTCTGAAACTGAGAAAGAGCGCCTTGCAGTTGTTTGAGCCATGAAGAAGTTCCGGTAATGCTTGCTTGCCAAAACATTCACTGTTCTGATGACTACCATTTTCTATGCTGGGTGAATTACCCAAAGGACAAGCTTTGTCGACTGGCATGATGGACACTGAGGCTTCAGTATTCCAAGGTTCTTTGTAGAATATTTAATTTTGAAGCATGAACCAGTCGACATGATAATCTCTGATCTTGGAAAAGATATTCAGTCAAATCTAGTATCAGAGGCAGTATCATGTAGCGACATCATCCACAGAGTGGCAACTGCCTGTCGCCCTCAGATAATGGCCTCACAGGAAACTTTAATAAGACGTTGGCACGTGTTGTCTCGACGTACGTTGATGTCTACCAGAGAGAATGGGATTCAATATTGCCTGCCGTGACATTCTATGTACACCACTGGCCATTAAAATTGCTACACCACGAAGATGAATTCCTACAGACTCGAAATTTAACAGATAGTAAGAGGATGCTGTAATATGCAAATGATTAACTTTTCAGAGCATTCACACAAGGTTGGCGCCGGTGGCGACACCTACAACTTGCTGACATGAGGAAAGATTCCAACCGATTTCTCATACACAAACAGCAGTTGACTGGCGTTGCCCGGTGAAACGTTGAGGTGTAAGGAGGAGACATGCATACCATCATGTTTTCGACTTTGATAAAGGTCGGATTGTAGCCTATCGCCATTACGGTTTATCGTATCGCGACATTGCTGCTCGCGTTGGTCGAGATTCAATAACCGTTAGCAGAAATGGAATCGGTGGGTTCAGGAGGTTAATACGGAACGCCGTGCTGGATCCCAACGGCCTCGTATCACTAGCAGTCGAGATGACAGGCATCTTATCCGCACGGCTGTAACGGATCGTGCCGCCTCGTCTCGATCCCTAAGTCAACACCTGGGGACGTTTGCAAGACAAAAACCATCTGCACGAACAGTTCGACGATGTTTGCAGCACCATGGACTATCAGCTCGGTGACCATGGTTGCGGTTATCCTTGACGCTGCAGCACAGACAGGAGCGCCTGCGATGGTGTACTCAACGACGAACCTGGCTGCACGTCATTTTTTCGGATGAATCCAAGTTCTGTTTACAGCATCATGGTTGTCGCATCCGTTTTTGGCGACATCGCGGCGAACACACGTTGGAAGCGCGTTTTCATCATCCCCATTCTGGAGTATCACCCGGCGTGATGGTTTGGGGTACCATTGGTTACACCTCTCGGTTACCTCTTGTTCGCACTGACGGCACTTTGAACAGTGGACGTTACATTTCATATGTGTTACGACCCGTGGCTGTACCCTTCATTCGATCCTTGTGAAACCCTACATTTCAGTAGGATAATGCACGACCGCATGTTGCAGGTCCTGTACGGGGCTTGTTGGATAAAGAAAATGTTCGACTGCTGCCCTGGCCAGGACGTTCTCCAGATCTCTCACCAACTGAAAACGTCGGGTCAATGTTGGCCGAGCAACTAGCTTGTCACAATACGCCAGTCAACTACTCTTGATGAACTGTGGTATCGTGTTGAAGCTGCATGGGCAGCTGTACCTGTACACGCCATCCAAGCTCTGTTTGACTCAATGCCCAGGCCTATCAAGGCCGTTATTAGGGCCAGAGGTTGTTGTTCTGGGTACTGATTTCTCAGGATGTATGCACCCAAATTGCGTGAAAGTGTAATCGCTTGTCAGCTCTAGAATAATGTACTTGTACAATGAATACCCGTTTATCATCTGCATTTCTTCTTGGTGTAGCAATTTTAATAGCCAGTAGTGTAGATGTGTGCCTGTAAGGTGCGTAATTATAGCCACCTTACATACACTCATACTGGATTGGTTACCTTCATTTTCTCACCATTTTTGTGTCACAAAATTGTCCCGTGGGCGTAGGAGGGCGTGTCGCACGTATCAGGCTACATCCTGGCGTTGAATAAATCACACGCAGTTGCCTCAGAGGTGTGTACGCCGTATCAGTTAACACAGTGACCTTGAATTTTTCTCCATAACCGGCACTTGTATCCTACCAGCGTGCCTCAGAAGAGGATGCAACAGCTTCATGACACTCATCCCATCTGACTGAGTGAATGCACCCAGGCCACAGCAGGTGACTGATATGAGCGCTCATGCTGCTAAGTTCTTTGTAAATTTTACTCAATGATGTAATCACTGAAATAACATCACAAACCGTCTCAACCCGTGACGTTCCAGTTCGTTTCCTCCTCCTCTCCTGGTGTTTCACTTTTCTTGTCAGGCAGTGCATTACGAATTATATAAGCGTCATTATACATGAGGAATAGTCAGTACTTAGGGATATGATAGAAACGATAATGCCTTAAGGGCTATGAGCATATGATACTGCGAATCAAATCTCTTCTACTGCAAACTCTTTGAGTTCCATATTTTCGCAGGAGGTGCTATGAACCAAAACGAGAAAAAATATAAATGAAACATGGCGTCTAAAGTGTATAGCTTAAGAGCCGTGAGTACTTTTTCAGTAGAGGAGATATGCATCACAGTAGTGAAATGAACAAGTGCTCACAGCTTTTAAGGTATGCACTTAAGAGCCCATCACCTCTCAAAATATGGAAAGCAAAAAGCTTGCACTAGAAGAGATTATTTTCACAGTATCGAAGATGAAGAACTTCTCATAGCTCTTAAGCTGTGCATCTTGGAGTCAATGTTTAGTTGAATATTTCTTCGAATGATCGTTCCTCTCATATCGCTGAATACTGACCGTTCTTCCTAGGACACATCGAATATTCATCGCGTCAATATACGCTGGTCCCTAGATGAACAACGAACATTTTGAGACGATAAAGTGTTGATATCCAACTCATTACAGGAGTTTTCTCTTCGATTGACGTTTTATTTGTATTAGGCTTCTTCCCTCGATATTGTTTCGGTATCTGTACTCGATTAAGTCATAAAACATAAACTCTTATTTTGTCTAAAATTATCTTCTGGATTCAGTGAATTAAATGCTTCGCAGCGCAACGAACACAAGTACTCTCTGGAAACGTTAAATTCCATCGCTTATAAAAATATAGGGATCTCAATACAGTGTTGCAAACTGTTTGTCCGTTGCAAAAAAAGTTCCTTTTGCTGCCTTCCTTGCTGCCCAAACTTCCCTCATTCGCTCGTTGTGTTTCTCTTTCCGCTCCTCTGTCCATGCTTCTTGTCGCCTTCGTGTCTTCGGCTTCATCTTGATTGCCTTTTTGATTGCCCATATTTCTTTCATCTTCCGGCTGTAATCTTGCTTGCGTTCTTAGGTCCATTTTAAAAAATGGTTCAAATGGCTCTGAGCTCTATGGGACTTAACTTCTGAGGTCATCAGTCCCCTAGAACTTAGAACTACTTAAACCTAATTAATCTAAGGACATCACCTACATCCATGCCCGAGGCAGGATTCGAACCTGCGACCGTAGCGGTCGCGCGGTTCCAGACTGAAGCGTCTAGAACCGCTCGGCCACTACGGCCGGCTGTCCGTTGCACCTAGACAAATATACAAGCCATAACCATCCCATTAATGTCTGGAATTTCGGAGAAATTAGGTTAACTGTACTAATACATGTGTAATAGTAATTTAAGTGCTTAAGTTGTTAAACCAGTGCTTGATTTCAGGTATAAGTGAGAGAAACTGTAACTGTGCGCTCCATTGGCATAGTGCCTAATGATAGAAACTCGGCTGTTTTTCCTCCGTCTTGTAACTTAGATGTTAACACTCCACAGATATTTCTACTGTATGGTAAGAGGGCTCGAATATGGTAGTGAAATGAATGGCAGTGTTAACATAGTTAACTGTAGCATAGACCGAGATCTAGGTTTGTCGACATCAACATTCGTTAAATATATATAAATAAGCAAACTAGCGAGATTGTTCGCAAGCGGATATACTGAAAGTGTGCAAGATTTCTGCAGAGTTACGCTTCAAGGAATATTAGCGATGAGGACTGGTAGGGGAGGGGTCCACGGAGTTGTTTTCGCGAGTGGCGAAGCGTCACACCGCTTGCAAAATTCAACGTCTGGTAGCGATTTCACCACAGCAAAAGCAGTTGGCTTTTTTGCCTCGTATTACGAGAGAAGCCAGTGGAGAACAATGGCTACACTGGTCAACACATTATTTTGGATCCGGCAGGATTCCGCCTCAGTAGCTGAGCAGGCGGCTGTTGTGCGGAGGGCGCTGATCGATTCCTGCTACTACAAAGGATTTTTCCGTTGTGGGAGAAGTGGTACGTTGTGCACTCAGCCTCGTAATGGACAGCTTCCACACCGAATCGGCATCACATCGCAATGTGCGAGGCTCGTTCAATAAGCAATGCCCAAATTTTTTCTCAGAAAATATTTATTGTTAACACTCAGAATTTGGTGACAATATACATCAACAAGTCTTGTCCGTGTCCTATTTTTCTACGTAGTCTCCGTCACGTTCTATAGCCGCACGTCAACGTTGTGGAAGAGCATGTATTCCCTGCTGGTAAAAGCTCTTGGTCTGGAGGCGTGGCCATGTTTTCACTGCAAGACTGACACTCTCGTCATGTACAAGGGTCGTTCAATAAGCAGCGCCCCACATTTTTTTTTCTCAGAACAGATTTATTGTTGTTGTTGTGGTCTTCAGGTCAGGGACTTGTTTGATACAGCTTCCATGCTACTCTATCCTGTGCAAGCTTCTTCATCTCCCAGTACCTACTGCGATCTACATCCTTCTGAATCATCTCTCTGTCTCCCTCTACGATTTTTACCCTCCGCGCTGCTTCCAATACTAAATTGGTGATCCCTTGATGCCTCAAAATATGTCCTACCAACCGATCCCTTCTTCTAGTCGAGTTGTGCCACAAATTTCTCTTCTCCCCAATTCCATTCAATACCTTCTCATTAGTTATGTGATCTACCCATCTAATCTTCAGCATTCCTCTGTAGCACCACATTTCGAAAGCTTCTATTCTCTTTTTGTCTAAACTATTTATCGTCCACGTTACACTTCCATACATGGCTACACTCCATACAAATACTTCAGAAAAGGCTTCCTGACACTTAAATCTATACTCGATGTTGAAATTTCTAACCTACGTGCACGATTAATGGATCTAACATTCCACGCTCCGACCCGTAGAACGCCAGTTTTCTTTCTCCTGATAACAACGCCCTCCTGAGTAGTCCCCGCCCGGAGATCCGAATGTGGCGCTATTTTACCTCCGGAATATTTTACCCAAGAGGACGCCATCATCAGTTAACCATACAGTAAAGCTGCATGCCCTCGGGAAAAATTATGGCTGTAGTTTCCCCTTGCTTTCAGCCGTTCGCAGTACCAGCACAGCAAGGCCGTTTTGGTTAGTGTTAGAAGGCCAGATCAGTCAATCATCCAGACTGTAGCCCCTGCAACTACTGAAAAGGCTGCTGACTTCTTCAGGAACCACATGTTTGTCTGGCAGATACCTCTCCGTTGTGGTTGCACCTACGGTACGGCTTTCTGTATCGTTGAAGCACGCAAGCTTCCCCACCTACGGAAAGGTCCATAGTTAATGACAATCAGAATTTGGTGACAATACACATCAAGAAGTCTTGTCCATGTCCTATTTTTCTACGTATTGCCCATCACGTTCTATGGCCGTACGTCAACATTGCGGAAGAGCATGTATTAACTGCTGGTAAAAGCTCTTGACCTGTAGGCGTAGCCCTGTTTTCACTGCAAGACTGACACTCTCGTCATCTTCAAAGTGTGTTCCCCGTAGAGAATCTTTAAGCTCCAACAATTCAGATGAAATGGCCTTTCTTTGAATCTTGTGGTCCCCTGTGAGCACTCGTGAAACCCATCGTGAGCACCTCTTTGAATATCCGAGAGTCTCGATCATTGCAGACGCACTTCCAATTGTGACCGACAACTGTAGAGGCAATTGTCGATTTGTGATGCGCCGGTCGGTATGAATAATGGTATCCGCACGATTCAGCATTTCTGGAGCAGTGGCTGTGACAGTACGTCCCGAGCGTGGCTGATCATGAAACTCTGTTTCTACATTTCCCGAGGCTGTAACTTTCTTTACCCGTCGCCCAACTGTACTCCTATCAACTGCAGCATCACCATACACTGCACACAAACGTTTATAGATGTTCTCCACGGTTTCTTTTTCTGCACGCAAGAATTCAATAACAGCACGCTGTTTTTAACGGGAGTCGTATGTAGACGCCATTTTGACGCTGTACTATGGCTCTGCCATCTGCTGGAACGGTTCAAAACTTCATTGGCGCACAGAACAAACATCAAATGTGAAGCACCCATAACCGGCCGCTGTGACCGAGCGGTTCTAGGCGCTTCAGTCCGGAACCGTTCTGCTGCTACGGTCGTAGGTTCGAATCCTGCCTCGGGCATGGATGCGTGTGTTGTCCTTAGGTTAGTTAGGGGACTGATGACCTCGAGAGGTAAGTCCCATAATGCTCAGAGCCATTTTTTTTTTGAAGCACCAACAACATTTGTCAATGTATATTAATTGCTTTTTTATAAAGTTGTGGGCATCACTTATTGAACGACCTTCGTAGATGACACGGCGGGCGGTCGACATCCCTTCAGCCTTTAAGACCTAGACTAAGATCTGGGTATTTTATATATCAATTACTATGTACCTTTAGAAAAGTGGTACCACATAACATTTTCGAGGTATTTAAAATTGTGTACCGTAATGTGTTACAACAGTTTCAGTCTATTTTGTTGTTCTATTTATTTGTATATTCATAACATAAAAAGTGTACTAATGAAGCTACTCTAGCATTTTTTCTTGCGTTACGTAGTGTCAGTTTTAAAACTAGTCGCTAGGTGCCAGGAGAGTTTCATTTGCCAGATCCTTTGCCAGAAGGTCTCGAGGCGATGTCATTTTCTTATTGTAAGGTGAACATTTCAGTGCCTTAAGGTAGTCAGCTGTCTTCGGATATCTTCTTTACAGCAATTCCGTAAGTTTCCACCTTAGTTTGTGCAGTAGAGTAACCCTGTGGCATTTGCTTCCTACTTAATCCGTTGTATTCACTTTTGTATGCTTTTAGCTTACGCTCTTAGACGCAGTAGCATAAAACGGTGTTTTTGCCTAATGACAATAAACTTTCATCAATTCCTTTGGGTGATTTTGTGTATCTGAAGAAAACATACGCTACTGGAGGCCATCAGATATGAAGAACAGCAGTGGCTGGTCTTCTGTGATACAAAACTTACAACACTAATTGCATGGTTACATGCTCGTTTCACAAAATACAGTTTCTTCTGTGTTTATGAAACAGCCGATACAGCAAAAACGACTGTAACGCCAAGGAACGGCCTAAGAGACAAATGAATATTGTCGGAAAGGCAAATCTTAAGAACAGACCAGTGCCTTTGTCAGCTCAAGTCATACTGTCTCCCCTTCATACAGGCCTGTTAAAAAGTCTGAAAAGGTGCGTTCTAAACGGGGTGAGGCTTTCAACTTTAAAAGAATTAACTAAGTAAGGTTAAGTTGAGAGAAGATGTGTGCATCGGACTACAAATCAGAAGATTGTTAACCGAAAAGATCTTTCAACCTAAACTAACAAACGTCCAGTTACGTAATAGGATCTCTTTCAGAGTGTTCATGTCTTTCTGAGTAGTAGAAAAGAACATAATTATGTTATTCTAGCAATTGGACTCTTGGACCATCAAAAAATAACTATGTGTACAATGTCGCTAAAAATACACAGGTCCTAAAGACTAGAATGTTTCACAGATCACACCAATACTCTAGAAAGGAAATTACGTGGAAGAAAACGATCTGTTGACACACTGTCGGCACCGATTCTGGAAATATCGTTCTGTGCAACACAACTAGATCTTCATTTTAATGAAGTAACGACAAAGGATCACAACACAGAAGCATTTGTTGCTTGCAACTGCTGGAATAACGTCCTATGTAAAATTGATAAACGAGCAATTGCCTATCTGTGTCACTCTGGTTAACGGTCAAGTATTTCTTTGGCCAACACGGAAATCGAACCTGACTTCCTGCCTCCTCTAGACAACACTCACACCACCGTCTAAGTATGCCCACGCGGCAGCACCACCCACACACTCACATTAGAGAGGAGTGTGTACTCTCCGAAGTGGCGATCTGATTGAGCATATAGGCGACCTTTAAAAGGTTCTAAATTATTTTTAATTACACAGCTAACGTATGCCGTTGCGTGCATCTGTGAGCTCCTGGCTTTACCAATACAGACTTATTACCGAAATAAGCCGATATCCTGCGTTAAACAATTTCCGCAAATTCATTATTTAACAACTATCACATTCCTACAGGTACTCTTGCTTTCCCTCCACAGCAGAAAAATCACCAGGTTTGCAATTTTAGACGTTACATTTTACCACGAATCCTTCCGTCCTGTTTTTCTTGTGTCGTTTTTGTGTCGCTACAGCAGTACGAAATCCAACAAAATTCTGTCTATGCCGTGCCATGGAAGATGAAGCATAAATAGGCTAATATGAGAGTCAAATTTGGTATTCCATAATGCTTATGCCTGATGGTTCTGAGAGGAGAAGTCTGCAGATGGCATACTACCTAAATATCTCTGTGTAAATCTTATTTTCGTCCTCTTCTAAGCTGGTGAAAGTGACAGTTTCGTTTGGAACATGCCCATAATCTTTGCATATGTTGATTTCCTCTTATAGTTTGCACTCTGCTAGATAATTTTCAGCTAACATAGTTTAAGATAGGTTTTATTATCATTATACCCCGTACCATCACATCTGCCGGGTGGTTATAATTAAGATGCAGTCTGCCAGGACCCAGCTGTCGACTGATACATATCTCCAGAGCGGCAAGTTACGTATTCAACTTTTCCTGTGTTTTCCTCCTAGTATATTTCTTAAATTTCTTGCATGTTTTTCTGTTTAAGAGGTTTCATCTCACATTTTTAACTGTAAGTGTAAATTCAGGAAGACTACAGTGCAGTTTTCAATTCTTCTGAACAGCTGACTACACAGATCCTTAATACGTCAACGTTCATTGGTAACACGCAGGAGATGAACAAGTTGCATATCTAGGTTTCTGTCTACTTTTGTACTCTGTAGTTTACTTCTTCAGATAGTCTTGCAAGGATAGGTAGGATGTTTGCACACTGCGTGCGGACACAGGAGGAGCTGGCTGCAGTCTGCGAACAGCTGAATAGCTGAATGCGCTTTTGGCTATCGTCAGCCGCCTTCAGGCTGCTGCCTAGGGATGTACAGTAGTTTCCTTTAATTTACGTCTATGGTCACAATCTTTTTTGTTTAACAGATTACCGGTTTCGGTCTGTAATGACCATCATCAGCAGATCTGCAGCAAAAATGGGAAAAATATAAATACACTCGCAAACTGTGCACAGCTTGAGAACAATACATAGAGCATATTGAAAAGTAGTACTGACAAAATTTACATTTGTGCACTTTAAATGTGAAGAGGCATACATGTTTCATAAAAACAAAGTCCTAATGTACTGCAGCCATAGAGGCATCGTCAGATGTTAAATGAATCAGCATCGTCAAATACATATAAATCACATCACACGCAAGAATCATGTTGTCAGTAAATCTACTGTTTAAAACAAGCTGCCATGCAGTAGCCACAAGATGTTTGTGTTGTAAGTTGACCAGATGTCTCTAATGTCGACATACACTAGTTTTCAATAATTAATTGAAAAAGCTGTACACAGTTTGCGAGTGTATTTATATTTTTCCCATTTTTTATGCAGATCTGATGATGGTCATTAAAGACCGAAACCGGTAATCTGTTAAACAAAAAAGATTGTGACCATAGACGTAAATTAAAGGAAACTTATTACATATTTGGATCACTGTTTTTTCGCGACGATGTCGCAGCTTGTGAAGGATGTACAGTAGTGATAGCGGAGAATCTGGTGCGTTGCATGGGGAATCTTAGGTGCCGCTTGTTTCGTCCACGGACTCCGCTGCTGAGGCACCTCCTAGTGTACCAGATGCGGTGGATCCGCCCTCGCAGCAGGATGTGTGGGTGGTGGTAGGGCGCTTGAGTCGCTTGAGGTGGAGGCCCAGTCAAGAGTGTCTTTACTCTGGCTGTCTGGCCTCGTCTGTTCGCCGTGTGAGGGAGCAGATAGCCATTCCTTCAACAGGGTCCGAGCAGGCACACGTGGACAGTTGTTTGCTAGTGACCAGGAGGTCCAACGTAAGGCGCACTATGGAGCCCCTTAGGAAGATAGCGTTCAGGGCTGGAAAGAAAGCCAATGTGCACTCTGTATGATAAGCTACTCGGGTAGCAGAGTGCTTGTGGAATGCACATGGAAGTTTTTTAGGCTAGGGGATAGTTTGAGATGCTCTGATGAGTACTCGCCAGTCGATATGCAGCAAGGGAAGTCAGACGGCGTTCAGGGTGAAAACACTTCGACTGTCTCAATTTTATCAATTAACTGTCGAAGTAGTTTAACAAAGTTACCGAATTTCCTACCCTCCTAGAAAGCTCATGCGCTCAAATTATTCTTGAGCCCGAGAACTTACTGAAACCCGAAGTAGAAAGCGCTGAGACACTTAGCCACTCAGGGAACTGCGCGGGCTATTCGGGAAGTAAGGAACGATAGGTCGCGAAATGGAAACCACAGTGAAAATCAAAACTGTTTTATTTGCAACAGTTAGCTACAATTTACAGCTACTAATCTCCATAGTCACTGAATCGACTTAGACTTTTGTCGTAGCGTTGTAACAACTTTCCAATGCCCTCGTTATAGAAGGCAGCCGCCAGTGCTTTCCACCAATTCTCTACGCTGGCCTACAGCTCGTTGTCTGTGCCATAATGTAGTCTTCATAGCCAGCGGTTCATGTGAGCTGAGATGAAACTGAGAGGGAGACAATTACGGGATGTATTGTGAGTAATCAAACATTTCCAATTGAAAACGATACAGGAGCATCTTCATTGCCCCTGCAGAATGCGGCTGAGGATTGTCTTGAAGAAGAAAACGCACGACAGTTACGTAAAGTTGGTTGCATAGCTTCAGGCAAAATTTCTCACCAGGCCCTTGTACTTCGCGGGAGACACAATTGTTCTAGGTATCTTTATGTGCTGCCTGTGTGCCCAGAACTAAAAAGAACGACGTAACGCGATCGATGGGCATACTAGAGACACTGCCCAACACACCTGTGCAAAACTTCATCGGATTTTCACTGTGGTTTCCATTTCACGACCGATCGTTCCTTACTTTCCGAATAACCCTCGTATATCGGCAAGACAGATTACATGGCGTAGGAGGGGGTATGTTCATTGCAGTTAACAAAAATAATGTCTCTATTGAGTTCGAAGATGAGTGTGAATCTAGTAGCGTATAACAGATCTAGGTGAAACCAAGTTATATCTGTACCAGTCACATGATTTCACCGTGACAGTTCTACAGTCATGCAAAGGAAGTCTATTGTCAGTAGCGCATAGATACCCAGATCATACATTGCTAGTTGGAGGCGACTGGGACGTTTATGGATTCACTGAAGGAGGTTCACACAAAGTCTTGCGAAGTACTTTTGAATAATCTGTCCGAAAACTGTCTTGAGGTGCTAGTTCGGCAGCCCAAGCGCAATGGAAATATCTTAGACCTCGTAGCTACAGACAGTCCGGGCCTTATCGACAGAGTCAGTATAGAGACGGCGATTAGTGATCACAATATCATCATAGCAACTATGGCTACAAAAGTCTAAAAAAATCAGTCAAGAAGGCTACGAGAGAGAAGCCGTTAGAAACAGCAGATAAGCTGTTGTTAGCATCTAACTTGCACTATTGGCCATTAAAATTGCTACACCAAGATGAAATGCAGATGATAAACGGGTATTCATTGGACAAATATATTATACTAGAACTGACATGTGATTACATTTTCACGCAATTTGTGTGCATAGATCCTGAGAAATCAGTACCTAGAACAACCACCTCTGGCCCTAATAACGGTCTTGATACGCCTGGGCATTGAGTCAAACAGAGCTTGGATGGCGTGTACAGGTACAGCTGATCATGCAGCTTCAACATGATACCACAGTTCATCAAGAGTAGTGACTGGCGTATTGTGACGAGCCAGTTGCTCGGCCACCATGGACCAGATATGGAGAATGTGCTGGCCAGGGCAGCAGTCGAACATTTTCTGTACCCAGAAAGGCCGGTACAAGACCTGCAACATGCGGTCGTGCATTATCCTGCTGAAATGTAGGCTTTCGTAGGGATCGAATAAAGGGTAGAGCCACGGGTCTTAATACATCTGAAATGTAACGTCCACTGTTCAAAGTGCGGTCAATGCGAACAAGAGGTGACCGAGACATGTAACCAATGGCACCCCATACCATCACGCCGGGTGATGCGCCAGTATGGCGATGACGAATACACGCTTCCAATGTGCGTTCACCGCGATGTCACCAAACACAGATGCGACCATCGTGATGCTGTCAACAGAACCTGGATTCATCCGAAAAAATGACGTTTTGCTATTCGTGCACCCAGGTTCGTCGTTGAGTACACCATCGCAGGCGCTCCTGTCTGTGATGCAGCGTCAAGGGTAACCGCAGCCTTGGTCTCCGAGCTGATAGTCCAGGCTGCTGCAAAAGACGTCGAACTGTTCGTGCAGATGGTTGTTGTCTTGCAAACGTCCCCATCTGTTGACTCATGGATCGAGACGTGGCTGCACGATCCGTTACAGCCATGCGGATAAGATGCCTGTTATCTCGACTGCTAGTGATATCAGTCCGTTGGGATCCAGCACGGCGTTCCGTATTACCCTCTTGAACCCACCAATTCCATATTCTGCTAACAGTCATTGGATCTCCACCAACACGAGCAGCAATGTCGCGATACGATAAACCGCAATCGCGATAGGCTACAATCCGACCTTTATCAAAGTCGGAAACGTGATGGTACGCATGTCTCGTCGTTACACGAGGCATCACAACAACGTTTCACCAGGCAACGTCGGTCAACTGCTGTTTGTGTATGAGAAATCGGTTGGAAACTTTCCTCGTGTCAGCACGTTGTAGGTGTCGCCGCTGACGCTAACCTTGTGTGAATGCTCTAAGAAGCTAATCATTAACATTTCACAGCATCTTCTTTCTGTCGGTTAAATTTCGCGTCTGTAGTACGTCATCTTCGTGTTGTAGCAATTTTAATGGCCAGTAGTGTACTTAAACCTAAAACCAAAGGGCATCACACACATCCATACCCGAAGCAGGACTCGGACCTGCGACCGTAGCTGCAGCGCGGTTAGGAACTGAAGTGCCTAGAACCGATCGGCCAAAGCGACCGGCTAACTACAGGCAGGCCGGGCCTTATCGAAGGGTCAGTATAGAGACGGCGATTAGTGATCACCATATCATCATAGTAACTATGGTTACAAAAGTAAAAAAAAAATAAAGCAGTTAAGAAGGCTACGAGGGAGAAGCCGTTAGAAACAGCAGGTAAACAGTTATTAGCATCTAACTTATAGTATGAACTGTCATAACGTAATTGCATTATGATGGACGAAGATGAATTGTGGCCACCGTGGTTTAACGACGAAATTCGGAAAATGCTGAGGTAGCAAAGGCTGTTGCATATTCAGTTCAAAACAGAACGTGCAAATGACGTCAGGCAAAGTTCAGTAGAGGTTCGTACGTCTGTGAAAAGATTTATGTGCGAAAAATACAGCTGCCATCGTCATACATTAACAAATGATCTAGCCGAGAACTCAAAGAAATTCTTGTCCTATACAAAATAGCTAAGCAGGTCTAAGGCTTCCATCCAGTCACTAGATGACGATTCTGTTGCGACAGTTGAAGATAGCAAAACGAATCCCGAAGTTTTAAATTTCCCGTTTAAGAAATCGTTCGTGCAGGGGAATCGTGCAAACATACCGCCGTTTGGCCATCGAACAGACTCCCGTACGGATGACATATCTGGCCTAGAGAAACAGCTGAAGTTATTGAAAACAAATAAGTCGCCAGGTCCGAATTGTATCCCTATTCGGTCTTACGGCACTGGCTCCTTACTTAGCTTGCATTTATGTTGGCTCTCTCGCCCAGCGCGAAGTCCCAAGTGGCTGGAAAATACCGCATGTGACTCCTGTACATAAGAAGAGCAAAAGAACGGACCGCAAAGTTGCCGACCAATATTCTTAACATCGGTTTGCTACAAAATTCTGAAACGTATCCTGATTTCGATTATAATAAACTTCCTTTGAGACCTAGAACCTTACGTCCACGACTGAGAGCCATACTATAAAGCATCGCCAGTGTGAAATTTAGCTTGCCATTTTCTCAGGTGATATATTACTAACTATGGATGAAGAGCAACAGGCAGATTCGCTATTTCTCGATTTCCGAAAAGCATTTGGCATAGTGTCCCATTGTAGATTGTTAACGACGGTGCGAGGATAAAGATAAAGTTCCCAGATATCTGAGTGAATCGGAGACTTGTTAAGTCCTAGACGGCGAGTATTCATCAGAGACAACGGATCGTCAGCAGTTCCCCGGGAAAGTGTGACAGGACCTCTATTACGGTTTTGTGACATCGTCACCGTGGGGGTGGCCTGTAGTTTTATGAACATTGAATGCATTTTCAGTTTCCAAGATCACTAAAATCATTTATTCATATAGATTAGCGGTTTCGGTAATTGCCATCTTCGGATCTGCAAAAGACAAGACCGAAAATGCTACAATACAGCAACTAACATAACAACGCACTGAATTATATCCGAGATTTTCAATACATGGAATAATAGCACATCTATGTTACATATTTAAAAACTCTTCTCCTGCAGTACTGTAAGAGGTGCCATACAATGTATGTCCATTTTGGTATCGTGAGCTACACTAAAAGTAGGCATGTTAGTTTCAAATAACAACTGTGTATACACACGTTATTGTGCTAATTAAGAGTTCTCACAATCATCACCACTTTACAACTTACAGATCCCAGCGTAAATATTCTTAGTGATATGTACATACACCAGATAGTGCAGTGATAGTACAAATCGGTAAGACATGGAACCTACACTCCTGGAAATTGAAATAAAAACACCCTGAATTCATTGTCCCAGGAAGGGGAAACTTTATTGACACATTCCTGGGGTCAGATACATCACATGATCACACTGACAGAACCACAGGCACATAGACACAGGCAACAGAGCATGCACAATGTCGGCACTATTACAGTGTATATCCACCTTTCGCAGCAATGCAGGCTGCTATTCTCCCATGGAGACGATCGTAGAGATGCTGGATGTAGTCCTGTGGAACGGCTTGCCATGCCATTACCACCTGGCGCCTCAGTTGGACCAGCGTTAGTGCTGGACGTGCAGACCGCGTGAGACGACTCTTCATCCAGTCCCAAACATGCTCAATGGGTGACAGATCCGGAGATCTTGCTGGCCAGGGTAGTTGACTTACACCTTCTAGAGCACGTTGGGTGGCACGGGATACATGCGGACGGGCATTGTCCTGTTGGAACAGCAAGTTCCCTTGCCGGTCTAGGACTGGTAGAACGATGGGTTCGATGACGGTTTGGATGTACAGTGTACTATTCAGTGTCCCCTCGACGATCACCAGAGGTGTACGGTCAGTGTAGGAGATCGCTCCCCACACCATGATGGCGGGTGTTGGCCCTGTGTGCCTCGGTCGTATGCAGTCCTGATTGTGGCGCTCACCTGCACGGCGCCAAACACGCATACGACCATCATTGGCACCAAGGCAGAAGCGACTCTCATCGCTGAAGACGACACGTCTCCATTCGTCCCTCCATTCACGCCTGTCGCGACACCACTGGAGGCGGGCTGCACGATGTTGGGGCGTGAGCGGAAGACGGCCTAACGGTGTGCGGGACCGTAGTCCAGCTTCATGGAGACGGTTGCGAATGGTCCTCGCCGATACCCCAGGAGCAACAGTGTCCCTAATTTGCTGGGAAGTGGCGGTGCGGTCCCCTACGGCACTGCATAGGATCCTACGGTCTTGGCGTGCATCCGTGCGTCGCTGCGGTCCGGTCCCAGGCCGACGGGCACGTGCACCTTCCGCCGACCACTGGCGACAACATCGATGTACTGTGGAGACCTCACGCCCCACGTGTTGAGCAATTCGGCGGTACGTCCACCCGGCCTCCCGCATGCCCACTATACGCCCTCGCTCAAAGTCCGTCAACTGCACATACGGTTCACGTCCACGCTGTCGTGGCATGCTACCAGTGTTAAAGACTGCGATGGAGCTCCGTATGCCACGGCAAACTGGCTGACACTGACGGCGGCGGAGCACAAATGCTGCGCAGCTAGCGCCATTCGACAGCCAACACCGCGGTTCCTGGTGTGTCCGCTGTGCCGTGCGTGTGATCCTTGCTTGTACAGCCCTCTCGCAGTGTCCGGAGCAAGTATGGTGGGTCTGACACACCGGTGTCAATGTGTTCTATTTTCCATTTCCAGGAGTGTATTATTCCATATAATTGCATACTCCTAAGTTGTTATCAGAACATTTAAGCCAAGTCTGTATTTTATAGTCTTAAAAACTGTATGTAAAATCATGTACTACAATAATAAAACATAATTTAAACATACACCTTTTTATATCATTTTAGATTTTTTTTACAAACATTTTATAAAAATTGTGCTACAAATTTTTCTTTATAGACAATCACAAACAATATGACAACCTATAACAACTGAAAGGCTCTCTATGTACATCTAATGATATTATACGTAGGCTGATTTTAATACATCCAACAATATGTCAATATCTACCGGAACAGATACCATATTTCGTCAGGAATACAGTCAAATTATATAGAACAGCAATGGAGCTATTTAATGTTTGTGCTTTTATTATCAATTACGATGTTTACGTGAGATTATGCTCAAGAACACGTTGCTCTAGGTCTAGGTGAAATCTCGTCACCTGGTACCCATGTACAATCTGATCACCTGATATCAAGGTGAACACTCTCCCAGTGTTTTTATATAACTGTCGTACAATTATTACAACACATGAACTACAGTAGCTCTTAAAATGAACCAGTGATCTAACATTACTAGCTCACTCTTACACATGTTTGTGCTAGAAAAAATTTGTTCAGGTGGCGTTCATCCTAGACGATTAATGTGAAAAATGACATCATGTAACGGAGTATGTCCAGTGTCCAAATCATCATCATTTCAAAAATATTTTCATAACAAATCTTCAAGAAAAATTTGTCACACGGAATTACATTATATACCGATCTTTATATAAACAACTGTTTCCAAAAATATTTGTAAACATTTTTAATAATTCTTAATGTCAAATTACATAAGATAAACATAAACCTGTTTTAGAAAATCCTATGTGTGTCTGTTAATGCCATATGTCACCTAATTTTATGTTATCCATAAATTTCTCTTAGACGTCGTTCGATGGTTTGTCATAAGTATGAGCGCTTATCCATCACATTTTATAAAAAAGGCAAATAAATTTTAAATAGACAGATCACTGGTTCAATAAAAGCTATTGCACTTCCATGTGATGAAATAGTATATGATACGTCAACCAGTGGAAGAGAATTCACCCACACATCGAGTGGTCAGGTCTTACCTAGGCATCGAAAGACGTATTGTCATAAATAAGCTCGCATAAGCAGCATATTTGTTAACAAATTTGTTAAGTACTATTTATTACACATGTTGTCTTATGTGTGTAAATTTTCCCTTTGACTACGAGTAATACTGGATGGAATAAAATTTATCCATATGATTTTATTAGATGCACGCGATGGCACATTGATCATGGTCATCTAGGGAGAACTACTACGAATTTAGTAATTACGTTACATAAAGAGATATATGAATGATTAGCAACATTAGATCACGGTTAGCGTACGAACATTTGTAATCCGAAGAGGGTTATCATTTTACGTTGATCATAGCAAACAACGAGAGAGATTTAAGCTACACGTCGGGTGACGAGTTTGTACATAGACGCCAGATAACATGAGTAACAACGTGTTGTTGAAAATAAACATATTTAGACTCGTACATTACACCGTATAAAAAGGGAAAAATTTTCTAGTACCTAATTCATGGGCTCAGTTTTGGAGCAATTACAATCCAATGTGATAAATAAATTGTACACTGACAAGCCAAATGTAGAAGACATTTCAACTGGACATCTACAGGTATATACCGGCTAGCGAGGTCTCACCTAGACGTCGAACTACGTTTAGGAATACACAAACTTGTAGAAGAAGCATGTTTGCTAACGAAAATGCAAAATGTTAGTTATAGCTCTATTGCTAAATAAACGTAGTGTACATATCATAATTTATTAATTGCACCCTCGATTTCGATTATATGGATGTAATAAAATTAGGTCACATGCGGTATTATCAGACAAACATAGGATTTTATAGAAATATTTTAGATTTATTTTAGGTAATTTGAGATAAAAAATTATTAAATTTTTTGAAGTACTTCTGGAAAAGTTTTATACATAAAAATTGGCGTATAATGTAATTCTGTACAGAAAGAATTTGTTACAAAACGTTTTTTAAATTATGATGATCTAGATACTGGCCATATTCTGGTACATAATGGAATTTTTGACATTAGTCATCTAGGATGAATGCCACGTGAACAGATTTGTTCTAGCAGAAACACACACACGTAAGAGGGAGCTAGTATTGTTACATCATGGGCTCAGTTTAAGAGCTATTGCAGTCCATATGGCGTAATAATTGTACATTGGTTACATTAAACACTGGAAGAGTGCTCACCTAGATATCAGGTGATCAGACTGTACATAGGTGTCAGGTGACAGTTTTCACGTTGACCTTGGGTGACGTGTTGTCATGGAAAAGATCATATAAACACCGTAATTGATAACAAAAGCACAAACATTAAATAGCTCCATTGTTGGTATATATACTTCGAATGTATTCTTGATGGAATATCGTATCCGTCCCTGTAGATACTGACCTGTTCATGAATGCATTAAAATCAGCCTACAAAGGGATACCATTAGATGTACATAGAGAGCTTTTAAGTTGTCGAAGGTTTCATATTGTCTGTGATTCTATATTTACAGAGCTTTTATAAATTGTGAAAGGTTTTCTAAGGTTATAGAAAAAGGTTTATGTATTAACTATGTTTTATGAATGTTACGCATGATTTTACAGACAATTTTTTAGACTTTAGAATACGGTCTTGGCTTATATGTTATGATAATAATTTAGGCATATTTAATTATATGGAATAATAAACCCATTCTTTGATCTAATGGAAGATGATAATATCGATTTGTACTACCACTTCGCCATCTGATGTAATTATGTATCACTCAGCTGGGATCTGTCAGTTGTAAAACAATGATGAATGTGAGTACTTGTAATCGGCACAATAACATGTCTGTACATGGCTCTTATTTTAAACTTGACATACCGACTTCTCGTATAGCTCACGGTACCAGCATGCACATACACTGTATAGCACCACTTACTGTACTGCAGGAGAAGATTGTGTAACGTGGGTATGTTGCTATTGCAACTCTTCCATATAATTATGTGTTATGTTAATGGCGGTATCGTAGCATTCTCGGTCTCATCTTTTGTAGATCCGAAGATGGCAACAGAGAATCGCCCCAACCGGTAGTCTACATGAATAAATACGTAATTTTAGCAACCTTCGCAAGTGAAAATTTATTCAGTCTTTAGGACCTCTGTTGTTTTCTATATGCACAAATGGTCTGGCGAAAATGGCGGAGAGTAATCTGCGGTTGTTTGCTGACGATGAACTGGTGTCGAGGTTGAGTGACTAGGGAGATATGTGATGACTTGGACAAGATTTCTAGTTAGTGCAATGAGTGGCAACTGGCTCTAAATGTGGATGACTAGCGACACGAAACCCGATGTATTCGGATACAGCATTAGTTGTGTTCGGCTCTACACAGCTACATCGTTTAAATATTTGGGCGTAACGTTGAAAATCGATATGAACTGAAATGAGCATGTGACGACTGTGGTAGGGAAGAAGAGTGGTTGACTCCGGTGTATTGGGAGAATTTTAGGAAAGTGTGATTCATCTGTAAAGAAGAACAGACACAGGGCGCTGGTGTGGCCTGTTGTTCAGTTCTACTCGAATGTTTGGAATCCGCACCTGCTCGGATGGAAGGAAGACATCGAAACAGTCTGCGGGCTCCTAGATTTTTCACTGGTAGGTTCGAACAACACGCAAGTATTGAGGAGATGCTTCGGGAACTCGAGTGGGAATCGTTGCAGGGAAGGCAACGTTCTTTTCGAGGAACACTGCCGAGAAAATTTAGAGAACCGAAATTTGATGCTAATTGTAAAATGATCCCACTGCCGCCAACATACGAGGGTCACTCCAAAAGAAATGCAAACCATTTTTTTTAAAAATCTATCTTTTATTCTACACGTTTGAAAGTTTTACAGTGTGTAGATACATCCTTTAGGAACAATATTTTCATTTCTCCACATAATTTCCATCCCTCTGCCTTACGCCATCTTGGAACCAGCGCCTCTATACAAGCACGGTAAAATTCTGGACCAACCTGTTGGAGCCACTGTTTGGGAGCATGCACAAGGGAGTCATCATCTTCAAACCTTGTTCCACGGAGAGAGTCTTTCAGTTTCCCAAAGAGATGATAATCACATAGAGCCATGTCAGGACTGTAAGGCGTCCATCTGAGTTTTGTGACCGCTTCCATAGTTTTTTGACTGACATGTGGCCGTGCATTGTGGTGCAACAGCCAAACATCCTGCTTCTGCCGATGTGGTCGAACACGACCCAGTCGAGCTTGAGGTTTCTTCAGTGTCGTCACATATGCATCAGAATTTATGGTGGTTCCACTTGGCATGATGTCCACAAGCATGGGTCCTTCGGAATCGAAAAACACCGTAGCCATAACTTTTCCAGCAGAAGGCGTGGTTTCAAATTTTTTTCCCTTGGGTGAATTTGCATAATGCCACTACGCCATCTTGGAACCAGCGCCTGTATACAAGCACGGTAAAATTCTGGACCAACCTGTTAGAGTCACTGTTTGGGAGCGTGCACAAGGGAGTCATCATCGTCAAACCTTGTTCCACGGAGAGAGTCTTTCAGTTTCCCAAAGAGATGATAGTCACTAGGAGCCAGGCCAGGATTGTAAGGTGGGCATTTCAGTGTTCTCCATCCGAGTTTTGTGATCGCTTCCGTTGCTTTTTGACTGACATGTGGCTGTGCATTGTGGTGCAACAGCCAAACATCCTGCTTCTGCCGATGTGGTCGAACACGACCCAGTCGAGCTTGAGGTTTCTTCAGTGTCGTCACATATGCATCAGAATTTATGGTGGTTCCACTTGGCACGGTGTCCACAAGCAAGGGTCCTTCGGAATCGAAAAACACCGTAGCCATAACTTTTCTAGCAGAAGGTGTGGTTTCAAATTTTTTTTCCCTTGGGTGAATTTGCATAATGCCACTCCATTGATTGCCTCTTCATCTCTGGTGAAAAATGATGGAGCCACGTTTCATCACATGTCACAATTGTTTCTAGAAATTCATCTCCACCATTCTCGTACTGTTCCAAAAGTTCGCTGCATAACGTTTTTCTTGTTTGTTTGTGAGCCACTGTCAACATCCTGGGAACCCACCTGGCACAAACGTTTTTTAACGCCAACACTTTCAGTATTCTTCAAATACTTCCTCCCCCTATCCCAACGTAGCGTGACAATTTGTTCACTGTGATGCGTCTGTCAGCAGTCACCAATTGGTTAACTCTCTGCAAATTGTCTGGAGTGTGTGCAGTATGAGGCCTGCCGCTGCGAGGACAATCCTCAATATTGCCGTGCCCGCTTTTATCACGTAACCTGCTTGCCCACCGACTAACTGTACTGCGATCGACAGCAGCATCTCCATACACCTATTTCAACCTCTTGTGGATGTTTCCCACTGTCTCATTTTCACAGCACAAGAATTCTATGACAGCACGTTGCTTCTGACGAACGTTAAATGTCGCAGCCATGTTGAAGACACGCTGTGACGGCGCCACTCATGGGAACAGGTTGAACTAAGTTGGAAAACAAATGAGAAGGATGTATCTACACACTGTAAAACTTTCACACATGCAGAATGAAAACTGAAGTTTTACAAAAATAGTGTACATTTCTTTTGGGGTGACCCTCGTAGATATCGTATAAGGATCACGAAAATAAGATACTAGAAATTAGAGCCTATAGCGAAGCTGGTGTGGCAGTTGATGATAGCAAAATATAAGCCGAAGTTTTAAATTTCACGTTCAAGAAATCGTTCACACTGGAGAATCGTAGAAACATACCGTCATTTAACCATCGAACAGATTCCCCTGTGGATGGCATATTAATAAGCATCCCTGGCGTAGAGAAACAACTGAAAGATTTGAAAGCAAGTAAATCACTGAGTCCGGATGGAATCGCCGCTATATTTTACAAAGATCACTCTACGGCATTGGCTCCTTACGTAGCTTGCATTTATCGCGAATCTGTCGTCAAGCACAAAGTCCCAAGCGACTGGAAAAAAGCGCTTGTGACTCCATTATATAAAAAGGCTAAAAGAACGGTCCCGCAAAATTACAGATCAATATCCCTAACTTCTGTTTGCTGCAGAACTGTTGAAAGTATTCTCAGTTCACATATAATAAACTTTCTGGAGACTGAGAAGCTCATGTCCACGAATTAACAAGGTTTTAGACAGCATCGCTCGTGCAAAAGCAGCTTGCACTTTTCTCGCATGATATACTGCGCGCTATGAATGAAGGGCAACAGGCAGATCCCATATTTCTAGATATTCAGAAAGCATTTATGCAGTGCCCCATTGCAGGCTGTTAACGAAGGTACGAACATATGGAACAAATTCGCAATTATGTGAACGGCTCTAAGACTTCTTAAATAATAGAACCCAGTATGTTATTCTCGATCGCGAGTGTTCGTCGGAGACAAGGATATCGTCAGGAGTGCCCCAGGGAAGTGTGGTGGGACCGCTGTTGTTTTCTGTACAGGGTGGTCTATTGATCTTGACCGGGCCAAACATCTCACGAAATCAGCGCCAAACGAAAAAACCACAAAGAACTAAACTCGTCTACCTTGAAGGGGGAAACCAGATAGCGCTATGGTTGGCCCGCTAGATGGCGCTGCCATAGCTGAAACGGATATCAACTGCGTTTTTTAAAATAGGAACCCCCACTTTTTATTACATATTGGTGTAATACGTAAAGAAATATGAATGTTTTATTTGGACCACTTTCTTCACTTTGTGATAGATGGCGCTGTAATAGTCACAAACGTATAAGTACGTGGTATCACGTAACATTCCGCCAGTGCAGACGGTATTTGCTTCGTGATACATTACATGTGTTAAAATTGACCTGTTACCAATTGCGGAAAAGCGGCACCCAAAGTGGCTTTTAACCTTCCTTCTCTGCTGATGACCAACTCCTCCGCCTCACTCATCTCCTCTCCCTCCAGCTTAACTCCCGTCGCTCCGCCATTTTTGTCTCCCTGGACCTCGAAAAGGGCTACGACCGTGTCTGGCATCCCGGTCTCCTGTTTAAACTCCAAACCTAACCTCTTGCTGCCAACTACATCCGTCTGATGACCTCCTTCCTCTGCCGCCGCCTCTCCTATGTTACCGTCCATAATGCCAATTCCCACACCTTCCACCCCTCTGCAGGTGTGCCCCAGGGCTCTGTCCTCTCCCCCCTCCTCTGCCTCTTGTACACAGCAGATATGCCCCAATCCCCCCCCCCCCCCTCCAGTACACCTCTTGCAATATGCCGATGACACCGCATTCCTCGCCCTCACTCCTTCCCTCCAACGGTCCCAACGCCTTCTCCAGAATCACCTTGACCTTCTTGCCGCTTTTTGTAATCAGTGGCTCCTGAAAATCAATCCTTCCAAGGCACAGACAATCATCGTAGGTCGTACCACTCGCTCCTTCCGGCTCCTGGATTTCTCCCTTACTGTCTGTGCCCATCCTGTCCTCCTCACCCCCACCCTCACCTATCTTGGCCTCACCATTGACTGTCACCTCACCTGGATCCCTCATCTCCTTACCCAAGGTGGCTTCCATCAACTCCCCCTCCTGCATGATGCCCTCTCTCCCTCCATTTATCCCTCCTATCAACTCTGATCCTCACTCCCCCTCCTTTCCCCTGTCCTTTTCCTGGGCTCCCTCTCCCCCCTTCCATCCTCTTTTTTCCCCACCTCCCCTCTCTCTGCCCCCTTCTCTCCCCCAAGTCCTTTTGCATTTCCCTCCTCTGCCTTTTCCCATTCCCTCTCGCGTCTGCCCTGCCCCTCTCCCCCCTTATGAGTCCTCGTCCTCCTTTGGTTCCCCCCCCCCCCCCACCATCCCCCATCTGCCCTTGGCTAGGGAGTGTCATCTTTTTGCCGACATTTTCGTGCAGTGTTTTACAGTGAGTGTTTTACAGTGAGTGTTCCGTGTTGTGTGTCTTTTGGGAAGTCTTGCAAACGGCCATCATACTGCCGCTGGGTATGATTTTTTTATCTCTTGCAAACAGAAACCAGACTGTCGCCATGTTTTTTAATTGTGTATCTACTATGTTACTTGTCTGATTCCTGTGTATTTTATTAACATTGCCAACCACTTTGCTTTCTGTTTTAACTTTCCACAATTTTCCGCCATTTTACCCTTTAAGTCGCCGTTTTATCGCCTGTTTTTCTTGTTTCTTTTCTTCTTCCGTTTTTAAAAAAAGTCTGTAGGCTTTAGAGCAGCGTACTAAGCTGCTGCCAGCCCGCCTCCTTCTGGGGGAATTGAAATTCAATAAAGAAAAAAAATTGCGGGAAAGGTCAATATCGTGTTGATGTATGGCTATTCTGATCAAAATGCCCAACAGGCATGTGCAATGTATGCTGCTCAGTATCCCGGTATCAGTCTAATCTAAGAGCCGTAAATTCAACTAAATACCTAGGTATTATAGTCACGAACAATTTAAATTGGAAGGAACGCACAGAAAATGTTGTGGGGAAGGCTAACCAAAGACAGCGTTTTATTGGTAGGACACTTAGAAAATGTAACAGACCTACTAAGGAGACCGCCTACACTGCGCTTGTCCGTCCACTTTTAGAATACTGCTCCGCGGTGTGGGATCCTTACCATATAGGACTGACTAAGTACATCCAAGAAGTTCAAAGAAAGGCAGTCCGTTCTGTATTATCGCGAAATATAGGAGAGAGTGTCACAGAAATGATACAGGATTTGGGATGTACATCATTAAAAGAAAGGCGTTTTTCGTTGCGACGGAATCTTCTCACGAAATTCTAATCACCAACTTTCTCCTCCGAAAGCGAAAATATTTTTTTGACACCGACTTACATAGGGAGGAACGATCACCAAGATAAAATAAGGGAAATCAGAGCTCGTACGGAAAGATATAGGTGTTCATTCTTCCCGCGCGCTATACAAGATTGGAATAATAGAGAATAGTGAAGGTGGTTAGATGAACCCTCTACCAGGCACTTAAATGTGATTTGCAGAGCACCCATGTAGATGCAGATGTAGACGTAGACATGCAGGTAGGGTAAGTGACATCCAACTTACTGAAATCGTTTCAGAACAGTGCATAGCGGAAAAACATGCGAATTAGAAAAAATTCTTTGCACGTAAAGTGAAACACATTCCGAAAAACTACTTCAGCATGAGATGCATATTTGCTTCATTTAAATAAGGAAGGTTTTGCAGCAGCGCTGCAGATGACCCTACTGTCAGGTCCGTATGTCGTGGTCTAGTGGATAGCGTTGCTGCTTGTGGATCTGGGGGTCCCAAGTTCGATTCCCCGCCGGATTGGGGATTTTCTCCGCCCTGGGACTGGGTGTTTGTGTTGTCATTCTCATTTGGGTATGTGGCGAGACTTTAGTGTAAAGATTTGGAATTTGTACTTGTGCTGATAACCACGGTGTTGAGCGCCCCACAAACCAAGAACATCATCATCATCTGCTCTCTGTATTCTCCTTTCCTTGAGCCAAATTGAGATCTAAACACGACTCTTTGGGTGCTGTGGCGAAATATATTATTTTTTGGCAACTCTCAAATTACGAAGAGGACTGGTAAACGAAATTCGACTGGTGAAATAGAGATTCAGGCTCTTTAAATATCACAATGACATGAATTCGATGTTCTTGAATAGGATCCAGATTTCGAAATACCTCTACAGATATAAGGGACGCATTTAGAAACGTGATGACAATTACAGACTGCCAGTTTCTGCTTCCCTCAGATTAGCAATCGCTACTCTCTCCCTTGTTTCACGACAAATTCTTCAAGGAATGGGCGGTGAAATATTCAACTTTGAAGTACCGTAATTCATATGATCAACAACGAAAAGATAAACACCTCATCATCACGCTATGATGTGAGACTTACAATTTGAAATATTCAAATTTTTAACCAAATGTGTTTCTGTAATTCTTTGGGTACAACTGCATAGCGAAAGAACATGAGAAGCCAAAATGCGTGGCGTTTTATTTTTTGGCTACATGTAAAACGTTTTCCGGAAAGGTAATTCAGCAACTTAGCTTCTTTTACATACAGAACGTTCTCTTAGCAGTGCAGCAGATGATTCAGTTTTCAACTTTCTCCTTTCCTTGAATCAAACCTAGATGTGAACGCGATTCTTTGCGTGACACGGCGAAGAAGTCTGACATAACGAAGTCCTCGGCAAAGAATTGCTGCAATGAGTCTCAACAATAAACCACAATGTGTACTAACACGGAGAGGGGTCTCATACATGGGTCACCGATTTTGATCCAATTTTGTAAGGAAATTCTGTATTCAAAACAAAGAGACACGTGTTTTGACTGTTCGCTGGACACTCTAGTTTTTCAAAAACTTGAGGTCAAAGTTTATGACGGAAAATCATATTTTCAATGCTATACATAGAAAGATCGTCTAAAAACAAACATTCTTTTTATTGAACATCCTGGCAGATTAAAACTGTGTGCAGGACCGAGACTCGAACTCGGGACCTTTGCCTTTCGCGATCCGGCACACAGTTTTAATCTGCCAGGAAGTTTCATATCAGCGCACACTCCGCTGTGCAGTGAAAATTTCATTCTATTCTTTTTGTTATTATACGAGGGTCGGTCAAAAAGTAATGCCTCCCATTTTTTTCTACTTAAAAAAATTAAGTTAAGTGAAAAATTTTAATTTGGCGCCATTCCTCAAACCTTCTTCTGCAATCCACTGCAGTAGTAACTTTCTGTGTCAACAGGTGGCAGCACAGCAGAAGTTTGTAAGATGGCCAACATCGATGTTCGTTTGAGACAGTGGTGTGTGATTGAATTCTTGAATGCAGAAGGTGAAACGCCCATACGCATTCATGAAAGACTGAAGAAGGTGTATGGTGTTGTGACAGTGGATGTCAGCACTGTTAGACGATGGGTTCGTCGTTGTAAGGAAGCTGAAGTGCAAACACCGTTGACTGACGAAAAGCGGAGCGGCAGGCCGGTGAGTGTAGTGACTCCACACAACATTCAGCAAGTTGATGACATCATTCGTGGTGACCGTCGGGTGACAGCAGATGAAGTGTGTCGCATTATTTCTCTTAGTAAAGGCAGTGTGATCACGATTATTAAACAATTGGGGTACTCAAAAGTTTGTGCACGGTGGGTTCCAAGAATGTTAACCGATCAGAATAAAGAGGCAAGGAAAACAATAGCCTCCCAACACTTGCAGCGCTTCCGTTTGGAGGGAGATGAGTTTCTGAAAAAAATTGTGACCGGGGACGAAACATGGGTGCATTTTTTTGAACCCGAATCAAAGAGGCAGTCAATGGAGTGGCGTCACACAAGCTCGCCGAGGAAGAAAAAATTCAAAACTGTGCGATCGGCAGGGAAAGTTATGGCAACAGTTTTCTGGGATACAGAGGGTGTGATTCTGGTTGATTTTTTCGAGCAGGGATGCACAATAAATTCTGTTCAATACGTCACAACCCTCAAAAACTTAAAGCACGTCCTCAGCGAGTTCGCCCAACAAAATCAATGGCAGATGTTCTTCTTTTGCATGACAATGCAAGACCACACACCAGTCGTCACACCTCTGACGAGATTGTCAAAATTGGATGGGAAGTTTTGCCTCATCCCCCATACAGCCCTGACCTGGCACCATCAGACTTCCATCTGTTCGGGCCACTAAAAGAAGCTCATCGTGGGATTCATTTTGAAGATGAGGAGGCCGTCAAAACATCCGTGGGTCAATGGCTTAGGAAGCAGAGCTGTGATTTTTACCGTGCTGGGATACATGCCCTTGTTCAAAGATGGACCAAAACTGTAGAGATGGGCGGAGATTACATTGAAAAATGACAAAATGATCCTCAATGTTGTGGTTTTCAACCTATGTAATTGCATTTAAATTTCCTGACAATTAAACGTAGAAAAAAAAATAGGAGGCATTACATTTTGACTGACCCTCGTAATATGGGGTCCAATGTTAACAATGTTTTAGTTATAAATGTTTTTGTGTTTTCATGCTGTGACTTGGGAGCCCTTTATTCAGTGTCTGTAGCAGAGCAAGGTCAGCCGTCGTGCACCGAGGGAGGTGGCGCAGTGGCTAGCACACTGGACTCGGATTGAGGAGTACGACGGTTCAAGCCCGCGTCCGGGCATCCTGATTTAAGTTTTCCGTGATTTGCCTAAATCTCTTCACGGCCGACTTCCTTCCCCATCCTTACCTAATCCGACGAGACCGATGACCTCGCTGTTTGGTGTCCTCTCCCAAAACAACCCCACATCAGCGGTCGAGCGGTCATTTCCGCTTTGCGCATTGGGCGCGTAGGTTGTCTTAAAGGGGAGGCCACGACGTTTGGAACGCGGATTTACAGAAAACTTCCAACACTCGTAGTACTCCATGAGGACAGCAAAATGTGTGATCAGTAGTTTGGAAGGAAACCATGTATGCCTTAAAAATCGGCGCTGATAATTGGTTGTGCAGTATCGAGTGTATTTTAACAGCGTTACTTCTCGAGCGTTACTGGGAAAAACGCAAGATAATTTCGGTCGTCAAATGTATATCAGTGCGTGGCCATTTTTACCATGAAGCGGCTGCAGCCGAGTGGTGCCGGCACGGTAGCCCAGCGTGTTCGCTCACAGCGTTAACTACTTTTTATAATATAAAAGACTGAGCCAACAGATCATCGGACGTCCGCTCTGAACAAATTCAACTAACAATATAGAACAAAATCTTATTAAAAAAAAGTGGTTGGCGTTCAAGCCTCTGGGTCGCTGGATCGAGTCCCGTTCATCTGGTTTTATTTTTATTTTCAACGCAGTCATTCTCTTTACTATGTATATTACAGTTGATATAATGGGGAAACTACGTGTAATCGGATGAACTTTTATTAAATTTCCAAAGTTATTTGTCAGTGTACAAATTTTTATTATCACAAATAATATAATATTCATAACTATCGACTAGTAAACGACCAAAATCGTAAAGTGATACTGAAAATGTATGCTTGCCCGTGATCTGAGAAATCCCTTATACCTGGAAGGAGCCTGAAACGACTTGTTACCTCCAAGTTTTGACCGGCACAGACGGCTTTCGAAAGATGTACAATTAATCGTCGCTGTCGACATTACGAGTACAAGTTGCAGGATGGTATTTTTCGTAAAAACATGGAAAACATAAAGTTAAACGGCACCAGCTGCATTGAATATATGCTATATTTCTGCATACGCAAGGTCTTTTGACGTTTTCCGTGGAAAAACAAACCTCGTTAACATTTTCAAAAACCTCTCTTTCAGACGATAGTTTGGAAGCAAATCATGCATGCCTAAAAAATCGGCGCTGATAATTGGTTGTGCAGTATCGAGTGTATTTTAACAGCGTCTTCCGAGAATCATTTTCTCGTTATCTTTTGATTAAATACGAACAGTTTTGAAGACACGGACAAGCATACATTTTCAGTATTACTTTATGCGTTTGGTCGTTTACTAGTCGATAGTTATGAATATTATATTATTTGTGATAATAAACATTAGTAGACTGCCAAATAACTTTGTAAATTTAATAGCCGGCCAGTGTGGCCGAGCGGTTCTAGGCGCTACAGTCTGGAAACCGCGCTACTGCTACGGTCGCAGGTTCGAATCCTGCCTCGGGCATGGATGTGTGTGGTGTCCTTAGGTTAGTTAGGTTTAAGTAGCCTAAGTTCTAGGGGACTGATGACCTCAGAAGTTAAGTCCCATAGTGCTCAGAGCCATTTGAACCATTTTGTAAATTTAATAAAAGTTCATCCGATTACACGTATTTTCCCTTTTACATTAATTGTAATATAAAAAGTAAAGAAAATGAAAGTGTTGAAAATAAAAAAAAATCTGACGAACGGAACTCGATCCAGCGATCCAGAGGCTTGAACGCCAACAACTATTTTTTTTTTTAAAAAGAACATTTTGTTCTACACTCCTGGAAATTGAAATAAGAACATCGTGAATTCATTGTCCCAGGAAGGGGAAACTTTATTGACACATTCCTGGGGTCAAATACATCACATGATCACAGTGAAAGAACCACACGTACATAGACACAGGCAACAGAGCATGCACAATGTCGGCACTAATACAGTGTATATCCACCTTTCGCAGCAATGCAGGCTGCTATTCTCCCCTGGAGACGATCGTAGAGATGCTGGATGTAGTCCTATGGAACGGCTTGCCATGCCATTTCCACCTGGCGCCTCAGTTGGACCAGCGTTCGTGCTGGACGTGCAGACCGCGTGAGACGACGCTTCATCCAGTGCCAAACATGCTCAATGGGGAACAGATCAGGAGATCTTGCTGGCCAGGGTAGTTGACTTACACCTTCTAGAGCACGTTGGGTGGCACGGGATACATGCGGACGTGCATTGTCCTGTTGGAACAGCAAGTTCCCTTGCCGGTCTAGGAATGGTAGAACGATGGGTTCGATGACGGTTTGGATGTACCGTGCACTATTCAGTGTCCCCTCGACGATCACCAGAGGTGTACGGCCCACACCATGATGCCGGGTGTTGGCCCTGTGTGCCTCGGTCGTATGCAGTCCTGATTGTGGCGCTCACCTGCACGGCGCCAAACACGCATACGACCATGCGTCGCTGCGGTCCGGTCCCAGGTCGACGGGCACGTGCACCTTCCGCCGACCACTGGCGACAACATCGATGTGGAGACCTCACGCCCCACGTGTTGAGCAATTCGGCGGTACGTCCACCCGGCCTCCCGCATGCCCACTATACGCCCTCGCTCAAAGTCCGTCAACTGCACAAACGGTTCACGTCCACGCTGTTGCGGCATGCTACCAGTGTTAAAGACTGCGATGGAGCTCCGTATGCCACGGCAAACTGGCTGACACTGACGGCGGCCGTGCACAAATGCTGCGCAGCTAGCGCCATTCGACGGCCAACACCGCGGTTCCTGGTGTGTCCGCTGTGCCGTGCGTGTGATCATTGCTTGTACAGCCCTCTCGCAGTGTCCGGAACAAGTATGGTGGGTCTGACACACCGGTGTCAATGTGTTCTTTTTTCCATTTCCAGTTCGTTGCATTTGTTCAGAGCGGACGTCCGATGACACCCGTTCACTTCGTTCGGTGCAGTTCTTTTAATTATAAAGGGTAGTTCTGACCGAACACGCTTTTTTTATCTCATTTAGTTCGTTGCAATTGTTCTTGGCGGACGGCCTCTAACGCCCGTTGAGTTCATTATTTATCTATTAAATCAGTTTTTTGATTACAGAGGGCCGCTAACCCTCTGGCCGAACAGGCTGAGCTACCGTGCCGTCACCACTCGGCTGCATCCGCTTCATCGTAAAAATGGCCACGCACAGATATATATTTGACGACCGAAATAATCTTGCGATTTTCTCAATAACGCTTGAGAGGTACGCTCTACTGCTTACACATTTTGTTGTCCTCGTGGAGTACTACGAGTGTACGAAGTTTGCAGTAAATCCGCGTTCCAAACGCCGTGGCCTGCCCTTGTTAGTTCCGCTTCTGCCGTAGCGCTGCGCGTCTTCCTTGTTTTCTGTTTATCATCGAGTGAGTTTTTGTGTGTATCGTATTGCTGTTTGCCATCTAGTGTCTGATGTTTGTGCAGGCTCCTGACGCGGCGCTGTGATGTCCGGCATGCTTTCCACGGCTGTCTACGCACGGGTACAGTCAGATTCAGTTTTGATTAATCCCACCTTAGAGAAACGCGACTGGTTTGTGGACAGTATTAAAGTTACTACAGATGAGGTGCATACTGTCTCCTGTGATTCGGAATTGTGTGTTTCGCTTAATTTCTTGACCCGCTTGAGGTTGACAGGATACTATTAAGACACGGTTTGGCGGAACAAGCGCTGTATCATCAGAGAGGTATAGAGACGAGCGAGTGTGCCGAAACTTACCCAATGTACTGTCGACAAGGGATCTCAGATCGATTCCATATTCCTAGATTTCCAGAAGGCTTTTGATACCGTTCCTCACAAGCGACTATTAATAAAATTGCGTGCATATGGAGTATCGCCTCAGTTGTGTGACTGGATTCGTGATTTCCTCTCAGAGAGAATACAGTGCGTAGTGATAGACGGTAAATGGTTCAATTGGCTCTGAGCACTATGGGACTTAACATCTATGGTCATCAGTACGCTAGAACTTAGAACTACTTAAACCTAACTAACCTAAGGACATCACACAACACCCAGCCATCACGAGGCAGAGAAAATCCCTGACCCCGCCGGGAATCGAACCCGGGAATAGACGGTAAATCTTCGAGTAGAACAGAAGTAATATCTGGGGTTCCTCAATGTAGTGTCACAGGCTCTCTGCTGTTCCTGATTTACGTAAATGATCTAGGTGATAATCTGAGCAGCCCCGTAGGATTGTTTGCAGATGACACTGTAATTTACCGTCTAGTAAAATCATCAAACGATCAATTACAGTTACAAAATGATCTAGAGAGAATTTCTGTATGGTGCGAAAAGTGGCAACTGGCACTAAACAAAGAAAAGTGCGAGGTCATCCACATGGGTACTAAAACAAATCCGATAAATTTCGGGTATACGATAAATCGCACAAATCTAAGGGCTGTCAATTCGACTAAATACCTAGTAATTACAATTACGAGCAACTTAAACTGGAAAGACCACACAGATAATATTGTGGGGAAGGCGAAACAAAGACTGCGCTTCGGTGGTGGATATGGTGGAAAAGACTGCGCTTCGTTGGCACAAACCCACTAATGAGACAGCCTACACTATGCTTGTCCGTCCTCACCTGGAATATTGCTACGCGGTATGGAATCCTTACCAGGCAGGATTGACGGAGGACATCGAAAAAGTGCAAAGGAGGGCATCTCATTTCGTGTTATCGCTCTATAGGGGTGCGAGTGTCACCGATATGATACGGGAGTTGCGGTGGCAGTCACTAAAACAAAGGCGGTTTCCTTTGCGGCGAGATCTGTTTACGAAATTTCAATCACCAATTTTCTCTTCCGAATGCGAAAATATTTTTATGACACCCACCTACATAGGAAAAAATGATCATCATAATAAAATAAATCAGAGCTCGAACGGAAAGATTTAGGTGTTACTTTTTCCCACTCGCCATTCGAGAGTTGAATGGTAGAGAAGTAGTATGAAATGGTTCGATGGACCCTCTGCGAGGCACTTAAGTGTGAACTGCAGAATAACCATGTAAATGTAGATTGATATGTAGATGTTGACTGCTGTTCGCCACGTCATCATAATACGCCTGTGCGTAGCAGACAAATATTGCGCCATAATTTAAGAATGAAATTAAAAATTAAAGAAGCTTTTCGAAACTTTGTCAACATATGCTTCAGTATACTAATGTTGAAAATGTCAAATCTCAGAGTGATCAGATGAATATCTTTCCTTAAATACATCGTTGTAAGAAAAAATAAGTGACGCTAAATAATAGAGCTAGAGAACCAACAATTGTTCCGAATGTGCAAATGTATGTCAGAGTCAACTGTTACAAGTTTCATCTTGATCAGAACAATATTTTGGTCAAAATCGGAGTTTTTAAGAAATATCAAAGGTGTTAAATATTTGACTTACAATTAGAAAGTTGAAAATTTGTATGAAGCTTCAGTTCTATATAAAAGCCTTAAGTATGTGACCTCATTAAGTTACGTACCTCTAATAGTTTTCGAGTAATTTACTGAAAACTAAATTTGGAACAAAAACGTGCTTATTCGTAGTAGATTAAGTTATATTAATCATCGACAGTTCTGAATACTGCTCTTGATTACATCTATTAAATATTGAAGATATAACAAGTTTCCAGATTTTGATACAAATACCAATCAATACAAGGTCTCCTGAAGATGTAGTTCAGAGGTCCAATCAGTTCCTTTCTAAAAACTCTAGACGATAAATTTTGAATGCAGGCGAGCAAAACTTTTTCTATGATTAAAGGCAACTGCACTCCATTGATTAAAAAATTACGAAGATTCTAAATTGAATCGTGACCGAGGTGTTAAATAATACCGGGTGATCAAAATGTCAGTATTAATTTGAAAACTTAATAAACCACGCAATAATGTAAATAGAGAGGTAAAAATTGACACACATGCTTGGAATGACGTGGGTATTTATTAGGATGGCGCTCCACCTCATATTGCTAGACGCGTGAAAGATCTCTTGCACGCGTCGTTTGGTGATGATCGTGTGCTCAGCCGCCATATTCGTCATGCTTGGCCTCCCAGGTCCCCAGAGCTCAGTCGGTGCGATTATTGGCTTCGGGGTTGCCTGAAGTCGCAAGTGTATCTTGATCGACCTACATCTCTAGTGATGCTGAAAGACAACATCCGACACCAATGCCTCACCATAACTCCGGACATGCTTTACAGTGCTGTTCACATTATTCCTCGACTACAGCTATCGTTGAGGAATCATGGTGGACATATTGAGCATTTCCTGTAAATACCATCATCTTTGCTTTGTCTTACTTTGTTATGCTAATTATTGCTATTCTGATCAGATGAAGCGCCATCTGTCGGACATTTTTTAACGTTTGTATTTTTTCGGTTCTAATAGAACCCCATGTCATTCCAAGCATATGTGTCAATTTGTACCTCTCTATCTACATTATTCTGTGATTGATTCAGTTTTCAAATTTATACTGACTTTCTGATCACCCGGCACATGTCCAAGAAAGTGGCCATTTAGATGCTGCCACTTGGGCATGGAGAGTATGACGGCAGGTGTTCCCTTCGGCCATCCGCTGCGCCCATAAATAAATACGGTATGTAAAGCAGCGACATTTCTTCACTTCGCACCCAGCTATCATACCGTCCCCGTCAGTCAAACACCGGCTTACGCGCTGCCTCGGGTGACGTCACAACCTGGTTACTACTAAACTCATGTTTTTAGTAATGATAGAAGGTGAACTCGCGAGGACTGTACACCGTCCTGGATCGTCTAGGTTTCTGAAAAGACTTCATTTCGCACCCAGCTACTATACGGTGCGCGTCAGTCAAACGCTGGAAAACGCCTGTTTTCGTTACAAATAGGAAGTGAACTCGTGATGAATATACACCGTCCTCGATAGCTTAGATTTCGAGGAAGTAACTTTTTGTGTGCCGCCCTTAATGTTAAAAAAGCCGCGTGGCAAGTGGTGATGTTATTTTCCACTTTTGTGGCGAGCTCAGCACCACTTGTACGTCTGTACTGGTGCTCGATCTATAGAAATGGTGACAAAAAATATTCCCTCTCACTTGCATGTATGTAGTTGTCGGGTTCCTCTCACTTATATCGGCAGGGAAGGAAACTGCTTTATTTGTAATCAGAGCGGTCACCTCCGCACGAACTGTCTTCATCATTTGATTATAAACAGTTTGGGAGAAAGACCATTTAATGGAAACGTACCGTAGAGGTCGTCTCTGAACTGCTCATAGTGCTGTTTATAATAAAGACATCATTAGTATTATTATCATCAGGGATATTACCATGTTGTGCTTATTAAATTTTTTCAAATTTATCGATCAGTTAGAACTCATAACATTCATTTATAATCATAGTTTCTGACCCCGCTGAGTAAACAGAAACTAGAAACACTTCTTTCTGTGAACAAAAGAAGAATGTGGACTTGCAGACTGGAAACTACGGTCAGTATGTTCTCCATCGCTTTCTGGCTGATCACAAAAACAGTTTTCAGGAGCTCGTAGAAGATGGCGAACAATATTTCTTATTTCTTGTTATTAACCCGCCGCCCCAGAACGGTTCTCAGGTCCTCTTTGCTCATCGTCATGGTTCCAATAGTTTTGGAGAATGTAGAAGTGGTCTATACAAATTTTCGGATTTTTAATTTTCCGCCTGAGGTGGATGATTGTTTTTCTGAAGTCCACCCTGCTCCCTTATGGGGATATACGACATATTCCAAGAGAACGCTGGGCTGCTCGGCACCGCTTGTACGTCTGTACTGGTGCTCGGTCGATAGGAATGGTGACAAAAAATATTCCCTCTCACTTGCACGTATGTAGTTATTGGACTCCTCTTACTTATATCGGCCGGGAAGGAAACTGGTTTATTTGTAATCAGAGCGGCCACCTCCGTACGAACTGTCCTCATCGTATGGTGATTATGAACAACACCAAAAACTGATCTCCTCCCAGAACAATCTGTAGCTGAGCCAACCCTGTTTAGTGAAGATCAAAGTGAATCTTTGAGGGTTTAATGATCGCGATTGCCACGCGCTGGTCAATCGTAGGGGCATTAACGCCGTCACTTCCGTGACGCCGGTCCTGGTTATTCAAAACAGGCATCGCAGATGGTAGGAAAATGATGCAGCTGATGAACCTCTTCCTTTGGCTCATCGCCCGGATGGTCCTACATCGAAGGAGAGTGTGGACGAAGACACCAAGGGTGCTTCTGCCCAGATCGGCTGGTTAATGGCAATTCACCTGGAGATTCTCCTGTTATTGAGGCCACCCCGTCGGAGCCGCCTTTTAAGGAATATGTTTCTGGACCCTAGTAGTCTCACCCTGCTCTATCGGATACCTCTCCTGATGTCTCAGCACTGCGAACTACTGCTGTGCCTTCTGTCGTGGCCTTCGTATCACAAACTCCGCTACGGTCACAGCTTCGAATCCTGCCACGGGCGAGGAAGTGTGTGATGTTAGTTAGGTTTAAGTAGTTCTAAGTTCTAGGGGACTGATGACCTCAGAAGTTGAGTCCCATAGTGCTCAGTGCCATTTGAACCATTTTTTTCATAACCTGATTGACTCCCAAAGGCAGGACGAATCCGTCGTTACTAAGCAAATCTCCTGACGTGAACATCTGTCCTTCGACGAGTAAGGTGCCGAGGTCTCACCCCCTCTGTCTGAAACAGACTTTCAGTATACCTCCCCCTCCCCCCTCCACACACACACACACACACACACACACACACACACACACACACATTACCGCCTGAGATAGCGCCAATTCCGAAGAGCCTCAGTAAACAACGTTTCCAGCCTGAGGTAATCGCATCACGGAAGGAGAAAAACACTTGAAAGATGGGGGAGAAGTTAACAGTTCTTCTACTTTCGTTTCGTCCATTTATTCTGCCGTGGATACTGGTACAAAGCTTCGTCAGATGATGGTTTTGTAATTTTTGTTCCGGAAATGTCGTGCAGGCATATCCGTTTCTCAGTTTGAATGTTAAAAGAACTGGTTCTGAACTCCTGCGCACCGCTTTGCGAAATTTTATATGTGACTCTCGCGCAGACTTTTTATTATTTGACCAGCTTCTAATTCCTGGATCCCCAACCTTTTTGTAATGTGGCTTCCGAACTCTCTACGGGCACTGTCTTGTTTCACAGGGAAGATTTCGAAGGTCTCGATGATGCTAGAGGTATAGGTTGCATCTTTTGTGATATCCTTTACTTCTTCTCTATGCCCTTTCTGGCTCTGGTCAGTCTATGCTACAGAGAGGAAGTCATTTACCTACCTCATAAAACCCCGAGAAAGATTCTAATTTTCTTCTCCGATCGGTTGAACAGTCTCGTAACTTTAGTTTAAGGAAGAACTCACTGACCTGGGGCGCTCCTTGCTCCTACGTGGCACAAGGGTTTGTCGGTTCCATACACTTGTCCGATACACTTATATTACTGCCACCTCCAGCAGCCGACTTGAACGCTTTTACCCTTTGATTTCTTGCACGGGCAGCTTTTGGATGTTGATGTGGTAGCCTCCTGTTTTATTGATCATTGTGCCACAGCAGTTAATTTATTAATTAAGTGCAGCAGCGGGATGCTCAGCATGGCCTAGCTACAAGACCCCAGTCCCTTGGTGTTGTCATTCAGGAGGGATGGACTCATGGATCCGTTACTCTCGTGCTATAGAATGGTACTTCTACCGAACGAGGTGGCGCAGTGGTTAGCACACTGGACTTTCATTCGGGAGGAAAACAATTCAAAGCACGGACGGTAATCCTGGTTTATATTTTGCGTGATTTCCCTAAATCTCTTCAGGCAAATGTGGGGATGATTCCTTTGAAAAGGCACTGTCGACTTCCTTCCCTAATCTGATGGGACCGATGACCTCGCTGTTTGGGCCCCTCCCCAAATCAACCAACCAACCAATGGTGCTCGTTCATTTTGGAATGGTGAACACTGCCTGCCAAACCACAAACTCATAAAGCTCTCATGCGTTTTGTTGACGTGAAGGCGGAAGAGTCCAGCGGACCCAAGTATTTTATTACTCCGTATTATGTCAACTTTACAGCAGCACTATGCAAACTTCTCTACGTGTTATGGACTTACGGCGAATAAACTCCAAACTGCTACAGCTAAAACAATTTCAGATGAAGGGGCTTCGGACGGGATCTCAACCACGTTCTTTTTTACAAGATGAACTGACTTCATTATACCATCTCATATGCTTACGGGAGCACGGAATCGCTTGGCATTGCATCCCTCGCTAACACAATTGGTAGAGAGTCAACGTCTCACCGAAACATGTTCAGTGTAAATGTTAACTACTTTACTGAACTGTATGGTAACCCCATTCCTGCTAAAAATTTTCCTGACGACTTTTCCCCTTTTCTGGAATGCGTCGATGCCCCTTAATTCAATGACGTTTTCTTGAGTATTTTCCACAAAGAGGATATATATGATGTTTTTACCGGGTCTCAATCACACAAGTCACCTGGATTAGATGGTATTTCTGAAGAAATTTGCCGGCCGTTGTGGCCGTGCGGTTATAGGCGCTTCAGTTAGGGACCGCGTGACCGCTACAGTCGCAGGTTCGAATCCTGCCTCGGGCATGGATGTGCGTGATGTCCTTAGGTTAGTTAGGTTCAAGTAGTTCTAAGTTCTAGGGGACTGATGACCACAGATGTTAAGTCCCATAGTGCTCAGAGCCATTTGAACCATTTTTTAAAGAAATTTATATTCTTTTTTGGCCACTCATAGGTGACACAATAACGTCCCTGGACTTACACACTACTTAAACTAACTTATGCTAAGAACAACACACACACACCCATGCCCGAGGGAGGACTCGAACCTCCGGAGGGAGAGGCCGCGAAATCCGTTACATGGCGTCCTAAACCGCGCGGCGGACAATGAAGTGATAAGGGGTGTCTCGCTTCCTGCTCCTTTCAATGTAGATAAAATGATCATCATCCCGAAGGTCGACCCGATCTTGAATAACGTCGCCCGATTACTCTCCTAAAATTCGACTAAAAAATTGTCTCTCAAACTGTAAACACCCTTCTCTCAAAATTGCCCGATAAAATTATTGTCATTCACCAATGCTGTGTGCCTGGACGCACGATACTGACTTCTGTTATTGAATGTCGAAATGTTTCGTTGGCTGTTGCCACTAGTACCTTGGGGCCCTTGCTTTTTCACGATTTCCACAAGGCACTTGACCGCGTCAGTCAGTTTTATAATGAGTGTGTTAACTGATATGTGTTTCACGATGCATGCCTGACCTTTTCACTGGTACCCGTGAGTGGTTGCGAACGGTCACCTTACTCCACGGATTTCGATCCGATGCGGTACACCACAAGGAAGCCCCTTATCCATGTCACTCTTTGTTTTATACTTGGAAACCCTGCTTCGCCATAATGCCTTGTAGCTACGTGGCTTGATTATGCTAGGGAAACGATTTTCGGTCCGCGCGTACGCCGATGACGTCATGGTTTCAGAGCGAAATGTCGACGACATTTCCGGGTTCAAGGTTACCTTGGATTCTTTTTGCCGCCTTTTTAGTGCCCACACTAATGATCGCAAATGTGCGTTCTTGCCGTTGCAGGGTTTTAAATTCCCTGGACGACGGTGGTCGATAGCCACAAGCCTTCAGGGATCATAGCGGATCATAACCCGACCGAAATCACGCGCTTAGCGTGCGAGAGATTCTTGAACACGAACGCGTTTTCCTTAGCCTTCTTCATCACGTGCGGGGACCGAGCGAGGTACCGCAGTGGGTAGCATACTGGACTCGCATTCGGGAAAACGACGGTTCAATCCCCCGTCCGCCCATACTGAATTAGTTTATCCGTGATTTCCCTAAATCGCTCCAGGCAAATGCAGGGATGGTTCCTTTGAAAGGGCACGGCTGACTTCTTTCCCCATCTTTCCCTAATCCGAAGAGACTGATGCTCCTTTCCCCCAAAACACCCTCAACCCTCAAGTGCGGGTCTCAGACACATATACACTGACGGAAAAAAATAGCAACACCAAAAAATAATTAATGTAGGGTAACGAAATTTCAGGTATACATTTGTCTACGTAACATACACTACTGGTCATTGAAAGTGCAACACCAAGAAGAAATGCAGATGATAAACGGGTATTCATTGGACAAATATATTATACTAGAACTGATATGTGATTACATTTTCACACAATTTTGGTGCATAGATCCTGAGAAATCAGTGCCCACAACAACCACCTCTGGCCGTAATAACGGCCTTGATTCGCCTGGACATTGAGTCAAACAGAGCTTGGATGGCGTATACAGGTATAGTTGCACAAGCAGCTTCAACACGATACCACAATTCATCAAGAGTAGTGACTGCTATATTGTAACGAACCAGTTGCTCGGCCACCATTGACCAGACGTTTTCAATTGGTGAGAGGTCTGGAGATTGTGCTGGCCAGGGCAGCAGTAGAACATTTTCTGTATCCAGAAAGGCCCTACAGGACTTGCAACAGCCGGCCGGAGTCTGTAGCGGTCGCACGGTTCCAGACCGTAGCGCCTAGAACCGCTCGGTCACCCTGGCCGGCGTGAAAGTGATACAACCGAAGTATACCTCTCTCTTTTTGTCAATCGTATGACGTTTACTTTTTTCTTAAGGTGAAGAATTTCATCGGGCGACTTAAAATCATGCGACATCACAGCAGAGCTGAGAATTACAAAATAAAGTGGATGCTATCAAAACTGATGCATTGGTCCATAACCAGTTGTCCACGCCCGTCTTTCAAGATATTTTTATATACTTGGTACGCATGGAAGTTGATATCTGATAGACCTGCTTTTAGGAAGGTCAATCAGATATGTTTCCGACGAATTAGGTGTTGGAAAAATTGTCAATGCGACGAGATGTCATTCGTGTGTTGCAAATGGTGCGAGCAATATTTATGTTTCGCCTGTTGCTGTGATAAGTTTCACCCACACTGGCTGCGAGAACGGTAAAAAATAGACGATCAGTTACGATTACACAATAATATTCATTAGGTGTATTTTTGTACTATGTCTCAAGATGAAAATAACAGACATTACGTGATAATATATACTTATTTGATCGTCAATCACATCTCACGACATTTTACTTAAAAAGAGAAGTATACCGATTATTAGAGTATTAACAGATAAATCGGAAAAACTATCGAGTGAAAAAAGAACACGTTCAAAAATCGAACACGGACCTTTTTTGTTGGTAGTCTAAGCACCTGACCGCAGTTTTTCATTTTGTGCGTTATTATTCATCAAGGATTTCCTCATTCAGTTTGTTTTATTATTACAGAGGGCAGCTAGCCCTCTGACCTAACATGATGAGCTAATGTGCCGGAATCGCTCGACTGCCGACCTCGCTCTGCTGGATGCACTGCATGATAGGTACCCAAGATACAACATGCAAACATAACAACGTAATAGTCGAACATTATTAACTTCGTACTCCATATTCTTTTGTTTGTTTTTCGACAATCTTGCGAGTCAAAATACAATTTTCCATCATCAACTTTGATCTCGATATTTTAAACGATAGGGAGTCTAGCAAAAAGTCGAAACACGCGTCTCTTAATTTTCAACATAGAACGTCCTTGCAAAACTTGGACAGAATCGGTGCACCACACGTCAGACACTCCCCTTGTAAGCTACACAACAGCTGAGCTGTAACACAAGCTAAACGCGTACACCACCCAAGATGTTTCTCATTTTTCTTCTTTTTCTTCTTTTATTTGTACCACCTGAGCCAGTCTCCGATATATGCTGAATCACTGAAACACAAATACGAGTACACTCATGATTCGCATACGATATTTACGTTATTTGTACTCTTACTATACTACTGGCCATTAAAATTGCTACACCAAGAAGAAATGCAGATGATAAACGGGTATTCATTGGACAAATATATGGTACTAGAACTGACAGGTGACTACATTTTCATGTAATTTGGGTGCATAGATCCTGAGAAATCAGTGCCGAGAACAATCACCGCTGGCCGTAATAACGGCCTTGTTACGCCTGGGGATTCAGTCAAACAGAGCTTGGATGGCGTGTACAGGTACAGCTGCCCATGCAGCTTCAACACGATACCACAGTTCATCAAGAGTAGTGACTGGCGTATTGTGACAAGCCAGTTGCTCGGCCACCATTGACCAGACGTTTTCAATTGGTGACAGATCTGGAGAAGGTGCTGGTCAGGGCAGCAGCCGAACATTTTCTGTATCCAGAAAGGCCCGTACAGGACCTGCAACATGCGGTCATGCATTATCCTGCTGAAATGTCGAATTTCGCACCGATTCCATATTGTGCTAACATTCATTGGATCTCGACCAACGCGAGCAGCAATGTCGCGATACGATAAACCGCAATCGCGATAGTCTACAATCCGACCTTTATCAAAGTCGTAAATGAGATGGTACGCATTTCTCCTCCGTACACGAGGCATCACAACAAAGTTCACCAGGTAACGCCGGTCAACTGCTGTTTGTATATGAGAAATCGGTTGGAAGCTTTCTCCATGTCAGCACGTTGTAGGTGTCGCCACCGGCGCCAACCTTGTGTGAATGCTCTGAAACGCCGTGCTGGATCCCAACAGCCTCGTATCACTAGCAGTCGAGATGACAGGCATCTTATCCGCATGGCTGTAACGGATCGTGCAGCCTCGTCTCGATCCCTGAGTCAACAGATGGGGACGTTTGCAAGACAACAACCATCTGCACGAACAGTTCGACAACGTTTGCAGCAGCATGCACTATCAGCTCGGAGACCATGGCTGTTTACAGCATCATGATGATCGCATCTGTGTTTGGCAACATCGCGGTGAACGCACATTGGAAGTGCGTATTCGTCATTGCCATACTGGCGTATCACCGGGCGTGATGGCATGGGGTGCCATTGGTTACACGTCTCGGTCACCTCTTGTTCACATTGACCGCACTTTGAACAGTGGACGTTACATTTCAGATGTTTTACCACCTGTGGCTCTACACTTTATTCGATCCCTACGAAACCGTACATTTCAGCAGGATAATGAACGACCGTATGTTACAGGTCCTGTACGGGCCTTTCTGGATACAGAAAATGTTCGACTGCTGCCCTGGCCAGCACATTCTCCGGATCTCTCACCAATTGAAAACGTTTGGTCAAGGGTGGCCGAGCAAATAGCTCGTCACAATACGCCACGCACTACTTTTGATCTACTGTTGTATTATGTTGAAGCTGCATGGGCAGGTGTACCTGTACACGCCATCCAAGTTCTGTTTGACTCAATGCCCAGGCGTATCAAGGCCGTTGTTACGACCAGAGGTGGTTGTTCTGGGTACTGATTTCTCAGGATCTATGCACCCAAATTGCGTGAAAATGTAATCACATGTAATCAATTCTAGTACAATATATTTTTCCAATGAATACCCGTTTATCATCTGCATTTCTTCTTGGTGTAGCAATTTTAATGGACAGTAGTGTATTTCGGAAGGGATTCATGTCAAGTGTCTGTACCAGTAAGCAAAAACCTCCGGGAAGGTGGAGCTATTTCGCGTGCCATAGTTGCGAATGCGTAACAGAAAATAATAAACATGTTTCCCAGTATCATCATCTTACCTCTCTTGGTTCTATAGGCAATATAGCTAGTATCCGACCCACGTAAGTTGGTTGAGAAATCAATTTCCATATAGTTTGCGAAAACAAATTTAAGTTAGATATAAATGCGCAGCAGGTTTAAAAAACTCCGTAACGAACCTAAAGTGTGATTGTCGATAAACCTATATATTACCTCTAACTTCCATGATGTTCCCACTCTGTGATGTACACATACCATTTATTTCTGGCTATGATATTTACTTGGGCAATCTAGCACAGTTACATTAGCAACTAACAAACCTCATATTGCATAAGCACTGGAATTATCCGCGCTAACGGGGATCACTCTCCCAATACCTATATCCGACGCTTCCAAGTGTCAAATACAGTGCTGCATGGTTATTTGACATTGGTCCTTGAACTGGACCACAGTGATTTTGCCTACAGTTTATAGTCTGTCGGCAAAGAAAAGAGCGAGCGAGCGAGTCCCCACTCTGCCCATCCAGCTACGTCAGAACGAGCTTCTACAGGCTGTTTCACAACGTCGTTCCGGAACCGCCGCGGCGGCGCTATAAAGCTGTGGCGACGAAGTGTACAGATACGTCCCGGCAGCGTCCCTTTTTAGATAAATGCGTTAAGACTATACGGAATACAAAATACGATAGCTTCTTCCGAAGCGCAACGATGAAGAGTGCACTCTATTACATACACAGAACCGAATGCCTGATTATGAGTATGTTGCATTACTGCTATTCGTAAAACGAACCCCATATAGTGCAGTCAATCTGTAGAATTTAAGGCCTGTTCTTACTCTGTGTTTCTATTAAAGGGTTGAAGTTTTCTTAGGAAAATTGGAAATTTGTGGTAAGGTCTTATGGGACCCAACAGCTAAGGTCATCGGTCCCTAAGCTTACGCACTACTTGCTATAGCTTAAACTAACTTACGCTAAGGACAACACACACACTCCCGTGCCCGAGGGAGGACTCGAACCACCGACGGGGGGCGGAAGGGGGGGGGGGGCGCGGACAGTGGCAAGACGCCCTGGACCGTGCGGCTACCCCGCGGGCCTTTCTGCACTACAGGCCATTAAAATTGCTACACCAAGGAGAACTGCAGATAATAAACGGGTATTCATGGGCAAATATATTATTTTAGAACAGACATGTGATTACATTTTCACGCAATTTGGGTGCATAGATCCTGAGAAATCAGTACCCAGAACAACCACCTCTCGCCGTAATAACGGCCTTGAAACGCCTGGTCAGTGAGTCAAAAAGAACTTGGATGGCGTCTACAGGTACAGCTGCCCATGCAGCCTCAACACGATACCACAGTTCATCAAGAGTAGTGACTGGCGTATTGTGGCGAGCCAGTTGCTCGGCCATCCTAGACCAGACGTTTTCAGTTGGTGAGAGATCTGGAGAATGTACTAGCCAGGGCAGCAGTCGAACATTTTCTGTATCCAGAAAGGCCCGTACAGGACCTGCAACATGCGGTCCTGCATTATCCTGCTGAAATGTAGCGTTTTGAGGGATCGAATGAAGGGTAGAACCACGGGTCGTAACACATCTGAAATATAACGTCCACTGTGCAAAGTGCCGTCAATGCGAACAAGAGGTGACCGAGACGTGTAACCAATGGCACTCCGTACCATCATGCCGGGTGATACGCCAGTATGGCGATGACGAATACACGCTTCCAATGTGCGTTCACCGCGATGTCGCCAAACACGGATTGCGACCATCATGATGCTGTAAACAGAACCTAGATTCATCCGAAAAAATGACATTTTGCCATTCGTGCACCCAGGTTCCTTATTGAGTACACCATCGCAGGCGCTCCTGTCTGTGATGCAGCGTCAAGGGTAACCGCAGTCATGGTCTCCGAGCTGATAGTCCATGCTGCTGCAAACGTCGTCGAACTGTTCGTGCAGATGGTTGTTGTCTTGCAAACGTCAGCATCTGTTGACTCAGGGATCGACACGTGGCTGTACGTTCCATTACAGCCATGAGGATAAGATGCCTGTCATCTCGACTGCTAGTGACCCGAGGCCGTCGGGATCCAGCACGGCGTCCGTATTACCCTCCTGAACCCACCGATTCCATATTCTGCTAACAGCCATTGGATCTCGACCAACGCGAGCAGCAATGGCGCGATACGATAAACCGCAATCGCAATAGGCTACAATCCGACCTTTATCAAAGTCGGAAACGTGATGGTACGCATTTCTCCTCCTTACACGAGGCATCACAACAACGTTTCACCAGGCATTGCCGGTCAGCTGGTGTTTGTGTATGAGAAATCGGTTGGAAACTTTCCTCATGCCAGCACGTTGTAGGTGTCGCCGCCGGCGCCAACCTTGTGTGAATGCTCTGAAAAGCTAATCATTTGCATATCACAGCATCTTCTTCCTGTCGGTTAAATTTCGCGTCTGTAGCACGTCATTTTGGTGGTGTAGCAATTTTAATGGCCAGTAGTGTATGAAGGGCTGCGTTGAAACGTAACAATTCTTGCAACATAAAGAGTGATTTAAAAGTAACATGAAATTTATAATTTCGCGCTTTGTCTTAGTCACATTCGCATCATTTTTCTTGTCACTGCCCGCTTAAACATGTCTGAAAGGTATCTGTACAATGATATGCAGATTGGGTACCTATTCTATTGTCAGCTGTCGAAAAGGTTACATGTGTTTCGGTACTATCAACGATTATTCCTTTTGTACGTAAATAGATTAGAGGATCTGTATTAAATTTTGTTGTACGAATTGAATAAAGAGCACAAAATTTTTAGAAATGATAAATATTGCATTTGGTGAGTCTGCTATGAGTAAAACAAGAGCTTATAGGTGGCATAAACATTTAAAAACAGGCCTTAAAAGACAGCGCTTTTACAAGCATGAATTAAACATGTATACTTAAGAAAGCTGTAAACTATCCCGAAAATCTGTTCCAAAAGTGTTTAGGGTATTGTAAAATGCACTACCGAAAGCATATAGTATGTAATGGGGTATATTTTGAAGATGATAACTTTGATGGAGATTAAAAATGGTTCAAATGGGTCTGAGAACAATGGGACTTAACATCTGTGGTCATCAGTACCCTATAACGTAGAACTACTTAAACCTAACTAACCTAAGGACATCACACATCCATGCCCAAGGCAGGATTCGAACCTGCGGCCGTAGCGGTCACGCGGTTTCAGACTGCAGCACCTACAACCGCACGGACACCCCGGCCGGCGGAGATTAAAAAATGAAGTTCTTGCCTAAAAAGAAATATTAATATCTGCACACACTTAGTATGTCAAGCATTTTACGTAGAAGTCCAGAATCGGTGTACAAGTTTCGGAGGAAATTTCAGCAGTGTTTAGGACAGCTATTGCGTACATGTTTTAAGCAATATGTCTTAGAATCAGGTGAACAGTAACCGAGACAGAGATTTAGTGACAGAATACATTCAAATGCTGCTGTATCAAACGTCTTGCGTGATTGAATCACAGTAGATTAGCGAAAAGTTAATTAATTTTACAATGAAGTTCTTAAATTATTGTTGGTTTTGTACAACTACGGATAAGGGTATTTATTGCTTTGGATCACATTTGACTGCATTTATCTGCGGAAACTGTTTAACACTTTTACTACCATGTATTACATTTCTACCAAAAGAACATGTATGAACATAATGAGGTTTGAAAGCATACACAACTTATTACCTATTTACATTCATCGTATTTTAGAAGTCATCATCAACAGCGTCACTGTCATTATCATCGTCGTCGTCGTCGTCACTTCCTAAATTAATGATTATGGCGTTTAGTATGTCTTCAACAACCAAGTACTCTCTTTCAAGTTTTCTCTAAGTGGAGGCAGTATGCACTCCAGTCATCTTGAGTTATCGTTTCGGAACCTGTAATAATTGGGACAAGTGCTTGTATATGCTTCTTTTCGGTTATTGTAAATTTTAGTTTGCAATAAAAAAAAGGAACTCAGAAAATTGCTACATATCTTCTTTCACCAACTGCAGTAAGTTCGTCCTGCAAATATCTCCAAGAATATTTCTTCCTCTGACGAAATGTTTGTTTTCTGCCCACGCCAGCGTAATTGGATTTAAGCCACAGTTATATCGTGGAAGTCGCAGCACAGTGAGTCTATGAGCTTGAAGTATTTTATTAATTTCAAATACTGTTTCTTCCGGCTTGTGTCGTTTAAGTAAATTAAATAATTTTGTTTTTCTCGTTGACAAATCAGCTTCCACCTTATTTTTTAATAACCACCCAATCATTTCCCTTTTAGTGGAAAACCTAGTTGGAGCTTTGTTATGCTCCTTGTTATGATATGAAGCGATGTCAGTGACACTTACACAGTTCGATGCTAGATTAGGAATTATTTAATAGACATCCAATTTGAAAAATTTTCGTAGTTCATTTGCACATTGTAGTCCCCTGTTGCACATCCTGCTTTATAAATTAACTGGGCGTTGGGAAAAACCAATCTTTTCATCCAATATTTACTACAATAATCCTGTTGCTTCCACTAATATTGTCCATAACGCCATCAACGCCAGGACCCTGCCAACATGTTCTATAATTAATGTTGCTGTTCACCCAGGTTCCATCAATATAAAAGAAGTTTCCTGCCTAGCTCCCTTAATTTCCTCAGTTGGATCAGGTTCTTACATCACCAATCATTTATATCCATTCTCTTTACCAGAATCTTTCGTTTACTTACAGATCTTTCCCAGGTAAATTCCATTTTAAGCAGTGTCTTGTGTAAAACATCCTTCTGCCAAGGAAAATTGATTCTTTTGTTCTACAACAGTAGTGTCGGTACTATTTTTTGATTTATGTAAAACTCCTCCATCGTTTGTCGAATGACCGATTTTGTGAAACTGTCTATAAGGACGGGTTTCCTCCCAAAATTATTAGCTTTTCTTCGTGACGATTCCAATAAACTATGTGATTTATTATCGCGTTCCTTCCTTATGTGTCCTATTGTGGCGAGGCCGACATAAGTCAGCCCTTTGTTGTGAGTGGTAATATTAGACAACAGATCTTTTTGTGTCTCTTCTTTAACATACGGTGTAATAACATTAGAGACCATCTAACGCTCGTTACTCCGCAAATGCCTTCCTCCTCTTAGTATTCTTTTAGTGCAGGGTGATTATCTGTCTCCTTCGGACACCGAAGTATATCAGTAAGTATACAAAGTTAATTAACTAACGCTGATAACTAAGATCTCACGAACAGAAACGAAGCGTATCACTGCACGCCTGTCTACACCACTAGACAGGTAACGAGCAACTGATTTTGTCTGCCCCTGTAGGTCAGTGGCAGGGTTCTTCTAGAAATGGCCACTTCCTCCACCAAAAGCACTGCTCGCACTTGAGTATACAGACATGACGAACGAACCCATGTATATTTATTTGACCACATGTCTTTACAAAATGTTGCTTTAGAACTACTGTCTTCCTTGGTGTACACACACACACACACACACACACACACACAGCCCCATACACTGGAAATGTAATTTGCATACGATGTGTAGTTGGTCCCCAAGAGGAACGGAATATGATGTATAATGTGGTATTACACCAAGACATAGTCTACAATACAACAATCAGTGCTGCCGTTTTGAAGCTGCCTGTTGGAATTGCCAAATGTCCCGTTACAACTACGGTGGTTAAGAAGAATAGGCAGTCACCTTGCATATCAGTGGAATCAAATATTTGTGCCACATGGATTTTCCGTATTGTTTACAACAAGTCTGTCAGTCCTATCCCATTATGTATAACGTATATATCGTTTCCCCACAGCTGTTACAGTATTCTATTAGAACACTCATTTTAACATCGACCAGTTCCTATTTATAGCAAGCGTTTTGTTTCGTTTATGTAAAAAATAGTAATGCATTACGGTGTATGTTAGCCATTAAACCATATGATGTAGACAGGCAGACACTCACTGTCTGCCAAACAGATATACGGTTGTGTGAAGAGAACCTTATAACAACAATTAATAATAATACGTCATTTATGGATAATATATACATCACCTCCTCGATGCTGTTGATATATATTCCATTTGAACAGTAATTTTTAACTTTGATTAGCTCCACTTTGTAGCAAGAGTGTATCTGTTCATTCAAAGGATGATAATGCATGAAAGTAAATGTTAACAGTAAAACCATAGGATGCAATAAGGCCCATAGCTCGTCAGATAATGATGCTGGGCGGTTCTGACAATTCTGCAGCATCACTAACCTTTCACAAAGCAACAATATGGTTTGAGTCGTATTCATGTTCCTTGTGTCTCAAACGTGCACTCATTTACCTCCAGAGTTAGTTATTTTTACAAGTTGTCGAAAGCAGGAAATTGACAACCACTGATATTGCTGGAGGGAACAACTAAAAAAATTGCTGAAAATATGATAAATGGCTTAAAATTAGACAAACATTGAGCAGTAGTACTAGCTGCTAATCTAACAAGGGAACATTCTGTAGTGTAAATAATAAATGAAACTTGGCGTATATATAGAGGGGTAAAAAATGTAATATTTATATTTTCGTTTGTGCCCAATTTCACGTTTAAGTACAGAAACGCATCCCAAAAGGTAATTTGCCTTCCAGATTTAGAGGGAATATCTTCGAAATCGTGATATATAAAAATGAGGTTCATATGAAAACTGAAATGTATTTAACATTCTTGAAAACTGTGTAATCAATGTTCGTATAATTTGAAGTTCTGGACAGTACACCACTACCATTAACTAATTATAAAAAATGAAATCGTTTGTTATAATATAAATTAAAGACGATTTCACTCTACATGGCTACATGAGTAATAAAGCTGGTTTCTAAAATACGCTTTAGGAAAATAAGCTGTACACGATGTGCTGTCAGAGTATCTTCAACATACCTAATTAAAATATTTAAAGATTCATTATTGCTCTAATTATTTGTTTAACTTATTTTTGTTTTATATTTTAAATTGATGAATATTTTCGTTTTTTAGTTTACTGTTTCTCATGTGTGTATTTTATGAACTGAAAATAATAAGTAACTCATTATTAGGATACAAAATCACTACAATAATGATTATAAGTAAAGAAATGCTTAAAACATAACCATTTTTACACAGTGCACATATAATGGAAAACACAATATAAAACAAAATTCAACAGGATTCTCAAATTATGGCAAGCAATTGCCTAAATATTCTGAGTTGTACCAGGCATATTTCAGGACACTGGAAAACCTTAGCAAAGAGAATTTATCATTTGCTAGTGACTGCAACTTGATTATATTGTTTCTCCAGTGGTGGTTGACACTATAATCTTTCAGCATAACTAGGTCTAAAAATCTTCCCACAAAGATCTTCCAACATCGAATACAATATATATATATAATGGGTGTACCTGACCTGCCGAGCCTTTTGGATTCACCAAAAATAAAATCAAACTTCCAAATAATAAAACGACTTTATGTAAGAGGACTTAGACCATGTCACCAGATTTTTTTTCATACTATATCTCTATGTATAGAACTAGCAGTTTATCAAAGGAATGGATTACCCCACCTCACCCCCAATACAATTCAATAGCTGGCAAGTTTCGTAAAGTCTCCTAGGTATTTAAAAAAAAATACGTGTGCTATTTCTTTCGCCCTGAGATCGGTCGCAAAATGGAAACCAGTGTGAATATCATAAATGTTTTACATGCAACATTTAGCCATACCTTTCAGCTACTGCCTACATAGTCGTCACAGCATTTTAAATATTTGGTCGTAGCTTGGCACCAATTTTCCAGTACCCTTGTCACATAACGCTGACGACTGAGACTTCTGTTAATCCTCTACACTAGCCTGCAGCTCGTTGTTTGCTCTAAAATGCTATCTCTTATAGACAGCGGTTCATGTGAGCGGTAAGATGAAAATCGTAGGGAGTGGGGTGGTCAAACACTTCCCATTGAAAACGGCGAAGGAACGTCTTTGTTTCCACTACAGCGTGCGGCCGAGAACTGTCACGGGGAAGGAAACACATGACAGTTACAGTATGTGGCCTGCATGAAATCAAGCGAAACCCTTAACAGGACTTTACCCGTGGGGGGAGACACTATCACACTACTGGCCATTAAAATTGCTACACCACGAAGATGACGTGCTACAGACGCGAAATTTAACCGACAGGAAGAAGATCCTGTGATATGCAAAATGCTTAGCTTTTCAGAGCATTCACACAAGGTTGGCGCCGGTGACGACACCTACAACGTGCTGAAATGAAGAAAGTTTCCAACCGATTTAGCAGTTGATCGGCGTTGCCTGGTGAAACGTTGTTGTGATGCCTCGTGTAAGGAGGAGAGAAGCGTACCATCACGTTTCCGACTTTGATACAGGTCGGATTGTAGCCTATGGCGATTGCGGTTTATCGTCTAGCGACATAGCTGCTAGCGTTGGTCGACACCCGATGACTGTTAGCAGAATATGGAATTGGTGGGTTCAGGAGGGTAATACGGAACGCCGTGCTGGATCCCAACGGCCTCGTGTCACTAGCAGTCGAAATGACAGGCATCTTATCCGTATGTCTGTAATGGATCGTGCAGCCACGTCTCGATCCGTGAGTCAGCAGATGGGGACGTTTGCAAGACAACAACCATCTGCACGAACAGTTCAACGACGTTTGCAGCAGCATGGACTATCAGCTCGGAGACCACGGCTGCGGTTACTCTTGACGCTGCATCACAAACAGGAGCGCCTGTGATGGTGTACTCAACGACGAACCTGGGTACATGAATGGCAAAATGCCATTTTTTCGGATGAATCCAGGTTCTGTTTCCAGCATCATGATGGTCGCATACGTGTTTGGCGACATCGCGGTGAACGCACATTGGATGCTTGTATTCGTCATCGCCATACTGGCGTATCACCCGGCGTGATGGAATGGTGTGCCATTGGTTACACGTCTCGGTCACCTCTTGTTCGCACTGACGGCACTTTGAGCAGTGGAAGTTAAATTTCAGATGTGTTTCGACCTGTGGTTCTACCCTTCATTCGATCCATACGAAACACTACATTTCAACAGGATAATGCACGAGCGCATGTTGCAGGTCCTGTGCGGGCCTTTCTGGATACAGAAAATGTTCTACTGCTGCCCTGGCCAGCACATTCTCCAGATCAGTCACTAACTGAAAACGTCTGGAAATGTCTGGTCAAAGGTGGCCGAGCAACTGGCTCGTCACAATACGCCAGTCACTACTCTTGATGAACTGCGGTATCATGTTGAAGCTGCATGGGAGCTGTACCTGTACACGCCATCCAAGCTCTGTTTGACTGAATGCCCAGGCGTATCAAGGCCGTTATTACGGCCAGAGGTGGATGTTGTGGGTACTGATTTCTCAGGATCTATGCATCCAAATTGTGTGAAAATGTAATCACATGTCAGTTCTAGTATAATACATTTGTCCAATGAATACCTGTTTATCATTTGCATTTGTTCTTGGTGTAACAATTTTAATGCCCAGTAGTGTATATTAGCACCTAATATCTGCTCACAGTGCCCTCAGGACTGAGAAGTGCGACGAGAGGCGATAATTGAGCTTACTAGAGACAATGACACCACATTTATGCGTCACCGAATTTTTATGTGGTTTTAATTTCCTGACCGATCGGAGATTGAAACGAAATAGCCCTCGTACGTAGTACACCTTACGTATAACACTTGTACTACCTGTGTTAACTATCTCCTACAATATATAGGGTGGTCATAGACAGTTTGTAACGCTTGTAAGGGTGTGGTAGGGTACGTTATGCTGAGAAATAATTCTTAAGAAAAAATTCTATACATTACGCCATTTCCAAGGTAATTAGCATCGAAGTTAGCAGATGAGACCGGTTCGTATGCAGATTCCAGCAGCCCACCCGATACAATTAATGTCGATTGTTCTCACAGCGCAGATGATAGCATACAATACGGGTTCGATCCTTACTACCATTCCATGAACAGTTTTTGTATCGCTGTCGTGTTTGGTTTTAGGAAATTAACAAAGACGACATTGTCTCTGGCTAGCCACTTTAACTTGCACGCACAACGACGTGATTAGCTAACGGTAATGCCCATTAACTCGTAAATGGGGCAAAATATCGATTTTTTTTCTTAACAACTATTTCTCAGTACAACCTTCCCTCCAACATTCTTACAAGGTTTCCAGACTCTGCCTGACTGCCTCGTATAATAAAGGAGACTAAGCACGTACGTCTGTGATCTCCTCCCAGACCCCAGGTTGGATCTGAAGCAAATATGAAACACAAAGAGAAAACTTCAAGAGTATTTGCACAGCTGGGTTTATATTCTCCTAGCTCCTACAGGAGCGGATATACGGGTAAAAATGCGTTTTTCTAATCCATGCCAGACAGGCCGCTCTGCATGACGGGTTTTCCTGTATCAATTTCGTACATGACAGATCTACAGTCCGTCTCTACCGCCTATTCTGATTACCCCGTCTGTATCATACTTCTTTTTATTTCTAAGTGTATGTATGACGTCATGTCCCTTACATACCAGCGATTAATCCGCAAATTTAGACTACTCCTTCAGTATAAATAACAAACTCCACATTTTTTTTCACGTAGCCTCTGAGCTCCGTCATACTTTGGCACAGATCTCGCAGTCGTTTTGGGACTAGATTTTGCTGTGATTCTGATAGTTCTCTTCCTTGGTACAAAGTTGTAGCTTTCTAGGAACATGCCCAAGGTCTCTTCAGGCACATCGATCTAGTATTTGTTTCACAAATTTAGATAAGTCCCGCTTAGTAAATATAGCACTTCGTATTTGAATTTTTCCAAATTTTCTATTTTTCTCTTTTTTCCATATATTCTGTATTCTTCATATTTTTTCCATTTTTCTTTTTCCCATATTTTACAAAGTCTCTATGTGAGTATACGTACACACACACACACACACACACACACACACACAGGGCTCAATTACACTATTTTGTCAGTCACTCTCTTGTGGGGCACCCACTCCCTGCTCGTCCAGACCTACTGTTAGTTGATCCGCTTCTGGGCACTACCCCAGACTTCTGGTGGATCCCCTCCGAAACTCGGATGCTTGCTCTACCAGCTCGCTGGCCGAAGTGGCCGTGCCGTTCTAGGCGCTACAGTCTGGAGCCGTGCGACCGCTACGGTCGCAGGTTCAAATCCTGCCTCGGGCATGGATGTGTGTGATGTCCTTAGGTTAGTTAGGTTCAATTAGTTCTAAGTTCTAGGCGACTTATGACCTCAGAAGTTAAGTCGCATAGTGCTCAGAGCCATTTGAACCATTTGAATCTACCAGCTCGGTAAATTCAGGCAAATCCTGAGGTAGCCTGGATAACGCACCGGCCACTGCTTTGTCCTTTCCATTAATATAATTTATTTGAAATGTATATTCTTGTAATACGAGTACCGACCTCGCAAATTGGGCATGTAGTAGCTTAAACGTTAACACACGTGGTCACAAAATACCTTCACTTGTTTCCCGTAAATGTAGTACTGGAATTTCTGCATAGCCCATACTACCGCTAATGCATCCTGTTCCGTGACTGAATAAGAGCGTTAGCAGCTAGTTGAAACTCTGCTTGTAAAGCCTATGAGCCTGACCTCTTGCCTTCCCCTTATTTCTTCCACTTGAAACAAAAACTCGCCCACCCCACATGCGGAAGGATCCGTCGCAACACAGAAGAAATTATTCCCCTTAGGATGGTATAATGCGTTTGAATTCAGCAGAGCTTGTTTGATGGTCTTAAATGCTTGCTGGCATTCGTCTGACCAGATGCAAGGTCTATTTCTACGCAATAATTTTAACAATGCTTCATTGTTAAGTAACTGGTCTGGCACGAAACGGAGAAAGAAAGACGCGAGGCCAAGATTAGCTTTAAGTTGCATGTTAGTGCGTGGACGAGTAAATTTCTCTTGGCCTGCATCTTTCTAGGGTCGGGAACAATTCCCAGGGGAGATATAATATGCCCTAAGAATTTAATTCTTTCCCTTCTAAACTTGGATTTTTCAAGATTGGCTGTTACCACAGGGTCTGCAAATTTCTGCAAAACCTTCTCAAGTAATTCTACGTGCTCTTCCCATGTGAAAGTCACTATTAATAAGTCATCAACATAGAGCGTTATTCTGTCTAAAAGGTCAGGGCCTAGGATTGTGTCTAGGGCTGTAATGAATACACCTGCGCTCACATTTAAACCAAGCGGTAGTACCTTAAATTGATAACTTCTACTGCTGAAAATAAATGCAGTGTATTTCCGAGATTCCACCGTTAACGGTATCTGCCAATATGACGATTTCATACCAGTGGATGAAAGGTATTTCAGTCCATGAAACATTTGAATTTGCTCCTCTAAGTTTTCTGGTCTGGTACGAACTGGCACACTGATGTTCTTTATGTCTCTTGCATCTAGTACTAGACGGGTTTTTCCTCCAGATTCCACAACCACAACGCGTGGACTGCTACACGGTGATAACGACGGCTCTATAATTCCCCAATGCAACATTTTCCTTATTTCTTTTGTAACCGCCTCCTTCTTTGACCACGGTACAGAATATATGGCGTGACAGAAGGTTTCATGGGGCAACACCTCTATGATGTATTCGTAACCCTTTATTACTCGAGGTTTTTCAGATAAAACATTTAAATGATTTGATAGTAAACGAGTAAGCTCATGTTTCTGGCTACTGTTCAAATAATCCGATTCCTTAACCCTGTTGTAAACCATTTCCTATATTTCCGTTGTGTTCTCTATTTACTTTTCAGGATAATAGCATTCCTTCCCTATTAAATCACAGTTAATTTGTAAAATCCCTAATCCACGGCATTTGATTTGAGTACTATGGCAATATTTGCCATGTACTTTTTTCGTTCTGACCATATCAAGTACAGTTATCCTCACACCATACGTTAAACAAATTTACCCGGTGGAAAGGTCAATATTTGCCTTTCTAATCCTCAGGAAATCACAACGCAGGATATAAGCTACTGATAAACCTTTTACTACTAGGGAAGTGCATTTGATCGCTCCTTCCCTAAATTTCAGGTCAACCTGCACCTGGAATTTAACTATTTGTGCCTGTGCCCGAATAGCTCCAGACACCCGACAGTTTTGTACTGGATAAGTCGGTATTTTATTTGTCTTACATAATGCTTTATAGAGTTCCAAACTCAGAACACTGCTACTCGCGGCAGAGTCAATGTACGCGTCGACTGGAACATCTACCTGCGTTTTAATCACAGCCTGTATCTGTTCTCGATTGCTTCTTTTGCACTTACTAGGTTAGTTTAATAATCCTGCACTGTGATATCATCATTACATCGCACCATGTCAACGGTTTCTCGAGTCTCTTTTGGTGAGCCCCCACTTCGCCCGCCGACCAACAATAGGGAGCTTATTGCGGTCGCAACTAGGTTGTTGCCTGGGAGAGGACTGGACGGTTCCGTCTGACACCTCCACTATCCTATCATTAGATTGCTGTGCTGGCCAATGTTTCTGATTTGCATTTACTCGGCGATTTTCACTTCTTTTTTCACAGTTCGGACCTGGTGGGGGATCTGTGTTTTCATTCCACTGTGGCGATAAATTACTCTGCCACTGGTTTCGGTTACTATTGTTGCTATTTGGCCACTTCGTATTGCTTTGGTATCCGGTGTTGGGTCTGTCATCCCACTTTCTTTTCCTGTTCAGTTGCAGATAACCATCGCAATTCGCTTGCCTTCCATTACTGGTTGGCTGATCATAACCTTCACAGTTGTTATTCAAATGGCTCTGAGCACTATGGGACTTAACATCTGAGGTCATCAGTCCCCTAGAACTTAGAACTACTTAAACCTAACTAACCTAAGGATATCACACACATCCATGCCCGAGGCAGGATTCGAACCTGCGACCGTAGTGGTTGCGCGGTTCCAGACTGTAGCGCCGAGAACCGTTCGGCCACTTCGGCCGGCCACAGTTGTTATTATTGTGGCCTTGTTTGTTATTTGGACAACGGCCTTGCCGCAGTGGATACACCTGTTCCTGTCAGATTGCCGAAGTTAAGCGCTGTTGGGCGTGGCCGGCACTTGGATGGGTGACCATCCATCCGCCATGCACTGTTGCCATTTTTCGGGTTGCACTCAGCCTCGTGAAGCCAATTGAGGAACTACTCGACCGAATAGTAGTGCCTTCGGTCAAGAATACCATCATAACGACCGGGAGAGCGGTGTGCTGGCCACACGCCCCTCCTATCCGCACCCTCCCCTGAGGATGACACGGTGGTCGGATGGTCCCGGTAGGCCACTCGTGGCCTGAAGACGGAGTGCTTGTTTGTTATTTCTATTGCCGCTTTTCTGAGGAGAAGACGAGTGATTTCTGTCACTTTCTTCTGTCTTCGTCTTCTCTAGTGCCAAATCAATCTTGTCTAATACTGATAGGTATTTGTCTAAATCTTCCTCGTCAATATTAATTAAATTATCTTTGATACGTCCGGGCAGGCGCAACTTTAGCAACCGGATCACAACTTCACCAGCCACTGGCGCATCCCAGTACTTGGTCTTACTAATGTATTTCTCAAAATATTTCCTTAGACTAACGTGTCTGGGATTATACATTTATGGACAATTCACTTCATTTATTAATCTCTCCTCAATATTCTATGACCAATACTTGCCTAAGCAAGCCTTTTCAAACTGCTCAATATTGTGACACCTATACATTTCCTGATTTTCCCAAAGTCCAGCAATACCTTGTATATGAGATACAATAAACTGAACTTTTCGCCTTTCTGTCCACATACTGGGCAAGATATTCCTGAAACTTGTAATGAAAATGACTGGGTGAATCTATTTGTTTTCGCTGTTAAAATTTGGAATTGCCTATGTTTAAGCAGGCTTTCTTCTACCATCAGGTTTGGTGCCAGTACCGCTGTCCCCAGAATGCTAGGTGGCATTGTCGGTACACTATTAGGGCTGTGGCTGTCCCGGCCATTCTCATGTGGTTGACCATAATTAGTAACCATACACGGTGCGTTACCATACACTTAACGAGTAGGCGTGATACTTTCTCTACTGTTTTGACAGCCGAGCGCCCCGCGCTTTTATGTTGGCAATACGCTCTCTCACTTCGCGCTGCCAGTGTGGCAGCTCTGCGCGTAACTTACCGCTGAGCTGTGCAATTTATGTTTGTAGCATTTCCGTTACTCGATTGTTAGCAAGGTCAACGCCCCCCAGTCACACGATGTATCGCAGTGTTTACTTCTTCTTCTACCTGTTGTACTATTGTTTGTTCTTTCGACTCCAGCCATTCATGGAATTCTTTCTCGATTTTGTCAGCCTGATCGGCTAAATTATTTTCAATACACTCTCGCTATAAAACTTCTAGTTACTCCATGCGAGTCGAAATTGAATCTCCCACCTACTTCAAAGTCGTTTGTGTTGTCTGTATAGTCTTTACCTCAAAAGCTAAGTTGCTGACTAGTTAAGGCACCCCTTGATACGAATTCTTTAATTCAGTTACTTCTGAGGAAATGTTCTCAAGGTAATCTGACAGCATTTTTTCATTAGTTTGTTCTCGCTCTGCTAACTGTGATAACAGTTGCCTACCTTCTCAGCTTGTAACTTTTCATCTCTCTCCGCTTAGTGTTGCCATAATCCAAGGACGAAAATCGGGGACAAAATTCGGTGATTATAAAGATGTGGTTGAAACACGGACCGATGTGTTGTGAAAGTGACCATTGGTTTGCATTTCAGTTGAATCTTCATCATTACTTTACAGTGGTAATTATGAAGATGTGGTTGAAACCTGGAATCACACAATGTCCTTTCACCTTTCTGCACGCATTAATATATTCTTCTCGAAAATGTACTTTTCGTTTCCACATTTTAAATTTCAAATTCTGTGCTATAACAACAGCAGAAGTACACTTCATACAGCTGAATGTTAACTTCAAACGACCAAAGAATATCAGTTTCCGGCAGCAAACACGTTGTAAGCCAACAGCGGAAAACTGAAACAATCGCAAAGAATCGATTACTCCACTGCTTCCACAGTCTGTTCTGAAAATAGCCGAGTGATTCTGAAGTGACACGGAATAACAGCACATGTTTTAACGGCTATCGTCAAGTTTGTAGGAGTTATGAAACACTTCATCGGTGGCCAGTGGCAAAACCTGCGTAAATTTTTTTTTATTCTTTTACTTACTAGCCACTTTTTTCGGACATTGTCCTCTTCGTCCAGGGCACCCGTATTCGAGCATAAACCTGCGGACTGTCCGCGAAATGCGCGACGTATGGCAACCCTATCTCCGCTTGTAATTGATCACGTTCATCGCGTTCTCGTTCCAGCTTTGCATCTCTTTCAGCCTGTAACCGATCACGTTCCTTATCACATTCTTCCAAACTGCGTAGTAAAGCCGCCAATGGATCCAGCAGTGGAGAGCACACCGGTGACATAAAAATTCTCTCGACTGGCCTGTTCCGTGTCAAAACATTATCTGTTAACAGTCTGACGTCCTCTACGCCCAACATATTTGTTGGTGTCAGGTATTCCACCTGTCAACTACGGCCAGCTGCCCCCAGAATCTCACCTGCTGTACTATCAACAAATCTACTCATGTCCTACACATTATCACACTGACCAAAATCTGTGTTTGATATCTCATCCATAATTCTGACCACTTTGTCCATAACTTGATTTTGCTATTGTGACGCTTAGCCACAGTACACAAACATATACACTTCAATCAAACACGTTAAAAGCGAGTACAATTACAAATGCACAATGCTAACCTTGGTTGTTGTGACAAAAGAAAGTCAAACTGATACCATTACACTGTCTTTATATAAGTAATTGTTCTAAAATGGTAATTTGAAATGAATTTCTGCCTTAGCATGAGTCATCAGTTCAGCAGTGCATGTCAAACTTTAGTGCAACAACAGGATAGAATGCATTGTAGTCCTTACCTTTATTACTGTATTCGTTATTGGTTTCTTTGTCTTTATTTTCAGCTTGGCAGCTCTCATATATCTCAGTGTCGGTTTTCTTCACATTCATATAAAATTCCTCAGATGCTCGTGATTTTCATGTAAAAGAAGTTTGGGTTCTGGATAGTATACAAGTTATGGACACAAATTAACACACATAAAATCACAAAATACAAATATTACTGAGAAATTAACATGTAACCTACTGGCCATTAAAACTGCTACACCACGAAGACGACGTGCTACAGACGCTAAATTCAACCGACAGGAAGAAGACGCCGTGATAAGCAAATGATTGGCTTTTCAGGGCATTCACACAAGGTTGGAGTCGGTGGCGACACCTACATCGTGCTGACATGAGGAAAGTTTCCAACCGATTTCTCATACACAAACAGCAGTTGAACGGCGTTGCCCGATGAAACGTTGTTGTGAGTCCTCTTGTAAGGAGGAGAAATGCGTACCATCACGTTTCCGACTTTGATAAAGGTCGGATTGTAGCCTATCGCGACTGCGGTTTATCGTAACGCGACATTTCTGCTCGCGTTGGTCGAGATCCAATGACTGTTAGCAGAATATGGAATCGATGGGTTCAGGAGGGTAATAAGGAACGCTGTGCTGGATCCCAACGGCCTCGTATCTCTAGCAGTCTAGATGACAGGCATCTTATCCGCATGGCTGTAACGGATCGTGCAGCCACGTCTCGATCCGTGAGTCAGCAGATGGGGACGTTTGCAAGACAACAACCATCTGCACGAACAGTTCGACGACGTTTGCAGCAGCATGGACTATCAGCTCGGAGACCATGGCTGCGGTTACCCTTAACGCTGTATCACAGGCAGGAGTGTCTGCGATGGTGTAACGAACGAGAAACCTGGGTGCAGGAATAGCAGAACGTCATTTTTACGGATGAATCCAGGTTCTGTTTACAGCATCCGTGTTTGGCGACATCGCGGTGAACGCACATTGGAAGCGTTATTCTTCATCGCCATACCGGCATATCACCCGGCGTGATGGTACGGGGTGCCATTGGTTACACGTCTCGGTCACCTCTTGTTCGCATTGACGGCACTTTGAACAGTGGACAACATTTCAGATGTGTTACGACCTGTGGCTCTGCCCTTCGTTCGATCCCTGCGAAACCCTACATTTCAGCAGGATAATGAACGACAGCATGTTGCAGATCCTGTACGGGTCTTTCTGGATACAGAAAATGTTCGGCTGCTGCCCTGGCAAGCTCATTCTCTAGATCTATCACCAATTTAAAACGTCTGGTAAATGGTGGCCGAGCAGCTGGCTCGTCACAATACGCTAGTCACTACTCTTGATGAACTGTGGTATCGTGTTGAAACTGCATGGCAGCTGTACCCGTACACGCCATCCAAGCTCTGTTTGACTCAATGCCGAGGCGTATCAAGGCCGTTATTACGGCCAGAGATGGTTGTTCTGGGTACTGATTTCTCAGGATCTATGCACCCAAATTGCGTGAAAATGTAATGACATCTCTGTTGTAGTATAATGCATTTGTCCAACGAATACCCGTTCATCATCTCCATTTCATCTTGGTGTAGCAATTTTAACGACCAGTAGTATATATTTTCTATTATTCTATCCCCACGGGCAAAGGGCGTCTGTTGTGTATCTATCTATAACCTGTTAATGTGCATGTTGTTTAATGTAATGGGAATTTGGGGGTTTATTATTTTATTTAATTTAATATATATTATTTTTAATTTGATTTTGGTTACGCAGGATTTCAATTTGTGGCTGGTAACACACTGAATATTCTGATTTGTATCAGGTATGTTTCAGCGCACTGGTAAGCCTTGGTGAAGATAACTGATCAGTTACTAGCGACTGTAGCTTGATTATATTGTTTCCCAAGTGGAGGCTGAAATCACAATGTATCAACAGTACTAGATCTGAAAATCTTCTCACAAATCTCTTCCAACGTCTAAAGCCGTATACATCTTACGACTATGCCTGTGTCGTCGAGTACTTTGCGATCTCCAGATGAACAAGTAAGTACAAAACGAAAGGTGACTCTCGTTGAGTATAGCGTGATATAGGTTGTTCTTAGACTCAATAAATTTCTTCAGAAATAAATTGCAATACAAATCTGTGTCTGGGCGTTCTACGTAACTGTGATACTGGCGCGTTTCCTGCAAAAGAGATGCGGAAAATGTGTCATGACGTCTGCGTTATCGCACACCGGTTATCTACAGTGCTACACTACGCGTCCCATTCTTATCACGGAAACATTCAGACTATCGGTTCCGTATCTCTTATCACCTGTTCAAACGGTAAATAACGTTTCGAACAAGGAGATTAGGTGATTGATGCTTGCAGGGACAATCGGACAGTGGTACCTCACGTGATTTAAAACCGAAGGCGAAAATCAATTGTTCAGAAGCTCTAGTATCCAACAACTGACCTCATCAAGTCCAGGCATTGGTCACAACCGATTCACAGCTCGCCATCCACAATCATACTGCCTACCTTACAAGGGGAGGCCACGACGTTTGGAACGCGGATTTACTGCAAACTTTGTACACTCGTAGTACTCCATGAGGACAACAAAATGTGTAAGCAGTAGCGCGTGCTTCTCAAGCGTTGATGAGAAAAGCGCAAGATAATTTCGGTCTTCAAATATGTGGCTGTGGGTGGCCATTTTTACCATGAAGCGGCTGCACCCGAGTGGGTAGCGTTCAAGCTCCGTAATCGCTGGATCGAGTCTCGTTTGTCAGTTTTTTTTTAAATTTTCAACACAGCCAGTTTCTTTACTATTTATATTACAATTGATACAATGGGAAAAATACGTGTAATCGGATGAACTTTTATTAAATTTACAATGCTATTTGGCAGTCTACAAATTTTTATTATCACAAATAATACAATATTCGTAACTATCGACTAGTAAACGACCAAATGCATAATGTAATACCAAAAATGTATGATTGTCCGTGACTTGAGAAGTCCCTTATATCTGGATGGAGCCCGAAACTACTTGTTACCTGCAAGTTTTGACCGGCACAGACGGCTTTCGAAAGATGTACAATTAATCGTCGCTTTCGACATTACGAGTGCAATGGCAGGATGGTATTTTTTGTAAAAACATGGCTAGAATAAAGTTAAGCGGCACCAGCTGCATTGAATAAATGCTGTTTCCGCATACGCGAGGTCTCTTGAGGTTTTCCGTGGAAAAACAAACCTCGCTAACATTTTCAAAAACCTCTCTTTCAGACTATACTTTGGAAGCAAACCATGCATAACACAGCATTTCCTCAAATATCGGCGCTGATAATTGATCTTGCAGTACCGAGTGTATTTTAATAGCGTCTTCAAGAGAAGCAATTTCTGGTTCTTTTTCGATTAAATACGAACAATTTTAAACACACGAAGAAGCATTCATTTTCAGTATCACTTTACGCGTTTGGTCGTTTACTAGTCGATAGTTGTGAATATTATATTATTTGTGATAATAACAATTTTTAGACTGTCAAATAACATTGTAAATTTAACAAAACTCCATCCGATTACACGTACTTTTCCCATTATATCTATTGTAATATAAAGAGTGAAGAAAATGACAGTTAGAAATAAAAAAAAACTGACGAACGGGTCTCTATCCAGCGATTACGGGGCTTGAGCGCTACCCACTCGGCTGTAGCCGCTTCATGGTAAAAGTGGCCACGCACAGGTATGTATTTGACGACCAAAATAATCTTGCGATTGTCTCAGTAGCGCTTGAGAAGTACGAGCTACTCCTTACACATTTCGTTGTCCTCATGGAGTACTACGAGCGTACAAAGTTTGCAGTAAATCCGCGTTCCAAACGTCGTGGCCTCCCCTTGTTAGTAATACAATAAGACATCTACCATGAACTTCCTTAAGCAAAAGAACGTGATGTACAGACCGAAGAAAAATTGGTGCACTCTGAGTCCAAATGTGATTATCTATTATCAACCTGAAAACGTCTGTGATAAAATTCCGGAACCGTGCGACTGCTACGATCGCAGGTTCGAATCCTGCCTCGGGCATGGATGTGTGTGATGTCCTTAGGTTAGTTAGGTTTAAGTAGTTCTAAGTTCTAGGGGACTGATGAGCACAGCAGTTGAGTCCCATAGTGCTCAGAGCCATTTGAACCATTTGATAAAATTCCTTTCCATATATATTTTCCATAGGTAACAGTCGTCAAGGAATGCCTATTTGACCGTCTATTTGCTTCGGACAAAGAGGTGCGCGCCTGGAACTTTCTGTAGGGAACCGCAAATACTTTTCCATGAAGGCATTGACCGTCTTGTCTCACAGTACAATAAATGTATTAACAGTTACGGCGATAACTTTTGAAATAATACACAATGTTGTACAATATTAAGAAAAGTTATCAGAGATACGGTACTTTGGTGGAGGTACAGGTGTTCTGAATGAACACAACACTTAAATTACTGCTCACGTAGTTAAAGGAGGTGTTCGAAGTGTATTCCTTGTACGCGGATGTAGGCCTATACCTATCGCGAAATGAGTTTCGAATCCTTGCAAACACTCCTGGATTTCGGCGATCTTGGAGGCGACGGTACAGGTCGTCCTACCCCAGTCCATCTTTAGCCACATCGGCACATTAGATGTCATCTCATCATAACAGAAAAGTCCGATGGTGTTGCTGTGAGGGAATACTCTGCAACGTAATGCCGCAGGAATAGAAGGTAATTCCGGCCGGCCGGCCGCGGTGGTCTCGCGGTTCTAGGCGCGCAGTCCGGAACTGTGCGACTGCTACGGTCGCAGGTTCGAATCCTGCCTCGGGCATGGATCTGTGTGATGTCCTTAGGTAGGTTTAAGTAGTTCTAAGTTCTAGGGGACTAATGACCACAGCAGTTGAGTCCCATAGTGCTCAGGGCCATTTGAACCATTTTTTAAATTCCGGACATTGAGTCTGTTTGGTAACGTTTACGGCCCCCTAACTCGACAAGTACCTTTAATCGCACATTCAATAAGAAAGTCACTGTTGTTGGAGATTCATGCACAGCATATAGATAGGAGCGTATATGACTCCAAACGTGAGAATTACACTGAAGAGCCAAAGAAACTGGTACACTTGCCTAATATCGTGTAGGGGAAGTGCCACAACACGACGTGGCAAGGACTCGACAAATGCCTGAAGTATGAAATTACAATGAAATCGAGACCATTAGCTGCTTACAGGCGTTGATAAATTGAGTCATCGAGGACACAGAGGATAGTGCGATTACAGGGACTTATCTCTGGCACGCTTTTCGTAATACCCACACTTCCCACTTACTGTCCACAAACTACATTAGTAGTGCCCCCGCCCACTATACTCATTACTCGCGGCAGTCAAACTACCGATTCCAGTAAGAGTTTGACCAATGTGAGTGCATCCGTACTGAAGATCATTGACCGGTAAGCCTTATCTATGTTAAGATGGTATCTGTTCTTTCGGACATCTCCGACAGAACGCCGGCCGGAGTGGCCGAGCGGTTCTAGGCGCTACAATCTGGAACCGCGCGACCGCTGCGGTCGCATGTTCGAATCCTGCCTCGGGCATGGATGTGTGTGATGTCTTTGGGTTGGTTAGGTTTAAGTAGTTCTAAGTTCTAGGGGACTGATGACGTCAGCAGTTAAGCCCCACAGTGCTCAGAGCCATTTGATCCATTTGTCCGACAGAACAGATACCATCTTCATATTCATAAGGTCTGAAGCAGTGCAGGAGATAACAGACACCATGAATCCTGGAGGGCTGTCCATAAATCCGTAAGAGTACGAGAGGGTGGAGATCTCTTCTGAACAGCACGTCGCAAGGCGTCCCAGATATGCTCAATAATGTTCATGTCCGGGGAGTTTGGTGGCCAGCGGAAGTATTTAAACTCAGAGGAGCGTTCGTGGAGCAACTCTGTAGCAATTCTGGACGTGTGGGGTGTCGCATTGTCCTGCTGAAACTGCCCAAGTCCGTCCGAATGCACAATGGACATGTATGAATGCAGGTGATCAGACAGGATGCTTATGTACGTGTCACCCATCAGAGTCGTATCTACATGTATCAGGGGTCCCATATAACTCCAACTTCACGCGCCCCACACCATTAAAGAGCCTTCTCCAGCTTGAACAGTCCCCTGCAGACATACAGGTTCCATGTATTCATGAAGTTGTTTCCATACCCGTATAAATCCATCCGCACGATACGTCTGACCAGTCATCAACAGACCAATGTCGGTGTTGATGGGCCCAGGCGAGGCGTAAAGCTTTGTGTCGTACAGTCATCAAGGGTAAACAAGTGGGCCTTCTGCTCAGAAAGCCCATATCGATGATGTTTCGCTGAATGATTCGCACGCTGACATTTGTTGATGGCCCAGCACTGAAATCTCCAGCTGCGTGCGGGAGGGTTGCACTTCCGTCACTTTGAACGATTCTGTTCAGCCGTAGTTTGTCCCATTCTTGCAGGATATTTTTCCGACCGCAGCTATGTCGAGGATTTGATGTTTTACCGGATTGCTGATATGCACGGTACATTTGAGAAATGATTGTACAGGAAAATCCCAACTATATCGCTGCCTCCGAGATGCGTGTCCCATCGCTCGTGCGCCAACAATAACACCACATTCAAACTCACTTAAATCTTGAGAACCTGCCACTGTAGCAGCAGTAACCGATCTAACAACTGCGCCAGACACTTGTTTTAAATAGGCGTTGTCGACGGCAGAGCCGTATTCTGCATGTTTACATATCTCTGTAGTTGAATATACATGCCTATACCAGTTTCTTTGGCGCTTCAGTGTATGATGAGTATACAAATCATCACGAGTAAAGGCTCTAAAATGTTACTGTCAGACGTGGTTTTGCCTACAGCTTGTTGTTGCATCCACTGACAGAACGCTATTATATGACCAAAGTCCGCCTCACTAAGGCACTGAACTCATTGGCGGTAGTACGGTTAAAATGCATTACGATGCATTTTGCTGAAAACATTAAAATGGCTCATTCCAGGAATTTGTGCGGCAACTCTCCTTATCGACCTTCCTGGAGAGATTTCGACTGTTTGTAGCCCAACATCTTCAACCACAGGTGTAATTCGTGCGGGCTTTCCCGCTGCCACAACGTGCGCAAAGCTCCCTCTTTCTCGGAGGCGTTGATGCTCCCTTGCAAACGCTTGACACTCGGGGTACCTTCGCACAGTGTATGCTTCTTAGTACAGGCGTACAGTCTCCAGTGTATTGCCGTTAGCCCTACCGTACATGAAATGTACACTACTGGCCATTAAAAGTGCTACACCAAGAAGAAATGCAGATGATAAACAGGTATTCATTGGACAAATATATTATACTAGAACTGACATGTGATTACATTTTCACGCAATTTGGGTCCATAGATCCTGAGATTTCAGTACCCAGAACAACCACCTATGGCCGTAATAACGGCCTTGACACGCCTGGGCATTGAGTCAAACAGAGCTTGGATGACGTGTACAGGTACAGCTGCCCATGTAGCTTCAACACGATACCACAGTTCATCAAGAGTAGTTACTGGCGTATTGTGACGAGCCAGTTGCTCGGCCACCATTGAGCAGACGTTTTCGATTTTTGAGAGATACTGAGAATGTGCTGGCCAGGGCAGAAGTCGAACATCTTCTGTATCCAGAAAGGCCCGTACAAGACCTGCAACATGCTGTCGTCCATTATCCTGCTGAAATGTAGGGTTTCGCAGGGATCGAATGAAGGCTAGAGCCACGAGTCGTAACACATCTGAAATGTAACGTTCACTGCTCAATGTGCCGTCAATGCGACGTGACCGAGACGTGTAACCAATGGCACCCTATACCATCACGCCGGGTATTACGCCTGTATGGAGATGAATACACGCTTCCAATGTGTGTTCACCGCGATGTCGCCAAACACGGATGCGACCATCATGATGCTGTAAACAGAAGCTGTATTCACCCGAAAAAATGATGTTTTGCCATTCGTGCACCCAGGTTCGTCGTTGAATACACCATCGCAGGCGCTCCTGTCTGTGATGCAGCGTCAAGGGTAACCGCAGGCATGGTCTCCGAGCTGATAGTCCATGCTGCTGCAAACGTCGTCGAACTGTTCGTGCAGATTGTTGTTGTCTTGCAAACGTCCTCATCTGTTGACTCAGGGATCGAGACGTGGCTGCACGATCCATTACAGCCATGCGGATGAGATGCCTGTCATCTCGACTGCTAGTGATACGAGGCCGTTGTGATCCAGCACGGCGTACCGTATTACCCTTCTGATCCCACCGATTCCATATTCTGCTTACAGTCATTGGATCTCGTCCAACGCGAGCAGCAATGTCGTGATACGATAAACTGCAATCGCTATAGGCTACAATCCGACCTTTATCAAAGTCGGAAACGTGATGGTGCGCATTTCTCCTCCTTACACGAGACATCACAACATTATTTCACTTGGCAACGCCGGTCAACTTCTGTTTGTGTATGAGAAATCGGTTGGAAACTTTCCTGATGTCCACGCGTTGTTGGTGTCGCCACCGGCGCCAACATTGTGTGAATTCTCTGAAAAGCTAATCATTTGCATATCACAGAATCTTCTTCCTGTCGGTCAAATTTCGCGTCTGTAGCACGTCACCTTCGTGGTGCTGCAATTTTAATGGCCGGTAGTGAACGTAGTGAAGTGAAGAAATTAAATTCTACGAGATGGAAACGATTGATACAGGTATGTAGAACATATTCATACACTAATACAGTCTAAATCCCACTGCTATCCTGTGTATATTTTAACTTTTTTGATGTTTGTGCAAAACGACGTGATTTGCCGAACTTGCATTTTCAACGGTAGCAAAAGTAGCATATACCGTAACAACACTCAGACCATAGACTGATCAATTATCTGATGGAACTGGCAAGAACCAGCCTCCTAAATCTGCCTGTTCTCTTGTGTAATGACTGTTTCAGTGCGTCCCACGTATCACATTACGACATGGTGCCGCTCCGCGGTCGATGTAGCGCTCGGCCCAGCAGGCTTCAGAAGTGTGTTTCTCATGCAACACGCTTACGATATTTGACTATTTGTCTGTACATAATTTGTTGCTAATGCCAATGTAATATTTATCACAAAGGTTCGGATGAGGAATACGTGACATTCACTCGTCAATAAACATTCAACATCGTTAAACACTGGGTGAATGATAGCCTTCCTGCGCTAACCCCTTACCTCGAGGAACAACTTCCCGAGGTCGACCGTTGCAGTTACCGGAGGATATGAAGGTCTCTCTCTCCTCACTGTTTGGAAAAATTGAGAACAAGGTTACTGCATTAACTAATAGATGGTAGACCACAGTCAGTCCGATACTTGCCACTAACAATAGGTGCATTAAGCCATTCATTGTTTTGTTTCAAACAGGGGCCCTCACTCCTGTTAGCCTTTGTTGTTTGTGGTTGTTGTCTCATCGGGTTAGGGAAGGATGGGGAAGGAAGTCGGCCGTGCCCTTTGAAAGGACTCATCCCGGCATTTGCCTGGAGTGATTTAGGGAAATCACGGAAAACATAAATCAGGATGGCCGGACGCGGGACTGAACCGTCGTCCTCCCGAATGTGAGTCCAGTGTGCTAACCACTGCCGGCCGCGGTGGTCTAGCGGTTCTAGGCGCTCAGTCCGGAACCACGCGACTGCTACGGTCACAGGTTCGAATCCTGCCTCTGGCATGGATGTGCGTGATGTCCTTAAGTTAGTTAGGTTCAAGTAGTTCTAAGTTCTAGGGGACTGATGACCACAGATGTTAAGTCCCATAGTGCTCAGAGCCATTTGAACCATTTTTTTGCTAACCACTGCGCCACGTCGCTCGGTCTGTTAGCCTTTGTCAGCGGTTCTAGGCGCTTCAGTCCGGAACCGCACTGCTGCTACGGTCGCAAGTTCGAATCCGGCCGCGCGCTTGGATGTGTTTGATGTCAGGTTAGTTAGGTTTAAGTAGTTCTAAGTCTAGGGGACTGATGACCTCAGATGTTAAGTCCCAGCCGGTCGGAGTGGCCGAGCGGTTCTAGGCGCTACAGACTGGAACCACGAGACCACTGCGGTCGCAGGTTCGAATCCTGCCTCGGGCATGGATGTGATGTCCTTAGATTAGTTAGGTTGGGCAGTTCTAAGCTATAGGGGACTGATGACCTCGGAAGTTAAGTCCCATTGTGCTCAGAACCTTTTGAATCATTTTTTTTGTTAAGTCCGATAGTGCTTAGAGCCATTTGAAACCCGACACAACGAAGAAAACACCCTAAAATGCAGCTGGCTATAATTGTCATTTATGGGTCATCTTATCTCAGGGAAGTTGTTGGACATAATGGATCACAAAATGTAAGTCATGTAGCGACTCTGCCTATTGCTGGACGCTACGCGTCAGGATGGGTGAAAGAGCAATTTTCTAAAACTTATTACAAACTAAAATAAAATAATTCTATACTCTGTGGACTATCGTTTAATAGGGAAACTGCGGGAAGTGAAATGAAGAATACTTCCACATCTGGGCAACTCGCAAAAAGCAAGATAAATGAGGCGAATATATAATATGGGTAATAGAGTATTCAAGATGCATATTCAAATGTGTAGAATGCGAGTTGCTCAGAAGACGAATTACGCTACTGTCTGGTCGAAACTTACCTTCCTCAAGTACAGCGAGATGGCGCCTGGCTGTACCAGACGACGGTCGGGAAGCGAAAACTCTTAAGATCCAAGTTTTCTCTGGAGCCTCGCAATTCCTAAGATCAACTTGCAGGGGGAGATAGAATGCTGCTCCCAATCTGACGAATATGTCCCCATCCCAGCGGAAAATCTCATGAACCCACAGAACCCACAGATGGGTGGAGAATTTGGCGAGCTAACTCCAGCAGATTAGCGCAAAATCTCGTAGAATTGGTTGCCACTCTAGTTCATACTGTATTTCATAGCTGGTGCACATTACATTCTTAAAAAGGCTATCCATGTAGATGTTGTTGTGGTCTTCGGTCTAGAGACTGGTTTGATGCAGCTCTCCATGCTACTCTATCCTGTGCAAGCTACTTCATCTCCCAGTACCTCCGGAAACCCACATCCTTCTGAATCTGTTTAGTGTATTCATCTCTTGGTCTCCCTCTAGAATTTTTACCTTCCAATACTAAATTGGTGATCCTTTTTGCTCCCCAAATAGCAAACTCCTTTACTACTTTAATGTCTCATTTCCTAATCTAATTCCTTCAGCGTCACCCGAGTTAACTCGACTACATTCCATTATTCTCGTTTTGCTTTTGTTGATGTTCGTCTTATATCCTCCTTCCAAGAGACTGTCCATTCAATTCAACTGCTCTTCCAGGTCCTTTGCTGTCTTTGACAGAATTACAATGTCATCAGCGAACCTCAAGGTTTTTATTTCTTCTCCATGGATTTTAATACCTCCTCCGAATTTTTCTTTTGTTTCCTTTACTGCTTGCTGAATATACAGATTGAATAATATCGGGGATAGACTACAACCCTGTCTCACTCCCTTCCCAACCACTGCTTCCCTTTCATGTCCCTCGACTCTTATAACTGCCTTCTGGTTTCTGTACAAATTGTAAATAGCTTTTCGCTCCATGTATTTTACTCCTTCCACCTTTATAATTCGAAAGTCAACATTGTCAAAAGCCTTCTCTAAGTCCACTAATGCTAGAAACGTAGGTTTGCCTTTCCTTAATCTATGTTCTAAGATAAGTCATAGGGTCAATATTGCCTCACGTGTTCCAATATTTTTACGGTATCCAAACTGATCTTCCCCGAGGTCGGCTTCCATCAGTTTTTCCATTCGTCTGTAAAGAATTCGTGTTCGTATTTTGCAGCCGGGGCTTATTAAACTGATAGTTTTGTAATTTTCACATCTGTCAACATCTGCTTCCTTTGGGATTGATATTATTATATTCTTCTCGATGTCTGAGGGTATTTCGCCTGTCTCATACATCTTGCTCACCAGATGGTAGAGTTTTGTCAGGGCTGGCTCTTCCAAGGCTGTCAGTAGTTATAATGGAATGTTGTCTACTTCTGGGGCCTTGTTTCGACATAGGTCTTTTTGTGCTCTGTCAAACTCTTCACGTTGTATCATATCTCCTATTTCATCTTCATCTACGTCCTCTTCCATTCCCATAATATTGTCCTCAAGTACATCGTCCTTGTATAGACCCTCTATATACTCCTTCCACTTTTCTGCTTTCCCTTCTTTGTTTCGAACTGGGTTTCCATCTGAGCTTTTGATATTCATACAAGTGGTTCTCTTTTCTCCAAAGGTCTCTTTAATTTTCCTGTAGGCAGTACGTATCTTACCCCTAGTGATATATGCCTCTACATCCTTACATTTGTCCTCTAGCCATCCCTGTTGAGCCATTTTGCACTTCCTGTCGATCTCATTTTTGAAACGTTTGTATTCGTTTTTTCCTGCTTCATTGACTGCATTTTTGTACTTTCTCCCTTCATCAATTAAATTCAATATTTCTTCTGTTACCCAAGGATTTCTATTAGCCCTCGACTTGTTACCTACTTGATCTTCTGCTGCCTTCACTACTTCATCCCTCTAAGCTACCCATTCTTCTTCTACTGTATTTCTTCCCCCTATTCCTGTCAATCGTTTCCTTATGGTCTCCCTGAAACACTGTACAACCTCTGGTTTAGTCAGTTTATCCAGGTCCTATCTACTTAAATTCCCACCTTTTTGCAGATTCTTCAGTTTTAATCTAATCATAACCAATAGATTGTGGTGAGAGTCCACATCTGCCCCTGGAAATGTATTACAATTTACAACCTGGTTCCTAAATCTCTGTATTACCATTACATAATCTGCCTGATACCTTCCAGTATCTCCAGGCTTCTCCCATGTATACAACCTTCTTTCATGATTCTTGAACCAAGTGTTAGCAATGATTAAGTTATTCTCTGTGCAAAATTCAACCAGGCGGCTTCCTCTTTTAGTTCTTACTCCCAATCCATGTTCACCTACTACGTTTCCTTCTCTTCCTTTTCCTACTGTCGAATGCCAGTCACCCATGACTATTAAATTTCCGTCTCCCTTCACTATTTGAATAATTTCTTTTATCTCATGATACAATTCATTAATCTCTTCGTCATCTGCGGTGCTAGTTGGCATATAAATTTGTACTACTGTAGTAGGCGTGGGCTTCCTGTCCATCTTGACCACAATAATACGTTCACTATGCTGTTGTAGTAGCTTACCTGCACTCGTATTTTTTATTCATTATTAAACCTACTCCTGCATTACCCGTATTTGATTCTGTATTTATAGCCCTGTATTCACCTGATCAGAAGTCTTGTTCCTCCTGCCATCGAAATTCGCTAATTCCCACTATATCTAACATAAACCTATTCATTTCCCATTTTAAATTTTCTAAGCTACCTGCCCGATTAAGTGATCTGACATTCCAAGCTCCTACCCGTAGAACGCCAGTATTTTAAATGTATCAGGGAAGTACCCTACAGGGATTGTATGTTCACCTAGCATCATCGAGGGAGAGTGCCGGCCGCGGTGGTCTCGCGGTTCTAGGCACGCAGTCTGGAACCGTGCGACTGCTACAGTCGCAGATTCGAATCCCGCCCCGGGCATGGATGTGTGTGATGTCCTTAGGTTAGTTAGGTTTAAGTAGTTCTAAGTTCTAGGGGACTGATGACCACAGCAGTTGAGTCCCATAGTGCTTAGAGCCACCATTTTTTTTCATCGAGGGAGAGTAAACGTTTCTGTGGAACAAGCCGACACATCGCATAATCGATGTCATTCATCCACTGATAATATTACACTGACGTCACTAAGTCGACTGTTTTTAAATACTTCCAGTGGGTAGAAATCCGTGTTCTATATGATACTGACACAGGCAAGCTCGCACCCGCTGGTGTACAGACAATAGCTTTGGTTGAACAGCATTATGTTCACGTAAGGTAACTGTTGCCGCATCGACTTCACCTCGCTTGCAAGGAAAATGCACATGATTAGTTACGCTTATTTGCTTTTCCTACCTCCCCCCCCCCCCCCCCCGTCTCCCCTCCCCACGGATCATCAGCATTAGCGTTAATTCACCGCCTCGCGGCAGTGATTGTAGATATAGAACGTCTTGACATCCTTACATTTTGACGTTTCTCTCAGAAGTGGTTAACTATTTATCAATCGCTGTAAATATATTTTTCGTGACCTCTACCACGATAGTAATATTATTATTATTATCTTACGTTGTCTTCATCAGTCGTTGTTAAAATGCAAATGCAGCAAGACAGTGCTCTGCATGGATATTGGAAAGAAAACCTATAACCTGCAGAGAAACAAAACGTAATGACGATTGTAGATGAATACTCACACGATTAAACTTCATTCATGGTACCATGGTGACAAAGGCTTGGAGGCTTTAGGTGTGCGGATGTCAGTGAAATATGGCATGTGTGCGAATTGCAGTCGAGCCTCGCTCCCACGAATGCAGATGGAACTCGAGGGGAGAGACGGGGTAGAGAACGACCTGAGAGCTAAGGACGTGCTGATGCTGATGTCAGCGAAATGTGATCTGTGCAGTTGCATCGGATGTACACTCCTGGAAATTGAAATAAGAACACCGTGAATTCATTGTCCCAGGAAGGGGAAACTTTATTGACACATTCCTGGGGTCAGATACATCACATGATCACACTGACAGAACCACAGGCACATAGACACAGGCAACAGAGCATGCACAATGTCGGCACTAGTACAGTGTATATCCACCTTTCGCAGCAATGCAGGCTGATATTCTCCCATGGAGACGATCGTAGAGATGCTGGATGTAGTCCTGTGGAACGGCTTGCCATGCCATTTCCACCTGGCGCCTCAGTTGGACCAGCGTTCATGCTGGACGTGCAGACCACGTGAGACGACGCTTCATCCAGTCCCAAACATGCTCAATGGGGCACAGATCTGGAGATCTTGCTGGCCAGGGTAGTTGACTTACACCTTCTAGAGCACGTTGGGTGGCACGGGATACATGCGGACGTGCATTGTCCTGTTGGAACAGCAAGTTCCCTTGCCGGTCTAGGAATGGTAGAACGATGGGTTCGATGACGGTTTGGATGTACCGTGCACTATTCAGTGTCCCCTCGACGATCACCAGAGTTGTACGGCCAGTGTAGGAGATCGCTCCCCACACCATGATGCCGGGTGTTGGCCCTGTGTGATTCGGTCGTATGCAGTCCTGATTGTGGCGCTCACCTGCACGGTGCCAAACACGCATACGAAAATCATTGGCACCAAGGCAGAAGCGACTCTCATCGCTGAAGACGACACGTCTCCATTCGTCCCTCCATTCACGCCTGTCGCGACACCACTGGAGGCGGGCTGCACGATGTTGGGGAGTGAGCGGAAGACGACCTAATGGTGTGCGGGACCGTAGCCCAGCTTCATGGAGACGGTTGCGAATGGTCCTCGCCGATACCCCAGGAGCAACAGTGTCCCTAATTTGCTGGGAAGTGGCGGTGCGGTCCCCTACGGCACTGCGTAGGATCCTACGGTCTTGGCGTGCATCCGTGCGTCGCTGCGGTCCGGTCCCAGGTCGACGGGCACGTGCGCCTTCCGCCAACCACTGGCGACAACATCAATGTACTGTGGAGACCTCACGCCCCACGTTTTGAGCAATTCGGCGTTACGTCCACCCGGCCTCCCGCATGCCCACTATACGCCCTCGCTCAAAGTCCGTCAACTGCACATACGGTTCACGTCCACGCTGTCGCGGCATGCTACCAGTGTTAAAGACTGCAATGGAGCTCCGTATGCCACGGCAAACTGGCTGACACTGACGGCGGCGGTGCACAAATGCTGCGCAGCTAGCGCCATTCGACGGCCAACACCGCGGTTTCTGGTGTGTCCGCTGTGCCGTGCGTGTGATCATTGCTTGTACAGCTCTCTCGCAGTGTCCGGAGCAAGTATGGTGGGTCTGACACACCGGTGTCAATGTGTTCTTTTTTCCATTTCCAGGAGTGTAATATGACACCAGATAAAAAAGTGAAACAGATAATGAATAAGCGTCTTCCACGACAACTACTCTAAGGCGTTATGTTGTAACGATTTTCAACTGAGTCCGCAGCACGTGGTCTAGGGGCTAGCGTTGCTGCCTCTGGACGTAGGCAGAAAATGGATAATCTACACTGACAGGCATAGTCTATTTCATGGCGTAGTTATGACCATGCAGAAAACATCGGGTAGTAAATTATGTGATGTGTTTGTAGGAAGACTGTAAGACACAGAGAAAAAATAACTAAGACACCAAAGTGGGTACCAGTTATCAAAGTATCTGTCCCTATACACCTATCACCTATATGTATATATAAGTTGTACACCATCAGAAATTTGACTTAGTATAAGACAGTATGTCAGTGACAAGGCATAAGGTTAATAAAGTGTGGAAAGCTCTTAGACAGAAAATACGATAGTTAAAATTAGGGCATGTGGATTGAGATGAATACTTCCCGGGCCGGACCTGGTGGACGAACGGTTCTAGGCGCTTCAGTCTGGAACCGCGAGACCGCTACGGTCGCAGGTTCGAATCCTGCCTCGGAAATGGATGTGTGTGATGTCCTTAGGTTAGTTAGGTTTAAGTAGTTTTAAGTTCTAGGGGACTGATGGCCTCAGAAGTTAAGTCCCATAGTGCTCAGAGCCATTTGAACCCATTTGCAAAACCATGTTGCCCAATGTAACCACGTTAATCTTCAAACGCATAGGCACTGCCATAATGGATGTGGAGTATCTTTAATTTAAAGGGATAAGCTAAATTGTAGATGGACACAGATGTGCACTTGCTCACATATGTTTTTGAGAAATTCCGGAGTGAATGCCCTGGGCACACATACTCTAGATCCTGTGTTCTATTCTATTGTGCCAGGGCTTTCGTGGGATGAAATGTGGACACGACACATATCAATAAGGAATTGTTGATCGATGTTAATAATGTTTTTCGAATTCAGGATTTGCGGGAGACTTCGTTAGTGCATCCACGGGTACACCAAGGTGAATAACATGCGACTGAGTGATGGTCATTACATACCATCTGACAATTTAAGTTACAGATTTTATTTGGATATTGTAACGGAACATATTAAAGGCTTTACTTTACCGAAGTATGCGATACCCTCCAAATTCAACCAGTTTAACGAGTATTTATGATTATAGAAAAGTTATTGTGTATGTTAACAATGATTGCATAACATGTCTCCATAAACAGTCAATCCATTAAATTATACTGAATAACTGACCCACTCAAAAGTTAATATCACTTGATCACTGATACAGCAAATGTCATCATGTAAAAACACTACGTTCATCTTAAATAATTAATATGAAGTACGCAAAATAGTGGCTAACTTTGGTATTTTGGATCTCCTTAAATAAAAATCACCCAGTGAAACCTATTTGTTCACTGGGAGTGTTTTCACTCAGTATTCACGTAATCAATCCTATTTTAGACGAAAACCAATGTAATTCTTAATAATTCATGTTATTTACTTATTTATGCAAATTAGAGCAGTCAATTGACAAACTTCTAAAAAACGGCCTTTTTGTAACAAAGAATTATTCTGTCAAGTCAACAAATCTGTCTGTCATTTTAATAACATGTTAAATTATGTCACTCGATGTAAATTAATAACTTTTCTGCACAAATTATGATAACAGATGTACATGTGACTCATAAACTATATCTCTTTTTAGTAGTTCTTTGACAAGGTTATAAATACAAGCAGCAAGAAGGGTCAGGGGCGCAGTCGGAAAGTCCCTTTAGTAAAGTGTGTACTATGAGTGTTATTGTTTGAGGTGGATAAACAATGCAAACAACATGTAAAAGAAGTACTACTTTGTGTTGTGTCATTGTCTGTGGTGGACAGTGGAATTAAGATGGCCACCAGAGTAATAAATATTTGAAGTTTAAATATTTGTGGGTTTCTCTCGTTATTTATCATCAAAAGTATATAAAAAACACGAGACTTCATCTTTTTACCCCTAGACAACCAGATTTGCCCTAGACAACCAGATTTGGAGCCAGCATCAACATCGAGACACAGCAGCGATCCAGCAAGCAGCAGCGATTACTACAACGCATTTTAATGGTGCCAACCTAACATTAAGTGCTAACAAGCTCCGTAAAGGGGAGTGAAATAGTGCGATTACAGCAATTAGCAATATCTACGACTAGGCGACCATTACAATATAAACAATCTCTACAGGTATGCCATGAACCAGTCTCTGCTATCTGAAGGGTTCCGATGACTGTCCAAAGATGTGACTGTACAAAGACAAAACCGTCAAATTGGGAAAAAAAGATCCATCATGTGGCTGCTGATGCTGGTATGGGATATGTCCTGGAGGCAGAACTGGAATACGCACCCGTATCCCGCAAAATTGTTGACGCACACAGCGATTTCGCATTGTGTCCAGAGTGCCTAGTTCCACGAAAATTGTTCCATCCTCAAGCTGATGACAACAATGGGACGTAAGCAGGGACATATTCTACACTATATAAACCTCCAGCAGGGTCTCGTGTTGGGGATGCGACTTATTACAACCACCCGCGATATCTCCCTTGACCAGCGTCCTTGGCTGAAGGAGTACACCGATGTTAATACCGTAAAGAGGGCTACTGCAATGTGCGATTTTGAAATAAAATTTTGTTAATTATGAATAATTTAATTTTCAACAAAACCACTGAGATTGTTAGAAACCATTGCGAAATTTGTTTAGCTTACTGGTGAGATGGGCGTTACGGCGCAAGAGATTACATTGTCAGGCCAAATTTTAAGTGAGCTACAACCTTTAATTAAAGCGTAGCCGCTGTAGAGATAGCTAAGGTTTCAGTGGAGGTCACGAAGCTTGTCGACATGAGTATGTGTATTGTGGACATTTTCAAAATCCACATGTGCTGATTCAACTACGAGTTTTCTAAATCGAACTTCGCTGATCTCAAGTTACTTTATCCGGATACAGCATCATCTACTGGGTGAAAGGTTGTGATGTATATGAATTAATTAGGCACAATCCTGAGGAATTCGACACGTCTGGATATGCGGTTGATAATGATGATGGTGTTTGATTCATGGGACCCTCAACTGCGCGGTCATCTGCACCCGTACAAAGTCCCAATTTTTACACAGACCATTTTCTTTCCACAATCCAATACAGTCACTCTCCCAAATGATGATGATGATGATGATGAAGACAACACAAGCAGCCAGTCCCCGGGCAGAGAAAATCCCCAACCCGTCCAGGAATCGAATCCGGGACCACTAGTTATATGTGCCTCTACATCCTTACTTTTGTCCTCTAGCCATCCCTGCTTGGTCATTCTGCACTTCCGGTCGATCTCATTTTTAAGACGTTTGTATTGCTTTTTGTCTGTTTCATTTACTGCATTTTTATATTTTCTCCTTTCATATATTCAATATATCTTCTGTTACCCAAGGATTTCTACTAGCCCTCGTCGTTTTACATACTTGATCTCCTGCTGCCTTCGCTATTTCATCTCTCAAAGCTACCCATTCTTCTTCTACTGTATTTCTTGTCCCCATTCTTGTCAGTCGTTCTCTAATGCACTCTCTGAAACTCTCTACATGCTCTGGATCTGTCAGTTTATCCAGGTCCCATCTCCTCAAAATTCCCACCTTTTGCAGTTTCTTCAGTTTTAATCTGCAGTTCATAACCAATAGATTGTGGTCAGAGTCCACATTTGCCGCTGGAAATATCTTAAAATCTAAAAACCTGGTTCCTAAACCTCTGTCTTACTATTATATAATCTATCTGATACCTTCTAGTATCTCCAGGATTCTTCCATGTATACAACCTTTTTTCATGATTCTTGAACCAATTGTTAGCTACGATTAAGTTATGCTCTGTGTAAAATTTTACCAGGCTGAGTCCTCTTTCATTTCTTAGCCCCATTCCATATTCACCTATTACGTTTCCTTCTCTTCCTTTTCCTACTACCGAATTCCAGTCACCCATGACTATTAAGTTTTCGTCTTCCTTTACTAGCTGAATAATTTCTTTTATCTCATCATACATTTCATCAATCTCTTCGTCATCTACGGAGCTAGTTGGCATATAAACTTGTACTACTGTGGTAGGCGAGGACTTCGTATCTATCTTGGCTACAATAATGCGTTCACTATGCTGTTTGTAGTAGCTTATCCACATTCGTATTTTTAATTCATTATTAAGCCTACTCCTGCATATAGATGTACGCATTTCCTGTTGTTAAATATTTTATCTATTCCAGGGAAATCCCACGCAGGATTGTATTTCTACCCAGTTTCAACGATGGAGAGTGAACGTCTCTGTGAAACATGGCTTAAATCTGTATTGACACATCACATAGTCAACATCAGTCATCCTCCGAAATAATCACTTTGACAAGAGAAAACCAGAGACAGTTGCAAATTTCACTTTTTTATTTATTTGATGACTAGTTTTGAGCCAGAACCCATTTCCTAATCATCCATATAGACAAATTGGTATGTCCAGAAATACGAGAACAATATCAAAAATATGTACGTCTTATGAAGCGCAAATGAACAGTTACGGTGCATACAAACACTTTTGTGTCACTAAATCGAGAGTATTATGATATTACAACTGAGTAGAACGTCTGATTCGATATTATACCGATACTAACAAGTAAACAGGTGTTTACAGTCTAGGTTTAACTGAACCGCAATATTTCCGCATCAGGTGGCAGCTACTACACTGACTTCCCTTCACCTTCAAGGAAAAGAATTAAATAGTTAAACATACCAGTATTTTCGTCTACATTGTTATTCGTCACCATCAGCACTAATACTTATAGTGCCTCATGGTTGTGAGTGTATTGATGTCCGTCTCGACATCTTTACACTTTGACCGCTGTCTCATAATTGGGTGAAGTACTTATTGACCGTCGTAAATTTGCGATTCTTTCTAAGTCATAAATTTTTGAATGCAGTCATTAATTCACGACATTCATATTCTGGAGCTAATTACCTATGTATACGTCGCAAACAGATGTCTTTTCACGAGTGGTTAAAACATTTTTTAAGGCGAGAAAGAATTCTAGTCAGCCTGTGTGCTGTGAAGCGGCATGCCGAACTGACAGCTGCATCTGTTTTCGAGAGGTGATGACGTGCGCTGAGTACCGAATGTTGTGCCACATGATTGACATGCTCTCAGCAATAGCCACAGTGCCTCAGAGTCAAAAGCAACACATTCACACAGCGTGCCACTAATGCCATCCGCTTGGCGTCATATTGGCACGACATCTAAAGTTACATTACTGGCCATTAAAATTGCTACACTACGAAGATGACGTGCTACAGACGCGAAATTTAACCGACAGGAAGAAGATGCTGTGATATGCAAATAAATTAGCTTTTCAGAGCATTCACGCAATGTTGGCACCGGTCGGGCACCTACAATGAGCTGACATGAGGACAGTTTCCAACCGATTCCTCATACACAAACAGCAGTTGACCGGCGTTGCCTCGTGAAACGTTGTTGTGATGCCTCGTGTAAGGAGGAGGAATGCGTACCATTGCGTTTCCGACTTTGATAAAGATTGGATTGTAGCCTATCGCGACTGCGGTTTATCGTATCGCGACATTGATGCTCGCGTTGGTCGACATCCAATGACTGTTAGCTGAATATGGAATCGATGGATTCAGGAGGGTAATACGGAACGCCGTGATGGATCCCAACGGCCTCGTATCACTAGCAGTCGAGATGACAGGTATCTTATGCGGTTGGCTGTACTGGATCGTGCAGCCACGTCTTGATCCCTGAGTCAACAGATGGGGCCGTTTGCAAGACAACAGCCATTTGCACGAACAGTTCGACGACGTTTGCAGCAGCATGGACTGTCAGCTCGGAGACCATGGCTGCGGTTACCCTTGACGCTGCATGACAAACAGGAGCGCCTGCAGTGGTGTACTCAATGACGAACCTAGGTGCACGAATGGCAAAACGTCATTTTTTCGGATGAATCCAGGTTCTGTTTACAGCATCATCATGGTCGCATCCGTGTTTGGCGACATCGAGGTGAGCACACATTGGAAGCATGTATTCGTCATCGCCATACTGGCGTATCACCCGGCGTGATGGTATGGGGTGCCATTGGTTACACGTCTCGGTCACCTCTTGTTCGCATTGACGGCACTTTGAACAGTGGACGTTACATTTCAGATGTGTTACGACCGGTGGCTCTACCCTTCATTCTATCGCTGCGAAACCCTACATTTCAGCAGGATAATGCACGACTGCATGTTGCAGGTCCTGCACGGGCATTTCTGGATACAGAAAATGTTCGACACCTGCCTTGGACAGCACATTCTCCAGGTCTCTCAACAACTGAAAACGTCTGGCCAATGGTGGCCGAGCTACTGGCTCGTCACAATACGCCAGTCACTACTCTTGATGAACTGTGGTATCGTGTTGATGTTGCATGGGCAGCTGTACCTGTACATGCCACTCAATCTCTGTTTGACTCAATGCTCAGGCGTTTCAAGGCCGTTATTACGGCCACAGGTGGTTGTTCTGGGTACTGATTTCTCAGGATCTATGCACCCAAATTGCGTGAAAATGTAATCACATGTCAGTTCTAGTATAATGTATTTGTCCAATGAATACCCGTATATCATCTGCATTTCTTCTTGGTGTAGCAACTTTAATTGCCAGTAGTGTATTGTCACATCATGACAAGCATGGCGCTCTGCGTCTAACATTAGACACAGCCTTCAGTGAACACAGCCTATATCAACTCGCTGGTGCTGTACTACCAACATAAGCAAGTCTCTCCCATACTTAGAGACAGTTCCGCTGTTGTCACTTTCTTTATAAACAAAAACTTTGTGTCCTGTTATTGACTAACTGGGTTGAAAATAAATGCAAGTATCTATCTAAGACATATTTATTTACAGTGCAGCTATTTACAATATTCCCCCTGTTTGATATACACACTTCCAGACTGTAGCTGCTGCTACTTAAATACAGTATATCTGTGTCCTGTCGTGGCTATTGTGGAAAACCTCGATATTCCAGCATTGTCGTAGCTCTGCTGCTGCTGTAATAATAACAAAATCCTATGTCTTAAGTCATACACACACGCAAAATAATAATAATAAATAATAATAAATAAATAAAATAAATAAAATAATAATAATAATAAAAATAATAGATGGATGAATACTTACTGCAATTGCACCGAGGGTTTACCCAGGCAATGAGCTGCTATCATTTGTCATTAGCGCTTCTTGCATGGTCGGAGGCTGGATAGACATTTTAAAAAGAGGGTACAGTTCCAACTAAAGCAACACGTTGTGTTGGTGGACCCGATAAATTAATGCATCGTCTTGCCATCCAGTTGCATTGCTATTATTTGTTGAACTAAATTCCTCCTGTCTTCAGTCGTACAATCCTCTGTTATCATGCCTTTTCATTATTGATGCAGAAACCTGTGAGTACGCTTATCTGATTGACATTTACAACAAATAGACTTTTTAAAGTATCCTTTACTCAACGCAAGCATCTCGTCAATTGAACTCAGGAGTCCCAGGCAGACAGTGAAGAAATGACGGCGACAAGCCAGTATTATGAGTTTACAAATACCGCACATATTATCATAAAATACACATGCCATCACTATTGTATGCTGCATCACCTTGCAGCTTATCTACAATACAGTAATACCAACGGTTAACATGCACTGCATCAAGATTAATTCTACAACGGAGGGGAAGTGGGCCTTACAGGGCAGTGACATGATGATATCAGAATTCCTTGAGAAATAATGTCATGGTCCTGGTGCACATGTCCAGCTACGACGTCAGAACTTTGGGAATGCTAGTGCTGACATCAGAGCTTTGGCTCTGAACTTACAAAAAAGATTCAAATGGCTCTGAGCAGTATGGGACTTAACACCTGAGGTCATCAGTCCTCCTAGACTTAGAACTACTTAAACCTAACTGACCTAAGGACATCACACACATCCATGCCCTAGGCAAGATTCGAACCTGCGACCGCAGCAGCGCGGTTCCGGATGGAAGAGCATAGAGCCGCTCGGTCACAGCGGCCGGCCCTGAACGGACAGTGGCCCGTTACTTGCAGCGTTGTATGGAAGTAGACAGAGATCGACGCTTGAATACAGTTAGGAGGTTGAAACTGATGTAGGCTGCAGCCTTTATGCAGAGATGAAGAAGCTTGCAAAGAATAGACTAGCATGGAGAAATGCACCAAACCAGTCTTTGGACTCGGGATCATGACAGTGACAACAACAGTAAGAATTGGCATCCCATTTGAGTCAATTGATGTTTCAAAGTACTGCACTGAAAAAGTGTTTGAATGTTGTGCAGGTGTGGTTAAATTTAATGGAGCTTAACTTCTGGCTGCAGTTATTTATAGATCCCCAGACTCCGATTTCACAACATTTTTGCTAAAGCTAGAGGAGGTTCTTGGTTCACTTTATAGGAAATACAAAAAGTTAGTTATATGTGGTGACTTCAATATTAATTGTGTAAGTGATTGTGCAAGGAAGAGGATGCTGGTAGACCTCCTTAATTCATATAATCTTATGCAGACAGTATTCTTTCCAACGAGAGTGAAGGGAACAGTAGAACAACCATGGACAACATTTTTGTTCGTTCCTCATTACTAGAAGGGCATTCTGTTAGCAAAAAGGTGAATGGCCTTTCAGATCATGATGCACAAATTTTAACTCTAAAAGATTTTTGTGCTGCAACACGTGTTAAATATAGTCATCAGCTGTTTAGGAAAGCTGATCCAGTTGCTGTAGAGACCTTTGTAAACCTTATCAATGAACAAGAGTGGCAAGATGTTTATAGCGCTGATACAGTAGACGATAAATATAATGCTTTTCTCAAGACTTTTCTCGTGCTCTTTGAAAGTTTCTTTCCGTTAGAACGTTCAAAACAGGGTACTAACACAAACAGGCAGCCTGGGTGGCTGACTGGAGGGATAAGAATATCTTGTAGAACAAAGTGGCAATTATATCAAAACGTTAGAAATAGTCAGAATCTAAATGCAGCAGCCCATTACAAACAGTATTGTAAGGTGCTTAAAACTGTTATTTGGAAGGCAAAAAGTATGTGGTATGCAGATAGAATAGCTAAGTCTCAGGATAAAATTAAAACCATATGGTCAGTCGTAAAGGAAGTGGCTGGTCTCCAGAGACAGGTCGAGGATATAGAATCAGTGCGTAGTGGGAATGTCCGTGTTACTGATAAGTCGCATATATGTACAGTATTTAATAATCACTTTCTGAATATAGCAGGTGAACTAAATGGAAACCTAGTCCCAACAGGGAATCATATAGCGCTCTTAGAAAAAAGTGTTCCAAGACTGTTACCTGAAATGCTCCTCCATGATACTGCAAGAGGGAGATTGAGTTAATAATTAAATCACTCAAGACCAAGAACTCTCGTGGATATGACGGGGTATCTAGCAGAATACTGAAGTATTGTTCTATGTATGTTAGCCCAGTACTTAGCCATATCTGTGACTTTTCCTTTAGGAGTGGTCGGTTTCCTCGCCGATTAAAGTACTTGGTAGTGAAGCCACTTTATAAAAAGGGAGACAGGGATAATATTGACAATTATAGACCTATTTCTATGCCATCGGTGTTTGCTAAAGTTATCGAGAAGGTTGTATATACAAGGTTACTGGAGCACTTAAATTCACATAATTTGCTGTCAAATGTTCAGTTTGGTTTTAGAAATGGTTCAACAACTGAAATGCTATATTCTCTATTCTCTCTGAGGGTTTGGACGGATTAAATAAAAGGTTGCGAACGCTAGGTGTTTTCTTTGATTTAACGAAGGCTTTTGACTGTGTTGACCACAAAATATTACTGCAGAAGTTGGACCATTATAGAGTAAGGGGAGTAGCTTACTTTAAGAACAGAAAGCAGAAGGTAATTCTCCGCAATATTGAGAGCGGTAGTGATGTTCAGTCCCAATGGGGCACTGTTAAGTGGGGCGTTCCCCAAGGGTCGGTGCTGGGGCCACTGCTGTTTCTTATTTATATAAATGATATGCCTTCTAGTATTACAGGTGATTCAAAAATATTTCTGTTTGCTGATGACACCAGTTTGGTAGTGAAGGATCTTGTGTGTAACATTGAAACAGTATCAAATAATGTAGTTCATGAAATAAGTTTGTGGCTTGTGGAAAATAATTTGATGCTAAATCACGGTAAGACTCAGTTTTTACAGTTTCTAACTCACAATTCAACAAGAACCGATATTTTGATCAGACAGAATGGGCATATTATAAGCGAGACAGAACAGTTCAAGTTCCTAGGCGTTCGGATAGATAGTAAGCTGTTGTGAAAAGCCCATGTCCAGGATCTTGTTCAGAAACTAAATGTTGCTTTATTTACCATTAGAACAATATCTGAAATAAGTGACACTTCAACACGAAAAGTAGTCTACTTCGCATATTTTCATACGCTTATGTAGTATGGTATTTTTTTGGGGTAATTCTTCTGATTCAAAAAGCATATTTTTGGCCCAAAAACGGGCTGTTCGAGCTATATGTGGTATAAGTTCGAAAACCTCTTGTCGACCCCTATTCAATAGTCTGGGAATTCTGACATTGCCCTCACAGTATATATTTTCTTTAATGTCGTTTGTTGTTAGCAATATTAGCATATTCCCTAGAGTTAGCAGCTTTCACTCAGTTAATACTAGGCAGAAATCCAATCTGCATGTGGAATGCACTTCCTTGACTCTTGTGCAGAAAGGAGTGCAGTGTTCTGCTGCATCCATTTTCAATAAGCTACCACAAGAACTCAAAAATCTTAGCAGTAGCCCAAACTCTTTTAACTCTAAACTGAAGAGTTTCCTCATGGCTCACTCCTTCTATTCTGTCGAGGAGCTCCTGGAAGAGATAAAAAATTAAGCAAATTCCAGTGTTACATTGTTGATTTCCTTTATTTAAACTTACGACTTGTCACCTGAATATGATTTTTTATATTTCATTTTATCTGTTTCTACTATCGTGTTATAATTTCATGTATTGACTCGTTCCATGACCATGGAGACTTCTCCTTAATTTGGTCCCACAGAACAATAAATAAATAATAAAGATACAGCTGTTAGAATATGACCCAAACGAATATTCAAATGATCAAATGTGTGTGAAATCTTATGGGACTTAACTGCTAACGTCATCAGTCCCTAAGCTTACACCCTTAATCACCCTAAGGACAAACACACACATCCATGCCCGAGGGAGGAATCGAACCTCCGCCGGGACCAGTCGCACAGACTGCAGCGCCTCAGACCGCTCGGCTAATCCCGCGCGGCAGCGAATATTCACATAAAGTGTTAAGCAAGACAAAAGATGATGACAACAATTGATTTTCATAAATCCCATCATCGACTTCAAGCACTTTCAAACTCTCTTGGGAGTATCACATGTAGCACTTTCTGCGGTCCTCTTGGGCGTTCTTTTATGAGAGAAACAGCGTTCGTAACACGAACTAATAATGTGTTTTTTGCTTTAACATTTTCTTTGTAGATTTTATCTTTCAGCCATCTCAACAGGCAAAAATCTAAAGGGGTAAAATCCGGGACCTTCGTGGTCAAGAAATGACCATTTCTACCGATCCACCTTCCAGGGGATTTTAGATTTACACCTGGCGACTAGAATGTACAGTGGTACCGTAATTCTGGAAGAACATATCCATCGTTGTAGTCAAGGGAACGTCTTCCAGTAACGATGGAAGCTCGTTTTCAAGAAAGTTTAGATAATAGGGCCCTGTAAAGCGATGCGGTAACACAGAACGCTCAAACGACTGATTATATATCCCAATTAAAAAATTCAACTATGTAAATTCAAGCAGAACTTCACAAATTGAACTTTGAATCGTAAATTACACTCCATAAATACCTCCCTAGTAATTGGAACGCCAACACGCGAAGTGAAAACTTATCTCTATAATCAGCTGTATGTCTGAGCCAATAAAATTTTGACCAAAGTTTTATTCGAATTAGTCTATATTACCATCCCTACAGTTTTCACCATTCCTTCTGAAATGCACCATGTGTCAAAAAAAGAAAAAAAAAAAGTAACGGCCCTACGAAACATCCGTGGAGGACCTCAGAAGATATTTTGCTCTGACGATTTCGTCCTGTTAATAATGACATATGGAGATCTGGCTGCCCGGAAGTATCGAATTCAGTTAAATAGCAGGTCCGGTACTCGGTATGTGTGTATTTTTTCAATAGGCTACTGTACGGAACTGTATCGACTGCCCTTCGCATGTCAAGGAACATATCAATCTTGGCGCTGTTACGTTCGGCGCAGTATGGAACAAAACAAGAAAAAAAGTCTGGTAAACACGGGCTAAAAAACGCATACCTCAAGCTATGAACACTTCTTCAGTAGAAGAGACGTGTTTCACAGTAGCGAAGATGAACAAGTGCTCATAGCGCTTAATGTATTCATTTTGGACTCCGTGTCTACTCTGCATTTTTCTCGTTTCGGTCCACAGTATCACCTCTCCAAATATTCGACACTTAAAAAAAAAAACCTGTCGACACTGAGTTATTGCACACTAGATGATGGGGGATACTCAGACACTCATTGACCTATTACACTCGCACACAAAGCGAAGGGGAATAACTGAACACCACTTATTTGATACAGAATGTGACAGTATACAGCTGCAACCAGCCACACTTTGGGTTTAGTTTATTTTTTACATGTTTCGAATTTACACATTCATCATCGGAAAGCTTGCATAATTTTATCATCGTTTCGTTCAGAGGTGAGTTGCCATGAACTTAGTACCTACTACATTCGTCTTCATCGTCTTTCTGTAATGAATAACACTCATGCTGCATTTGACGTTTTCACATATATACATAGTGGTCTTCATTACAGATCGAGGACAGTTTCACAATTACAGCGTCTCCTCTCAGCGAAAATATCACAACGACCATTTATATGTGCTTTAAAGGTTTTCTGTTTTTAATTTGGATACAGTGTTATAAACTTCAATATGAGTAGGGAGGGGGGGGGGGAGGAGGACGGGTTCTGGTCATATTAACAACCCCCACTGAGCCAGTTAAAGTCGCGCGGGATTAGCCGAGCGCTCTGAGGCGCTGCACTCATGGACTATGCGACTGGTCCCGGCGGAGGTTCGAGTCCTCCCTCGGGCATGGGTGTGTGTGTTTGTCCTTAGGATAATTAAGTGTGTAAGCTTAGGGACTGATGACCTTAGCAGTTAAGCCCCATAAGATTTCACACACACTGGAATATTTTTTGAGCCAGTTAAAGGTGATGTAACCTGAAAACCCACCCACGCATCTCGGGCAATTGCATGATATAAAACTGCCAGGAAACCCTTCCATTTCTCCACAGTTTCTCTGTAGGCCAATAAGTATCAAGTTCCACCTCCCCATTTTATTACTAGAGAAACTGTGTGGGTCTCATTATTTGAGGTGTGCTCACTGTACTGAGAGCATCATCTGCAACAAAGTCATCCTACATAAAAACTGGAGACAAATATTACCATAATTTACAAGGTAAGACACATTACAGTGTGTAGCTGAATTACTATAAATTAATCACCTCATAGCATATTTGCAGGACTACAATGGTCTTGCAGTTTGGTTTGAAAGGCTACAAGTGACTGTAAATTTATACCTTGACAACAGTCGGATTTGCATCTAAGTATATCATCTGCTAAATTGATTCTGCCCTCTGACTGTGGTTGTTGCTGCTAGCATGCATTGGAGTTTATCCGCTTTATTAGAATCTAATAAAACTTGAATGCTGAAATAATTTAATGAAATGGTGGTCCTCTCATTATTATAGTCAATTATTGATGGCTGAGTAATATATCAACACAGGATTAATCTTTTATAAACAAATTATGGCGAAAGTTAATTGATCATAAAATATGTCAAACAACACAAGTTAATCGAGATGGCAAATAAATCATAAACGGTTGGCAACAGTGGCGGTTATTGGTCTATAGACCCCAGAAAATACTATTCAAAGGAGAGCCACCATAAAGAGCCTGCATGCATTAACGATGTACATACTCCCATCAGACTGCTCGTATTGATAAATTCCTGGTGTCTCACAAAAATGATGTCTACGGTGTAAATGAGAGAGTGACTCGTTCCCTCTCACTGCCTCCCTCCCCCTCCCCACCTATATTTGATTTTCGGATTTTCGCATGTGTAGTGTCTCACTTCAGAATGTTATAGTGTGAGATGGAACAGAGGAAATCATCAGATAGTACTGAAAACTCGAAGTGATAACATAAGTGTTAAAGGTGACTTTGCCGCGCGGGATTAGCCGAGCGGTCTAAGGCGCTGCAGTCATGGACTGTGCGGCTGGTCCCGGCGGAGGTTCGAGTCCTCCCTCGGGCATGGGTGTGTGTGTTTGTCCTTAGGATAATTTAGATTAAGTAGTGTGTAAGCTTAGGGACTGATGACCTTAGCAGTTAAGTCCCATAAGATTTCACGCACATTTGAACATTTTTTTGAACAAAGACGACTTTGCCAACCAAGACCGCACATGAAGAAACCATCCTAATTTGACCCAATTCAGCACAAAGCTACATGCCAGAAGAAGAACATATGTACATTGCTGAGTGTTGTATGATTTATGTGGACCCTAGCATCGTTGCTACGCCACAGCCTTCAGGTAAACAAATACTAAGTGGTCAGAAAGGTCTTGCAACAGTATTTTTACTCATTTATATAATTTCTGGGGTCAGAGACGAGTAATGTCCCTAATCATATTACAATTCCGTGGATTTCGAACCGTTCTCTACCTCAGTGAGTTACTCCTGCTCAGTAATCAACCAGGTTTCAGTCATCCATAATACATAAGTTGTTGCTCATTCTCAAAATCTAAACAAGCAAGTAGGGAAGTGTAATATTGTTTCTGCTACCTACAAGACATTTGCATATCGCAATTTTCAAATAGAAATTACATAAATGCTTGAAAATTATCTTCACTATAGTGGCTGTACCAAAAATTAAATCTCACCCCCCCCCCCCCAACAGGCTCACTATTCTTTCGTGAATTCATGCATGGTGCATGCGGGACCCCAAGCTATTGCAGCCCTTCTTCCTTCCCAGGCTGCATTTCCTTCACTGTGCCCCTCCCTCCCCATCCTAGCTTCTTCCCCCCCTGCCCCTTCCTTCCCCTCTCACAGTGTTTTTGTTTATGTCGACCTGGCTAACCACCTGTTTCCCTGTATTCCTTGCGATTTTGTTCCTCTTGCCTATTCTTTCACCATTTTTGGCATTTTTGCCCCCCCCCCCCCCTTGGGGTTTGACCTTCACCTCTAGTGTGAGCCATTTGGGAAAGAAGTCCCTCCCTAGCACCTATGGCATGGATTTCTCTCTCCCCTTCCTTCCCTGCCATAGCCCCCTCCACCCTACTAGGTCACCAGCACATGTAGCAGTCCGTGTGGTGTGGCTGTTATGTACTCATCTGGCTGAACCTTCTGGCGGCACAGGTATGACACTACTGATACTGGAGCTGTTCCCTCACCACGTATGCCAAGTAGTTGTTGCTGCGGCTAGGTGGCGCCCATGGGAAGAGCCCCTAATCGGAGTGGGAGGTATCAGGGCGGGTTCTTGGGGCATGAAGCATATCAAGCTGCAAAAATCTGGCTGTTCTCAGATGGCTATCTCTTCGAGTGGTAGTGGATCATTGAATGCTGCTTTGTATGACCCTGCAGCCTCCCCTTCCTTTGGTACACCCTGAGAGGAGTGCCAGGCTCGCCGTCTTGGCGTTAAACACTTTACCTGCCACCTGGTCTGTACTGGGACAGATGGGGACACATTCACCGCCACAACGCCTTTGTTTTTTGTGGAGAAGATCGAGGACACGTTTGGCGAAGTGGAGTCCACAGTAAGATGCAGTCAGGTTCCCTGTTGACAAAAGCTTCTTCTGCCGCCCTATCTGCAGCCCTTCTTTCTTGTGATCGCCTTGGTGACGTCCTGGTGTCTGCTACCCCTCACCAGTCTCTGAATATGGTCTAGGGAGCGATTTTTCATAGGGAATTCATCACTGATGAGGACCTCCAGACTAATCTCGAGAGAGACAGCGTTCATTTTCTTCGATATGTGCAGAAGGGTCGTAAAGACAACTGCAAAGATACTGGCGGGAAATACTCTCCCAGAGAAGATCAAGGTTATGTGTTACTGATACAATGTGAAGCCGTATGTCCTGCCACCCATGAGGCGCTTTCAGTGCTTGCGTTTTGGGCAAATGTCTTCGTGCTGTATGGAGGACCTTGCGTGTGGTGACTGTGGCCACCCACACCATTAGGGAAGCCCCTGTTTCCGCCACCTGTGTGTGTCATCTGTCATGACCACCAGTTTCCACACTCGACAGATTGCCCAGTTTACTTGAACGAAAAGAAGATCCAAGAGTACAAATTCCTGGATCCTCTATCGTATGGTGAAGCTCGCCAAAAATATGACCAACTCCACCCAGTGTTGATTTCTTCTACTTTTGTCTCTGTTACATCCTCTCCCTCTCCAACCTCTTCCATATCCCAGCCCTCTCCATCTCTTATCTCCCCCTCCCCTGTGGTTCCCACACCCACCCCTCTGGGTCCTACTCCCCCTACCCGCTCTAAGACGTGCTCCCCTTCTTCGTCGCCTGATGGTGAAGGGTCTCTGCTCCAGGAACCCTCTCCCAGGCATCTCTCAGGCTGGACGCACCACCTGTGTGCCCTAAGGTCGCCCACTGTTCTCCTGTTCCGGATGTTGCGGAAGCCTGCTCTCCCTCTGTGCCCTGCCCTCCTCAACATCAGAAAGATAAGATGAAAAAACGTAAGTCCCAGGACAAGCCCCCCCCCTCCCCCTCCCCACATGCCCCTGGAGGTGCCGCTTCCCCCGTCGAAACCTGAGTCTGACGGTTTATTTATGGACGTCACCCAATCCATGTCGGTGACAACCACTGACCCGATGACATGACATACCCTTAGCTTCCTTATGTCTAACCTGTACTCTTATTACACGATAATCCAGTGCAATTGCAACGGATATTACCGTCACCTACCACAAATACAATAACTTTATCCTTCTTACTCTGCATTCTGTCTTACTCTTCTAGAAACACACTTCTGTGATGAACACTCTCCAACATTTCATGGTCACTGGGCATTCTGTTGGACCCTTGCTAACCCCAGGATAGCATCTGGAGGCGTCTGCACTTTGGTTCCCACAAATATCATTAGTGACTGGATCCTCCCTCACACCAAACCGGAAGCAATAGCAGAACGAGTGTGAATGACACCAGCAATCACCATTTGCAACACCTACCTCCCACTATGTAGGCAAATTTCCTATGTTGACCTGCCTACTTCAGTATAGCAACGCCCATCCCCGTACCTCCTCCTTGGTGACTTCAATGCACACCACACTGTGTGGGGCAGTGCCACTTCAACAGATAGGGTTCTTCTAATTGACTGATTTATTATGGACTTTGATTTGTATCTCCCTACCCACTTCAGTGCCACTCATGGTTCCTTTTCTACTATCGATCTCACGATCTCCTCCCCTGCTCTTGTGCCTTCCCTGTGCTGGTCGTCCCATGAAGATCTTCATGACAGCGACCACTTTCCTGTGATTCTATCATTCCCCTGCTGCTGCCAGGTAGACAGGCCCCTATGCTTGGCATTCTGCAGAACCAGTTGGCCTTTATATATATCTGCTATCAACTTTGATACCCCCTCTCGGATGGCATTGATGCGATCGTGCAAGAAAGCTCTGCTACTCTCCTTCATGCCACTGACACTGCTACCCCCCTATCGACAGGTTCCCATCGTCATCGATCAGTACCATCGTTAATCAAGTACGTAGTATTCGCTATACAGGACCGCCAACGGGCACTACAATGATTTAAACGACACCCAAAACAGACTAACCATATCTTTTTTAAACGTCTCCATGCTAAGGCTCGCTAATTTATTAAGCAGAGTAAAAAGGAGTGCTGGAAGGTCTATGTTTTCTCCCGGGGGACGTATGCCTATTCATCGCGGATTTGGTCGAAGCTCCATAGCCTTCTGGGCCGCCAGCACCAATCAGCTGTCCAGGGTCTTATTCTACAGGGTGCTCTGTGTATTGATTCATCGGTCTTTGCAGAACACCTTATAACATACTTTGAGACACCATCAGCGTCACCTTCCTGTCCTGCTATCTTTCTCCAGCAGAAATGCTGAGTTGAACAATCCTCCCACTGTTTCAACCGCCACAAAGCTGAATCCTATAATGAACCTGTGACTGAATGGAAGTTCTTGCAGGCTCTTGCCTCTTCACATGACATGGACCCAAGCCTGGATTCCCTCCACAACCACGTGATCCAACACTTGGACGTTACCCAGAGGCAGCATCTCCTCAGGGTCTCCAGCTGCATTTGGCTCATGGGTGCCTTCCCCACACAATGGCGAGACAACATAGCTATCCTCAACCTTAAGTCGTGGAAGAAACTAATGTCTCTTGAAAGCTGCTGCCCGATTAGTGGTTAGCTTCCAATTATGTTGGATACTCGAATCTCAGGGCCTTTTGTTCCTGTATCAGTGTGGCTCCTGGGAAAGCTGATCTACAACTGACCATTTACTCAGATTGGAAACGGCAGCCCGACAGACTTTTACTAACAAATGGCACCTTTTTGCGGTCTTTTTTGACCTGCATAAGACATACAACACAGATTGGCACCGTTTCATTTTAGTTACCCTCCATGAATGCGGCTTTTGCTGCTCCCTTCCGCTTTTTATCACGAGCTTCATCCTGCCGGCTCTTCTGGATATGAGCTGCCACTTCACGTAGAACCCATCAGATCATGGAGAGTGCTATCCCACAGGGTTCTGTGTTAAGTGTCACACTTTTTCTCATTACCATCAATGGGCTTGTAACCCTTGTTGGGCCTCTGATTATCCTGGCATTGTATGTCGACGATTTTTGCATCTGGCGCAGCTCCCACTTGGTAAAAAATGCTGAGCGCAAACCCCAGCGCCCCATCCAGCAGGCCTCTGTGTGGGGCCTCTCCCACCGCTCTCAGATTTCTCCCTCCAAAACGCGGTTTATGCATTTTTGCTGTCGACCACAATACACCACGATCCAGAACTTTATTTAGGCGACGAGCGCCTAGATATTGTAGCACAATCCTATTTCTTGGGCCTTATTTTTTTTAAATAAAAAACTGACGTGGCTGCCCCATATTCGCCACCTGAAGACTACCTATATGCAGAAGCTTAATGCTTTCCACCTCCTGGCTCACACATCTTGGGGTGCAGACCGTGCTATTTTTCTCCATATTTACTGCACTCTCGTTTTGTCCAGACTAGATTATGGTTGTCAGGTTTATGGCTAGCCAGCTCCTTCCACTCTGAAGTTACTTGACTCTGTCCATCATTATGGGATGTGTCTGGCTACCAGTGCCTTTTCCACTAATCCTGTTGACAGTCTCCTTGCAGGAGTGTGGATTCTCTGTCTACAAATACAACAGAGTCAGCTCCTGATTTCTTATGTAATCGTCATTCGATGATTCCCTAACCATCCCATGTACCCCATCCTCTTTGCTAATGAGGGACATCTGCCCTTGGGTGGGATTGTTGGTTGGAATGCATCTCACCTCACTCTGTCAGGGCTCCATCTCAACTCACTGGGAAGTGCCCCACGTATTTCCTGCCACAACTGCCCTTTAATGGTGTCTCAAACACGAATCAGGAGCGACCTGTTCCAGGATACTGAGGCCGCTATGATATTCTGGCATCTTGTATGTTCCATCCTTGAAGAGTTGCAGGGTGTTACCGTCTTCTACACTGATGGTTTTAAAACTGTAGATAACAGGGGATACACTTTTACGTCTCCTACTGGACTGGAACACCATTTACGACTGGAATCATGTAGTTTGTTCACTGTAGAGCTGGTAGCCATTAATAGGGCCGTCCATTTTGTTTCTCAGGTTCTAATGGTTCAAATGTCTCTAAGCACTATGGGACTTAACATTGTTTCTCAGGCCTCCCTCTACAGTGTTTTAATATGTACTAACTCAATGAGTAGCTTTCAGCCTATAGATCGATGCCAATTTCGTCACTTTTGGTCTCTGCTATCACTGACATTCTCTCAGCCATTGGCTGTGTTGCCTCCTCCATTTTCTTCCTCTGGGTCCCACGTCATGTGGGGATCCTAGGGAATGAACTGGCTGAACGTTTGGCTTGAGAGGCAGATACTTACCCCCATTTCTTTTCATTATTCAAGTTGCAGATATGTGGACACACATCAGATTTCTCTTCACCCAAAGCTAGAATAACATCTTCTGCTCTAGTTCTCTCAGAATCAAAGAGACTACTGAAGTTTGGCACTCTTCCCTCCACCCATCTTGGAAGTAGTCCACTGTCTTCTGCTGTCTATGCATCGGTCATACTAGGCTTACCCATTGTTTTCTCTTGTGTAACTAACCACCCATACAATGTGCTTCTGGAGCCGGATTGACGGTATACACTGGTGGAATGTCCCCTTCTTTTGGCCCTTCATAATAAGTATAGCCTTCCACATTCTTTGTCTTTAATAGCAGCAGATGGTTTATAAATGGTTGAACTGATCCTCAGTTTCGTATGTGAAAGTGGTTTTTATTTTGAGGTATAAGATTTTGCTTTACTCCTGGAGCAGGGGAAGGGTGGTTGTGGTTGGGACCACTATTCGTTTTTTACATCTCAGTGACCCACGACCATTTACCTGTGCAGAGGCCTCTCTTTTAATCCTCGGTTTTTGACAGTTTTTTTGATTCAGACTACCTTTTATGCCTCTTACTGTGTGTGCTTTAACTTCCTGGGTTTATACTTTGACCCCTGTGACTGGATCCGCCCACATTTAGAGGATTATCTTACGCAAGTAACTTTTGAATCGTGGGACTGATGACTTCGCCGTTTGATCCTATAACACCCCCCGCCCTACCTCAATCAGTCATCAATCAGTCAAAAATTAAATCAGTTTCACAAGAAAATATACAGAATTACGTGAGAATAAGAGTCACAAAACATCCTATCGCTCCCTCCACAAGGGTCTCTGGGGAGACGATTTACACTTACAAAGTCACACAGATAGGACATGGCACTAAACTCAAACAATCTCTGGATTGGCTGGAGCATCAAGATGCAGCAAGGTTCCGCCAAAATGAGGGTTGCCCTTCACTCGAAGCTTGACGCAGGAGCAGCAGCAGATGGCTCTGGTCTTCCATCTTGTCCATGTCAGCCTCAGGAAGGCATCACCTAGACCTGGCAGCAATTGTCAGTCTGGTGCATTATTGGGTGTGATGGATATTACATCTGGAGGGAGGAAATGAGACACTGTTCTTGATGGACGATGACCAACATCTCCAACTCAGGAAGTGACGTCTCTACCCCTGTCTTGTCTCTCAACCCAATGGCTGAAAGAGTGTAGTGTTCCCTTGGATTATGTGGTGAGACAGCGTTGCATTTAGTGCACAATTCATCTTCTAGTGATGATTTCTTGTTCTCAGTGTGCCAGACCGTAGCGTTTGATGTCTCTTCAGTCGCCAGTGCCCATCTGCATCATAGTGGACGAATGCAGGAGCAACTCGTCTGGATGATGGCCATCCGACTCTGCACGCTGTCTGTGAAGGGTGTGTCGGCCTGGGGTATTCCTCCAGCACTTGTCAGGGTGCCGGCTTGTCTGCACGTCCTTCGAGGGCCTGATGTGATGTCAAGGACGATCATCCTGTCCAGCTGGTCCTGTAAACAACCGCTTGGTGGGTGGTTGCTGTCAGCTACTCGGAACCAGTCACCCACCAAGCTATCGAGAAAGTGGCCAGACATCAATGGCGGACCGCCCTTGATCGGCTCGCTGCCTCCATTCATAGCAAACCTGGGTGTTGGTTTATGGCAGCCACAGCGAGTGGCACAATCCCCCTTTGCTTTCATTGTAGTTATGCTGCGAAGATGGCTGGCTGACCCCCAGTTGTTCCAACATTCATTCAGTGCTGCCAACTGCCCCCTCCCCTCCCAATCTGCAGCTTTCTAGGCCATCCACACTGCAGACACTATCTTTCAAGCTGCCACATGGTCGTTGGCTGCAGGATGTTGTCTCGCGATGCTTCACAAGATGCATCGATACTGGATTTGACAGCTCCCAAGATCTGCACAGTCCTTGTAGTATGCATCAGTGCCAATGTTTTATATCGATGTTTGCAAATAGTTTCACATGAATAGAGCAATAACACAAAAATAAGCACTTTGAATATATATAGTATGAGCCCATACATGATTACCTGAGTGATTGTAATAAAATAAAGAAAAGAAATAAATGTCATCATATTGACTGCACATACCGTCCTTAACAGTTAAAATTGTCTAAAAATATGGTGCGGAGTGTCTCTGACCTGTGTGTGAGTATTGTGTTAATACTATTTTCCGTCATTCATATCCCTATGATAGACCGACACTGCATCCACTCATCACTCAACATGCTCATTCCACACAACACTTGGCATTAACTTTTTTTCTATACCCAACACCTACAAATTTACCTCTAAGACCTCTCTACGTTTAGATCACGACTATGCTACATATAGTCCTATCGTTCTTACTACTCCCTGTGGCGTTATCACTAGATACGCAAGTAATTTCAAACCACGCTCCTGCTTGTCTGCGTAGATGCACTGTCTCGTGAGAATTGCTCCAGCGTTCGCACATCTGAAAATTGTAAAAAGTCATTATTTCCCACTTACGTGTTCCTCTACATGTTACAAAAATGCCTACAGTCTTTCTCTTATTGGATGACCCCTGTAATAAAATACACTACTGGCGATTCAAATTGCTACACCATGAAGAAATACAGATGATAAACGGGTATTCATTGGACAAATATATTATACTAGAACTGACATGTGATTACATTTTCACGCAATTTGGGTGCATAGATCCTGAGAAATCAGTACCCAGAACAACCACCACTGCCCGTAATGACGGCCTTGATACTCCTGGACATCTAGTCAAACAGAGCTTGGGACCGGCTGTACAGGTACAGCTTCAACACGATACCACAGTTCATCAAGAGTAGTGACTGGCGTATTGTGAGGAGCCAGTTGCTCGGCCACTATTGACCAGACGTTTTTAATTGGTGAGAGATCTGGAGAATGTGCTGGCAAGAGCAGCTGTCGAACATTTTCTGTATCCAGAAAGGTCCGTACAGGACCTGCAACATGCGGTAGTGCATTATCCTGCTGAAATGCAGGGTCTCGCAGGGATCGAATGAAGGGTAGAGCCACGGGTCGTAACACATCTGAAATGTAACGTCCACTGTTCAAAGTGCCGTCAATGCGAACAAGAGGTGACCGAGACGTGTAACCAATGGCATACCATACCATCACGCTGGGTGATACGCCAGTATGGTGACGACGAACACACGCTTCCAATGTGTGTTCACCGCGATGTCGCTAAACACGGATACGACCATCATGATGCTGTAAACAGAACCTGGATTCATCAGATTTCGTACATCCAGGTTCGTCGTTGAGTACACCATCGCAGGCGCTCCTGTCTCTGATGTAGCGTGAAGGGTAACCGCAGCCACAGTCTCCGAGCTGATAGTCCATGCTGCTGCCAACGTCGTCGAACTGTTCGTGCAAATGGTTGTTGTCTTGCAAACGTCAACATCTGTTGACTCAGGGATCGAGACGTGGCTGCACTATCCGTTACAGCCATGCGGATAAGATGCCTGTCATCTCGACTGCTAGTTATACGAGGCCGTTGGGATTCAGCACGGCGTTCCGTATTACTCTCCTGAACGCAACGATTCCGTATTCTGCTAACAGTCATTGGATCCCGACCAACGCGAGCAGCAATACGATAAACCGCAATCGCGATAGGCTACAATCCGACCTCTATCAAAGTCGGAAACGTGATGGTACACATTTCTCCTCCTTACACGAAGCATCACAACAACGTTTCACCAGGCAACGTCATCTTCGTGGTGTAGCAATTTTAATTGCCAGTAGTGTACAAAATGTTAAATTAGTTCTTCGATTCTCATCCCCACTAATGGTCCCCTTATTATTACTGTCGACTTTTTTCTGAGCTTGAGGCGCGTCACTCCACCGTTATTGTACGTACTCACGCCTCAGATTAAATGTTGCTCACGGACGTCTCATGGCGTCAGCAAAACACAAAGACCTCTAGAAAGGCTTCATCGCGCGACTGACAATGGCCCAGGATCCCAGCAGAATTAGCGCCTCCTAATGCGTGGGCAGCACAGCCAAAAATCGAGACAAACATGCGCAGTGGCATGGCCGAATCTCGTCATTGCGTAGCAGCGGAAAGCAACGCACACTCGCCTCTTGGTTAGTATATGAGATACCACGGGAAAGCACAGAAATAATGTCACAGACCACAGGTCATATAGAAGACACTAGTACGAGAATTATACAGCTTAATTAGATGTTTATAGTGTGACCATTTCTTGACTAACATTGTTGTTCTCCTTGGAGTGTGACAATGGCCAACGACAGAGTGGTCCAAAGACATAATGGTCATTTGTCACATAGGTAAAATGCTGGATGGACCCAGAGCTTAGTTCAATCAACGTGCATGGGTTATCATGCCACAAAAAGTGTCAGTGTGTACGAGGAGCTGTTACTTTTTACGAATTTGATTTCCAAGCAGGCAGTGAACACGCAACTCATTTTATTACGTTCCTCACGGAGTCATGCCGTAAACTAATTAATGACAGTTACAAATACAGAAATTCAGTAAACGGATAACCCAGACTACGCTACACAATATCACCTAGAATTTGCTTATCCATTGAAGTTCTATATACAGATTGTTTTGACCTAAATGAACTACTTTAAACACCTACTCTCGAAATCTTGTGTCCTCACATTATAACATGTTGATGTCACTCGTTACGATACTTTCTGCGGCCTTGTTTAGAGCTGTGTCCACACCAGCTGAGCGTCAGTTCGTATTTAGGCTTTCGCTACGTTTCCCCTGTAATGAATTTGGTGGCCTAATTTGGAAATAATGATCTTGTTGGTCATTTTTCTGACACTGACTGTTGTTCTCACAGTCGTTTGTTTGCCGTTGTGATTCTCCAGTATCTCGCAGGAATTGATTTCGATTTCGTAGTTCTTTTCAGTTCCCGCTTTGGCGTTCCTTGTAATTATTGTTGTAATTGCCTCGTCTGCCTATGTTCTTCCACGGTGGCTGGTTATTGTCTCTATAGTTCGAGTGGTATTTCCCTGTAATCGATATTTTCCCCCATTTAGTTTGTTGTCTTCCTTTCTGGCGAGCCTTGCCAATTGTGGTCATTGTTTCTGTTCCTGTCTCTTGCGTTTCGTATTTCGTTGACGTAGTCTCATTCGCGTAGCACGCTTTTGAATGTTTCAGTGGAATCGTTGAACCGTCCGATAAGCAGATGTTCGTACTGCATAGTCCAGTGGTTCCCAACAGGTGATCCGCGGACCCACAGGGGTCTGCGAGCTATGCCAAACGGGTCCGCAACACATATCGGCGTGAACAAGCATTCTCTTCCAAGTGTTTCTAGAAAAACAAAGATAGGACTCGGATCGACATGCGGTCGGATGTCAGAGTGAAAGTTTCAAGTTTGGAACCTAGTATTTCAGAAATAATGGACTCAAAAGTCAGATTGAACTCATCTCATTAAGGACTGGAAATTAAAACTAACTGTATACTGATGGAGTACTCTGTTGTAACTGTACTTTTTCAAATAAATAATACCTTGGATGAAGTTAGTGTTTTCTTATTTTTCACACATGTCTACTCAATGCAATCTCAAGTGTAGTACACTTGAAATACCAATACACTCAATTTTAATTTTTTCCTGTCATTTTCAGTTCATACTCAATTTTTATTTTTTAAGGAGTTTGTTATTCTAAACACCCAGATTTGAAGACAAAGATTTTTTTAGCAATAAGCAAAAATTTAACAATAACAAAGATGGCTAAATTGAAAAAGTTTTAAGCTCAATAATGAATATGTCATTGTTTTTTCTAAGTACCAAAAATAGAAAACGTATAAAAAGACTCTTATTTTGCCCTTTTTAGGTACTTGTTACGGTACTAATCATGCTCGATGATTGGGGGGGGGGGGGCGCCTGATAACCTCAGAAGTTAAGTCCCATAGCGCTCAGAGCCATTTGAACCATATTTGATGAGGGGGTCCTCGAGAAAAATTTTGTTGGGAACCCCTGGCCGAGCGGTTCTGGGCGCTACAGTCAGCAACCACGCGCCCGCTACGGTCGCAGGTTCGAATCATGCCTCGGCCATGGATGTGTGTGATGTCCTTAGGTTAGTTAGGTTTAAGTAGTTCTAAGTTCTAGGGGACTGATGACCACAGATGTGAAGTCCCATAGTGCTCAGATCCATTTGAACCATTTTTGATGAGAGTGTCCTCGAGAAAAATTTTGTTGGGTAATTTGACGCAACGGAACCACATGATTTCCTTATGTCTGTACTGTTGGTGCAAAAACTGATTCTTCTTCACTAGCGACTCTAAGAACTTCACCAGACCACGGAATCCTGGCGCTTCTACGCCTTTGCCAAGCATAATCTGCTCGATTCTTTCTTGCATGTCCTGCGACCAATATCTGTTAAGGAACGTGTCCTTGAACTCTTTGTATGAGCGACAGCACTCCGCAACACTGTGAATATGTTCCACGATTGACCTCTCTAAAAACCCGCATATATATTCCACCTTGTGTTTCAGTGACCACAATTCCGGTAGCACTTTATCATCCTGAGCTACCCAACTTTTTGGATGTAACGTATTGTTATTCTCTATGTACACTTGGAGATTTCGAACGTATAAGAAATGTTTGCGGTCGAATGGTTCGACACTTCTTGCAAACGGAGTTTCCCTCTTTTCTGCATTCGCTTCCACAAATCTCTGTGCAAACGGTCCTTGCTCACTGTTAAGGCCGCCTTTCTTGTCGTCAGATTCATGGAGTCATGTTTCTGTCCGCCAAAGACTTACACAACTGTGTTGTGTTTCGGTTTCTGGCATACTTTGCGTACCGACGCCGTGCGTTGTGTCGTGCGCCCTATGGCGGCTAGTGTGTTCCCTGCACTGTTCGCACTTGTGCTGGTGATGCAGCCACATATTGCGTATCGAAATGTCCAAATACACTCTCTTTTCTCCTTCCATGATCATGAAATAGTGTTGTCGTACCAGCCCGTCGATCTAATTGCGGAACCCACTAACGTGGTTGCGGGATGTCTTTAGCTGGTTCCTTTTGCGTGAGGTGACCTTAACCTGCACTTTTTGAACCTTTGATATTTCTGACTGTTTGTTCTCAACCTGTTCTATGGGCTTTACGTCCTCGCAAATATTTTCTTGCGTTTCCTGGACGATCCTTCCACCCCGTCTTGGTGCGTGGTAAGAACCTTTTTGGTTTTACACATTTTGGTTTTGGCCTGTTTTACTTGTTCTACAGCTAACAAAGCGTCCTTAGGCTACTAATCTTGCCTACCTGACATCGCGGTTTGCCTCGTTCGCGAACTCTCGCGTCTCTGTCGACGTTTTCTTGACGCTTGCTTTCTTTTCTTAAACACACATATATCCTTCGTAACCTGTTCTGTGCTTTCAACAAGCTGTTCAGTACATGGCTCGCAATTTTGGACGAACAGTTGGTAACGGGTAAGTTTTTTAAATTAAAATACAGAATGTAGGTACGTTTGAACATTTTATTTCGGTTGTTCCAATGTGATACATGTGTCTTTGTGAACTGATCATTTCTGAGAACGCACGCTGTTACAGCGTGATTACCTGTAAATACCACATTAATGCAATAAATGCTCGAAATGATGTCCGTCAACGTGAATGCATTTGGAAATACGTATAACGACATTCCTATCAACAGCGAGTAGTTTGCCTTCCGTAATGTTCGCACATGCATTAACAATGCGGTGACGCATGTTGTCAGGCGTTGTCGGTGGATCACGATAGCAAATATCCTTCAACTTTCCCCACAGAAAGAAATCCGGGGACGTCAGATCCAGTGAACTTGCGGGCTATGGTATGGTGCTTCGACGACCAATCCACCTGTCATGAAATATGCTATTCAATACCGCTTCAACAGCACGCGAGCTATGTGCCGGACATCCATCGTATTGGAAGTACCTCGCCATTCTGTGATGCAGTGAAACATCTTATAGTAACAGCGGTAGAAAATTACGTAGGGAACCAGCATATATTGCACCATTTAGATTGGCATCGATAAAATGGGGGTCAATTATCCTTCCTCCCATAATGCCGCACCATACATTAACCTCCCAAGGTCGCTGATGTTCCACTTGTCGCAGCCATCATGGATTTTCCATTGCCCCATAGTGCATATTATGCCGGTTTACGTTACCGCTGTTGGTGAATGACGCTTCGCCGCTAAACAAAACGCGTACAAAAAATCTGTCATCGTCCCGTAGTTTCTCTTGTGACCAGTGGCAGAACTGTACACGACGTTCAAAGACGTCGCCATGCAATTAATAGTGCATAGAAATAGGGTACGGGTGCAATCGATGTTGATGTAGCATTTTCAACACCGACGTTTTTGAGATTCCCGATGCTCGCGCAATTTGTCTGCTACTGATGTACGGATTAGCCGTGACAGCAGCTAAAACACCTACTTGGGCATCATCATTTGTTGCAGGTCGTGGTTGACGTTTGACATGTGGCTGAACACTTCCTGTTTCCTTAAATAATGTAACTATCCGGCGAACGGTCCGGACACTTGGATGATGTCGTCCAAGATACCGCGCAGCATACATAGCACACGGTCGTTGGACATTTCGATCACAATAGCCATACATCAACACGATATCGACCTTTTCCGCAATTGGTAAACTGTTCATTTTAACACGGGTAATGTATCAAGAAGCAAATACCGTCCGCACTGGCGGAATGTTACGTGATACCACGTACTTATACGTTTGCGACTATTACAGCGCCATCTACCACAAAGGGAAAAAAGTGGTCCAACTTAAACATTCCTATTTCTTTACGTACTACACGAATATGAAATAAAAATGGGGGTTCCTATTTTTAAAAAACGCAGTTGATATCCGTTTGAGCTATGGCAGCGCCATCTAGCGGGCCAACCATAGCAGCATCTGGTTTCCCCCTTCAAGCTAGACGAGTTTCGTTCTTTGCAGTTTTTTCGTTTGATGCTTATTTCGTGAGATATTTGGCCCGTTCGCTATCAATGGACCACCCTTTATAGTGTAGGTGGTAGTGCAGTATGAAGCGACTCTTAGGGGTGCCTGCTTTTTACACCAAGACACTCGGTTCAGAAGAGAAGGTACTAGTGTCGATATTCACACAGCCGGTGGAGCCCATTAGTTTGCTGAGTAGTAGATACAGAGTGAGTCTCAACACCTTGTCAGGTTATAAAGGCAGTGTAGTGGGAAAGGCAGTTTAAGCAGGTAGACAAGAGTCGCATCTCCACTCCAGGAAGGAGTGGAGTGCGGACTGAGTGCGGACTGAGTTCTCACTCTGGGTGGGCACTATACCAAGATATGTTCGTGTACGTGTAGCGCGCGACACTGCAAACAACAGTAAATTCCCGATGAGGGAAGGTTAAATGGAACTAGCGGTATCTGGGCATGATGATATACAATTGATTCGTGGCATGGGAATCCCTGGTGTATTCAGAAGGGGACTATAAGGCAACACATGAATATCACAATAAATAAATGATCATACAACACATAATAATAATAAATAATAAACTGGCAAGTAGCAAATATTACGTGCTAGTCATCACAATTAGCTTGTTACCAGTACATGACATAAGTATTAGAGGAAGCTCAAGTAGAAATCCTTCTTACCAGAAGCGGTTAGCTGACTAAGGCCAGCATGTCTTTAAAATAAATCCAAGTGTGGTTAGTAAAATTTGTATTGTTACACCAACCCGAATTTCAGCTACGTAAATGTCCAGGTAAACTATACCTCAATCCGTAACCAAAGTAGTAATAGCCCCGGAAGTAAGCAGTCCATATTATAATAAATGTACCAAAGTAGTAGATGCAGCTCGTTACAACAGATGTAAGTAAGCTGTTTAGGTTTTTATGTTGGTAATGCCACGTAGCGCTCTATATGAAAATCACTGACTGTGCTGTGTGAAGGCTTTGTTTGGTTTGTATTGTTGGAATATTCTCTACTGTAGTGTTGGGCAGTTGGATTGAACAGCGCGTAGCGTTGCGCAGTTGGAGGTAAGCCGCCAGCAGTGGTGGATGTGGGGAGAGAGATGGCGGAGATTTGAGAGCGGATGATCTGGACGTGTGTCCATCAGAGACAGTAAATTTGTAAGACTGGATGTAATGAACTGATATATATATATATATATATATATATATATATATATATATATATATATATATATATATATATATCCCGACACTCCTGGAAATGGAAAAAAAGAATACATTGACACCGGTGTGTCAGACCCACCATACTTGCTCCGGACATTGCGAGAGGGCTGTACAAGCAATGATCACACGCACGGCACAGCGGACACACCAGGAACCGCGGTGTTGGCCGTCGAATGGCTCTAGATGCGCAGCATTTGTGCACCGCCGCCGTCAGTGTCAGCCAGTTTGCTGTGGCATACGGAGCTCCATTGCAGTCTTTAACACTGGTAGCATGCCGCGACAGCGTGGACGTGAACCGTATGTGCAGTTGACGGACTTTGAGCGAGGGCGTATAGTGGGCATGCGGGAGGCCGGGTGGACGTACCGCCGAATTGCTCAACACGTGGGGCGTGAGGTCTCCACAGTACATCGATGTTGTCGCCAGTGGTCGGCGGAAGGTGCACGTGCCCGTCGACCTGGGACCAGACCGCAACGACTCACGGATGCACGCCAAGACCGTAGGATCCTACGCAGTGCCGTAGGGGACCGAACCGCCACTTCCCAGCAAATTAGGGACACTGTTGCTCCTGGGGTATCGGCAAGGACCATTCGCAACCGTCTCCATGAAGCTGGGCTACGGTGCCGCACACCGTTAGGCCGTCTTCCGCTCACGCCCCAACATCGTGCAGCCCGCCTCCAGTGGTGTCGCGACAGGCGTGAATGGAGGGACGAATGGAGACGTGTCGTCTTCAGCGATGAGAGTAGCTTCTGCCTTGGTGCCAATGATGGTCGTATGCGTGTTTGGCGCCGTGCAGGTGAGCGCCACAATCAGGACTGCATACGACCGAGGCACACAGGGCCAAACCCGGCATCATGGTGTGGGGAGCGATCTCCTACACTGGCCGTACACCTCTGGTGATCGTCGAGGGGACACTGAATAGTGCACGGTACATCCAAACCGTCATCGAACCCATCGTTCTACCATTCCTAGACCGGCAAGGGAACTTGCTGTTACAACAGGACAATGCACGACCGCATGTATCCCGTGCCACCCAACGTGCTCTAGAAGGTGTAAGTCAACTACCCTGGCCAGCAAGATCTCCGGATCTGTCCCCCATTGAGCATGTTTGGGACTGGATGAAGCGTCGTCTCGCGCGGTCTGCACGTCCAGCACGAACGCTGGTCCCACTGAGGCGCCAGGTGGAAATGGCATGGCAAGCCGTTCCACAGGACTACATCCAGCATCTCTACGATCGTCTCCATGGGAGAATAGCAGCCTGCATTGCTGCGAAAGGTGGATATACACTGTACTAGTACCGACATTGTGCATGCTCTGTTGCCTGTGTCTATGTGCCTGTGGTTCTGTCAGTGTGATCATGTGATGTATCTGACCCCAGGAATGTGTCAATAAAGTTTCCCCTTCCTGGGACAATGAATTCACGGTGTTCTTATTTCAATTTCCAGGTGTGTATATATATAATGACTTTTGAACACTGTTAAGGTAAATACATTGTTTGTTCTCTATCAAAATCTTTCACTTGCTAAGTAGCCTATCAGTAGTTAGTGCCTTCAGTAGTTAGAATCTTTTATTTAGCTGGCAGTATTCGCGTTCCCTGTATTGCAGTAGTTCGAGTAATGAAGATTGTTGTGAGGTAAGTGATTCATGAAAGGTACAGGCTATTGTTAGTCAGGGCTATTCTTTTGTAGGGATTATTAAAAGTCAGATTGCGTTGCGCTAAAAATATTGTGTGTCAGTTTAGTGATGATCAGAATACGTAAAGAGAGAAATGTCTGAGTGCGTTCAGTTTTGCTGAGCTGCTTGAAAATCAAATAACGTAAAGGGTTTACCAGCACAACATTCATAAATTTTTCTAAGGGGACGTTTCACAGGTCTTCAGTAGTTCGTGTTGTTTAGATCAAATAGGGGAACTGCAAACCCCAGAGATGGTGGGATTAGAAGGCAGTCGGCGGTTTATTCTCATGTCATTACTTGCGGGAAAACCCACCGAAATTATCAGCACTTTCTGCGGAACCTTCACCACCAACAACAGGAGAGTAAGGATGTTATGTGATATAAATTAGTCCTGCCACGATTGTGCAGGGAAGGACGTAACGGCTGAACGGGAGTCAGCGGCCGACGCGGTCAGTTCCGAGCTCGGTGTAGAATTCTAGTGTCATGGTGGTTCCTGCAGGAAGAGGGAAAAAATGAGCATAAAATGTGTCCTTATATCTCCGTATCAAACTAGTGAACAAACGTTTTGTATCCTGAAATTTCCGAAGTCTAAATAGAAAATAACCTGAGTGCTGAACATGTACAAGATATTTTCACTGGAGGAACAATCTACTTTAGAGCCATAATTTGAGAAAGCATTTGTTTCAAAATACGAGCTTCGTACCTCTCACTAAGAGTACTAAAAGTGATGTAGTGGACCTGATGATTCCACCGAATTTTTTGTGCGTTAGCAATGTGTCTCTAGCATTGACCGTGTAAGAGTAGTCAATTTTGACTTGAGTGAAAATATACGATGGCCAATGGCCGATATTAATTAAACACAGTGTAAAACGTTATAACTCGTATTGAGTGGAGTAGCCACTGGACCAAATTGTGGATCTCGTCGTGAAATAACAAAATACACGTAACGAAACCGAAGCAGAGAAGATAACTAGTGCCACTTGGTATTTTGGAATTTCCTGATATTCACACGAATGTTCAAATTTATGAAATGCGAATCAAAGTCGACCATAGTGTCACTCTTGATTAATTTCTCTGCCGGCAAACCATCCGATGGAGAGGGTGGAGGACTGGCGATGAATAGTGTGCCACTATGTGGGTAAACTGCGAAAGTATATGGTGTATAAGAACCTTCAACATCGCAGCACGTCAGCAATCGTTGGTTAATATATTAAAAAGCTAGAAACCCGCCTCGATTGCGAAAAAAGCACCTAGTGTTAACCCAGGTTTCGTCGCAGTTTATGGCACGTCATGGCCCATCGAACATAGGCCGGTGTGAGGTGGAGCGTACACCATTAAGTTAAGTAGTGGTTTAGACTTTGCACATATGTGCTGTTTGTGTTTTCCTTTTTTTCGTTTATAAATGTATAGCTATTGTTTTATTTAATCATTGACAAAGGTATTCTGTTTCTAGTTTTTTAATATGTATGGTGTATATTAACATTTCACTTAAACAAAAGGTGTCCCTCGTAGTAAATAATATTTGTATACTTACGCACTATTTTGCAATGAAGTCTTACTGTTCATCACTTTTGTTCAGTCTGACAGAATTACAATGTCATCAGCAAACCTCGAAGTTTTTGTTTCTTCTCACTGAACTTTTTAATACCTTTTCCACATTTTTCTTTGATTTCCTTTACTGCTTGCTCAATGTACTGATTGAATAACATTGGGGCCAGGCTGCAACCTTGTTTCATACCCTTCTCAACCGCTCTTTGCCTTTCATGCCCCTCGCCTCTTCTAATTGCCATCTTATTCCCGTACAAGTTGCATATCCTTTTCTTTCTTGTATTTAACCTTGGTACCTACAGAATCTCAAAGACTGTGTTCCAGTCGACATTGTCAAAAGCTTTCTCCAAATCTACGAAAGCTGTAAACGAAAATTTGCCTTTCCTAAACCTGTCTTCTAAGACAATTCGTAGGGTATTGCCTCGCATGTTCCTACATTTCCCGGAAATACAAATACCAAGGTTTGCTTTCATCAGTTTTTCTATTCCTGGTAATTCCGTTCTTCATAATTAATTTCAAATGGCTCTGAGCACTATGGGACTTAACTTCTGAGGTCATCAGTTCCCTAGAACTCAAAACCACTTAAACCTAACTAACCTAAGGACATCACACACATCCATGCCCGAGGCAGGAGTCGAACCTGCGACCGTAGCAGTCGCGCGGTTCAAGACTGTAGCGCCCAGAACCGCTCGGCTACATAATTAATTTCATTCTTCATAATTAACTGCGGTTATGCAATGTGTCTTACTATTGATGGTAGAGACCAAGGAGTGATTTTAATTTTGACACCCCAGTAAGAAAATTACCATACCGGCTGCTTTCAATTTATGATACCTGGAGGTGATGAGATGACCGAAACCAATATTTAATAAAGATTTATTTATTAGGAGCTCTAGACGGTTCTGAAATGTGAGGTTTCTCAAAAAGCGTATCATAATTCAGTTTTCCATAGAGCCAGTTTTTAGTATGTAAAGCTTCTAATATGTCAATTGATAATACAATGATGATGCATATCATGGCATCAATGCATCATCTGCTGCTTACAATAAAGAAATGAGAATGCTGACATCTGAGGCATAGGCTGGTGTTTTGAGAGTTCATTAGGAAACGAAAGAAGGGGATATTGAAGTAGCTGCAGTAGAAAGAAAGAAAGAAAGGAAGGAAGGAAGGAGCTTGGGACAAAATCAGCTTCTTAATTATTGCACGGGTATGGAGATAATTTCGTAAAAGTGACTCGGAATGCCACATACAAGGTAATCCTCCAAGTAGCTGTATACATAAATCTTCCTTAACTGTTTTTAAAAGTGGACGACACTGCTGGCCGAAAGTGGCTAACTTCATTTGACGTGGACACCAAGGTTGCCAGTCAGAATCTTTCAGAGTCTTTTAAGAAGAAAGTTCTTAGGGTTCGCTGCATAAAACGTGGTTTCTTTCCCTCAGTCCTAAAACTGGTCTTGAAAGACAAAGCACAATCTGACATGGCCAGTTTTCAGTTTTTTCTATAAAAACGTGAAAGTATCTCTGCGCCGGTCTTAAAATCCGTGTAACCATCGTTTAAAATAGGGAAATTTAGATTTTTGTAATCTGTGTATGTGCTGAACTATCTCTTGCAACAGTTGCTCCTAATTTCGCCTCGTAAGCGATATATGGAACAGGGACAGACAAAATTAGAAAAATATTTTCGAACATTTCCAGTTGCATTTTTTTTTCTTTTTCGGACTGGCCCGAAATAATCCGAGTTAGGATTTGAAGGGGAGTAATTTCTGGAATCTAACGCAGGAGAGTTACGAGAAATATACACACACGGCAGGCGATATTTGGGCAACTGACACTGTTTCTTGTTGCCGTTTTCCGACGAGTTACGTGGATAATATACGGACTTGCGATGTCATCGTCACAGAATTACACAACGTCCAAAAGTGGCATAAGGCAAGAAAGATGACGCAGAGACGGCGACTGCATATGCTAATGAGCAGCTCCTCTTTCAAAAGCCTCGCCACCAGCAAGTAAAAGAAAAGTAAGAGAAAAAGACAGCGAGAGAAGCAATAATTACAACCAACCTGTAGTTACGTCGCACTGTAAAACGTTCACATATTGGCTAAGCAAGCGTATTCGAGGTTACAGGTGCCACAGACATCTAAAATTACAATGAGGAACGTAAACATGTCTTCGCTTGGAGATGCGTTACACAAAAAGGAATTGTGAGAGTACATAGAGCGATGTAGCATCTGTTGTGATCACACCAGTCGAAATTGAAAGCTACGAAAAGTAACTTGTTACGATTGTAGAGCAGAAACAGCGAGACGGAAGGGTAAAGTATCTACCTCTTATATATCTCTTTCACCCCATTCTATCGTCTTATGTCTCTGCTCGATGAGAATAACTCACAAGCTGCAAGAATATAACGAGAAAATTCCCAACTAACAATGGGACTGACATTCACAAAAGAAAAGTATGTTTACTTTCATATACATAGTCACTATCATTATTATTATTATTATTATTATTATTATTATTATCATTATTATTATCATTATTATTCTTGATTGTTATAATTATTTTTATTGTTATAATTATCGTTGTACTACTGTTATAATCTCAATTTTTTTGTTTAACATCAATACTGCATAATACGTTAAATGTCCTTAATGTTATTTAGAAACTAACTCGTTCAATCTGAGTATGCCTGGTTAGGTGTAAGAGAGGGCCTGAAGGCCCTAATCTTGCCAGGTAAAATAAATGCATAAATAAATAAATAAATAAATAAATAAACGTAAGAAAACAGAGAACTACCAACTGCTCTTATAATAAATAGCTGGAAATATTTTTTCCTATCTGCAGTTTACTTTCGGACGAGTAGTAAATATCAAAATTACTTCACAAGCTATGTTTTCCTTATTATTATTATTATTATTATTATTATTATTCTGACAGTAATTTATGTGTCTGTGGTTCATTTGGAGCAGTTGTTTTTGCTAAAGAATTTTAAATTTTAGTGAAGAAACTGATATTTGCAATTATATATATCTTGTATTACAAAGAAGTTGACCCGGCTAGTAAGCATTGGCTGAGACATTGAACCAATCTGATCTCAAGTATCAAGTTACTTGAGGCTAGAAATGTGTTTGATGTTATCTAATATCCAATTATTTGGATATTATTTTAATTTAACGACATCACCAACACTACTGTACTTTGCTTGGCAAGGTCCGACTGGAGGCTGTATGGCGTTGCCTACGAACTGTCTCACTGAGCCAATCAGGTCCAATTCCACTGACAAAGTTTCGCAGGTTTTCAGGCATATTTTCTGATTACTTTGTTAGAAAGGAAACATTAAAAGGCATTGAAGAGACTACAGATGTTGTGGATATAGCAAAGAAAGGAACGAAGATGACCTGTTTCAAAAACTAGAAATTCGCGTGAGCGGAGTGCATACATAACTATTGGCAGCGTTGTTTCTTCATGTTCCCAGTGATATCTCTGGAAAACTGAGGAACGATTTGTGGCTCAGTGCAGTTAGTTGTTACCGTGTATTTTCTTGCAGAAGTAGTCGGCTTTCAGGAAGGAAACTGATTTGACGTATATCAGATATGATCGATATTACCACTAGGGAAAAGAGAGCACTTTGGCAAAGCACTGGTAGTATGAAGAAGGAAGACAGAGAATCGGATGTACCGATTTTAAATTAAGACGAGAACTTTAAGCCCGAATATCTTTATTTCTTTATTTTTATGTTTCACGACTATTGTTTAAAGTGCATGTGCACCAAGATTTGAACGCAGATAGCCAGATGATGGGAGCTTGACTCTCGAAACGTGTATCTGTCGATAACATTCCTCCCATTTAAGTACTGAATGATAAATAACGATAACGATTATCTTTACACCCACTACCTCCAATCTTTAAGATGGATAATATTAGAGGCGCCGGCCATTGTGGCCGAGCGGTTCTAGGCGCTTAAGTCTCGAGCCGCGCTACCTCTATGGTTGCTGGTTGGAATCCTGCCTCGGGCATGGATGTGTGTGATGTTCTTAGACTAGTTAGGTTCAAGTAGTTCTACGTTCTAGGGGACTGGTGACCTCAGATGTTACGTCCCATAGAGCTCAGAGTCATTTGAACCATTTGATAATATTAGAAAACGTAAATTGCATTCGATGTTTACAATGATAAATGGTTCAAATGGCTCTGAGCATTATTTGACTTAACATATGCGGCCATCAGGTCCCTAGAACTTAGAACTACTTAAACCTAACTAACCTACGGACATCACATACATCCATGCCCGCGGCAGGATTCGAACCTGCGACCGTAGCAGTCTCGCGGTTCCGGTATGAAGCGCCTAGAACTACTTGTCCACCGCGGCCGGCTTACAATGATAACAACGATAAAATTTTACATGGAGATACAGGGTGAGGGCGGTACATGACTTCACTGTAGAAGTTTATGGCAAAGAATCATTGTCCACCATTGGTCAGCTCAAGTACGCTTACAACAGCTTGGCTATGTGGACAACAAAACATCATAATACGAAAGAGCTTGTGCAAACGTAGAAACCGAAGAAAAGTACGTTCTGAGAATTGCATTGATGAACGAAAACATTATTAGTATTACCCACCGAGGGACTGAAAAGCACGAGGCGCGTTTTTTAAGTAAGGTTCAAATGGCTCTGAGCACTATGGGACTTAACATCTGAGGTCAACAGAACTACTTCAACCTAACCAATCCAAGGACATGACACACATCAATGCCCGAGGCAAGATTCGAACCTGCGACCGTAGCAGTCGCGCGTTGCCTGGTGAAACGTTGTTGTGATGCCTCGTGTAAGGAGGAGAAATGCATACAATCACGTTCCGACTTTGGTAAAGGTCGGATTATAGCCTATCGCGATTGCGGTTTATCGTATCGCGACATTGCTGCTCGCGTTGGTCGAGATCCAATGACTGTTAACAGAATATGGAATCGGTGGGCTCAGGAGGGTAATACGGAACACCATGCTGGGTCCCAACGGCCTCGTATCACTAGCAGTCGAGATGACAGGCATCTTATCCGCATGGCAGCAACGTCTCGATCCCTGAGTCAACAGATGGGGACGTTTGCAAGACAACCTCCATCTACACGAACAGTTCGACGACGTTTGCAGCAGCATGGACTATCAGTTCGGAGACAGTGGCTGCGGTTACCCTTGACGGTGCATCACAAACAGGAGCGCCTGCGTTGGTGTACTCAATAACGAACCTGGGTGCACGAATGACGAAACGTCATTTTTCCGGATGAATGCAGGTTCTGTTTACAGCATCATGATGGTCGCATCCGTGTTTGGCGACATCGCGGTGAACGCACCATGGAAGAGTGTACTCGTCATCGCCATACTGGCGTATCACCCGGCGTGATGGTATGGGGTGCCATTGGTTACACGTCTCGGTCACCTCTTGTTCACATTGATGGCACTTTGCACAGTGGACGTTACATTTCAGATGTGTTACGACCCGTGGCTCTGCCCTTCATTCGATCTCTGCGACATCCTACATTTCAGCAGGATAATGCACGACCGTATTTTGCAGGTCCTGTACGGCACTTTCTGCATACAGAAAATATTCGACTGGTACCCTGGCCAGCACATTCTCCAGATCTCTCACCAATTGAAAACGTCTGGTCAATGAGCAATTGGCTCGTCACAATACGCCAGTCACTACTCTTGACGAAGTGTGGTATCGTGTTGAAGCTGCATGGGCAGCTGTACATGTACACGCCATCCAAGCTCTGTTTGACTCAATGCCCAGGCATATCAAGGACGTTATTACGGCCAGTGGTGGTTGTTCTGGGTACTGATTTCTCAGGATCTATGCACCCAAATTGCGTGAAAATGTAATCACACGTCAGTTCTAGTATAATATATTTGTCCAATGAATATCCGTTTATCGTCTGCGTTCCTCCTCGGTGTAGAAATTTTAATGGCCAATAATGTATATGTGTACCATTGGTCATTTTAAACTTACGACAATTTTGAATTTGCCTCTATTTTTCACTACGGGCTAAAGCAGAAGTGTGTTTCTAGCATTTTAAAATTTCCCCACTTTTCTCACGTAGGACACATGTGCTGCTGCTACTGTGCCATCACTAGTAAATACTAGTGGTGGAAATTGGAACTACTATGTCCGACTTTTTAATTTCACACGAATTATCGTAGGGAAGGTGTGCTCTGTGGTGATGTGGGAGTTTGCCAATTACAATGTCATGTAGTCTAATCGCCAGCACACTCGTCCTGCAGCTGCTCTATGGTGGCTTGTCTCCCTAGATCTCTGTCAGAGGAGAGACACTTCAGCTGCCAGCAGATTCGGCACGAGTGGCGTGGGCCACGCACTGCTCTCTCCTTTGCCGTGAAGTAAATGATTAAATAAAGATGCAGTTGTTCCTATCACATCCTACCATTAATGTTACAACAGGAAACAGCTGGTTAGGGCAAGGCTGCAGGCAGTTATTAGTATTCTAAACATACGAGGGTCACTCCAAAAGAAATGCACACTATTTTTGTAAAAATACGGTTTTCATTCTGCATGTGTGGAAGTTTTACAGTATGTAGATACATCCTTCCCGCTTGTTTTCAGACTTAGTTTAACCATTCAACAATGAGCCCCGAAAGGTGTGCTACGAAACCCTTGCTTCTTCACCAGTATTGTACTCTGTCGTTAATTCTGCCACATATCGAGGCTAACACTGCTTTATTGAAGGAGCAAGCCTCCCAGCTCCTCGTTCTGTGATGAGGTATTAATATCCAACACCTCGTTGGCTACTGAGGTTAAACTATCCTTTAACGACTTTCCACAAATGCTCACGACAGCAGGACGCAAACACCTGAACAGCTTCGTGCTTTCTGAAAATCTCCAGGAGTCGGGACCTAACAGTGTGCCCTTTATCAAAGTCACTGGCCACATCGTTGCTAGAATGACTCCACTTTACTCTCTGCTCAAACCATATACAGGGTGTTTCAATAATGACCGGTATATTTGAAACGGCAATAAAAACTAAACGAGCAGCGATAGAAATACACCGTTTGTTGCAATATGCTTGGGACGACAGTACATTTTCAGGCGGACAAACTTTCGAAATTACAGTAGTTACAGTTTTCAACAACAGATGGCGCTGCAAGTGATGTGAAAGATATAGAAGACAACGCAGTCTGTGGGTGCACCATTCTGTACGTCGTCTTTCTGCTGTAAGTGTGTGCTGTTCACAACGTGCAAATGTGCTGTGGACAACATGGTTTATTCCTTAGAACAGAGGATTTTTCTGGTGTTGGAATTCTACCGCCTAGAACACAGTGTTGTTGCAACAAGACGAAGTTTTCAACGGAGCGATACAATAAAGGATCTGTTTGAAAAATTTCAACGGACTGGGAACGTGACGGATGAACGTGCTGGAAAGGTAGGGCGACCGCGTACGGCAACCACAGAGGGCAACGCGCAGCTAGTGCAGCAGGTGATCCAACAGCGGCCTCGGGTTTCCGTTCGCCGTGTTGCAGCTGCGGTCCAAATGACGCCAACGTCCACGTATCGTCTCATGCGCCAGAGTTTACACCTCTATCCATACAAAATTCAAACGCGGCAACCCCTCAGCGCCGCTACCATTGCTGCACGAGAGACATTCGCTAACGATATAGTGCACAGGATTGATGACGGCGATATGCATGTGGGCAGCATTTGGTTTACTGACGAAGCTTATTTTTACCTGGACGGCTTCGTCAATAAACAGAACTAGCGCATATGGGGAACCGAAAAGCCCCATGTTGCAGTCCCATCGTCCCTGCATTCTCAAAAAGTACTGGTCTGGGCCGCCATTTCTTCCAAAGGAATCATTGGCCCATTTTTCAGATCCGAAACGATTACTGAATCACGCTATCTGGACATTCTTCGTGAATGTGTGGCGGTACAAACTGCCTTAGACGACACTGCGAACACCTCGTGGTTTATGCAAGATGGTGCCCGGCCACATCGCACGGCCGACGTCTTTAATTTCCTGAATGAATATTTCGATGATCGTGTGATTGCTTTGGGCTATCCGAAACATACAGGAGGCGGCGTGGATTGGCCTCCCTATTCGCCAGACATGAACCCCTGTGACTTCTTTCTGTGGGGACACTTGAAAGACCAGGTGTACCGCCAGAATCCAGAAACAATTGAACAGCTGAAGCAGTACACCTCATCTGCATGTGGAGCCATTCCGCCAGACACGTTGTCAAAGGTTTCGGGTAATTTCATTCAGAGACTACGCCCTATTATTGCTACGCATGGTGGATATGTGGAAAATATCGTACTATAGAGTTTCCCAGACCGCAGTGCCATCTGTTGTTGACAATTGTAACTACTGTAATTTCGAAAGTTTGTCTGCCTGAAAATGTACTGTTGTCCCAAGCATATTGCAACAAACGGTGTATTTCTATCGCTGCTCGTTTAGTTTGTATTGCCGTTTCAAATATACCGGTCATTTTTGAAACACCCTGTATTTTCCTTAGCGTGTCACGTGCCTGCTACGCGATCATGTAAGAGGCGTGTTTTTTTTTAATAAGGAACATAAGTACACAACGAAAGGTTATTTCCAAAAAGTAAATTTATTCTCAGAAAGTACATACTTCACTCTATTTTTCGTCATAGTTGCCAAGTTTGTTCAAACACGTATCACACCTCTCAACCAATTTTAAATAACCTCTTCATAAATACTTGCCGCCTGCTCCGATAACCAAGAGTTCACTGTTATCTTCGTCGTCATTGTAACGGTTGCCACTGAGGTGTTGTCTGAGGTGGAGGAACAGATGGTACTCGCTCGGCGCAAGATCAGGACTGTATGGTGGGTGGTCTAAGACTTCCCAGCCAAAACTGGCCAATAAATTGCGGGTCTGGCCTGCAGTGTGAGGTCTTGCATTGTCATGGACAAGGAAATGGCTCTGAGCACTATGGGACTTAACATCTGAGGTCATAAGTTCTCTAGAACTTAGAACTACTTAAACCTAAGGACATCACACACATCCATGCCCGAGGCAGGATTCGAACCTGCGACCGTAGCAGCGGCGCGGTTCCGGACTGCAGCGCCTAGAACCGCACGGCCACCGCAGCCAGCATGGAGAAGACAATTCGCTTTGTCAGCATCCCGAGTCTTTTGTTTTGAATCGCTCTGCGTAGCTTTCTCAGGGTTTGGCAGTAAGCTTCTGCATTGATAGTGGTTCCTCGTTGCATAAAGTCGACCAACAAAACACCATGCCTATCTCAAAACACCGACGCCGTGATTTTGCGCTGGGACATAGTCTGTTCTAATCCTGCCTCGGGCATGGATGTGTGTGATGTCCTTAGGTTAGTTACGTTTAAGTAGTTCTAAGTTCTAGGGGACTGATGACAACAGATGTTGAGTCCCATAGTGCTCAGAACCATTTGAACCATTTTTTGAACGCCGGTCAACTGCTGTTTGTGTATGAGAAATCGGTTGGAAACCATCCTCATGTGAACACGTTGTAGGTGTCGCTAGCGACGCTAACTTGTGTGAATGCTCTGAAGAGCTAATCATTTGCATATCATAGCATCTTCTTCGCGTCGGTTAAATTTCGTGTCTGTAGCACGTCATCTTCGTGGTGTAGCAATTTTAATGGCCAATAGTGCACATTTCCCATGGAACTTAAGAAATACGTTCGTGTACCACGGTTTTAAAATTCACTACCAAAAATTTATGTGTGAAAGTGGCAAATCAGTCTTTTCCATAACCAAGCCTCACTCCTGTCAAAGTCCTCAGCGGTGGTCTCGCGGTTAAGGCGCTCAGTCCGGAACCGCGCGACTGCTACGGTCGCAGGTTCGAATCCTGCCTCGGGCATGGATGTGTGTGATGTCCTTAGGTTAGTTAGGTTGAAGTAGTTCTAAGTTATAGGGGACTGATGACCACAGATGTTAAGTCCCATAATGCTCAGAACCAACCACTCCTGTCAAAACTGCGTTAATCTTAGATGCATCTGCCATGCACAACAACATTTGAGAACTAAACACGTTTATACGATGTGACAAGTCGAATCACTGTGATCATAAACGATAAAAATAAATACGATAAAAAGATCGACACATTAAGAGGGTAGTATTCGAGAGCGTAATTGTGTGCAATACGTCCAGAAAAACTCTGCCAGCAGTGGTAGACTCCAGACTTCCAACCTATCTTAGCAAAACGGAGGTGACTGCAGCACCCAAAACCGTCAGCACTGTTATATTGAGTCATGTGGTTCAATTTCTTTATAATGTGGTAGCATGATACAGTGCACGCCATCATGCAGCCGGCTCGATTGTGGCTGTCGTAGGCTAGTGGAGCCAGGCGCGTCAACCATTACAATACACACAGCGAGATCATGACAGTATGCGATCTTTCGGAATGTTGTGTTTCGAGAATGAGATTTTCACTCTGCAGCGAAATGTGGGCTGACATGAAATTTCCTGGTAGGTTAAAACTGTATGCCGGACCGAGACTCGAACTCAAGACCTTTGCCTTTCGCGGGCAAGTGCTCTACCATCTGAGCTACCCAAGCACGACTCACGCCTCGTCCTCCAGCTTTACTTCTGCCAGTATCTCGTCTCCTACCTTCCAAGCTTTACAGAAGCTCTCCTGCGAGAGAGTTCGCAGGAGAGCTTCTGTAAAGTTTGGAACTTGGAACGTAGGAGACGAGGTACTGGCAGAAGGAAAGCTCTGACGGGGTGGCGGAAGGGGGGGGGGGGGTGGCGTGAGTCGTCCTTGGGTAGCTCATATGGTAGAGCACTTGCTCGCGAATGGCCAAGTTCTTGAGTTCGAATCTCCGTCCGGCATACAGTTTTAATCTGCCAGGAATGTTGTGTTGTTATTACTTACGTGAACGTCTATGACACTTAAGACACCCTGACGTGCTACTGCTCTTTGAAACTGCCTAAGCAATGACGCCTGTAAGATTTTAAAAGGTGGGCAGTGATATAACTTTTTTTTCTATGAAATTTCTGGGAGAAAACGGAAAACGAAAAAAAAATCTGACATCCAAGACAACAGTTTCTACATGTACTCAGTTCTAGAGTACTCATCCGTCACAAGAGCACAATCGAAGATAATTGGTGGCATAGTACAACATTTCGGAAGCATAACAGAAGATGTGCATTGAGTTAACTGACAGATATCGTCATTGGACGTTTCCACAGGATTATAAATCATTTCTTATGAACACTAGTGTGATTCCTTCAACAAAATCATACGGATTTGTACACTCCTTAGTGTGAGCTAGCGTTTTGTCTTTATTATAAAATTCATTGCGCACAATTTGTGCATATTAAGATACATTATTTAACACAGAGGTCTATGATTGATTTCACACTGTTTTTGAACATTAGTACGTGGTATCGGTCGCAAGATCTAGATGTAAACGATACTGTGAGCAGTGTTCCGGCAAACATTGCATTTATAAATGATTTTTAAAGCGATCCACTACAGAAATTATTATGAACAACTCGGTCATCGGATTTTGGTACTGAATCTCTCAATCATATCTGATGAATATCGGTGTGATTCTTATAACAAGGTCACTGTCGAGAGGTTTTTATCTCATGGGAACACCAGAGCGATAAGTAGTGTGTGATGTCGAAAGGCAAAATCTCGTTCCAGCGCGTGAAAACGACTGATAGATACGTCATATATCTCTGTAAGGACATAGCCACTCGTCAGCAACTTACTGTCGATATATACTACCATTACAGATGTGAGAGTTTATGTGATACATGTCAGCAGAATTGAATCTTGAGTGGTTAAACCTTACATGTTGCTGAAAAGAGCTTATGACATGGTCTGAAACATCCAAACGCTATTCTCTTGTTTTTCAGGTGGGGTAGTGTCCGGATGAGTTAGTATGTAGGGACAGTACCCAGACAGTACAGTACAGTGCAATATCCAGGCAGAATGGTACAGCATGATACCCAAACGCAGTAGTGGTATACTACTGCACGGAATGGGGTAGCATTTGAGGAGGGCATATTTCCTCCTACATACATCTTATATGGTTAATCTGTACATAGTTTAGTTTTTGAGCAATCAGAGTTGCGTGTTTGTATATAGGATGATCCATCTGCTGCAGGAAGTCATACCGTCTTGGATTTTGGAGAAAAATGTGTGTGAAATCTTACGGGACTTAACTGCTAAGGTCATCAGTCCCTAAGCTTACACACTACTTAACATAAATTATCCTAAGGACAAACACACACACCCATGCCCGAGGGCGGACTCTAACCTCCGCCGGGACCAGCCTCACAGTCCGTGACTGCAGCGCCTTAGAACGCTCGGCTAATTGGATTTTGGAATATATAGGAAGCGTCAAGTCAAGACGACACATTTTGTTTCGTCCGATAACAAGAAAGTGAAGGTTTCAGAAAAAAAAGTAAGAGTCAACTTAAAAATTAATTGCATTTGAATTTGTCTACTGTGCCGCACATATTGATTCATATGAGCAGGCAGCATGTTATTGTAGTAATTTCCATTGATGTACTGAAGACCTGTGCAAGAATTTGTCACCCATTCTGGATGAATGCCATAGAAGTCGTATGAGAAGAAAATTTCATGAAGAAAAGTAACGAAAAGAGTGAGGGTCTGAGAAAGACTATCAGCTGTCTACGGCTCCAAGTAAATCTCCAGGAAGCTGTAATGGTTGCTAGCCCTAAAACGTCAATATTGTGGTATTGTATACTTAGCAATAGTGTACAGTTAACTCGTTTATTGAGCCAAAGACAACACGGTACAGAAGAAAATAACTGGGAAACGACAGGCGGAGACGATACCACGTCAGTAGATATGTTCCATACCAACATAGCCATGCACAATCTTAGCATAACAAAAAGCGAATACAGACAGTGTAGCGTATCCAGATTTCGGATGCACCCTTATTTAAGATACTGAACAGCACGACGAAGAAATGAGAATCCTACAGATAGTGAGCCATGCGCGGCCCGCGGTCATTCCGTTTATTGCTCGTCATCTTGTTTTGTCGTTCTGTAGCCTGATTTTTCTTTTAATTAGATTTATTGGCGTCACTAGGCTGCTGGTTTGCTTGCCAGCGTGTGCAGCAGCAGCGCTTATCGATAAGGGCAATGTACCATCTCTGGAGCGACCGCTAGTATTTCCGGGCGTCGTGTGTCTGGAGTTCAGTCGGGGACGGAGCACCAGTGAGGCGCGGACAGCCAGGGCTTGTCCATAGCTGGCCACACACGTGAACTGTCCGACGGACACGACCGTCGGTTGGTCGTCTCACTGGGTGACGTGTATTTGGTCTTTTGACCGTTTCTGGGCCTCGTCAGTTGGTCATCTTACCAGACGTGGGTCGGTACCTTTCTTGTGCAAAGATGTCGTTGCCGATGGGCAAGAGTTACCTCTGCATGGGTGGGTCCGAGCCAGTGTGACGGGTCGAAGTGTCTCCGAGTTCCGAACGGACATCGAGTTGAGTCGGGTTGGAGCTGCAGTGAGCTCCAGTGAGCAAGGGTCGCCCGACCGTTGCCGACACTAATAACTTGAGCGGGAACGACCTTCATTGGTCGTTCGTTTGGTCGTCTCATCGGACGACGTGTATTTGGTCGCTGACCGCTTGTGGAAAAACTGTGTGTGTGTGTGTGTGTGTGTATGTGTGTGTTTTGTCATTTCTCTTTGTTGTTCCACGGTAATTGGTTTTAGGATTGTCGGAGTTCTTGGTGCAAGTGTTTACCTGGAACTGTGTGCAGCTTTTGTCATTTGCGCTGAGCAGATGAATGCTGTCTGCGTACTGGAGTAGCCAGTCAGTCCTCAGCGAGAGAGTGTGCCTTGACTGTGCTTAGATGCCAATTATCACGACGTAGTGCTGCTGCGATCTTTGTCCTCGCTTATATTTTCGGTATTTGTTAACATCGAATATAGATTTATGTATCAGGAAGTCGTTTCTGAAAGTATTTGTTTGGAGTGTAGCCATGTATGGAAGTGAAACATGGACGATAAATAGTTTGGACAAGAAGAGAATAGAAGCTTTCGAAATGTGGTGCTACAGAAGAATACTGAAGATAAGGTGGATAGATCACGTAACTAATGAGGAGGTATTGAATGGGATTGGGGAGAAGAGAAGTTTGTGGCACAACTTGACTAGAAGAAGGGATCGGCTGGTAGGACATGTTTTGAGGCATCAAGGGATCACAAATTTAGCATTGGAGGGCAGCGTGGAGGGAAAAAATCGTAGAGGGAGACCGAGAGATGAGTACACTAAGCAGATTCAGAAGGATGTAGGTTGTAGTAGGTACTGGGAGATGAAGCAGCTTGCACAGGATAGAGTAGCATGGAGAGCTGCATCAAACCAGTCTCAGGACTGAAGACAACAACAACAACAACATATTTTCGGTTATCGTGCCGTTGGTTGGTTGGAAAGGAATGGTTAGGTAGTTGGTTGGTTCTTCAGTCGTCCCTAGGTCGTGATGCCATCCGATTATTTGGTGTTACGCTTGGCTGCCTGTCTAACCTAAACTGTTGTTAGAGTTTCCTCCCCAGTCCGACCCTTGGAACACTTCTGCACACCACTGTTCTGTGATTTTCTGTTGTCGCAAGTATTGTGCCAGGCCTTCAGCCGTGTATTAATTTTGTCTGTACTATGTTCGGTATATGGCCTTCAGTCGAACCTTATGTGAAGTATTTTAAGATTAGGCCTTCAGCCGTGTTTTATATAAAATTCTTGTTTGCTCTGTGTTTAGGCCTTCAGCTGCGCTTGTTTTAAAATCTGTTGCTTTCAGCCACAATGTGTAAATTCCTGTCTGCAAGGTTTCTCTTTAATTATCTTGAATTCTTAAAATGGCCTTCAGCCGTACTGTGTACAAGCTTATCTTAAAGTTTGAATAACTATTTGGGCTCTGAGCACTATGGGACTAAACATATACACTACTGGCCATTAAAATTGCTACATGAAGAATAAATGCAGATGATAAACGAATATTCATTGGACAAATATATTATACTAGAACTGACATGTGATTACATTTTCACGCAATTTGGGAGCATAGATCCAGAGAAATCAGTACCCAGAACAACCACCTCTGGCCGTAATAATGGCATTGATACGCTTGGGCATTGAGTCAAACAGAGCTTGGATGGCGTGTCAGGTACAGCTGCCTATGCAGCTTCAACACGATACCACAGTTCGTCAAGAGTAGTGACTGGCGTGTTGTGACGAGCCAGTTGCTCGGCCACCATTGACCAGACGTTTTCAATTGGTGCGACATCTGGAGAATGTGCTGCCCAGGATAGCAGTCGAACATTTCTTTATCCAGAAAGGACCGTACAGGACCTGCAACATGCGGTCGTGCATTATCCTGCTGAAATGTAGGGTTTCGCAGGTATCGAATGAAGGGTAGAGCCACCGGTCGTAACACATCTGAAATGTAACGGCCACTGTTCAAAGTGCCGTCAATGCGAACAAGAGGGGACCGAGACGTGTAACCAATGGCACCCCATACCATCACGCCACGTGATACGCCAGTATGGCGATGACGAACACACGCTTCCAAAGTGCGTTCACCGCGATGTCGCCAAACACGGATGCGACCATCATGATGCTGTAAACAGAACCTGCATTCATCCGGAAAAATGACGTTTCGTCATTCGTGCACCCAGGTTCGTTATTGAGTACACCAACGCAGGCGCTCCTGTTTGTGATGCACCGTCAAGGGTAACCGCCGCCGTGGTTTCAGAGCTGATAGTCCACGCTGCTGCAAACGTCATCGAACTGTTCGTGCGGATGGTTGTTGTCTTGCAAACGTCCCCATCTGTTGAGTCAGGGATCGAGACGTGGCTGCACGATCCGTTACAGCCATGCGGATAAGATGCCTGTCATCTCGACTGCTAGTGATTCGAGGCCGTTGGGATCGAGCACGGCGTTCCGTATTACCCTCCTGAACCCACCGATTCCATATTCTGCTAACAGTCATTGGATCTCGACCAATGCGAGCAGCAATCTCACGATACGATAGAGCGCAATCGCGATAGGGTACAATCCGACCTTCATCAAAGTCGGAAAGATGATGGTACGTATTTCTCCTCCTTACACGAGGCATCACAACAACGTTTCACCAGGCAACGCCGGTCAACTGCTGTTAGTGTATGGAAATCGGTTGAAAATTTTTTTCATGTCAGCACGTTGTAGATGTCGCCACCGGCGCCGACCTTGTGTGAATGCTCTGAAAAGCTAATCATTTGCATATGACAGCAAATTTCGCGTTTGCAGCACGTCATCTTAGTGGTGTAGCAATTTTAATGGCCAGTAGTGTAACTGTTTGGGCCTTCAGCCGTGAGGATATTTCAAGCTTTCTTAAGATGGTTTTCAATTGTACTGTCTAGATGCTCGTCTTTAAAGGTTGCCTTTTATTATGTTGAAATATTATTTGGATTTCCGCTGAGGAATTAATTTAAATTTTCCTTAATATGGCTTTTTGCCGAAATTTGTAAATGCTTGCCTTTTAAAGAATTTCCTTTCCTGATGTGAAATATTATTTGGGACTTTAGCCGAGAAGATATTTTAATTTTACTTAAGTAAGGCCTTCAGCCGTTTGTGTTTTAAAAGCAGTTATTCAAACGTTATTATTGAGAAGTTACTTGGGCCCTCAGCCCAGTATTCTTGTGTAAATACAGTAACTGATCTTGGCCCCTTTCCACAACCTTATTCTGATCCGCTCTCTACGGCAAAACCGGATTTCAGATAGTCAGGCAATATATATTTATTGAAGCATCACCATAGAAAAGTAAAGTCTCACATAAGACAGAAATAACAGAACTGATCGCTCTTGATAAGACAGAAATGCAAAGAAGCGTTCGGTTCAATAATCGCCGTTGCACAGTTACATAGTATCACTGAGTTCGCACGACGGAGTATGGCAGCTATTAGGCAGCTATTGCGCTCCTACAGATACGAGGTTGTAAGCAGCCAGCGCAAGTGGCCCTTACGTGGAGCTGCGACAGCTTGCCGGAGGTTGCACCACAGCAGAAGGACACTGCGGCAGGGTGTAGATGAACTAGTCCCACGTGGCAGTGTCGCAATAGTTGCTGGCTGCGCTGCCTAAGACCGATGATGATAGTTCCTAATGGCACCTGCTAGTATAAACCCTGTAAAAGGAATATTTGTAATCGTCAACGAATCCAAACACGCCATGTACTAGTGAGGCAACTGGCAACTGCAGGGCACAGGTATCGTGTGAGAAACTGGAGTGGCCAACTATGCAGGGCTAAGCCCTGCATGCACTACATCAAGTCCATCGTCAGCCGATCACCATGTGCCTATGAGGGTTATTGACAACACTAGCCTGAATAAAATTTGCCTCTTGGAAGCGATGAGAATACTGTTCTTTCCATGCAGGCATATTGATGTTTGTGGTAAATGTGCAGCTCTTCTTTCCTCCTGTGTTTTGTGTCGGAATCCTATTTTAGCAGTAGTAAAAGCGCGTTCGTCATATTAAATTCAGTATCAATGAATAGCTTTCACATATAAAATGTCTAACCGCATTATTTTCGTTTGTTATTTTGGCTCTTATAATAAGGAACTACAGTGTACAAAGTGCTGTGTTTCTCTAACATAGCAACAACAACTCAAAATGTATTAACTGTTAAGTTTCTCTCTCCCTCTCCGAAAATGCAACAGCTGAATGGTTGAGTTTCATTTTATGTAAGAATGTGCTAAATCGCTTCGACATGTCAACAACTAACTGATAAGTCTCTCTGACATGGCAAGTGTATGAACTACTAAAACACACTCTCAAACAGCTGAAGTGTTAAGTGTCATTGTGTATATATATATGTGTTGGAATAAAACGTATATTCATTACAATATTTTTTGATAGAGCCTTTATATTTTGTTAATTTAAATTTTTGTGCTTTGTTAAGTGTGGAAAGTGAATCATTATTGTTAAAATATTGCCATTCTATCATCACTCTGCAATATTTAGAAATTATGGTTTTTATATGCCTTAAATACAGCCTGGAATGCACTCAAACAAACTGAAGCACTAATCGTCCTAGAAATGTTCTGTGTAAATTTCACTCGTATGGAATATCTATTTACAGGAGTAATATTAGCTGACTTAGGTATAACACACATATACACACTTGTTTAACTTCTCCTCTTCCTACTGAAATTTATGTTCCATCACATACTCACCAACAGTCACTGAAGAGTACTTTAACATATGTTCGCCATAGATTGAGTCTGTACATCACGTTTTGTACTGCGGTGAACGGGCTGCACAGGTTCGCTACCCTTGGACGCTTTAAATATGTACACTCTGTTGGGTCTTCAGATGTTAATTTCAATGTGTCATCACCAGTCATGTTGACGATAGGTGCAATGCTGCTGCAGAAGATGTTGATGTATCGAGGGAAAGGGCTGTAGTGACGCAATTTAACCTTGCTACGAAGTTGTCATCAATCCACATCAGGAAGTGCTACAGTGTACATCACCAGACATTTTCTACTGCCACTATAACCAGTTACTACATCAACACTAACATGGGTTGTGTACCCCTTCATACACTATGGTACGGAGATGTGGGCTGCAGGGTGGTGTGGCAACTGTCACTGGAGGGAAGCTAGACAGGAACAGAAATGGTAAGCGAATAAGTTAACACAGGAAACAGAAACTTAACTCGACTTTTCTCCAAGTGTACGAAGACTCATTACAAATAAGGCACCAAGAAATAGAGTCCAGCTCCACTGCCTTACAGCAGTGGTAACACCGGTTCCAATCAGATCACCAAAGTTAATTGCTGTCGGGCTGGGCTTGCACTTGGATGTGTGACCATCTAGTCTGCCAAGCACTGTTGGCCAGTGCGCTGCACTCAGCCCCTGTGAGGCAAACTGAGGAGCTGCTGCTTGACTGAGAAGTAGCGGCTCCTGTCTCATACACTACTGGCCATTAAAATTGCTACACCAAGAAGAAATGCAAATGATAAACGGGTATTCAGTGGACAAATATATTATACTAGAACTGACATGTGATTACATTTTCACGCAATTTGGGTGCATAGAACCTGATAAATCAGTACCCAGAACAACCACCTCTGGCCGCAATAACGGCCTTGATACGCCTGGGCATTGAGTCAAACAGAGCTTGGATGGCATGTACAGGTACAGCTGCCCATGCAGCTTCAACACGATATCACAGTTCGTCAAGAGTAGTGACTGGCGTATTGTGACGAGCCAGTTTCTCGCACACCATTGACCAGACGTTTTCAATTGGTGCGACATCTGGAGAATGTGCTGGCCAGGGCAGCAGTCGAATATTTTCTGTACCCAGAAAGGCCCTACAGGACCTGCAATATGCGGTCGGGCATTATCCTACTGAAAGGTAGGGTTTCGCAGGGATCGAATGAAGGGTAGAGCCACGGGTCGTAGCACATGTAACGTCCACTGTTCAAAATGCCGTCAATGCGAATATGAGGTGACCATGACGTGTAACCAATGGCACCCCGCACCATCACGCCGGGTGATATGGCAGTATGGCGATGACGAATACACGCTTCCAATGTGCGTCCACCGCGATGTCGCCATACAAGGATGCGACCATCATGATGCTGTAAACAGAACCTGGATTCATCGTAAGAAATGACGTTTTGCCATTCGTGTACCCAGGTTCGTCGTTGAGTACACCATCGCATGCGCCCCTGTCTGTGATGCAGCGTCAGGGGAAACCATAGCCACGGTCTCCGAACTGATAATCGATGCTGCTGCAAACGTCGTCGAACTGTTCGTACAGATGGTTGTTGAGTCGCAGACGTCCCCATCTGTTGAGTCAGGGATCGAGACTTGGCTGCACGATCCGTTACAGCCATGCGGATAAGATGCCTGTCATCTCGACTGCTAGTGATACGAGGCCGTTGGGATCCAGCATGACGTTCCGTATTACCCTCCTGAACCCACCATTACATGTTCTGCTAACGTGAGCAGCAATGTCGCGATACGATAAACCACAATTGCGATAGGCTACAATCCGGCATTTATCAAAGTGGGAAACGTGATGTTACGCATTTCTCCTTCTTACACGAGGCATCACTACAACGTTTCACCAGGCAACGCCGTTCAACTGCTGTTTGTGTATGAGAAATTGGTTGGAAACTTTCCTTATGTCAGAACGTTATAGGTGTCGCCACCGGCGCCAACCTTGTGTGAATGCTCTGAAAAACTAATCATTTGCATATCACAGCATCTTCTGCCTGTCGGTTAAATTTCGTATCTGTAGCACGTCATCCTCGTGGTGTAGCAATGTTAATGACCAGCAGTGTAAATTGACATAGAGCTGGAAGAGCAGTGTGCTGACCACATGCCCTTCCATATCTGCATCCATTTATTCCTGTGGGCTGAGGATGAAACGGAGGCCAGGCAACTAGTGTGACGTGACAAGTTTTTTTGCATGGTCCATATTTCTCACAGACGCCAACTCTTCACTGATTATAAAGAGCAGTAGCATGTCAGGGTGTTGCAAGCAACACAGGCATTCACATAAATGATGACACCAGTATGCTCTGAGAGATTACAAGTACTTTCAGCACAACAGAGTGCATTCGTTTAGGAATGGTCATATTCCTGAATGATTAAAGTACTCAGTTGCAAACGCTTTATAAAAAGAGAGAAACGGATAATGTAGACAATATTAGACCTATTCCTATGCAATCAGTGTGCGCTGAAGTTATTAAAAAGGCTGTGTATGTAAGTATAATTGATCACTTTATATCACATAATTTGCTATCAAATGTTCAGTTCGGCTTAAGAAGTCGTTCAACAACTGAAAATGCCATATTCTCTTTTCTCTGCGAGGTACTAGATGGGTTAAACAAAAGGTTTCGAACGTTACGCTTTTTTTTATTTAGCTAAGGCGTCTGATCGTGTTGATCACAAAATATTGCTCCGGAAGTTGGACCATTACAGAATATGGGGAGTAGCTCACAATTGGTTCACCTCTTACTTTAAAAACAGACAGCAAAAGGTCATTGTTCACAGTGTGGCGTAGAGTCAAATGCAGGTTCCCCAGGGGTCACTGCTGGGGCCACTCCTGTTTCTTATTTATATAAATGATATACCCTCTAGTGTTATGGGTAACTAAAATATTTCTGTTTGCTGATGACACTAGCTTGCTAGTAAAAGATGTTGTGTGCAACATTGGCTCGGTTTCAAATAGTGCAGTTCATGACTTAAGTTAATGGCTTGTAGAAAATTAACTGACGCAAAATCACAGTAAGACTCATTTTTATTAGTTGCTAACACACAGTTCAACAAGACCCGACGTTTTAATTTCACAGTATGGGCATATAATTAGTGAAACTGTCGTGGAAAACCCTCGTTGAGGATCTTGTTCAAAGACTTAATGCTGGCATTTTTACTATTCGAACGGAATCTGAAGTAAGTGATCGTTTGACACGAAGATTTGTTTACTTTGCTTATTTTCATTCGCTTATGTCATACGGCATTATATTTTGGGGTAACTCCTCCCATTCTAGAAGGATGGTTTTGACTCTGAAACTGGCGTTTCTGGCAATAAGTGGTGTAAGTTTGTGAACCTCATGTCGACCCCTGTTCACTAGTCTGGGTATTTTGATATTGGCCTCAGAATATATGTATTCTTTACTATCGTTTCTTGTTAACAATATCAGCTTATTCCAAAAAATAAGCAGCTTACACTCGGTTAATAGTTGGCAGAAATCCAACCTACATTTGGATCAGACTTTTTCAACTCTTATGCAGAAAGGTATGCAGTATACTGCTGCATCCATTTTCAATAAGTTACCACAAGAATTCAAAAATGTTAGCAGTAATCCACGCGCTTTCAAATCGAAACTGAACAGACGCCCAGGTGTACTTGATCCCTGGTGGCAACCACACGGCCCATCTGGCCTAGGTGCTGCTCCACGATCTGACCAGGCAGCGCGAGTTGAGACTCGCTCGGGAGTCGTGGCTGCGGTCCCAGGTGGGCTTTTGGGGCTTGGTGCACGCCTCTAGTGGCTGCTGCAGGTCAGCCATCTTGGATTCTGACGTCATAGGGCTGCGCTCGTATCTCCATGTCCTTTAACTTAGACTGTGACGCCATAGAGCAGTGCTCGTACCTCCTGGTCAGCCATCTTTCATAATCAGCCAATAGGATAGTTGCCCATAAGGTAGTTTTGTAATTTCTCGCACAATGTTTGAATATCCCATCACTTTATAGGCAGTAAATTGGTCTGGAACGTCATAGGAATTGAGGAGGAGTTGGGAGAGAAACCTGGCAATGTCACAAGGTGATGCCATCGATGAAATAAGCGGAAATCTGGCAGCAGTGCAGCCTGTGCTCGTATTCTCATAGCTGCTGTTCTGCAGTGCACTGTATGTTGGGCACCACTTACATCCCTTCATTCTTCATTTCTTCCCCTGTGGCGATGGCATCTTGCATCTGAATAGCTGTACATGTCAGAATGTGCAACAGTAGTTTGGGAAGCCTAATAGTGTACTCACGTTGATATCTCAGCCATCTAATTCACTTGATCTGAACACAATGGAACATATCTGGGACGCTATCGGTTGGCAGCTTCGCGCCCACAAACGTCTAGCTCGTGATTTATGAGAATTACGTGCTGGTTATCTGGTATTACATAGCTCTGGAAACCTTGTGCATGCTATGCACAATCACTGCTGTATTGCATTCTAAAGATGGACCTACACGCTATTAAGCAGGTGGTCAAAAAGTTTTGGCCCATCAGTGTATGTTGGGCTCAGTTAAAGAAAATAACGCATGCAGGACAACACAAGTCCCAAGCAATAGTCGCATGTACGGAAGTATTCCAGACACCATTCACGCAATGTGACGTTTTTTCTTAACTTTTTTCTAGTCGCAGGACGCAAATTACACGTAGTTGAGTCTTTGTCTCCTGTTTTAATAAAAGAAACAAAAATATGTTTGCTGGTTCAAAGAAAATCAACAACTTGCAAAAGGTCTGGGTGTCACAGTAGGAACACTGACTGCATTTCAGCACCATGAGTCCATTGTTGTCACTTGGCTTAGCATCCTTACGTAAAGAAACTGCTGATTGATTTCTTAAGTTATATTAATAAAGTCCAATCTCTCATTGCTTATTATTGTGTCTTGAAAGGAGGATAAGAGATGAACATAAAAAAAGCAACGAGGATGAGAGAATTAGATTAGGAAATGAGACACTAAGAGAAGTAGCTAGGTTTTGCTATTTGGGCACCAAAATAACTGACGATGGGGAAACAGAGAGGATATGAAATGAAGACTGACAATGGCAAGAAAAGAGTTTCTGAAGAAGAGAAATGTGTTAACATTGAATATACAGGGTGAGGCATTGATCGTGACCGGGCCAAATATCCCATGAAATAAGAGTAAAAAAAAAAAAAAATACAAAGAACAAAACTTGTCTAGCTTGAAGGGGGAAACAAGATAGCGCTATGGTTGGCCCGCTAGATGGCGCTGCCATAAGTAAAACGGATGTCAACAGCGTTTTTAAAAATAGGAACACCCATTTTTTATTACATATTCGCGTAGTACGTAAAGAAATATGAATGTTTCAGTTGGACCACTTGTTTCGCTTTGTGATAGATGGCGCTGTAATAGTCACAAACATATGGCTCACAATTTTAGACGAACAATTGGTAAAAGGGAGGTTTTTTAAATTGAAATACATAACGTAGATACGTTTGAACATTTTATTTCGATTGTTCAAATGTGATACATGTACCTTTGTGAACTTATTATTTCTGAGAACGCATTCTGTTACTGTGTGATTATCTGTAAATACCACATTAATGCAATAAATGCTCAAAATGATGTCCGTCAACCTCAATGCATTTGGCAATACGTGTAACGACATTCCTCTCAACAGCGAGTAGTTCGCCTTCCGTAATGTTCGCACATTCACTGACAATGCGCTGCAGCATATTGTCAGGCGTTGTCGGTGGATCACGACAGCAAATGTCCTTCAACTTGCCGGACGTCAGATCCGGTGAACGTGCGGGCCATGGTATGGTGCTACGACAACCAATCCACCTGTCATGAAATATGCTATTCAATACCGCTTCAACCGCACGTTAGCTATGTGCCGGACATCCATCATGTTGGAAGTACATTTTGTCATGCAGTGAGACATCTTGTAGTAACTTAGGTAGAACATTACGTAGGAAATCAGCATACATTGCACCATTTAGATTGCCATCGATAAAATGGGGGCCAATTATCCTTCCTCCCATAATGTTCCACCATACATTAACCCGCCAAGGTCGCTGATGTTCCACTTGTCGCAGCCATCGTGGATTTTCCGTTGCCCAATAGAGCATATTATGCCGGTTTAGGTTACCGCTGTTGGTGAATGATACTTCATCGCTAAATAGAACGCATGCAAAAAATCTGTCATCGTGCCATAATTTCTCTTGTCCCCAGTAGCAGAACTGTACACGACGTTCAAAGTCATCGCCATGCAATTCCTGGTGCATAGAAATATGGTACGGGTGAAATCGATGTTGATGTAACATTCTCAACACCGACGTTTTTGAGATTCCCGATTCTCGCGCAATTTGTCTGCTACTGATGGGCGGATTAGCCCCGATAGTAGCTAAAACACCTATTTCGGCATCGTCAGTTGTTGCAGGTCGTGGTTGACGTTTCACATCCTGTTTCCTTAAATAACGTAACTATCCGGCGTACGGTCTGGACACTTGGATGATGTAGTCCAGGATACCGAGCAGCATGCACAGCACACACCCGTTGGGCATTTTGATCACAATAGCCATACATCAACACAATATCGACCTTTTCCGCAATTGGTAAACGGTCCATTTTAAAACGGGTAATGTATCACGAAGCAAATACCTCCCGCAATGGCCGACTGCTACGTGATACGACGTACTTATACGTTTGTGACTATTACAGAGCCATCTATCATAAAGTGAAAAAAATGGTCCAACTAAAACATTCATATTTCTTTAGGTGCTACACGGACATGTAACAAAAAATGGGTGTTCCTATTTTTTAAAAAAAACGAAGTTTATATCCGTTTGACCTATGGCAACGCCATCTAGCGGGCCAATCATAGCGCCATCTGGTTTTCCCCTTCAAGCTAGGCGAGTTTCGTTCTTTGTAGTTTTTTCGTTTGATGCTTATTTCGTGAGATATTTGGCCCGATCACTGTCAATGGACCACCCTGTAGATTTAAATGTTAGGATGTCTTTTCTGAAGGTATTTGTCTGGAGTGTAGCCTTGTATGGAAGTAAAAGGTGGACGACATACAGTTCAGCCAAAAAGATAATAAAGGTTTTTGGAATTTGTTATTACAGAAGATTGCTGAAATTTTGACGGGAAAATTATATAGCCAATGAGAAAGTACTGAACAGAATAGGCGAGAAAACAAATTTATGCCACATGTTGACTAAAAGCAAGGATTGGTTCAGGAAACATCATGAGATAGCAAGATGCAACCAATTTAGTATTGGAGGGAAGCGTGGGGGGTAAAAAATATAGAAGGGGACCAAGAGGTGAAAACAGTAAGCAGGTTCAAAAGGAAGTACGTTGCAGTAGTTATTCGGAGATGAATCTTGCACAGGATAGAGTAGTGTAGAGAGCTGCATGAAACCAGTCTCCGAACTTAAGTTCACAACAACACCAACAACAACAACACAACAGTTAATTAAATATACTCTGTGTAATGCGTTTTGCTAAGGTAATGTGTGTGTTAGGCGATAGAATAAAATAGCGTAAACAACGCCGTAGTGGTACGATAGGCGTTCAGACGTGCTCCCCCTAGGATTTACATTGGATAGCGGTACAAACAATATCGTGGCAGAGGTTCCCATCGGCTATCTAGGAAATGATTGCTCTGGGATGCGAAGAGAAGCTGAAGACTCAGTCAATAAAACTGAGTAAAAAGTCCCTCGTAGTCCACGGAAGTCAGTCAGGTTACCAGAAATAATATTGGAGAAGGCTGTACAAGATCCCATAGTAAATGCGAGTGGTATACAGCTGCAGCCGAATGAAAAGATTTAGAGACGACGAAAACAGGTCTACTGAGAAAGTCCTTATCAATACAAATAACAATAAATAGTAATAAATGCCACAGCTTAATACTCCTCAAAGTGTAAGAAGGAAATAAACTTTAAAAATTTTGATGCCATCTATAACACTTGGGTTACTCAAGAAGTTTCGTGTCAGATAATGTAAACGGATTTAATGAATTTTATCACGATTTATATTTTTCGTATCGATGGACATAATAAAAATTGAACCAAATATGTTTTGAAATGTACGTTATATGAGATGATCTGTAATATCTTCCAAAGCAACTACCAGATTGGCCGGTAGCGGTAACCCACTACCGGCTGGTAGGCCGCCATTGTCCAATGTCCCTGACAATGGCAGTGCTGCAGAATTCAGTTTGCCGCTCCGCTAAACCGTAACTGTGAAGTTGTTTACGGCTTATTTCTCGCGCAGATAAAAAACAATCATACTTTTTTGCTTGGTACATTTTGAAACAACTACCGTTATATTCAGTCAAGCTGGAAGCGTTACATAATAGTAAGGTTAAAACCAGAACGAAACCTTCGGAGATCCAAGGGGGAGGGGAGACATAATCCCCCAAAAATGTTTTAATAGAATCATTTATATTTTCACGTAAATCATAATTTAACACGGAAACTAAGGCTCTCTAGAATGGCGACGATTCCTGGAACGTATAAGCTACGTTTAACACTGGATACGTTGCAGCTAGACTACAAGGATGAGGTTTCAACCTGAAAGGCAACGTGCAGGCGCGTGTGCACAGGATTCTTACTGCCGACACGGAACCTGAGTCAACAGTCAGAACCGGCAAACCGCAGGAAGCTGAGTAAGGAAAGCACACTTCACCAACAACAGAAAAACGCACTTCCCGGAAGTAGACGGAAAAGACTCTAAGAATCAGCATTTCCCTCACTTATACGCCTGTACAGTCCAAGCTTGCAGACAATCGTAGTGGTTAGTGAGGGACTGATAACTGTAAGAGCACTCTTTTATATTATGTTGTGTCAGATATGATATCAACAAAATTGAGAGTTTTTTGCTACTAAGGTTCTTAATTTAATTCCGTGACACATATACTTGTTAAATTTTAGGAGGTATGCTATCTGAAGTCTACAGTTTTTTGACTTGCAGTTTCTGGAACGATATGCCAAACCAATGAGCTGTTCCCCGATTTGAATGTTTTATTATTTCATAGTAATATGTTACCTGTTTCATAGTACCTATTTTGTAGTACCTGTTTTATAGTACTATAGTTGTTGTTGTTGTTGTAGTCTTCAGTCCTGAGACTGGTTTGATGCAGCTCTCCATTCTACTCTATCCTGTGCAAGCTCCTTCATCTCCCAGTACCTACTGCAACCTACATCCTTCTGAATCTGCTTAGTGTATTCATCTCTTGGTCTCCCTCTACGATTTTTACCCTCCACGCTGCCCTCCAATACTAAACTGGTGATCCCTTGATGCCTCAGAACATGTCCTACCAACAGATCCCTTCTTCTAGTCAAGTTGTGCCACAAACTTCTCTTCTCCCCAATCCTATTCAATACTTCCTCATTAGTTATGTGATCTACCCATCTAATCTTCAGCACTCTTCTGTAGCACCACATTTCGAAAGCTTCTATTCTCTTCTTGTCCAAACTATTTATCGTCCATGTTTCACTTCCATACATGGCTACACTCCACACAAATACTTCCAGAAACGACTTCCTGACACTTAAATCTATAATCGATGTTAACAAATTTCTCTTCTTCAGAGACGCTTTCCTTTCCATTGCCAATCTACATTTTATATCCTCTCTACTTCGACCATCATCAGTTATTTTGCTCCCCAAATAGTAAAACTCCTTTACTACTTTAAGTGTCTCATTTCCTAATCTAATTCCCTCAGCATCACCCGCCTTAATTCTACTACATTCCATTATCATCGTTTTGCGTTTGTTGATGTTCATCTTATATCCTCCTTCCAAGGCACTGTCCATTCCATTCAACTGCTCTTCCAAGTCGTTTGCTGTCTCTGACAGAATTACAATGTCATCGGCGAACCTCAAAATTTTTATTTCGTCTCCATGGATTTTAATACCTACTCCGAATTTTTCTTTTGTTTCCTTTACTGCTTGCTCAATATACAGATTGAATAACATCGGGGAGAGGCTACAACCCTGTCTCACTATAGTGGCACATTAAAAGTTGGGCTTCAAGGGAGACAGGGGGAACGACGACAATGAAAGAGACAGTAAGAATTATCAGATCAACATGAATACTAATTCATCTCTAAACATTCATGGTGGTGTCTGTTCGTTCTATATCGTGTCTCCCTACCACTTTCGCGCAACGACGCTCTGAGCGTGTTTTTTAGGGAATTAACTAGTTTGAACCTGGGACCTGAAGCTGGTAAGGAGACGCCAGACCACACATGACATGTAGAATTCACAAGAGTTCAGTGAGACTATCGATGATATAACCAAATACTTAATGATCTCAGCGTCAGCTCCACTGCACTCCCTGTAAAAGAATCTTAATACTAACTAAATTTAGTGGAAAGGCTTCAAGGCTTCCCTATTTTTAGTCAGCTGGTAAAATAACGTCGAAAAAGCAGTTAAGTTTACCATTGGAAATTTTATTCTACTCACTAGACATCGTTTATAAATTGCACTATTGATAAAAGGAAATGTTTTAATACAGGATGGTAAAAACCAACTGCGTTCAACAAAAATGTGAACGAATATTCCCTAAATAGGTTTCCAAGTTCTACAATCGATCGAAGGATGACCTATGCCATATCACATCTATAATCCAGGTTTAATTTAAGTTTCACAAAAGAGAAAACTATCAAAATGGTCTACAGTGACCCTCAATTATCTTTAATAACTTATCTAACTTGTCGTAAATTACAGTGGCTGATGTGGCTTCTCAATAACTATATAAAAGAAAAATCATCGCGTTTCAGATCTGTTCTTCAAGTGGCAAATGTGAACACCATGAGTTTTAATTAACGATCACCATTAGTATTACGCAAAAAGGTGGTGTAACAGATGAGTCTTCTGCAGTTCTGAGTGAAGCCTTATGCGCTCAAAAATGCCACATCGCGTGCGTTCATTACCTTGTCGGTGTTTAGGCAGCGTCAGGGCGACAGCGGCCGGCGCACCAGCCGTCCAGCTCGCCGTCTCGGAACCAACTCTCCTCTAACTTCTCCTTACTACAATTTACCGAAGTTAGTTAAAAAAAACTATCTGGCTATGTTTTCATCTGACCAATCAGGGTCTCAATGTTAACCTTAAGCTCCGCCTACAAAAATTCTGTCTATCCAATGAGAAACGTTATACTTTTTGTGGTGGGACAATGTTTTTAAAGTTTGCAACGTAACAGAGACGCTAAAAAGTCTCACGCTAAAACCTGCAGCTAGTGTGGTCCTTTTAGCGTTATCGTAAGATCTATACTGTTCTTCTGGAGGGCTCTATCTTTTAACATCGGCTGGGGAGTGATCCTAATGTAACAGACACGCGAAAAAGTCTCACGCTAAAACTTGCGGGTGGTAGTGGCCCTTTTTGTGTTATCGTAAGATCTATACTGCTTTTCTGGAGGGCTCTAGCTTTTAACATGGGCTGGGGGTTGTCCTTGACATACCTGAGACGCGAAAAAGCCTGACGCTAAAACGTGCGGGTTGTATAGTTGTACAGGTAGGCTCGCGGCGTGGGTGCCCAGCCCCTCCCCACGGTTCCGCTCTCGGCTTCTGTCCTCGTTTCTCCCCTCGGAACTGCGTCTGCCTCACGGTGGGAAGGTACGACATGCATTTAGGCATTCTTGTGTTAGTCTGTGGTATTCCAGTTGCTCACTCGTTACTCGTATTTCTTTGGTTAATTTAATGTCACAATTTATTCGGAGCTATGTGACATACTACTGGATTTGCTTATCATGTCAGGGTTTTCATGTAAGGTGTTGGATTTGCCTGACACCTTACACATCGAAGGACGTAATAATGTTTGACGTCAGATGTAAAACACAGAAAAAAAGGTAGTCTTATTTTGAACGTCATTGCTGCGAGACACGCATCTTTTACTGTTTGGAAGCTGTTGTTGACATGTATTTCTCGTCTTTGGGTTTTTAACCCCCGCCTTGTGCAAAACATAGAGCATTCCTTTTTCTAATTAGTAAAATATTTTTCTGCTCTTATGTATCGTTTTCCGCTGGTCTCGATTAATTTTTGTAAAATATCATACGTACTACCTGGTTATTTTTCTATTTCAGCCCTAGAAATTATAACATATGCATTTTGTTTAAGTTGTTTAAACTGAAAAAGGAGGAAGATTAGGGTTTTACGTTCCATTTACAAGGAGGTCATTAGAGACGGAGAACAGGCGCACATTACAGAGGAATGGGGAAGCAAACCGGCAGTGCTGTTTCAAAGGAACCATCCCGACATCTTTCTTAAGTGAAGTACGTAAATCACGAGAAACCTAAATCTGAATGTCCGCACCCGAATTTGAACCGTCGTCCTTTCGAATATCAATCCAGTGTACTTGTGAAAATGGCTTGCATCGTTTGACAGCATGTCATCTGCAAAGTAATCGTACAGAATTTGCTTATTTTTGGAAATACTTTATCGTGAGACCCGGTTGTGTTTTGTTTTCGTCACGTGTGCACATTGGTATGCATAAAAACTCTCATCAGTTTTTATACGATTTTTACACAAAAAGGGGTCTAAGAATACACTTAAGTCACCAGACTCATAGAGAGGCACTACGTTAGTTTCACCGCGCACTTGTTTACGGTTTTGTTTTTGTTCAGTGTGAAGCTAATTTTGAATGTTTGGGGAAAACGCTTTATGTGTGTCTGCCGGGGGGAGAACACGTATGATGTCATCACACAGGTCTGTGTGTGTGTGTGTGTGTGTGTGAGAGAGAGAGAGAGAGAGAGAGAGAGAGAGAGAGAGACTCAATGAGAGGGCACGCTAGAAAAAAATGTAGAGAGAATCAACAAAAAACATAATTCTTGAATATACAAGAACTCAGCAATCACAAGTATTAAGAGAACCATTTACAAACAGTCGAATCGCTACTGACGCACCAACACGCATGTTTCAAATGCGTGCTACACAGACATACTCTTCTGGACCATTTCCTCTATACAAGGGAACTACGCAAAATATACCAGATACCCAGAGGGAATGGGTTCAACACACAAAAGTAAACAAACTTAACAACAAAATAGAAAGTAAATTAACAAAGCACAAACAAAGGGTAAACTAACAGCCACAACAAAGGCCCAGGAACATCTTTACAAGACAAACACAGACAACACAGGGAATCAGAAAGACATTAAAAAGGACACAGCTTGGCAAGTACTGAGATACAGTAACGAAACCGTCGACAGGGTGCGGAATAGTCTCAAGAAACCAGGACAAAAAAATTCATTTTGCGCAAACAACACAGGACAGAAAAATCCAAACACTAAGAACACCTCCACAGAGAAATAGTCCAAGGCTGGATTTTATGACTTAATATGTTGTTCATGTCAAAATGTCTATATAAGTCAGACACACAAATTTTAATATTAGATATTCTGAACATCGTAGAGCCTTAAACAGTGAGAGTACGGTACACACTTCACTTTTGGAGATCATCTAATAATGGAAAACAACCACGTAAATAATGATAAAACCGATCTCAACAGCTTCAGAGAAATAAATAGTGTCTATCAAAAACTTACGATAGAGGAGGACTGTTAGTAACACCACTGATACAATGAAAGGAAGTTATGAAGATGTAACTCCGTAAAACAAAACATTATTTGCAAAACGTTATCAATTATACAAAGACTTTCCCAAATAGAACGTAGTATTCAAACATCCTCGAATATCCAGAATATCCAAAAAATCTGCTTCTCAATTTCCTCTTCCTTTTTTCTAGCACTTTCTCTCTCTTTTGCTCTCTCTCTCTGTCTCTCTCTCTCTCTCTCTAATTCCAAACGCGTGCGCACAAGATAGGCCACCCCAAGTACATCCAGAATAAATGTATACATCGTAGTGTGGTTTCCACGAAGCTATAGCGAACGATATCGTGAGTTTGCTAACGATTGCAAGTAATTTTTATCGCTTACAGTCGCTGAATCACGACACCGACTTTTCTTTTCTTTTAATGGAATTATACTCATTTTCTGTGGCCACTGAAGGAAGTTTGTGGGAGAACATCAGTGACATAACATGTACGGTACATGATCAAAAGGTTTAAAAATTTCATCGCCGCAAACCACTGTTCCACGCATGCACAACCTGTCCTTGCAAACGTTACAAAAGTGTTCTAGAATCTGGAAGTGTGGAGAACAAAATACGCCAGGGGAAAAAGAAGAAAACCTAACGAAAGAAATGAAATTAACATTTTAGCAGCAGTAACACACAATGCAAATGTCATTGAGAGGAATCTCGGAAATACGAGAGGGACTAATCAAACGTGTTTTCTGTGAATAGTACAGCTCATCGCATTTCATTCTCTGGACATTTCACTGTATCTACGCCGTCGTGGCAATAACTTCCATACTCTCCGAATGCTGTCAACGAAAATGGCAATTTTATGAGGCACATGTATGCAAAATTTTGTTTAAGGAAGAAGCATCATTTACAAACTATAGGCAAGTCAATCTTGGCGATATGCATTAATCGTCAGCTGAAAATCCAAGCTTACTCAAGGAAGCTTACGCTGTCGGTCTACCAATGTGTGGTATGTGGTTTTCAAGACCCGCAGGGTTGGACCCTATTTTACTGATCAGACTCTAAATACACTCAAGTATCTCGAGTTCCTAAGATGTATGCTGCTGCCGCAATAATTGAAAGACATCTCATCGGACGTAAAGCAATCGGTGTCGTACGAACATAACGGATGTCCCTCCCATTCCGCACATGTAATGAATGAACCTCTTGCACGAACATCTGGAGAGAATTGGAACGGTCGTTCAGAAAACGCAAAATGCTAGACACATTTACCAAACTTAACAATCCTGTACTTTTGCCTGTGGTGAAAATTAAAACAAGAGCTCTATTATGAAACACCGACGACTCCTTCAGATGAAATTTAAAGTGCACTATTGTTGAGCCACAATCAGTTCATATCAATGCTCAAGGTCAACATTTTGTGCAGTTGGGACGACAGCCGTAATAATAAACACACTAACCGCAGCTGAATTACGTGCTTCCTAAAATTGGGTGTAAGATGGCAGACGTACATGGAACCTCTTTACCTAACGATGGGACTATGATTTGCGGCTCTTGTATTGATAGTATTTGATCAAGTCCCAGACATCTTATGTCGGTGAAGTTCTCTTGGAAACTTCTTTCAAATTCCACAGAGAAATTTATATACCTCCATTAGGAAAAAAAAGCTGGTATCGTAATTTAGTGTCTGTAAACGATGAATAAGACTTGCGGACGTTAGGAAGCTAGTCATATTGTCAGCTGTAAATTGGTGTAAACTCCACCTGGATATATTTTTTTCATTCTGGGTATATCTTGGGTGGCCTGTCTTAGCTGACTCACGCAGTCTATGTAAGTTCTCCAGCAGAAGACACATCATCAAAAGGTTTCACCACACATTCAGCATAAGTGCCACACTGATCAGAAACAAGACGATGAAAAACCCAACAGCAAAATGAACATCGGTAGTCGAACAAGTTATATCTGGTGATTTGATACTTTAGTGACTGAAGGGCCACAGCTTGTTTGCAACAAGAAACCAGCCAGGTCATCACAATGCCAATATCACAATGACTAGTTAGCTCTTAGAAAGAGTATGCTACTAATACACTACTAATAACAGCAACAAAAACCGCATATTTCATAGGCTATTAATAACAAGTACAAAAACAACATATTCATATTCTTTAGATAACCAGTACATAAACCACATCTTTATATTCCAGTTATAACAAGTAGAAAACCAATATATTATATATCCTTTTAATAACAAGTAAAAATTAAATATTTCATATATTATTAATACCAAGTACAAAAACGACGTGTTTCATTTAATATTAAAAACAAGAACATAAACCATATACTAACATCAAGTAAAGAGGTAAATGTTTCATATACTATTAATATCAAGTGCAAAAAACACATATTTCATAGACTTTCTATAGTCAGTATAAGAACCACATATTTGAAATACTGTTAATAACAAATAGAAAATCGACATACTTCATATACTATTAATAACAAGTACAGAAACGACTTATTTACTATTAATAACATGTACAAAAACCATGTGTTTCATATACTATTAATAACAGGTTCAGAAACAAAATTTTTCATATACTATTAATAACAAGTAAAATAATGACATATTATGTATTACATTAACAACAACAGCAAAAACCATGTACTTCATGTACTATTAACAACAAATACAAAAGTGACATATTTCATAAACTATTCATAACAAGTACAAAACGCCATTTTAGCATTAATTACAGATAGAAAAACGACATATTTCATATTTTATAAATAATAAGTATAATAACCACACATTTCATTTACTATTTACTATATATAACAAGTCCCCCCCTCCCCCATGAACCATGGACCTTGCCGTTGGTGGGGAGGCTTGCGTGCCTCAACGATACAGATAGCCGTACCGTAGGTGCAACCACAAAGGAGGGGTATCTGTTGAGAGGCCAGACAAACGTGTGGTTCCTGAAGAGGGGCAGCAGCCTTTTCAGTAGTTGCAGGGGCAACAGTCTGAATGATTGACTGATCTGACCTTGTAACACTAATCAAAATGGCCTTGCTGTGCTGGTATTGCGAACGGCTGAAACCAAGGGTAAACTACAGCCGTAATTTTTCCCGAGGGCATGCAGCTTTACTGTATGATTAAATGATGATGGCGTCCTCTTGGGTAAAATATTCCGGAGGTAAAATAGTCACCCATTCGGATCTCTGGGCTGGGACTACTCAAGAGGGCGTCGTTATCAGGAGAAAGAAAACTGGCGTTCTACGATTCGGAGCGTGAAATGTCAGATCCCTTAATCTGGCAGGTAGGTTAGAAAATTTAAAAAGGGAAATGGATAGGTTAAAGTTATATATAGTGGGAATTAGTGAAGTTCGGTGGCAGGAGGAACAAGACTTCTGGTCAGGTGAAGACAGGGTTATAAATACAAAATCTAATAGGGGTAATGCAGGAGTAGGTTTAATAATGAATAAAAAATAGGAGTACGGGTAAGCTACTACAAACAGCATAGTTAACGCATTATTGTGACCAAGATAGACACGAAGCCCACGCCTACTACAGTAGTACAATTTCATATGCCAACTAGCTCTGCAGATGACGAAGAAATTGATGAAATGTATGATGAGATAAAAGAAATTATTCAGGTAGTGAAGGGAGACGAAAATTTAATAGTCATGGGTGACTGGAATTCGAGAGTAGGAAAAGGGAGGGAAGGAAACATAGTAGGTGAATATGGATTGGGGCTAAGAAATGAAAGAGGAAGCCGCCTGGTAGAATTTTGCGCAGAGCATAACTTAAGCATAGCTAACACTTGGTTCAAGAATCAAGAAAGAAGTTTGTATACATGGAAGAACCCTGGAGATACTAGCAGATATCAGATAGATTATATAATGGTAAGACACAGATTTAGGAACCAGGTTTAAAATTGTAAGACATTTCCAGGGGCAGATGTGGACTCTGACCACAATCTATTGGTTATAACCTGTAGATTGAAACTGAAGAAACTGCAAAAAGGTGGGAATTTAGGGAGATGGGACCTGGATAAACTGAAAGAACCAGAGGTTGTACAGGGTTTCAGGAAGAGTATAAGGGAACAATTGACAGGAATGGGGGAAAGAAATACAGTAGAAGAAGAATGGGTAGTTTTGAGGGATGAAATAGTAAAGGCAGCAGAGGATCAAATAGGTAAAAACACAAGAACTAGTAGAAATCCTTGGGTAACAGAAGAAATATTGAATTTAATTGATGAAAGGAGAAAATATAAAAATGCAGTAAATGAAGTAGGTAAAAAGGAATACAACCGTCTCAAAAATGGCATCGACAGGAAGAGCAAAATGGCTAAGCAGGGTTGGCTTGAGGACAAATGTAAGGACGTAGAGGCTTATCTCACTAGGGGTAAGATAGATACTACGTACAGGAAAATTAAAGAGACCTTTCGAGAAAGGAGAACCACTTGCATGAATATCAAGAGCTCAGATGGAAACCCACTTCAGGACAGTATTAGGGAAATGGAAGAGGATGTAGATGAAGATGCATTTGGAGATGTGATACTGCGTGAAGAGTTCGACAGAGCACTGAAAGACCTGAGTCTAAACAAAGCTCCTGGAGCAGACAACATTCCATTAGAACTACTGACGGCCTTGGGAGAGCAAGTCCTGACAAAACTGTACTATATGGTGAGCAAGATGTATGAGACAGGCGAAGTACCCTCAGACTTCAAGAAGAATATACTAATTCCAATCCCAAAGAAAGCAGGTGTTGACAGATGAGAAAATTACCGAACTATCAGTTTAATAAGTCACAGATGCAAAATACAAAGGCGAATTCCTTAGAGACGAATGGAAAAACTGATAGAAACCCACCTCGGGGAATATCAGTTTGGATTCCGTAGAAATGTTGGAACACGTGAGGCAATACTGACCCTACGACTTATCTTCGAAGAAAGGCTAAGGAAAGTCAAACCTAGGTTTCTAGCATTTTAAGACTTAGAGAAAGCTTTTGACAATGTTGATTGGAATACTCTCTTTCAAATTCTGAAGGTGGCAGGGGTAAAATGCAGGGAGTGAAAGGCTATTTACAATTTTTACAGAAACCAGATGGCAGTCATAAGAGTCGAGGGGTATGAAAGGGAAGCAGTGGTTGGGAAGGGAGTGAGACAGGGTTTTAGCCTCTCCCCGATATTATTCAATCTGTATATTGAGCAAGCAGTAAAGGAAACAAAAGAAAAGTTCGGAGTAGCTATTAAAATCCATGGAGAAGAAATAAAAACTTTGAGGTTCGCCGATGACATTGTAATTCGTATATTGAGCAAGCAGCAAAGGAAACAAAAGAAAAGTTCGGAGTAGGTATTAAAATCCATGAAGAAGAAATAAAAACATTGTAATTCTGTCAGAGACAGCAAAGGACTTGGAAGAGCAGTTGAACGGAATGGACAGTGTCTTGAGAGGAGGGTAAAAGCTGAACATCAACAAAAGAAAACCGAGGATAATGGAATGTGGACGAATTGAGTCGGGTGATGCTGCGGGAATTAGATTAGGAAATGAGACACAAAAGTAGTAAAGGAATTTTGCTATTTAGGAAGTAAAATAACTGATGATGGTCGAAGAAGAGAGGATATAAAATGTAGACTAGCAATGGCAAGGAAAGCATTTGTGAAAAAGAGAAATTTGTTAACATCGAGTATAGATTTAAATGTCAGGAAGTCGTTTCTGAAAGTATTTTTATGGAGTGTAGCGATGTATGGAAGTGAAACGTGGACGATAAATAGTTTAGAAAACAAGAGAATAGAAGCTTTCGAAATGTGGTACTACAGAAGAATGATGAAGATTTGATGGGTAGATCACATAATTAATGAGGAAGTATTGAATAGAAATGGGGAGAAAGGAGCTTGTGGCACAACTTGACTACAAGAATGGATCTGTTGGTAGGACATGTTCTGAGGCATCAAGGGATCACCAGTTTAGTATTGGAGGGCAGCGTGGAGGATAAAAATCGTAGAGGGAGACCAAGAGATGAATACACTAAGCAGATTCAGAAGGAAGTAGGTTGCAGTAGGTACTGGGAAATGAGGAAGCTTGCACAGGATAGAGTAGCATGGAGAGCTGCATCAAACCAGTCTCAGGACTGAAGACCACAACAACAACAACATATAACAAGTGCAAAAACTACATACATCATATTTATGAAGCAAACATACATAATGACAAATCGAACAATATCTTTTGGAGAGCGTATAATACTTTTAAAAATAATTAAGAAATTAATTTGCCCAATTATCTTGTATATTGCTAGAGTCTGTCACAGCAATCTATGTTTTATCTACCAATCTGTGTTTTCCGTGAAAGGATAATGATCGGTTTATATGGCTTACTTATAGGCAAACCTCATACTTCATTTTTATAATCCCACACAATCCTTGCATTGTAAACATTTTTAGCCACTCGTTTGCCTTGCGATGCCCACATACACTGAACAATAAAGGTTTTCCAGAAACTATTATTTAATGCTATTTTGTCTAAAACTGTCATGGTGAGAATGTGGCTGTGTACAATTAATGTAGGGTGATTCTTACAAAGAAGAAGACAGCAACCAGCCACTATTAATACTACTATTTATTTAAGTAAATAGCGCCATAACCGGTTTCGAACTGACTAGTTCATCATCAGACGGCTGTTCACAAGATTTGCAAGATACACTATACATAATCGTCAGTTTTCGATTTTTATTCTTCCACGGTTGTGATATATTCGTGGTGTCTTGGTACCCTACGGTAGAAAGCAGTGTTAGAAGCGCCCTATGTGAACATAAATAGCCTCCAAACGATGAAATACAGAGTAAACAAATATGTGGGGTTAAGTGGTTATGATACTTACATCGAAAATATCGCGCGATTTTGTTGCGAAGCTGCAGGATTGTATTTTTCAAATATTCCAAAATATTTGCAGCACTTATATGATTAGCACATCACCATATTGTGCAAAGCAACACACACACACACATACACACACACATACACACACCAAAAAGTACTTGCCACATGTGAAATTGACACAAAGATTGTAGTTTTACAAATACAACAGTTCCAGAGATGTTCTCTCTCAAGGATATTACAATAGACAGATTTATCTGATTTTACAGTGTGACTGTTTTAAAGAGCAGACATAACATAGTGAAAATTTAAACACAAAGATAAATCTTACGTTATGAGCATATAATATTACAGATGAAGTTGACACATGAAGCTACCAGCTTGTGTGAATGCTACTTATATGGTATTATGTAAATTCTGTGCTATATACTGGGAGCAACATAGAGGTGAGATAAAATGAATAATATGACAGTAACAACTATATTAACATCATATGGTGCACTGAAATTTTGAATCAAGTATAGTTGCAATAAAGTGTGACTAAGCATGTAGCTATATTTTGGTGTAAAGCAGTGCCAAACAAGATCTTGTGTTACAATATATACATTGCTTTAGGTTGACAGTAAAATTTTTTTCCCAATGAATCAAGGTAACATTACAAGTATTTATATTACAAAGAATAAACGTTACATAGAGAACATGCCATATTCAGTGAGCATTGATTACAAATAAATTGGGAATATGTGGTGGCCAGTTGTACTGCACCAACAGAATGATGGGGGCAATGGATAGGAGCCTAGCTGGGAAGTTAGCAGACATTTATATTAACCACTTAGAGCGCACGTATTTAAAAACGAACAGTCACATCAACAGCAAAATCATCTACTATAAAAGGTATGATACAATTATTCTTTTTGATGGCACTAATGAAGAAATTGACACATTTGCAACCAAGCTGAGCAGCATGTACAATAACATCAAATTCACTGTTGAACATGAATCCAATAACAGCATCAATTTCTTGGATTTAAAAATTTCCGCCAAAAATCAGAAACATCACTTTGAAATTTACAGAAAGCAAACAGCCACAGATGTGTGCATCAACAGCTCATCTTGTCATCCGGACCAACATAAGATGGCATACTTCAGGTCCATGCTTAATCACCTGCATAAAATTCCACTGGAAACAGTTGAACAACATAAGAATCCAATATCATTAAAGCCATAGCTCTAAACGATGGATATAACCCTCACATGATTGCTAAATTATCACAAAAAATTCAAAAAACAGCAGACAATAAAGCCCCACACCAGACACCTATGCAGTCAACACAAAAATGTGTAGAAAGCAGCATAAAATACGTCTCACTTCCTTTTCTAGGGAGCATATCCTATAAAATAAGCAATCTTTTCAAAAACACAAACATAAATATAAGCTTCCACACAAACCATAAACTTCAGCAGCTAATCATTCATAACATATACAATAACAACACCCCATACAAAAGATCAGGTATATATAAACTCAGATGCCAAAATTGCCTCTCCTATATTAGGCAGACAGAGTGGGAGAAACTTTGAGATTCGATTCAAAGAACGTTTAGATACCATACATTTGAACAAAATCTGCATTCACAATGCACCCAATCTCACTAAACCTGGAGCAAAAAAAACATTGAAGACCACATCCCAATATTGCATCATGCTGAGAAAGGTAGCCTCATTAATCTGCTTGAAGAGATAGAAATATATACACATAAAAGTAAATCACAACATCATACAGGGTGGTCCATTGACAGTGACCGGGCCAAGTATCTCGCGAAATAAGCATCAAACGAAAAAACTACAAAGAATGAAACTCGTCTAGCTTGAAGGGGGAAACCAGGTGGCGCTATGGTTGACCCGCTAGATGGCGCTGCCATAGGTCAAACGGATATCAACTGTGTTTTTTAAATATGAACCTCTATTTTTATTACATATTCGTGTAATACGTAAAGATATATGAATGTTATAGTTGGACTGTTTCCTTCGTGATACATTACCTGTGTTAAAATGGACCGTTTACCAATTGCGGAAAAGGTGGATATCGTGCTGATGTATGGGTATTGTGATCAAAATGCCTAACGGGCGTGTCCTATGTATGCTGCTCGGTATCCTGGACGACATCATCCAAGTGTCCGGACCATTCGCCGGATAGTTACGTTATTTAAGGAAACAGGAAGTGTTCAGCCACATGTGAAACGTCAACCACGACCTGCAACAAATGATGATGCCCAAGTAAATGTTTTACACGCTGTCACGGCTAATCAGCACATCAGTAGCAGACAAATTGCGCCAGAATTGGGAATCTCAAAATCGTCGGTGTTGAGAATGCTAAACCAACATAGATTGCACCCGTACCATATTTCTGTGCACCAGGAATTGCATGGCCACGACTTTGAACGTCATGTACAGTTCTGCCACTGGGCACAAGAGAAATTACGGGACGATGACAGATTTTTTGCACGCGTTCTATTTAGCGACGAAGTGTCATTCACCAACAGCGGTAACGCAAACCGGCGTAATATGCACTATTGGGCAACGGAAAATCCACGATGGCTGCGACAAGTGGAACATCAGCGACCTTGGCGGGTTAATGTATGGTGCTTCATTATGGGAGGAAGGATAATTGGCCCCCATTTTATCGATGGCAATCTAAATGGTGCAATGTATGCTGATTCCCTACGTAATTTACTACCGATGTTACTATAAGATGTCTCACTGCATAACAGAATTGCGATGTACTTCCAACATGATGGATGTCCGGCACATAGTTCGTGTGCAGTTGAAGCGGTATTGAATAGCACATTTCATGACAGGTGGAGTGGTCGTCGAAGCACCAACCCATGGTCCGCACGTTCACCGGATCTGACGTCCCCGGATTTCTTTCCATGGGAAAAGTTGAAGGATATTTGCAATCTTGATCCACTGACAACGCCTGATAACACGAGGCAGCGCATTGTCAATGCATGTGCGAACATTACGGATGCCGAACTACTCGCTGTTGAGAGGAATGTCGTTACACGTATTTTCAAATGCATTGAGGTTGACGGACATTATTTTGAGGATTTGTTGCATTAATGTTGTTTTTACAGGTAATCACGCTGTTAATAGCACGCGTTCTCGGAAATGATAGGTTCACAAAGGTACATTGCAGCAACCGAAATAAAATGTTCAAACGTACCTACGCTCTGTATTTTAATTTAAAAATCTACCTGTTACCAACTGTTCGTCTAAAATTGTGAGCCATACGTTTGTCACTATTACAGCGCCATCCACCATAAAGCGAAAAAACAGGTCCAACTAAAACATTCATATTTCTTTACGTACTACACGAATATGTAATAAAAAATGGGGGTTCCTATTTTAAAAAACGCAGTTGATATCTGTTTGACGTATGGCAGCGCCATCTAGCGGGCCAACCACAGCATCATCTGGTTTCCCCTTTCAAGCTAGACAAGTTTCGTTCTTTGTAGTTTTTCGTTTGATGTTTATTTAGTCAGATATTTGGCCCTGTCATGATCAATGTACCACCCTGTATACAACAGACAGACTATCGTGCGGTGCACTCTTTTCCAGGAATCAATGTGCAGAAACTTCATATGTACTGGCTCTGCCATAGTGCTTACTGTGAATGACCGCCTCTATTAGTGGGAGTTCGTGTATGTACATTCTGGACTTGTATGGTACGCGCTTAGAAAGCACCCCGATCAGAACACTTCACAGTAGGTCATCTGCACTAATTTCGATGTGAGTTCTGCTTATGTACACAGAATGTATGATGCTAAAGAAATTCGTGCATATTTGTAGTTTTTCGTATTAGTCAGCTGTCAGCCTTCGTTGATGAAGCACCAGGAGACTAGCAAGTAACATGCTGAACTTTTCAGTTTGCGTTCTCCTTTTATTTCTTAAATTATTTCAGTGTTTTTATGTGCTTGCAAAGTTTCATTCTTAAACTTATTGTGTAGTTTTGTATTTTAGAGCTACCGTAACGCGTTTTAGTAAGGATAACGTGTGCTTACACGCAACCTGTAGTGCAGGAGTTATTTGTTTGCTTGTTTTTGGACATCCATTAACCGTTGACCACAGCTCAATGAGCTGCTAGCCTCCGTTGGTGGAGCTCCAGGAGACTAGAGAGTCACTTATTTAGCTTTTTCTATCTCTTTTCATAGTCTAATTTTCAAGTTACTAGTAGTAGAATGGATAGGGTGTGCGTGCTACGTGCGGACGCGGGAGGAGCTGGCTGCAGTTCGCAAACAGCTGAAGGCGCTTATGGCCACGGTCAGCCATCTGCAGGTTTTTCTTCTGGGTGTGAAGGAGACGGAGAAACTGATGCATCGTACGGGACACCTTTGGTGTTGATTCTTTCGTCCACAGCCTCTGCTGTTACAGCACCTTCCACCGTATCCGACGCGGTATATGAAAGCTCAGTGCAGGTTCAGTGGCGGGATACGTGCACATAGCCTTTTTAGGCTAGACGGTAGTTTGAGGTCCTCTGACGAACGCTCAAAAATGGTTGAAATGGCTCTAAGCACTATGGGACTTAACATCTGAGGTCATCAGTCCCCTAGACTTAGAACTACTTAAACCTAACTAACTTAAGGACATCACACACATCCATGCCCGAGGCAGTATTCGAACCTGCGAACATAGCAGCAGCGCGGTTCGAGACTGTAGCTCCTAGAATACCTCAGCCACACCAGCCGGCAGCGCTTTTACTTTCTATATATGTATATATGACCTTTTGAACAGGACAAGCTGCAATTTACAGCTGTTTGCTAATGACGCTGAGGTGAACGGGAAGGTTTCGTAGTCGTCGAAACATTATAAGAGTATAAAAGATAACGTAGACAAAATTTATAGCTGGTGTGATGAATGACAGCCTGCTTTAAATGTACGAAAATGTAAATTACTGCAGATGAGTAAAGAAAATAATCCTGCAACGTTTGAATAAAGAACTAGTGTGTTGTAGCTTGACACAGTCACATCTATTAAACACCTAGACGTAAAGTTGCAAAGCGATATGGAATGGAATGAATGCACGTGATGTTGGCAGTGGTTGGTAGTGGGGAAGGAGAATGATTGAGTTCATTTTATTAGGAGAATACTGGTATAGAGTAGCTCATCTATAAAGTAGACGGCGTATAGGACGGTGGCGCGACCCATTCTTGAGTACTGTTTAAGTGTGTGGGATCCCCATCAGGTCACATTAAAAGAAGACATCGAAGCAGTTCATAGTTGTGCTGCTAGATTTTTTACCGGTAGTTTCGATCACCACGCAAATATTACGGAGATACTTTGTTAACTCAAATGGGAATCCCTGGACGAAAGACGACACTCTTATCACTGGACACTATTGCGGAAATTTAGAGAACCGGCACTTGAGACCGACTGTAATACGACTCTACCACTAGTAACGTACATTCGCGTAAGGGCCATGAAGATAAGAAGGGAGAAATTAGGGCTCGTACAGAGACTTTTAGACAGTTGCTTTTCCCTCACACTATTTGCGAGTGGAATAGGAAAGGAAATGAATAGTCGTGGTACGAAGTACCCTCCGCCTTCCCCCATACTGTGGTTTTGCGAAGTGTGAATTTAGATGTAGATCCCGTTGTGTTTACTGAAATTAAGAAAAAGAAAATAAATAGAAGTTTATCTTTCTGGCATGTGTGTTTCATTTCATTATGGATTTTTGTAAAGAAGGATGTGGTAAAGTAATTTCTGTTTCGTTCACCAAGTGTACAGAAAATATTTTGTTTCTGATACGTGCTCAGTGATAAGTCACTTTTGTACAATTTGTTCAGAAATACTTTAATAATAATGACTGGAAATTTATACAGGGTGATTCAAAAAGAATACCACAACTTTAAAAATGTGTATTTAATGAAAGAAACATAATATAACCTTCTGTTATACATCATTACAAAGAGTATTTAAAAAGGTTTTTTTCCACTCAAAAACAAGTTCAGAGATGTTCAATATGGCCCCCTCCAGACACTCGAGCAATATCAACCCGATACTCCAACTCGTTCCACACTCTCTGTAGCATATCAGGCATAACAGTTTGGATAGCTGCTGTTATTTCTCGTTTCAAATCATCAATGGTGGCTGGGAGAGGTGGCCGAAACACCATATCCTTAACATACCCCCATAAGAAAAAATCGCAGGGGGTAAGATCAGGGCTTCTTGGAGGCCAGTGATGAAGTGCTCTGTCACGGGCTGCCTGGCGGCCGATCCATCGCCTCGGGTAGTTGACGTTCAGGTAGTTACGGACAGATAAGTGTCAATGTGGTGGCGCTCCATCCTGCTGAAATATGAATTGTTGTGCTTCTTGTTCGAGCTGAAGGAACAGCCAATTCTCTAACATCTCCAGATACTGTAGTCCAGTTACAGTAGCACCTTCGAAGAAAAAGGGACCAAAAACTTTATTGGCTGAAATGGCACAGAAAACGTTCACCTTACGCGAGTCACGTTCATACTGAGTTGTTTCCCGCGGATTCTCAGTGCCCCACATACAGACATTGTGACGGTTGACTTTCCCGTTAGTGTGGAAAGTTGCTTCATCACTAAACACAATCTTTGAAACAAAAGATTCATCTGTCTCCATTTGAGCAAGGATAAAATCACAGAAATCGATTCTTTTAATCTTATCAGCTGCAGACAGTGCTTGAACCAATTTCAGACGATAAGGTTTCATAACTAACCCTTTTCGTAGGACTCTCCATACAGTTGATTGTGGAATTTGCAGCTCTCTGCTAGCTCTGCGAGTCGATTTTCCTGGGCTGCGAACAAATGCTTGCTGGATGCGTGCTACATTTTCATCACTCGTTCTCGGGCGTCCAGAACTTTTCCCTTTGCACAAACACCCATTCTCTGTAAACTGTTTATACCAACGTTTAATACACCACCTATCAGGTGGTTTAACACCATACTTCGTTCGAAATGCACGCTGAACAACTGTCGTCGATTCACTTCTGCCGTACTCAATAACACAAAAAGCTTTCTGTTGAGCGGTCGCCATCTTAGCATCAACTGACGCTAACGCCTAGTCAACAGCGCCTCAAGCGAACAAATGTACAACTAAATGAAACTTTATAGCTCCCTTAATTCGCCGACAGATAGTGCTTAGCTCTGTCTTTTGTCGTTGCAGAGTTTTAAATTCCTAAAGTTGTGGTATTCATTTTGAATCACCCTGTATATGCAGAGATTTTTTTGCAGTAATACTAGTAACATAAAAAACTAAATATAGAGTCTGTATAATAAGGTTCCAATGACAGTCTTCAACAAAATATTTCAATACATTTCTTTCATACCGGTGTTTCAATAGAGACATTCACATTTATCATTCTTCAATCCAATATCCTTCTTTGATACCACTGTTTTAATACAGGATATTTTTACGAGGGAAACGAGAAATAATTTACACTAATAATAAAAGTGACTTGGACGACTGGCAGCAGTTGAAGATAAACTGTACAACACGCACACACATACGCGCGCGCGCGGTATAAACACACGCACAGTATGCAATAAATTCAAGTGCAAACCCATATTTATAATATGACAAATTGCCAATAATATTCCATACACATGCATTTTCGCTACACATAAAGCAAACAAAAATATCACTCTTTCTCTCTATTGCTCAAGTGAGCAGTGTGAAAATGGCAGGGTTTCGATCCTGGTATCACAAATGAAGCGTTTGGCATCAAAACGCGACAGATCAACTTCCAGTTGCGATACAAAGTGTACCACATTGTCTCGAAATCGAACACTTACTTGGAACACCATATACGAGCTGAGGATCAGTACAATTTTTAAGACATGTCTACGTGACACTCCTCAAATGCACTGGTTATAACTCTTCTGTAGCTGAAACCTGGATATACAATTAAGTCAGATTTAGTTGCAACTGGTTGCTAAATTCCTTCCTGTGTTGGTTTACACCAAAGACGTGGAGCACAATGGTTCTGATGGAATCCGACCAGATGACATAGTAAACTTATAAAAATAGTGGCAGAAAGTCCAAATATGTACACACACAACATATCGCTAAATTTATATCATAAACAATAACCTCTAGTCAACCGCCACCACCACCATCACAACTAGTATAAAGTTGGAAGTGTGCTCGAGATGCACTTTTTTAAAAAGAAGCGACAGTTGCATGGAAGTATCTTCAGTGCATACTAATACCACAATCGATCGTAACTGTACCCTAATAACCACGCTCCTGTGCTGTGTGTCTGGATGTTTTTGCTGCCTCGACTTTGCTGCTCCTATTTGAGATGCCTCTATGCCTCACATGTACACTACTGGCCATTAAAATTGCTACAGCAAGAAGAAATGCAGATGATAAACGGGTATTCATTTGACAAATATATTATACTAGAAGTGACATGTCATTACACACTCCTGGAAATGGAAAAAAGAACACATTGACACCGGTGTGTAAGACCCACCATACTTGCTCCGGACACTGCGAGAGGGCTGTACAAGCAATGATGACACGCACGGCACAGCGGACACACCAGGAACCGCGGTGTTAGCCGTCGAATGGCGCTAGCTGCGCAGCATTTGTGCACCGTCGCCGTCAGTGTCAGCCAGTTTGCCGTGGCATACGGAGCTCCATCGCAGTCTTTAACACTGGTAGCATGCCGCGACAGCGTGCACGTGAACCGTATGTGCAGTTGACGGACTTTGAGCGAGGGCGTATAGTGGGCATGCGGGAGGACGGGTGGACGTACCGCCGAATTGCTCAACACGTGGGGCGTGAGGTCTCCACAGTACATCGATGTTGTCGCCAGTGGTCGGCGGAAGGTGCACGTGCCCGTCGACCTGGGACCGGACCGCAGCGACGCACGGATGCACGCCAAGATCGTAGGATCCTACGCAGTGCCGTAGGGGACCGCACCGCCACTTCCCAGCAAATTAGGGACACTGTTGCTCCTGGAGTATCGGCGAGGACCATTCGCAGCCGTCTCCATGAAGCTGGGCTACGGTCCCGCACACCGTTAGGCCGTCTTCCGCTCACGCCCCAACATCGTGCAGCCCGCCTCCAGTGGTGTCGCGACAGGCGTGAATGGAGGGACGAATGGAGACGTGTCGTCTTCAGCGATGAGAGTCGCTTCTGCCTTGGTGCCAACGATGGTCGTATGCGTGTTTGGCGCCGTGCAGGTGAGCGCCACAATCAGGACTGCATACGACCGAGGCACACAGAGCCAACACCCGGCATCATGGTGTGGGGTGCGATCTCCTACACTGGCCGTACACCTCTGGTGATCGTCGAGGGGACACTGAATAGTGCACGGTACATCCAAACCGTCATCGAACCCATCGTTCTACCATTCCTAGACCGGCAAGGGAACTTGCTGTTCCAACAGGACAATGCACGTCCGCATGTATCCCGTGCCACCCAACGTGCTCTAGAAGGTGTAAGTCAACTACCCTGACCAGCAAGATCTCCGGATCTGTCCCCCATTGAGCATGTTTGGGACTGGATGAAGCGTCGTCTCACGCGGTCTGCACGTACAGCACGAACGCTGGTCCCACTGAGGCGCCAGGTGGAAATGGCATGGCAAGCCGTTCCACAGGACTACATCCAGCATCTCTACGATCGTCTCCATGGGAGAATAGCAGCCTGCATTGCTGCGAAAGGTGGATATACACTGTAATAGTGCCGACATTGTACATGCTCTGTTGCCTGTGTTTATGTGCCTGTGGTTCTGTCAGTGTGATCATGTGATGTATCTGACCCCAGGAATGTGTCAATAAAGTTTCCCCTTCCTGGGACAATGAATTCACGGTGTTCTTATTTCAATTTCCAGGCGTGTATTTTCACGCAATTCGGGTGCATAGATCATGAGAAATCAGTAACCAGAACAACCACCTTTGGCCGTAATAGCGTCCTTGATACTCCTGGGCATTGAGTCAAACAGAGCTTGGATGGCGAGTACAGGTACAGCTGCTCATGCAGCTTCAACACAATACCACAGTTCATCAAGAGTAGTGAGTGGCGTATTGTGACGAAACAGTTGCTCGGCCACCATTGACCGGACATTTTCAATTGGTAAGAGATCTAGAGAATGTGCTGGCCAGGGCAGCAGTCGAACGTTTTCTGTATCTAGGAAAGCCCGTACAGGACCTGCAACATGCGGTCGTGCATTATCCTGTTGAAATGAATGGTTTCGCAGGGATCGAATGAAGGGTAGAGCCACGGGTCGTCACACATTTGAAACGTAACGTCCACTGTTCAAATTGCCGTCAATGCGAACAAGTGTTGACCGACACGTGTAACCAATGGCACACCATACCATCACGGCAGGTGATACGCCAGTATGACGATGACGAATACACGCTTCCAATGTGCGTTCACCGCGATGTCGCCAAACACGGATGCGAACATCATGATGCTGTAAACAGAATCAGGATTCATCCGAAAAAATGACGTTTTGCCATTCGTGCACCCAGGTTCGTCGTTGAGTACACTACCGCAGGCGCTCCTGTCGGTGATGCAGCGTCAAGGGTAACCGCCGCCGTGGTCTCCGAGCTGATAGTCCAAGCTGCTGGTTGTCGTCTTGCAAACGTCCCCATCTGTTGGCTCAGGGATCAAGACGTGGCTACACGATCCCTTACAGCCATGCGGTCGTTTAAAATTACCCTCCTGAACCCACCGATTCCATATTCTGCTAACAGTCATTGGATCTCGACCAACGCAAGGAGCAATGTCGCGATACGATAAACGGAAATCGCGATAGGCTTCAATCTGACCTTTATCAAAGTTGGGAACGTGAGGTTACGCATTTCTTCTCCTTACACGAGGCATCACAACAACGTTTCACCAGGCAACGCCGGTCAACTGCTGTTTGTGTACGAGAAATCGGTTGGAAACTTTCCTGATGCCAGCACGATGTAGGCGTTGCCACCGGCGCCAACCTTGTGTGATTGCTCTGAAAAGCTAATCATTTGCATATCACAGCATCTTCTTGCTGTCAGTTAAATTTCGCGTCTGTAGCACGTCATCTTCGTGGTGTAGCGATTTTAATGCCCAGTAGTGTATTTTTGTATTTTCAGTAGCAGTTCCGCTGTATTTTATATGTTTTACCTCTAGATCTACATGTTACTGAAAGTAGCGAGCCGTCTTATGATGCCAAAGTTTCTAAAGGTGTCGTTCTGAGTCCGATGTAACTGTTTGTAGCTCTGTCACACAGGGGGTAAATGTTACTCTCGCGCCAGTTCGGAACTGAGAGCTACTGACTCTTACTCTTTACAGTGCGTCAACATTTTCATGGAGCAAGCGACCAACCGCGGCGCTCATCGTCTCTTCATTGCCCTTTTAATGGCTGGTACACATTATTCGCAATGTAGACAACGAGATTAGTTGTAGTTGCTGAGTGGAAGCAATCTCCCCTGTCTGTAAACATATATTTCGTAAGTCAGTAACGCACCAGAGTAGACTTCATTCAGAATCTTTGATTGCTATACAATGAATATATCAAGCGAATCTTGGAAGATAATTCTGTCATTCCAGGGAGTAAAAAAAACTGTCACAGCGTTAACAGACAAGTTTCTCTTGACCCTATCCAAGTCGTAGCAGGTCGATTACGTTTCTACAGGCAATGTCTTTCTTGAGTGGCTTACAATTTAGGAGTTCATCTTGTGCAACAGCGATGTTTGCGGCTTAAATACTTTTCCTACGACATCGTGAGGAGTATTTTAGTATTTATTGTTAGGGACAAGGATGGAAAGTTGGAAAGACCATCTCGGTACATACGAAAGAAAATAAATGTAATCCAGTGAGTTACACTGGCATTGACATCGACAAGTAGCAGGAAGTGTAAAGAAATATATTACCTTTAGACGTCAGACCAGCATGGATTTGGGAAGAATCATTCTTTTGAGACATAACTGGCACTTTATTCACACGACGTACTGCGTAGAACAGCTCTCAAATCTATTCCATGTTTACAGAGTTTCAAAAAGGCTTTTCATTCCTCGTAAGCTGCTTCCAACCACATTGCTTTCCTACGGCCTATCGTCTCAGTTGTGCGACTGGATTTTGATTTCCTGCCTTAAAGGTCACAGTTCAAAGTAACTGGCGGGACGTCACGTAGTGAAACCGAAGTTATGTGTGTGATGCCGCAAGTAAAGGTATGTAGAACTTCTGCTATTTCTAATACATATAAAATATTTAGCAGACAATCAGACCAGAATTGCAAAATGATGTTTAAGGTACAGCTTCACGGTGAAAAACATGACAATTGACCACACACAATAGAATGTATTACGTTCTCCACACGAATACGAAAACCATTAAGTTAAAGTTAGCTTACACGATAAATCAGTCAAATTTAAAGTTTCTCAATTCAACTAAATATCTAGGAGCTACGATCATGAACAGCTTAAATTATAACTGTCATATCTAAAATATTGTGAGGAAGGCAACCCAAAGACGACGTTTTACTGGTAGAATTCGTAGAAGATGCAACAAAGCAATTAAAATGACCGCCTACAGCACACTTTCAGTTCTCTTCGTGGTTATTTCAGCACGGTATGCGGTCCCTGGGAGGTAGGACTGACGGAAGACATCGAAAAATTTCAGAGGAGCTCGTTTTGTATTATCACGAAATAGAGGAAATAGTGTCACGTTCATAGCGAACGATTTAATATGGAAGTCAATGAAACGTAGGCGAGTTACATCCTGGCAAGATGTTTTCAGTAAATTCCAATGGCCAATCTCTTCCTCTGAATGCCACAATGTTTTGTTTACTCCGACGTACGTAACAGACATGTCCATTGTGATAAGAGACATCAGTGCTGGCAAGATAGGGCATAGTTGTTCATTATTTCCACGCACGGTAAAGAAATATTTTGACAGTGGTTCAAAGAACCCCCTTCCAAGCACTTAATTGTGAACTGTAGAGTATTCATATAGATGTGGATGCAGATACAGCTGTCAAGGGAGGGGTTGCAAGAAGAAGGGAGTGATCTAGGAATTGATAGGTATGTAGAAATAGAAAATAAAAGAGTGTGAAGCTTGCAAAGTATTCCGTACTTAGACGTATGCCACAGTTTTATCTTAGGGAAGAGAGAAAAGAAAGGAATGTTTTTAGAACGAAGAATGGATTATAGGTAAGGGAATAAAAAAGAATACAATATCATAGGATTTGAGAGAAATGATACAGGACAGTAAAGAAAGCAGAAATTGAACGAGAACGTATAGTTTTAATGGAAACCGCTAGGTTTGTTTATAACGTTTTGGGAGAACAGGGTAGAACGGCAACTGAGGTGATAATGTAAGACAGGTGAAGGAGAGTGAGAGAGAGAAGCGCCCTTCAGCCTTCTGCGAATCGTCTCACTGGACCCGCGGAAGTTAGTCTCCCGCCGCAACTGATTCGCGTTCAAAAAGGGATTTTCTCTGCCCTTAGACACTAGCTCTCTGTCTTACTGCTGTGAGCTCACTCTGTTCCTGCCTGAGTCAGGAGCTCAGTTGGTTGTGCCTCTTTGAAGGTATTTCCTCCACCATCTCTTTGCCGTGGTACGTGGCACGTCATAACTTCTGCCAGTTTCTCTCATGGACCATCCACCCTTTTCAATAGAGACGACGGCTCTGTCTCGAGTTGATCTCTCCCACTGAGCCATTGCCACAGACGGCCTGATGTGTATTTCTACTTGCCGCTCTTATAATTGACCGCAGGAAAAGAGCCATACGCTGTGACCATGCCGGTCCGTCCTGGGCTGGTGAACAATTGGCTCGCCACCGTCGCTTCACTCGCTTCGGTCTCGCCTCGGCACCAGGCTGTAGCTGACCGGTCAGCCCATCAGCCGTCCAGCCTGGCTCTCCCGTAGCTCGCGAGCTACGGCTAGTAGAGGCCCAAGCCGCAAAACCACGCTCACCCCTTGAAGGCTCAAACGTTTCATCTATCCTACCCAAATCTGTAGTATAAACTAACGTGGCTAGAGCAAATGAGCAGGCACATCTATCTTCAACGTTTCATTCTAATATTTAACGAAAAAGGGTTAAATAATACACTCATAATAAATGTAGCTACCACAAAATATTTCAGCTAGCTAGCAATTGCACGGCGCAGGAAACTATTCTTTCTTGTAAGGGCCCTGCATTAGACCTCGCCTTAAGAATATTTGTATTCTACCTAAATAACTAAGCGGATTATAAAAGCAATCAGTTTTGGTGGCAACCTTGCCAAACAAGTGTGTATACTTAGTAAGTATATCATTCACATCGCCGAGGGGGGGTAGCCGCGCGGTCTGGGGGCGTTTTGTCACGGTTCGCGTGGCTCACCCCCGTTGGAGGTTCGAGTCCTCCTTCACGCATGGGTGTGGGTGTTGTCCCTTAGCGTAAGTTAGTTTAAATTATATTAAGTAATGTGTAAGTCTAAGGACCGATTCCCTCAGCAGTTTGGCTCCATAGAAGCTTACCACAAATTTCCAAAACATTTCATTCACATTTTGAGCACTTATAAAGTACACTCAATATCTCTGAAACAATAAGTGCTGCACCACGGAAATTACGTTCTGCTGAGGCACATTCACGAACATTGCAATGATAGCCGATTAGCCTATAATTCACAGTTAAGTGTTTCATAAAGGGTTCACTGAATCGCAACAATTCCTCGACCGTTCCAGTCACTTACGAAGCTCGAGAAAAACGAACACCAATAATCTTTATGTGCGAGTTCTAATTTCTCTCATGTTGTTACAGGTGTGATATCATTCATCGTAAGGCGGTAGCAACAAAAACTGTTTGCATTCGGAGGAGGAAGATGGCGGCTGAAATGTAGTGGAAATAACGCGCCGCAATAATTCAAATGGCTCTGAGCACTATGGGACTTAACTTCTGAGGTCATCAGTCCCCTAGAACTTAGAACTACTTCAACCTAACTAACCTATGGACATCACACACATCCATGGCCGAGGCAGGATTCGAACCTGCGACCGTAGCGGTCGCGCGGTTCCAGACCGTAGCACCTAGAACCGCTCGACCACCCCAGCCGCAGTGAAGAAGCGTTTGTTTTAGTATTGCGTTCCAACTCGTCCACCTGCCCCCTCCACCCACCAACATCAACGAACAAACGGAAAACATCCGCGACATTCTGCCCGATAATTCGCTATACTACAAAATCAGTTGCTTCCCTTCAACATTTTTGATGTCCTCCGTCAATCCCGTCAGGTTATGTACGCACACCGCTCAACAATATTCTAGAAGAGGTCGAACAACTGTAGCGCTGGCAATATCCTTAGTAGACTTCTTGGGTCTTCTAAGGGTTGTGTCAATAAACCAACATCTGTTTCACCTTCCCCATGTGATGTTTCCTAGTTACGTTGTTTATATTTGTAACCCATAGGACATCCATTACATCTATAATCCTCAAATCAGTTTCACTTGCCGATTTTTCGAAACTTGACGAAACCTTCTTAGTAATCATGTGAAGAGCATCACACATTTTTATGTTTATTGTCAGTTGTCGTATTTTGCACCGTAAAGAAATATCTTAAACATCATTTTGCAGTTCGGTTTGCTCTTCTGAGGAGTTTAATACACGGCAGCATTACCTGCCACAAATCTAATAAACATGTTATGATTGCATACTAGATACTTTATATATTCACGGTAAATCACAACAGCCAAACAGTTGCAGAATAAAGATTTATTGGAATCCTTGACCACGGTTTCGGTATATCTAAATATACCTTCATCAATATACTAAAATCACATCCTACAGTGGAGATACATAAAGCAATCGTGCCAAAGCCGTCGTCAGTAGTTAAAATTGGTTTAAATGGTTCAAATGGCTCTGAGATCTATGGGACTCAACATCTGAGGTCATCAGTCCCCTACAACTTAGAACTACGTAAACCTAACTAACCTAAGGACATCACATCCATCCATGCCCGAGGCAGGATTCGAACCTGCGACCGTAGCGGTCACGCGGTTCCAGACTGAAGCGCCTTGAACCGCTCTGCCACCAGCGGCCGGCGTTAAAATTAAAATATCACTTCCATCTAAACAGTATAATTATAAAGAGATGGTCGATGCGAAAACGGCATACTATCAGTACTTAGCCTGTGAACTAAGTACTGATAGTATGCCGTGATTTCTGATTATAAGGCCAACCCATCCGGATGTAGTACTTGAGGCATCGTAGTGGTTTATCCTGTTCAGTAGCCTGTGGGAGTCACTGAAACATACGGGAAAAGCGTGCAGTATTTGTGAGTCAGAATGATCCATTTGAAGACAAGAAACTTCTGATGCACGAAATCCAGATCATTTCTTATAGGAAAGACAGACAGCGTTTGCATGCTGTGTTGTAGGGCGATAAGGAATTATAAATTTATAATTGGAGAGAAGTAGTGACCAACGTTACAGTTTCTTTGCTGTATGATCAGGTACATCTTTCGCCGGATGGAAAAGGGTAGTCACCAGCTTACGACCAGTTACTAGAAAAAATTTCTACCGTACAGCTACTAATGAAATTTTGGAACAACTTATATTGTGGCTAAGGCCTCATTTTCCATGTGTAGTTGACATGGGCTTTGTTCAAGGTCTTAGCTATGGGGCACTTCGAGCTAAAACAGCCCCTAGCTGCAGGCACTAGCCGGTTTCAGTTTCTGAAAAGATTGTTCTCACTCTCCAGTCCATTTAAAAGTAATATTTTTACCCTGGACACAAAACAAAGTATAAACTACAGTATTTGCGTTGTGTTCGAAATGAACTTGATATAGGCTGTCAGTTTGCCTAGAACAGCTTGGAGTTCTCATACATCTGTAGGAGAAGAAACAGCCCCGGAATGCTTAGTCAAGCGACGACCGCCGTGGGTGTCAATAAAATGTCCCAAGTATTCTGTGTCAGTATTAGTAATGAAGGAGCGGAGGCACTTCCTAGGGGAAGGCACTGTTATTGATACAAGCGGATGTGCATGTTAACCACTATAAATTGTCTTGCTTTCTCATGCAGGGTTAGTTGACGATAAATGAAGCTAAATCAATGTTTGAAAAGGATTGTGGTCCGCAGCTCGTGGTCGTGCGGTAGCGTTCTCGCTTCCCGCGCCCGGGTTCCCGGGTTCGATTCCCGGCGGGATCAGGGATTTTCTGTGCCTCGTGACGATTGGGTGTTGTGTGATGTCCTTAGGTTAGTTAGGTTTAAGTAGTTCTAAGTTCTAGGGGACTGATGGCTATAGACGTTAAGTCCCATAGTGCTCAGAGCCATTTGAACCATTTGAAAAGAATTGTCCACCTGCTAGGCTGCTAATAAGCTCGTCAATTCGTGCAAGCGGGAAGGAATCAGTAACTGTTTGAGTGTTAACTATGACTTTAAAGTCAGCACAAAGTTTGATATTTCTCTTCTTTCTTGTGATCATAAGAGGAGATGCCAACTGACTTGTAGAAATGGGTTTCAAAACTCCCATTTGTTCTAATCTGTGGAGTTCAGAAGCAACTTCATCGTGAATGGCGTGGGGTTCCAGACGAGCGTAGCAAAACTTAGACTTTCCATTTTCCATTGCCCTTTAGCGTATTATGTAGGTCAATATTCTTCACATATCCCAATGTATTGTCCAAGAAATGTCCATTTTTGTTTACACAGCTGATGACTAATTGCTTCAGAAAATTGCTTATGGACAGAATGTACACTGTCGTCAACATCTGAACCAAATAAATCAAAATCATCCATGCCAAAAATATTGGGACTAGAACGTGACCGAATTACTCTCAGTGGCACTGATATAGTCGTATTTATATATTTTGGTTGCAAAATGCACTTTCCAAGAACAGAGATACTTTCGCCTTTGTAGACGGTGGAGTGTGCGGGTGTGATTTTCGTAACTGAAAGTGGCCTAATTGTATCTGGATTAATCAGCGTGACTGAAGCACCAGTACTTATCTGATAAGGTACAGATTGACTATTAATCTGTAGAGAGATAAACAGTGTGCGGTTTTTGCGCTGAATGCTACTGAGTATTTTGACTGGCGGAAGCCTGTATTTTAATTGTAGCTGATGAAGCGTTTAGCTACCTATTAGATGAGAGCTGGTGAGAATGTGATTAGTTTTGCACTGAGCATTTCATTGGGCGAATACATCGCTTTCGTTCACTGTTCCTGTGTGGACTGCCAGGGGATCGAGTACAGTTTCAGAATGAGAAATTGTACTTACTGCCATTTTTTCTCAAATCGAGATTTGCATGGAACCGACTTTACTTTTCGTTTCTTTTGCATAGACACTTTCTTTGTGAGTCCTGATTTACGGCAGTATCAACATTATGTAAGCCGGAGAAAGCAGTTTTTACAATCATGTCCCATATTACGTTTCGAACTAGCGGAGAAAACAGTGGTTGACGTGTGCCCCATCAGACTGGGTCTCTTCGACTTATCCGCAGTCGGCGTTGCAACAACAGGCACAATAAAGTCAAGTTCTGTGAAGTCTTGAAATGAGCTTCGATTACTTCGAGAACGTCACTGAGACCAGGAAGCGATGCTTTAGAATCTCAGCCCCTATTATCTGCCATGGTTTTGAATAATATCATCGTGAAGCATTTTGTCTTGAACAAGAACATACAAATTTATAGTTCCCAGTCATTCCCTTGAGTTCAGCCATCCATTCTTTCTAATATTGATTATTTTGACGATTGGTAAGAACAAATTTAAGATGACCAGTAGCTACATGAATCTGTGTTTTGAAGTAGTCGTATGATGCTCGAGTAATATCTCCGTAGGGTAGGGTTTCGGGCTCTAACTGAGAGAACAACTTGCGACACAATCGAGTAATATCTACACCAACCCATAAGGAATAGAAGCAGTGTCGTGACTCATCTGACACGTCGCATGCAGCGAAGTGTTGTGCTAGCTGATGCGGTAGTCCATCCATATCTCATGTCGTACATCGAATGACCAGAAGTTTGGAGGAGGCGGCACCTGGCTGCGGTCATCCTGTGCTTCAGTCGGTTTAATTTTCTGGGGTTGTTTTGCTTCCACCAATCCCCCATTTGCCGTTAGCAAAGAGGTTATTTCTTAGTTCAAAATGGTTCAAATGGCTCTGAGCACTATGGGACTTAACTTCTGAGGTCATCAGTCCCCTAGAACATAGAACTACTTAAGCCTAACTAACATACGGACGTCAAACACATCCATGCACGAAGCAGGATTCGAACCTGCGACCGTAGCAGTCGCGCGGTTCCGGACTGAAGCGCCTAGAACCTCTCGGCCACTCGAGCCGGCAATTGTTAGTTCTGAAACTAAATAGCACCGACAGATCGCTCTCTAAAAGCTGCCAATGCATACACAAATTAAAGACGCTTGAAATAGACAGTCCACGCAAAATTATTAGAAATGGCAATAAATACGGTAAGATAGCTACAAAAAGGTGCTTTACACTCCGTACACTTTCTAATTGAGTTATGCATAACTTTGAATTCTGTGGGTTCTTCTATGGTGCTAAGATATATAAAAATGATAGTAAAGTGCTTGACTGCAACAAACAGTCTTGAATGCTGAAGCAGATATACAGGGTGGGCCATTGATAGTGACCGGGGCAATTATCTCACGAAATAAGGGTCAAACAAAACATTACAAAGAACGAAACTTGTCTAGCTTGGAGGGGTAAACCAGATGGCGCTATGGTTGGCCCGCTAAATGGCGTTGCCATAGGTCAAACGGATATCAACTGCATTTTATAAATAGGAACCCCCATTTTTTCTTACATATTCGTGTAGTACGTAAAGAAATATGAATGTTTTAGTTGGACCACTTTTTTAGCTTTGTGACAGATGGCGCTGTAATAGTCAAAAACATATGGCTCACAATTTTACACGAACAGTTGGTAACAGGCAGGTTTTTTAAATTGAAATACAGAACGTAGTTACTTGAAACATTTTATTTCGGTTGTTCCAATGTGATCCATCTACCTTTGTCAACTTATCATTTCTGACGACGCATGCTATTACAGCGTGATTACCTGTTTATAGCACATTAATGCAATAAATGGTCAAAATTATGTCCGTCAACCTCAATGCATTTGGCAATACATGAACTACATTCCTCTCAACAGCGAGTAGTTCGCCTTCCGTAATGTTCGCACATGCATTGGCAATGCGTTGACGCATGTTGTCAGGCGTTGTCGGTGGATCACGATAGAAAATATCCTTCAACTTTCCCCCACAGAAAGAAATCCGGGGACGTCAGATCCGGTGAACGTGCTTCGACGACCAATCAACCTGTCATGAAATATGGTATTCAATACAGCTTCAACCGCACGCGAGCTGCGTGCCGGATATCCATCATATTGGAAGTACATCACCATTCTGTCATGCAATGAAACATCTTGTAGTAACACCGGTAGAACATTACGTAGGAAAACAGCATACATTGCACCACTTAGATTGCTATCGATAAAATGGGGACCAGTTATCTTTCCTCCCATAATGCGGCACCATACATTAATCCGCCAAGGTCACTGATGTTCCTCTTGTCGCAGCCATCGTGGATTTTCCGTTGCCCAATAGAGCATATTATGTCGGTTTATGTTTCCGCTGTTGGTGAATGACGCTTCGTCGTTAAATAGAACGAGTGCAAAAAATCTGTCATCGTCTCGTAATTTCTCTTGTACCCAGTGGCAGAACTGTACACGACGTTCAAAGTCGTCGCCATGAAATTCCTGGTGCATAGAAATATGGTACTGGCGCAATCGATGTTGATGTAGCATTCTCAACACCGGCGTTTTTGAGATTCCCGATTCTCGCACAGTTTGTCTGCTACTGATATGCGGATTAGCCGCGACAGCAGCTAAAAAACCTACTTGGGCACCATCATTTGTTGCAGGTCGTGGTTGACGTTTCGCATGTGGCTGAACACTCCCTGTTTCCTTAAATAAAGTAATTATCCGGCGAACGGTCCGGACACTTCGATGATGTCGTCCAGGATACCGAGCAGCATACATAGCACAGCCCCGTTGGGCATTTTGATCACAATACCCATACATCAACACGATATCGACCCTTTCCGCAACTGGTAAACGGTCCATTTTAACACGGGTAAGGTATCACGAAGCAAATACCGTCCGCACTGGCGGAATGTTACGTGGTACCACGAACTTATACGTTTGTGACTATTACAGCGCGATCTGTCACAAAGCGAAAAAAGTGGTCCAACTAAAACATTCGTATTTCTTTACGTATTTCACGAATATGTAATTAAAATGGGGGTTCCTATTTTTAAAAAACGCAGTTGATATCCGTTTGTCCTATGGCAGCGCCATCTAGCGGGCCAACCATAGCACCATCTGGTTTTCCCCTTCAAGCTAGACGAGTTTCGTTCTTTGGAGTTTTCTCATTTGATGCTTATTTCGTGAGATATTTGGCCCAGTCACTATCAGTGGACCTTCCTAGACAGGGTGTTACAAAAAGGTACGGCCAAACTTTGAGGAAACATTCCTCACACACAAATAAAGAAAAGATGTTATGTGGACGTGTGTCCGGAAACGCTTAATTTCCATGTTAGACCTCATTTTAGTTTCTTCCACCTACGCTCAATGGAGCACGTTATCATGATTTCATACGGGATACTCTATCTGTGCTGCTAGAACATGTGTCTTTACAAGTACGACACAACATGTGGTTCATGCACGATGGAGCTCCTGCACATTTCAGTCGAAGTGTTCGTACGCTTCTCAACAACAGATTCGGTGACCGATGGATTGGTAGAGACGGACCAATTCCATGGCCTCCACGCTCTCCTGACCTCAACCCTCTTGACCTTCATTTATGGGGGCATTTGAAAGCTCTTGTCTACGCAACCCCGGTACCAAATGTAGAGACTCTTCGTGCTCATATTGTGGACGGCTGTGATACAATACGCCATTCTCCAGGGGTGCATCAGCGCATCAGGGATTCCATGCGACGGAGGGTCGATGCACTTATCCTCGCTAACGGAGGACATTTTGAACATTTCCTGTAACAAAGTGTTTGAAGTCACGCTTGTACGTTCTGTTGCTGTGTTTCCATTCCATGATTAATGTGATTTGAAGAGAAGTAATAAAATGAGCTCTAAAATGGAAAGTGAGCGTTTACGGACACATGTCCACATAACATATTTTCTTTCTTTGTGTTTGAGGAATGTTTCCTGAAATTTTGGCCGTACCTTTTTGTAACACCCCGTATCTCTCTCATTTAGCAGTGTCGTGCTACGTCGATGTATTGTTACTCACTGCCATCTTTTGAACTAATGCTTAAAAGTCAGTAGGTGCACTTGGTCTGGGGGAGCTCTGAAGTTTAGAATAATGTACCGGCCAGTCAGAGTTGTGTGCAATGAGGTCGTGTCACATCCACGCATTTTCGTTGCATGAATGCAAGCCGCCGCCCCTAAAAGTAGCTATCCCGCCAACGACGTTCTGAGGGGATTTAAAAGTGCATTCTCTTGCATAGCTGTGAGTGCTCCATTGCGCCCGATAGTGCCATAATTTAGCCTGGAAGTCTACATTGTTATACAGTTTCTGGGTACCACGTTTCACGACATTTTCCCGCCAATAAACCACATCAAGAAGAAAGTAATGTGCACTGAACTCTAAAGTTACCCACCTTATTTGCAGAATGTTACTGCATTAATTACAGCATCTTGCTCAGAGAACCTGACAACAATTTTTTCATAATGTTGCACATCTGTTACCTTTGTGGTACAGGCCACGCTGCTACTCCTGAAACATACATGTAGTGTGTACACACAAAAGTAAGCCGTTAAACCATATCCTTCATGTTCCGACCCTCAATCGTGTTTTGCAGCAGACCAAAGAAGAGTGTTGTGCCTTCTGAATCAGTCATCCTTCAAATGCAATTTTGGTATTATTCATCGAGATATAGAATTTCGCCAGGCGGGATTAGCCGAGCTGTCTTAGGCGCTGCAGTTATGGACTGTGCGGCTGGTCCCGGCGGAGGTTCGAGTCCTCCCTCGGGCATGGGTGTGTGTTTGTCCTTAGAATAATTTAGGTTAAGTAGTGTATAAGCTGAGGGACTGATAACCTTAGCAGTTAAGTCCCGTAAGATTTCACACACATTTGAACAACATTTTGTTACAACCCCAAATCGGTAATACGTTAACGGTGTTGTGGAGAAAAGTGCTGCGGACTAAGAAAATACGTTTGTCCAGCTTTAATAATATGGCACTTATGTATAATATGTGTGTTGTATAAGTCGTTGTGCCACGAATCGGGCGGCCACTTCCACCAGAGGTTCGAGTCCTCCATCGGGCGTGAGTGTGTGTGCATTGTCTTTAGCTTAAGTGCCAGTGTATGTGGCCGAGCGGTTCTAGGCGCTTCAGTCTGGAACCGCGCGACCGCTACGGTCGCAGATTCGAATCCTGCCTCGGGCATGATTGTGTGTGATGTCCTTAGGTTGGTTAGGTTTAAGTAGTTCTAAGTTCTAAGACACTGATGACCTCAGATGTTAAGTCTCCTAGTGCTCAGAGCCATTTGAACCATTTAGCTTAAGTTAGTTTAAGTAGTGTGTAAGTGTAGGGACCGATAACATCAACAGTTTGGTCCCATAGGAATTCACACACATTTGAACATCTAAGGCGTTAGTCATTTACACGAGTCTGTTGCAAAAGTCCAGACAGTCATTCCATTAGAACACTCATTTTTTAACGTCTCCCAGTTCCACTTTTTAGCAAGCGTGTATTTGTTTGTTGATTGTTAAACAGTAAACCACGGGGACGCCGACAGGTTCTCGCTGGCTGTACAATAAGTAGCGTCTCCACTTTCATTTTGGCAGCGTGTGCTTGCCGTGGTTCTGGCGGGTCAGCAACGACAGCCCTGACCCACCATGACAGCAGCGTAGTTAGGCGGTCGAAGTTGCTAGTGATGAGCCAAGGCCGTCTCCGAGGAAGTGGCTTTAGAATCTACCAACACGTACCTCTAATGCAATGTACACTATGCAGAATATCAAAAACTCCAACTCATCTTCTGTATCCCTCGTATCCGAAGTATTATGTAAACAGCTTTGCATTCATCATTTTAATGAGAGGATGCCAATGTGAAACAACTCTCTTCCAAAACCAGGCAACTTTATGTTAAAATCAGTTAATTGTTTTTATGCTGAAATCAATCAGTTTTGTATCGAAAACATAGGCCATGGAAATAAATGTTGACAAGACGTGTGGGTTCATTACAACCCAGTCAGTTAGTGGGATAGTAACTTATATTGTTGTATGAACACATTTGAAACTATTACCGTCATTTCGTTAATGAAATGGAGGTAATCTATATTTTCCCTTATAATATAGCACCTTATCAGATGAGCTATAAGAACCCCACGTCTTTACAGCCCTTATGGACGCGTTTTATCTGTCCACAAAGTGGTAATAATCTAAAAAAACAACGACCATAATGCGGTAATTAGCACTAATGTTCGTTATTCACACCAACCAAAAAAAAATGGTTCTAATGGCTCTGAGCACTATAGGACTTAACTTCTAAGTTCATCAGTCCCCTAGAACTTGGACTACTTAAACCTAACTAGCCTAAGGACATCACATACACCCATGCCCGAGGCAGGATTCGAACCTGCGACCGTAGCGGTCACACGGTTCCAGACCATAGCGCCTAGAACCGATCGGCCACCCCGGCCGGCCTTATCAACCATACTTTTCAATATTTCTTATATTATTACCTTATATTTCATATTGTTACATATTTTACAGATTTGCCATTTTTTTCGTAATATGTACATAAGCATACAGGATTACCTGTGCCGTTAGTATTTGATCTACCAGGTATCCTTAGCACCCAAACAGCGATTTGGATTTACCCACCAAGCCAGAAAATCTACCAAGTGCCTGCAATATCAATTCTTCATCTTTTTTTCCAAATGTCCACGCAGAAAAAACACGTCTGTGAACACACAATGTAAACTGTCAAAGCCCCATTTTCGACAAGTGCATCTCTCTATTAGTATTTGCAGTAAATGTTAATATTTTGTATTTCTACCTCCACGTTCTGCTGTGTCTCCCATATCCGAAGGATAATGCAATCTAGTGTGTGTACCAATATACATCACAACTTTACCCAGTATTTTACCAAACTTTAGCATTGTTTGCCATAACATTATCGTTCTCTCAGTAGCCTTATTTTTGCACACAGAAGTCATGATTAGATATTAGGTAGTTACACACATCCAATTTGTTACAATTTCTTACCAAAGTCTTGTTTCATATCCAAATCCATAAGCATTTAAGTCCTACAGCTCTACCACGAATTTCTATTACCCCTTCTGTATAATACTTTTTTCTATGTGTATGTCTGATGTAATTTTTGTGCTATATCTAGTGCTGACTTCAAAGCCCTACTGGTTACGCCGTAAATTACGATTACTCCAACTGTATAACAGTTTCTTTACTAAGTGTGTATGTAAATAGTCTGCAGCTCGTGGTCTTGCGATAGCGTTCTCGCTTTCTGCACACGGGGTCCAGGTTCGATTCCCGGCGGCGTCAGGGATTTTCTCTGCCTCGAGATGACTGGGTGTTGTGTTGTCTTCATCATCATCATTCATCCCCATTACGGCTGGAGGATTCATTAACAGATTGTTTAGAAACAACAGTAAATAACAGCAAATGTTTCGAGAAAGCGCTTTCTTTCTAATAAATAATAGAGCTCTTTTCGAAGTTCTTGTAATATCTGCGGTAATTCCTTTTACACTGTATTAATCTTGGCATCTGCTAATTCTGCTTTGTAAGGAACAATAACCGGATTTGTAGATCTTTCTAATCACATCCATATCTACATTAATAGCATGTTTAGTTCCTTTACTTGTTGTTGTATTCGAATCTAAAAGAAGAGGTAACTTAGATTTTACAGCATGTTTTACAGAACAGAATTTAGAAAATACTTGTTGTAATAACTATTAAATGATATGCATATCTCTTTCTTAACTAAAAAATTTTTTTGCCTGTATTTTTTGTCCAATGTATTAAATCTGTAATTTTAAATACCATAATATTATCGCAGAATGGTTCTGTTGTTGGTTTAAATTCTTGCGGTGTTTGTTCCCCATTTTTATAGATAATATCTCCAATATTTGTAACAAGGTCATTATTGTCTAAATTTTCTATAAGTAGCCACAAGCCAAATCTTTCGGTGGTTGGTTTTACTTTATTTTCAAACAGTTCTCTTATAGAATATTTCTTTTCATTTTTAGCACAAATTTTATTTTCAGCAACCATTTATAAAGGAAAAAAATTAATACTGTTGTAAAAAGTAGCTAGAATTAAAAAGTTTACAAAATAGAGAAAATAAAAAGTAGCTGAAACTGAGTAGCTGAAAGCATAGTGACGTGATTTTCTTACCTGTATGAAGATGGACAACTGTCAGCCAAATCCTGAAAGCTCGTATACGATGAAATATCAAAAACACGAGCCGAATGGATTCTGTTACTACATCAAATATGTGAATGGCCACTATAAAGAACCCGTCGTGTACAGAGGACCGAACTGTCATAAAAAATTCATAGAATGCATGAAAACAGAGGTTGAAGAGATTTTAAGAATTTATTCTGAAATTGAAGAAATGAGACCATTAACTCCTGAAGAACAATCAAGACATAACAAATCCAAAGTCTGTACACTGTGTAAATGTCATTACTCACAGAAAAATAGAAAAGTCCATCATCATGATCATTTGACTGGAAAATACATCGTTCCATTGTGTAATGCTTGTAATCTTAAGCTAAAACATCCAACTTTTGTGCCAATCTACTTGCATAATCTGTCTGGATACGACTCACATCTATTTGTGAAAGAACTTGGATACGATGAGAAGGAGATAGACCTAATCTCACACAATGAAGATAGATACATCAGTTTTGGTAAGATAACAGAAATTTTGAAAATGAGATTTATTGACACATTTAAATTTATGGCTACGTCACTTGACAAACTTTCATCGAATTTGACTAGACATCAGCTGAAAAACATTAGAAATTTTTTCCCAAAAGAACTGTTCAACTTGGTGTTCAGAAAAGGTGTGTATCCATATGACTACATGGACTCTTGCAAGAAATTTGAAGAGGCAGAATTACCACCAAAAGAAAAATTTTACAACAAACTGAACGACTGTGAAATAAGTGATGAAGTTTACAAACATGCAAAATGGCCTGGAACAAATTCGGTATGAAAACTCTTGGCGAATATCATGATCTATACCTTCACTAACAGACGTGTGGCTACTGGCTGATAAGTTCGAAAATTTTAGATAAACTTGTATAAATGCCTATGATTTGGATCTGTCTTGGAATTTTACTGCACTGGGTTTGTCTTGGGATGTGAAGTTGAAAATGACTCAACAACGGCTTGATATGTTACATGATTATGATATGTTTCTGATGGTTGAAAAGGGAATAAGAGGAGGAATGTCACAATGTTGCATGAGATATATCACGGCGAACAATAAGTATTCTGAGCGATTTTGATGCTAACAAGACGTCATACTACCTGGCATATTTGGATGCAAACAATCTGTATGGTTGGGCTATGAGTCAATATCTGCCTTATGGTGGATTCGAGTTCGATGATCGAAAAAAAATTGATTCTGCAAAATTAAGTGAGACGTCAAACACTTCTCAAGAGGGATACATATTCGAAGTAGATCTTGAATATCCGAGGAAACTGCATGATTTAAACAGAGATTTGCCGCTTTCAACTGAAAATAAGATTGTGCCTGGCATTAATGAGAGCAAGTTGTTGACTACACTAAACGACAAACAGAAGTATGTAGTTCACTATAGAAACCTCAAACAATGCCTCTCTCTTGGGATGAGGGGTACAAAAATACACAGAGTTTTAAAATTTAAGCAATCTGACTGGCTGAAGAAATATATAGACTTGAACACACCAGGGCTACGAACGACTTTGAGAAAGACTTCTACAAGCTGATGAACAACTCAGTCTTTGGCAAGACGATGGAAAACATAAGAAAGAGAGTACACATAAAATTAGTATCAGATGGAGAAAAATGTGATAAACCTATAGCAAAGCCAAACTTTAAAGATAGAACTATATTTAACGATAATCTTGGTGCTATCCATATGAATAAGACAAAAATCACATTTAATAAGCTTATCTATGTTGGAATGAGCATACTCGATCTGTCTAAAGAACTGATGTATGATTTTCACTACAGGACAATAAAGCCAAAGTATGGGGAAAATATTGAGCTGTGCTACAAAGACACGGACAGCTACATACACAACATTCAGACTGAAGGCTTCGACGAAGACATGAAATCGATGCTTGATTGCTTTGATACGAGCAACTATTCAAAAGACAACATCCATCTACGGCATTCATCAAGTGAACAAGAAAGTTGTTGGAAAAATGAAGGATTAGTGCAACAGAAGAATTATCGAAGAGTTCTCTGGCTTAAGGGCGTAGATATACGCCTACAAGGTTGGCGACAAGGTGGAAGAGAAATCAAAAGGAGTTAAGAATTGTGTGATCAAAAATAGCATCAGCTTGGAAGATTATGAAGACTGCCTGTTCAACAATAAAGAAGAGTACAAAAGGATTAATATGATACAAAGTGAAGGACACGAAATCTACACAGTTGAAATAAACACGAAGGCACTGAGCCCATATGACAACAAAAGGCATGTCCTGGAAAATCGAGTAGGTACATTACCATATGGACATTACAAGCTATTGAAAAAATAACTTCATAAATAAATAAACTATTTAAATTTTTATATTTAAATGGAGACTCTAATCAAGAAGCTCAACAATGAAAACGCCTCGAAAGAGATTTAAAAAATAAGTAAGCTAGAGATAGATGTTTTGTATTATGTTACGGGAAGTGAATATCTTAATACTAGATATGGAGAAAACTTTGTCTAGAGCTCAATAATGATTTTAAGATTATTTTACCAGACAGATCTTCTAAATTAATTACTGATTGGGATTTTAACTATTTGTAAGAAGGGGACATAAAACTGAAATACAAACGAATGAAGAACTTAAAAATAATGAATTTCATGATATAGATAAATTATCGTTTTCCAGTTACATTTTATGTTCTTAAATGGACACCAAAGAGTGTAGTAAATGTCTGAATAAAAAAAGATATTAATGAATTTAATAGAAAGTGCATATGCGAATGGTGGGGACATCGGAGTATATGTAAAGATTGTCTTCATAATTACTAGCAAATTAAAGTTACATGAATGTGTGATGGAATTGTGGGGAAATGTGCACTCAGACAACATGAGAGAACAAAAAGTTTTTAGCTGCTAAGGAGAAAATCGAATAATTTTATACATTCACCTTTTAATTTCTTACGTTCTCCTCTTATGAAAATGATATTAAATTTAATTTGTTACGTTCACCTAGGGAAATGAGTCATTACCTTTATTTTTTTACATGCGCTTTCTATAGAATGAAGTAAAAATGAGTGAATTTTAACTTTCTGAAGTGCACCTTTGCTTTCTTACGTTCACCTCTTACATGAAATAATTAATGTAGAGTGATTTAGACTAGAAATGTGTGTGTGAGACTAGAATGTGAGTCAGTGAGCCAGAACTCAGAAATCTGTGGGTGAGCCAATGAATGAGGTAAATAGTCGGAATCTGAAAAATCGGTGGGTTAGTCAGAAATTGAGGTATTGAGCTAGAGGGTGGTCTATTGGTCGAGAACCCGGCAAATCCATCTACTAACCAACAGAAACATCCACAGGAATCCCAACAAATATTCAAATATGCTGGGTGAATCACCTAAAACTTGCACCGTAAACATTGCGGAAACGGGAAGTGGTGTTGATGTGCTTTTTCTCTACTAGACAGTGCCACAGGTTACCTCAGAGACGCAACTCGACTGACACATATCATATTATCACTTATTGATACACTTGATGGTGCAGATTTATATCTTTGAAACGAGTTGTGGATATAAGTAAACAGTGCCTGGTAACAGTAAACTTGTAGTTTCATTCGGTTACAGGAAGTGGCGTAGAGGATGCAGAGTGTGGAGGGCATGTGCTGAATGTTTGGCAGGAATCCAACGTTTCTGATTTAGGAGAGTATGTAGACCTTTATACGGACACAGATGTACATTTTCTTGCGAGTAGTTCAGGGACTTTCCAGGATGGATGCATCACGACATACACACTGGATCCTGCATTCTGTTACACTGAGCCAGGGCTTCCATGTCGAAAAATACACGTGTCTACATTGAACTACTGGCCGATGTCCACATATTGTGAATATGGAATTCGTGGGGCCTTTCCCAATGTGTCTGTAGGCAGCCCAAGGCAAAAAACTTGCAAAGAGTTCAGTGACTCCGACGACTTGAGTTACACCATGTACATAGATGTACACAACTTATATGGACGCACCATGCACCAATTTCTGCCAGTTGTGGGGTTTTGATGGCTGTCCGATTACGAAACTGTCAAATTAGGTAAAGTCACGGACGTGACTGTGGATTCTGGTGTAAGATATGTCGTGGAGGATGACGCGGCACACTCTAGTGGGCCGGCCGGGGTGGCCGAGCGGTTCTAGGCGCTACAGTCTGGAACGGCACGACCGCTACGGTCGCAGGTTCAAATCCTGCCTCGGGCATGGATGTGTGTGATGTCCTTAGGTTAGTTAGGTTTAAGTAGTTCTAAGTTCTAGGGAACTGATGACCTTAGAAGTTACGTCCCATAGTGCTCAGAGCCATTTGAACCATTTTGAACATTCTATAGTTTGTATAGTTGGTATTAGCTGCTATGTTTGGAGCACCAAGTTCAAATGGTTCAAATGGCTCCGAGCACTATGGGACTCAACTGCTGTGGTCATCAGTCCCCTAGAACTTAGAACTACTTAAACCTAACTAACCTAAGGACATCACACACATCCATGCCCGAGGCAGAATTCGAACCTGCGACCGTAGCAGTCGCACGGTTCCGGACTTCGCGCCTAGAACCGCGAGACCACCGCGGCCGGCGGAGCACCAAGTTCCACAGAGTTTTTCTGTCCCCGTGGTGAGGACTCCAGTGAGGGTGAAGGTGATACATTGTGCAGGAAGTATCTCAGTTTGGAAATGGAACTCGTTAGAGTCACCTGCACAGTCTCCTTCAAGCAGTATCCCTGTTGAAGGAGTATATTGATTTAAATACCGAACAGATGGCTTTCGAGATGTGTGCCTTTGAGAAATACTTTTCAAACTAGTGTGTAACACAAATTTCGGCAAAACAATGGTCCCATTGATCATAAGATAACCAGCCTCCCTACTACGTTATCGAGCTGACAATTTTAGGCTCCCCTTCTTTGGTGAGGAGTGCACTACACTAAGGAACAGGCTACTCGGGTAGTGTCTCATGCACACGGTTATTTTAGGTTAGAGGAACCTCTACCTAGAGGCAACTGTGACATGCCTGCGAAAATCGAAGACTGATCAGCCACACTCAATCTCAGAGGAGACTTTCGGCTTTCCGGATCGGAAAAAGAAAATATTAATGAGCATCTATGGTACGGTCGCAGAACTAGTCCCGCTTGTTCAGCGCAATAATACTCACATAATATTTGGAAAACAGAGATGGCTGAAACTGCAAACGAACGGCAGCGAAATACCAAATTCAGGTTGGGTCATATATCACAAGAACAGACCAGACGCTTGTGGCGACGGCGTATTTATGTAGTACCCAGTGAGGTTATTACCGAGACCGAAATGTAAATGTTGTGTGTAGAGGCAAGCATCAAAGATGGGTCAAACATTGTAATTGGATGATTTTATAAACCACCTGTGTCAAGAGCTGTAGTGGCAGAGCGCTTCGAAGACAAGAAATTTCTTCTTCGTCTTGCCATTCTAATAGGAGAAGACTGCAACTTTCCATCTATAGAATGGGAGAGCCGCGAAAACTGGTGTCAGAGAAACCATTCATGTGAGATTGTTCTAAATGTCTTGTCTGAAAGATACTTCGAGGAGAAAATTAACACCTGAGGGGAACGCAATACACTTCCTATTAACCAACAGGCCCGAACTGCTCGAATCAGTTAACGTTGAGGGGGGGAATCAGCCATCATAAGGCTGTGATAGCAGCAGTGACGACAGGGGAAAAAAAAGGTTGAGAAAATAGTGTTTGGTTAACAAGAGTTGCAGAATATCTAAGTAGCGAACATTTGATATTCAGTTCTGAGGACGAAGACGTGAAACCAAAACGGGTAAAATTATAAAACATTGAACAACTTGCCTTAGAGAGGTATGTGCTGAGTCAGATTGTGAAGGACGGAAAACAGCCGCCGTTATTCAGTACTTGTGTTTAAAAGATCCTAGGAAGGCAAAGAGAAGGCCAGATTTTGTTTAAGTGAACCCAAAGCTTGACAGACAAACATGCTGAAAGAGGCAAAAATGAGCGTGATGATATCGATGCGAGAAGTATTCAATGAATTTTGAAATAAAATTGTGCCAAGGAAACTGACTAAAAATTCTTGGTCTTATTTTAGGTTAGAGGAACCTCTACCTAGAGGCAACTGTGACATGCCTGCGAAAATCGAAGACTGATCAGCCACACTCAATCTCAGAGGAGACTTTCGGCTTTCCGGATCGGAAAAAGAAAATATTAATGAGCATCTATGGTACGGTCGCAGAACTAGTCCCGCTTGTTCAGCGCAATAATACTCACATAATATTTGGAAAACAGAGATGGCTGAAACTGCAAACGAACGGCAGCGAAATACCAAATTCAGGTTGGGTCATATATCACAAGAACAGACCAGACGCTTGTGGCGACGGCGTATTTATGTAGTACCCAGTGAGGTTATTACCGAGACCGAAATGTAAATGTTGTGTGTAGAGGCAAGCATCAAAGATGGGTCAAACATTGTAATTGGATGATTTTATAAACCACCTGTGTCAAGAGCTGTAGTGGCAGAGCGCTTCGAAGACAAGAAATTTCTTCTTCGTCTTGCCATTCTAATAGGAGAAGACTGCAACTTTCCATCTATAGAATGGGAGAGCCGCGAAAACTGGTGTCAGAGAAACCATTCATGTGAGATTGTTCTAAATGTCTTGTCTGAAAGATACTTCGAGGAGAAAATTAACACCTGAGGGGAACGCAATACACTTCCTATTAACCAACAGGCCCGAACTGCTCGAATCAGTTAACGTTGAGGGGGGGAATCAGCCATCATAAGGCTGTGATAGCAGCAGTGACGACAGGGGAAAAAAAAGGTTGAGAAAATAGTGTTTGGTTAACAAGAGTTGCAGAATATCTAAGTAGCGAACATTTGATATTCAGTTCTGAGGACGAAGACGTGAAACCAAAACGGGTAAAATTATAAAACATTGAACAACTTGCCTTAGAGAGGTATGTGCTGAGTCAGATTGTGAAGGACGGAAAACAGCCGCCGTTATTCAGTACTTGTGTTTAAAAGATCCTAGGAAGGCAAAGAGAAGGCCAGATTTTGTTTAAGTGAACCCAAAGCTTGACAGACAAACATGCTGAAAGAGGCAAAAATGAGCGTGATGATATCGATGCGAGAAGTATTCAATGAATTTTGAAATAAAATTGTGCCAAGGAAACTGACTAAAAATTCTTGGTCTTTATAAAGTCAGTAAGCAGATAGAAATAATCTATTTCATTGTTCAGTGACTATACCGACACCGAAACTGAAGATGACAGAGGCAATACCGAAATAACGAATTCGGTATTCCGAAATTATTTCACCGTGGAAAACCGAAATACTGTTCCTCCTTTCACCCAGCGCACGAACACCGAAATGCCATATATGAAAAAATGCCATTAAGATAAACATCAGTAAAACTTTTCAGGTGCCGGCCGCAGTGGTCTCGCGGCTCTAGGCGCGCAGTCCAGAACCGCGCGACTGCTACGGTCGCAGGTTCGAATCCTGCCTCGGGCATGGATGTGTGTGATGTACTTAGGTTAGTTAGGTTTAAGTAGTTGTAAGTTCTAGGGGACTGATGACCACAGCAGTTGAGTACCATAGTGCTGAGAGCCATTTGAACTTTTCAGGACTGGAAAGGCAGCTGGATTGGATGAGATACCTGTCAGGGAATATGTGAAAGAAGTTGCTCCCTTTCTAATACAGTCAGAGGACTGGAGTAACGGAGGGGTCATAGAGATTGGAAAAAAAGCGCAGGTCATTCCCGTTTTCAAGAAAGACTATCAGACAGATGCGCTTAATCACACGTTCTTGGAAAATGAAACTATTCTCTATAATGTTCTGCATGGATTACATGAACAGAGATACTGATAAGCTCAGCTAACTACACTACTAGTCATTAAAATTGCTACACCACGAAGATCACATGCTACAGACGCGAAATTTAGCCGACAGGAAGAAGATGCTGTGATGTGCAAATGATTAGCTTTTCAGAGCATTCACACAAGGTTGGCGTCGGTGGCGACACCTACAACGTGCTGACATGAGGAAAGTTTCCAACCGATTTCTCAAACACAACCAGCAGTTGACCGGCGTTGCCTGGTGAAACGTTGTTGTGATGCCTCGTGTAAGGAGGAGAAATGCGTACCATCACGTTTCCGACTCCGATAAAGGTCGGATTGTAGCCTCTCGCGATTGCGGTTTATCGTAACGCGACATTGCTGCTCGCGTTGGTCGAGATCCAATGACGGATAGCAGAATATGTAATCGGTGGATTCAGGAGGGTAATACCGAACGCCGTTCTGCATCCCAACGGTCTCGTATCACTAGCAGTCGAGATGACAGTTCCACATTTTTGCTCAGTGAACAAAGTACCAGCTTCCCCAGTGTCTCACCAGATTTGTGACAGGATACAGGGCTTGCTTCCAGACAGCAAGGGTCGTTCTTAACGGCATAAAATCAACAAATGTAAAGGTTATTTTGGAAGTACCCTAAGTGAGTCTTTGTGGAAAACAAACGTGGCAGATTCAAAAAAATGGCTCTGAGCACTATGGGACTCAACTGCTGTGGTCATTAGTCCCCTAAAACTTAGAACTACTTAAACCTAACTAACCTAAGGACATCACACACATCCATGCCCGAGGCAGGATTCGAACCTGCGACCGTAGCAGTCGCACGGTTCCGGACTGCGCGCCTATGGCAGATTCAGTAAGCCATTCGCGGACGAAACTGTTACTATAGGACGTTTACAACACCAGCAGACTATAGCGAAATGCAAGAAGACAACTGGTTCAGGGACTGGGAGCTGACGATGAACATAAATACACGTAACATATTGCACATAAATAGACAAAGATATCCACCGCTCTTCGATTACGCTATAAGTGACAACCACTGGGAACAGTAACTAACGTAAAATACCTTGGAGTAACATCCCATACCGACCTAAAGTAAAATGGCGAGATAAAACAAATAGTAGGAAAAATAGTTGGCAGATTGAGATTGGATTGGGAATTTTAAGGAAATATCAGGGTTCACGATAGAAGTAGCTTGCGAAACAATCGCTCCACCTATTCTTGAAAATTATTCACCAGTATGTGACCCTTACCAAGTTATTTTAACAGAGAAGATAAAGAAAACGGAACGATGAGTGATGCATTTCGTCTCGGAATCGTTTACTGTGCTGCTCAACAATTGCAAGTGGCACAGGCTACAACAGAGGCGTTATGCATCACGAACGGGTTTATTGTTGAAATTTCGAGAGCGTACGTCCCAAGAAGAGTCGGATAATATATCCTGCTACATAGTTTTACGAAGTCATCACGCCAAGAAAATTAGTGAAATTATAGGCCGTATGGAGGAGCTTTACAGTTAATTATTTGTCCCACGCGCCATTAGTGAATGGAATAGGAAAGGAGGGGAGTGTGCATGTGTGTGTGTGGGGGAGGGGGGGGGGGGGCGGGGCGGGGTTGGATGTTGGTACTGAAGAAACTTCCGCTATCCAATAAGAGGGCTAGATGTATAATGGAGCTTGCGACCATGGCTGTCTCCCCAGCCGGTAGACCTTGCTGACGGAAGACGAAATCCTCTGCGGTTGAACAATGTACAACTCAAACAAGAAGGTCACGTCTGCCCAGTTTTACACTACTGGCCATTAAAAATGCTACACCAGGAAGAAATGCAGATGATAAACCGGTATTCATTATATTATACAAGAACTGACATGTGATTACATTTTCACGCAATTTGGGTGCATAGATCCTGAGAAATCAGTACTGAAGAACATCCACATCTGGCCGTAATAACGGCCTTGATACGCCTGGGCATTGAGTCAAACAGAGCTTGGATGGCGTGTAGAGGTACACCTGCCCATTCAGCTACAACACAATATCACAGTTCATCAAGAGTAGTGACTGGTGTATTGTGACGAGCCAGTTGCTCGGCCAGCAGTGACCAGACGTTTTAAGTTGGTGAGAGATCTGGAGAATGTGCTGGACAGGGCAGCAGTCGAACATTTTTTGTATCCAGAAAAGTCTGTACAAGACCTGCAACATGCGGTTGTGCATTATCTTGCTGAAATGTATGGTTTCGCAGGGATCGAATGAAGGCTAGAGCCACGGGTGGTAACACGTCTGAAATGTAACGTCCACTGTTCAATGTGCCGTCAATGAGAACAAGAGGTGACCGAGACGTGTAACCAATGACACTCCATACCATCACGCCGGGTGATTCGGCAGTATGGCGATGACGAATACACGCTTCCAATGTGCGTTCACCGCGACGTCGCCAAACACGGATGCGACCACCATGATGCTGTAAACAGAACCTAGATTCATCCGAAAAAATGATGATTTGCCATTCGTGCACCCAGGTTCGTCGTTGAATACACCATCGCAGGCGCTCCTGTCTATGATGCAGCGTCAAGGGTAACTGCAGCCATGGTCTCCGAGCTGATAGTCCACGCTGCTGCAAACGTCGTCGAACTGTTCGTGCAGATGGTTGTTGTTTTGCAAACGTCCCCATCTGTTGACTCAGGGTCCGAGACGTGGCTGAACGATCCGTTACAGCCATGCGGATAAGATGCCTGTCATCTCGACTGCTAGTGATACAAAGCCGTTCAGATCCAGCACGGCGTTCCGTATTACCCTCCTCAACCCACCGATTCCATATTCTGCTAACAGTCATTGGATCTCGACCAACGCGAGCAGCAATGTCGCGATACGATAAACCGCAATCGCGATAGGCTACAATCCGACCTTTATCAAAGTCGGAAACGTGATGGTACGCATTTCTCCTCCTTACACGAGGCATCAGAACAACGTTTCACCAGGCAACGCCGGTCAACTGCTGTTTGTGTATGAGAGATCGGTTGGAAAGTTTCCTCATATCAGCACGTTGTAGGCATCGCCACCGACGCCAACCTTGTGTGAATGCTCTATAAAGCTAATCATTTGCATATCATAGCATCTTCATCCTGTCGGTTAAATTTCGCGTCTGTAGTACGTCATCTTCGTGGTGTAGGAAATTTAATGGGCAGTAGTGTACATATTATTTCGCAACCTCTTCAGCTCAACTTCAGAATACGTATCTCTACAGGTACGTGTTGCTCTGTATTCTATCATGTTTCTTACAATGAATGTATTTCACCAATTACATTTTTAGAAAATTGCAAGTCCTGGAGAATATATTTTTTTCGATCTTGAAATTCCACACATTTTTCTTCTTTCTTATCATCTTGGCGCTGCAACTGTTCTGCAGAGGGTGAAGGGCTGTCGTTGTGGGAATTCAGGACCAGATGTCAGGCTAGTATATTGCACCCCTATGAGGAAGTGGCTCTCTTCCTGCGATGTTCACACCTCCATGACTGACAAACAGCCCTGGAAGTATCCCCGCCAACAGAAAGATACCCAAACGAGCCTAAGTTATGTAGCGCATTCTAGAAGCACTCTGTTTCTTGTTGAAGCTAAATGTGCAGTTGAGGCAGTTATTTCTGCGGGAAGGTGCAGGTGTCCCTGTCTCCCTGCTACGTACCTGACTGCAAAGTAGGCATTTGTTTAACTCTGCATGACAAGGACCGAGTAGCAAGGGTAATGGTGTACGCTGGGTAAAATCTCTATCCGCTAAAGCTTGTATCTCACAACCTGGTGTGAGACCGTTCGACTTAACTGGGACACAAGTTGGTTTGTTGATTGCTTATCTTCCTTATCTTCCTTCGCGCCCACAGTGGTCACATAATCCATCCCCCCCTCTTTTTACCTCCTTTCTGTATTAATACAAGTGATTGCTCTCCTCATTCTGTAACACATGCGCTGTCTTTTCACAGGAGACGTCGTTTCTGTGAAGCAAGTAGCGCCTGACTAACACGAAGCGTGTATCGCAACACTTTGTTTGTCACGCTGTAACGATATACATAATGGATGAGTCCAGAGCTGGTGCCGTAACTGCCTCAGATTTGTATTATACGGCTTTCACAGTTACCGCAGAAGCTGTTGCTGATAACAGCACCGAGATAGGCTCATGTTGACGGGCGGGCTGCAAAACATCAGAGACTGGCGCCAATTAAGTGTCAGAATGTCACTACCATTTACTTTGTAATGATAACAAAGTCTGCGCGTCACCTTTACGTGTTGTGAGAGGTCATGACCTTTCTGCTGTAGGGTTAAAGCTTGCCCTGTCTCCTCTGAAAAATGTCGATATGCACTGTGGTTCGGAATCCATATTAAACTGTAAGTTCTCCGACAACCGGCTGGGAAAATCAGTTCAAAAGTCGGAGGAAGACAACGCCACACCACCTCCAACAGGACCATGCCTAGTAAAGCACGGTGTTGTCAAAACGATCTTCAGACTCGAGACTGCTTTTACTTACTGTGAGCCGCATGGAAAGGACACCTATATTGGGCTCTGATGACTAGAAATCTTCTAAAAACGGGAAACCCCGAGAAACAACACTGAAGTTCGGTAGCTATGTATCCTCTATCTTTGAGCGTAAGCAACTAAACAAGAAGTACTTTGGTGGAGAGGAGTGACTGAATAAGACGTACAGTACTGGCAGTGCTAACATCGGAGACACGAAATACGAAAATACAAAGATCTCAGTTCTCCTACGCATGAACTGTGCTCGTTTCCTTTCATGTGTTTCCGCGAGGAGGGATTCATTGCCTTTCTCGGTATAAACAATAATAACAGTTGTCGCCTGCACGGCGTTTGGCGATAGTTGTAAATTCCCCTGTGTGGAGTGGGTACCACTGCTCGAATGGCTATGATCAGAGCTCTAGTGCCTAGAAGACTCCTAGGTTACGATTTGAAACAAGTGGCAGCTACACTACTGGACATTAAAATTGCTACACCAAGAAGAAATGCACATGATAAACGGGTATTCATAGGACAAATATATTATACTAGAACTGACATGTGATTATATTTTCATGCAGTTTGGGTGCATACATCCTGAGAAATCAGTACCCAGAACAACCACTTCTGGCCGTAATAACGGCCTTGATACGCCTGGGCATTGAGTCAAACAGAGCTTGGATGGCGTGTAGACATACAGTTGCCCATGCAGCTTCAACACGATATCACAGTTCATCAAGAGCAGTGACTGGCGTATTCTGACGAGCCAGTTTCTCGGCCACCATCGACCAGACGTTTTCAATTGGTGAGAGATCTGGAGATTGTGCTGGCCAGGGCAGCAGTCGAACATTTTCTGTATCCAGAAAGGCCCATACAGGACCTTCAACATGCGGTCGTGCATTATCTTGCTGAAATGTAGCGTTTCGCAAGGATCGAATTAAGGGTCGAGCCACGGGTCGTAACACATCTGAAGAGTAACGTCCACTGTTCAAAGCGCCGTCAATGTGAACAAGAGGTGACCGAGACGTGTAGCCAATGGCACCTCATACCATTACGCCGGGTGATACGCCAGTATGGCGATGATGAACACACACTTCCAATGTGAGTTTACCGCGATGTCGCCAAACACGGATGCGACCATCATGATGCTGTAAACGGAACCTGGATTCATCGGAAAACATGACGTTTGCCATTCGTGCACCCAGGTCTGTGATGCAGCGTCGAGGGTAACCGCAGCCGTGGTCGTCGAGCTGATAGTCCATGGTGCTGCAAACATCGTCGAACTGTTCGTGCAGATGGTTGTTGTCTTGCAAACGTCCCCATCTGTTGACTCAGGGATCGAGACGTTGCTGCCATGCGGATCAGATGCGTTTCACCTCGACTGCTAGTGACACGAGGCTGTTGGAATCCAGCACGGCGTCCCGTATTACCCTCCTCAAACCACCGATTCCATATTCTGCTAACAGCCATTGGATTCCGACGAACGCGAGCATCAATGTCGCGATACGATAAACCGCAATCGCGATAGGCTACAATCCGACCTTTATCAAAGTCGGAAACGTGATGGTACGCATTTCTCCTCTTTACACGAGGCATCACAACAACGTTTCACCAGGCAACGCCGGTCAACTGCTGTTTGTGAATGAGAAAGCGGCTGGAAACATTCCTCATGTCATCACGTTGTAGGTGCCGCCACCGACGCCAACCTTGTGTGAATGCTCTGAAAAGCTAATCATTTGCATATCACAGCATCTTCTTGCTGTCGGTTAAATTTCGCGTGTGTAGCACGTCATCTTCGTGGTGCAGCAACTTTAATGGCCAGTAGTGTAGTAATCACGTCCTTGCAGCAGACCAGTTACAACTGTGCCTGTTGCTTGATGTAACAAACAGAGGCTCATAGTTGAAGATAACAGCTGTCTTCCGTGGCTGCCGCCGGTTGACCCAGCCGGGCAGTTCAGGAGAGGGAACGGTATTCTGTTCTGTGGGATACAAACCCAACCGAGGCCGGAAGAACGTCTGATTCGTTTCTAAGCAAAGTCGGGACGCGAAATTCTGGCTTATGGGAGACAATGAACACTCCAATGGAGATGAGTATGAATGTGTCAAGAGAGAAACTAGAATTAATCAGAGAGAGGAACGTGTCACGGAGTCAGGACGTCCAGTGCTGGTGTTGGTGGAAACAGAGCAAAAAACCATAGGAGTGCTAAATAGCGATCATGAGGGCAACTCTTGGCGCACATTGTTCGACACTGATGATGAGAAGAGTCATTAGGTATTGGATGTACGATATATTAATTTAGGCAATGGGTAGTTAATTAAGTAGGCAGGAAGTGTTTTGCGCAGTGGTAGTGCAATAAAAGAGTTCGTTAGCATTGAAAAATTAGTTTGCAAATTTAGTCAGAATATAACTTGATTGATATAATTAAAATGGTTCAAATGGCTCAAAGCAATATGGGACTCAACTTCTGAGGTCATCAGTCCCCTAGACTAAGAACTACATAAACCTAACTAACCTGACGACATCACACACATCCATGCCCGAGGCAGGATTCGAACCTGCGACCGTAGCAGCAGCCAGGTTCTGGGATGAAGCGCCTAGAACCGCTCGTCCACGGCGGCCGGCTGATATGACGAGATACCGTAAAGGCCAGTAGGTACTTTGTACACTAGAAGTGAAACAGAAATGGTTACTAGATGTAAATATTTGTATGTGGACGTACAGGTGTATGCAGAAAATAAGTATTTGTTTGAGGTGATGAGAGTCCACACAATACCCACAGAGTACTATGTGTGTGTCTGAATCATAAAGGCTTACTGAAAATAAGATCACGTAAAACCAGCTTCAGTAGTCACAAGTTTTTCTTTTTGTACTGTGGGCCATATCGATTCACGAAGTTTCAAAATGTTCAAATGTGTGTGAGTTCCTAAGGGACCAAACTGCTGCGGTCATCGGTCCCTAGACTTACACATTACTTAAACTAATTTAAACTAACTTATGCTAAGAACAACACACACACACCCATGCCCAAGGGAGTACTCGAACCTCCGGGGGCCGCGCAATCCATGATATTGTGTCTCAAACCGCGCTGCCACTTCACGCGACACTAGAAGTTTATTCATGAGAACATTGTGGAAGCTGAGACTAAAAAGATTCTTAAACTTAAAGACAGACTACAAATTTACAATTTCAAAAATTATTTTGGGTAAATAACCATGTTCATAACCGGCGGCGAGGGTGAGCGGTGAGAAGAGGAGACGAATAATGATTGGACGACTTCACGGCGAGGTTTAAGCTGCTGAGGCAGTATTGAAAGGATCGCAGTAATGAATGCACTGGACGAGAATTTGGATTCACTGGTCCTATAAGAAGACCTTGCGTCTTATTGTTGCCATTTAAAGGTAGTAGCGAGATCACTGAGCTATTATTACCGGTGGCCATGAACGTTGAAGGTTTGTTGCCAGATGGGGAGAAGTGCCTAACTTTTACATGCCAGAAGAGAGAGGTACTGTGCGACTGTTTAGGGAAGATAAGTTTCGTAACACGCAATGTCACGTAAAGATACTCGGGTCCGAGCAACCGGAAGTATGAGATTTGACTATTTATTGTTCGTATGCAACGATCGCCCGGTGGAAGACCATTTATTAAACTATTTTACAGCAGTAATACCACTGGTGAACATTAATAATTGGTAAGAGTGAGAACTGATGTAATGTGGAGACGTGCCCGCATCTCGTGGTCGTGCGGTAGCGTTCTCGCTTCCCGCGCCATGGTTCCCGGGTTAGATTCCGGCGGGGTCAGGGGATTTTCTGTGCCTCGTGATGGCTGGGTGTTGTGTGTTGTCCTTAGGTTAGTTAGGTTTAAGTAGTTCTAAGTTCTAGGGGACTGATGACCATAGATGTTAAGTCCCATAGTGCTCAGAGCCATTTGAACCATTAATGTGGAGACGTATATAGGTATGGCCAGGACGTACTTTTAATAAGTTTTTGCAGTTTTAATTGGTGGATTTAGAAAAAGATTCTGCTTTGTGAAGTCATTAAACGTATGTTACATTTGTGATCATTGCCCTATGAAAACATTTTTTTGATTAAAAACGAGTATTTTAAACTAGAAAAGAAAGGAAAAGACAGAGAAACAGAGATATGAAATCCCAACATGGAACTAAGGAACTATAATCGCTTACTTTACAATCACAGTAGTTGATTGCAGGAGGCTGCAATAACTGTAGGAATGTATCTTTAATAATGAAACTGAATGCTATTCATGTCTGCTACCTGTGACTATCCCTGTTAATGAACGATGTCTTTTTCAGTGACATTCATTGTAAATATTAACCGATATGTCCTTTAGATTTTCTCTTGGTTTTCTTGTCGTAATAAACTTTTTCTGGGCATGGAACCCAAGTCACATTAGAATATAATTTACACATATTCGTAAAAGTATTTAATAAGCGTAGCCACAGGACTAGAGTTGTTTTTTAAAGGCCTAAGAGCTTCAGTTCTTACTCAGTTGTAAATTTTTGAGGCCACAGAGCCATCATTTGAATCGGATTAACATAAATTTATTCATGACTGAAAGTTTTATAAGGCCATAGAGCCCAAAATACTGCTGCAGATGTTCTGTAAAATTGGTATAGTATCATAAGTCAAAGAGTCACAGTTTTTAATGCCACAGTAGTTCTTCATTATTCAGTGTTTTAAAATTTTTGAGGCCACCTAGCCGTATCTTTTCTTGTATACTTATTCAAATGTGAAATTCATTGCCGGCCGCTGTGGCAGAGCGGTTCTAGGCCCTTCAGTCCGAAACCGCGCTGCTCCTACGGTCGCAGGTTCGAATCCTGCCTCGGGCATGGATGTGTGTGATGTCCTTAGGTTAGTTAGGTTTAAATAGTTCTAAGTCTAGGGGACAGATGATCTCAGATGTTGGGTCCCATAGTGCTCAGAGCCATTTGAACCATTTTTATAAATTTCGTTGTAGGCCCACAGCCGTGATTAGCACCACTGCTGCATAATTTCTCGTTATTAGAATCTTTTATTATGTACACACGGTTTTCCTGTGCACAGGTTTTGTGTAAAATTTCTGACCTGCCAGGGTAGCCGAGAGCGCTAACGAGCTGCTTCCTGGATTCGGATTAACGCGCTGGCCCCGGATCGAATCCGCCCAGCGGATTAACGACGACGGTCGGTGTGCCGGCTAACCTCAATGTGGTTTTTAGGCGGTTTTCCACATCATACTAGGTGAATACTGGGCTGGTCCCCACGTCCCACCTCAGTTACACGACTCACAGATATTTGCCACACATTCACACTATTTCACGATTTACACTAGACACAGACAGCTGGGGTACACCATTTCCATCCCGGTGGGTATGGGGTGGCGGCAGGTAGGGCATCCGGCCCCTCCTTAAAATTAACCATGCCAATTCCATACTTAACCCTGCCGACCCTGCGCACAATGCGGGTAGCAAAAGAAAGAAAGAAGTCAGCCGATGTGGCCGAGCGGTTCTAGGCGCTTCAGTCTTGAACTGTGCGACCGCTACGGTCGCAGGTTCGAATTCTGCCTGGGGCAAGGATGTGTGTGATGTTCTTAGGTTCATTAGGTTTAAGTAGTTCTAAGTTCTAGGGGACTGATGACCTCAGATGTTAAGTCCCGTAGTGCTCAGAGCCATTTGAACCATTTTTGAAAGAAAGAAAGAAAAAGTTTTACGTAAAATTTTTGTACTGTCTGATGTTTAGTGGTACAACTGTTCAAAGGGAGCTACGTCCAACATGAAGACTTGAGATAAGGGTGTGGCCAGCTACAGCTGACCGGACGAGAGTATCTGTCCTTGACTGAGGACAAACAGGGGTATCACATTGCCAGTGCGCCACAAGCCCCATCTGCCAGCAGACGAAACGAGTTTTCTGCCATCACGTGGCGAGCCGTTAGATGCAGGTGCAACCCCGACAACTGCTTTTCTGCTCCAAGTGAAGGCTTACTCCAAGTGACGTCGAGCACAACAGATTACATCACGCTGCCCTGCTAACGCCAGCTCCGGTCTCCTGCCGAATGTGATGCAAAGCGCAAAGGTCATCGAACCCGTGTCGGCATATTAAGCTATCAGGCAGGCTTTCAGTTGACCTGATACGTGTACGAACCTGTGTGGGAGTCTCTCCAGAGTAAACACTCTATGAGCATTGAGGGAGCACAAGGTCATATGACGCAAGTAGTTATCACACCGTTGTCAAAGAATGTGAACACTCTGTATGGACTTGCATCATAATTTGTGCCCATCAGAGACGTGTAGAGCACTGCTGCTAATGTTGACACCTTCTGTATTGTGTGTTAACGGGAGAATGAACGTTCTTACATGATACTCGGCACACCACGTGTGAGTAGTGAAATCTGGTACGGTCTAAGAGCTAGTAACTCTGAACACTGTGTAGCAGCACGCTGCGAGCGAGGTGGAGATACATAATTAGCATAAAGAGCAGACGATTGACATAAACCCTGTGCTACACAGCATATTAGCTCTAGTTAAGGTTTGTTATTTGCACAAGGAACAGACTTAGGACTGTGATTCTCATAGTGCACCCGCGAGAAGATTTGGCTGGAACTATGAACACTCGATAAATCATTTAATCGTCTCTCATGCATCGAGCGATGTGCAAATCACTCTCTGGGGCAAACAGTGTGGTACCAAACAACAGCGATGTGATTTTTGCTTTTTATTTTGTGTCTTTCTGTCATGTACACTTCAGAGATAATTAGTATCAAAGACTGGCTGTCCGGCTTTATAAACATTGTAAGAACCGGCTTCTGTGCCGACATACACTGTTATTTGAATTTTAAAGCATTCCGTCAGCGATGCAGTGTACTACTTGTAGCAAATATTCTATTATCATGTTTAATTCTGTACTGAAGTAACGTTTCGATCACACACCGTTAGCGATGTCACAATTTCTTACTTTTAAACTCGTCATTTGTGAGTACTTGTAATGATTTACACCAATTTTTCTTGATACTGCTTTTAAATCTCATTTAAAGTGACTAGACGTCCCGTTTTGCACGAGGCAGTACCGTTTGTTAAGCTTACGGTCCAGGTGTCCCGAAAGATTTCGTCGGGGCGCCATTTGTCCCGTTTTGTTAGAAAGTTGCATTTTTTTCATTCTCTGTGTTATGCTATATAATATTTAAATCTGTATGTCCATAATGGCTAACAATAAAAGTTATGTTATCGATGGACAAAACTCGTTACGAAAAACCAATAATCTAAGTGGCCTCACGGTACAACATTTTTTTGTTTCCCGCGCTTCACTTCAACAAATCGATTCCATTCACTCAGCGACTCAGTGACAGTCGGAGTTCGGTGTGCATTGTTTCGGCAGTTTCGTAAAGATTCAATATGTCAAAACGTAATTTTTATGGATCTTGCATAACAATGTCCTAAAATAGAGCGATGTTGAAATATGTAAGTCAATGATTAGAAATGCATCTGGTGACTCAACAGATATCGATTTTCAGCGAATTTGTTTATGTTAAATAGATTGCTACTGCAGATAAAATTTCTCAGAGGAATATATCGAGGGAGAATGTTTCAGTATCTCTCCTCTCAAAAATTCTCATTCAGCAACTTTTCTGAGGTAGTGGAATGTGGTTTATCACTGCCTGGTATTAATACACCTGTAGAGAAAGATTTTGCATGCATGAACAAAATATGGACATCAGAAAAACGCAACTGAGAATTGAAAGGCTGAAAGCATTGTCGCTTACTAAAATAAATTTCAAATACAGTTGCCTTGAGTTTTTCAATTACTTGAAGTATGTGAGTTATAGAATGAGAAAATTCTGAAGAAATTTCATTCTTCAGAAAATACATCCAATGTGAGATTTACAACATGATAGTCATTTTGGTGCTTATAGTAATACTAATTTTATGCATAACATTATTTTGTATACTGGAGTAACATTGCCATTGTCATAACAAATACTTTGAACACTCCGATAATTATATTTTGCTTAGTAATAATAAATACATAAATAAGGTTTTAGATTTTTTAAGTCCATTAACTTAAAGATCTATGTTAACGCTAATTAAAAAAAAAGTCAGTAGAGAAGTTTCTTGTTTTGAACTTCAGAAAATATGGTCCCATTATCTTACTGTAACTACTCATTTACTGGTGTGTGTGTCACATTATACACCCCGCTACACAAGTGTCACTGATCAGTAGTTATCGGGAGAACTTCCAGGATATCAGTATTAATATCCATTAACGGAATTTTAGTTTTTTCTATGTCCGATTTTGTTTATATACGGACTTGTTCTTCTACACATACAGTAGCACACGTGTCATAAGATTAATTTTTACGTTTATTTTATTCTTTTGAAAAAGTGCTTCTGTGGTCGTTTTGCGATTATCATTATCTGTGGTTTAATATGCATCTGTTTCATGTGATAATGGTTTGATACACATTGAAGCGCCAAAGACACTGGTATAGGCACGCGTCTTCAAATACAGAGAGATGTAAACAAGCAGAATACGGCGCTGGAGTTGCCTATAAGAGACAACAAGCGGCTGTCGCAGTTGTTAGATCGGTTACTGCTGCTGCAATGGCAGCTTATCAAGATTTAAGTGAGTTTGAACATGCTGTTATAGTTGGAGCACGAGCGATAGGACACAGCAAAAAAATGACTGTGAGCACTATCGGACACAACTGCTGTGGTCATTAGTCCCCTAGAACTTAGAACTACTTAAACCTAACTAACCTAAGTACATCACACACATCCATGCCCGAGGCAGGATTCGAACCTGCGACCGTAGCAGTTGCACGGTTCCGGACTGCGCGCCTAGAACCGCGAGATCACCGCGGCCGGCTAGGACACAGCAACTTCGAAGTAGGAATGAGATGGGGATTTTCCAGTACGACCGTTTCACGAGTGTGCCGTGAATATCAGGAATCCGACAGGACATCAAATCTCCGGCAACGCTGAGGCCGGAAAAAGATCCTGCAAGAACGGAACCAAAGACGACTGAAGCGAATCTTCAAACGTGACAGAAATGCGACCCATTCAACGAATTCCCGCAAATTTCAGTGCTGGGTCATCAACAAGTGTCAGTGTGCGAACTATTATTCAAATGTGTGTGAAATCTTATGGGACTTAACTACTAAGGTCATCAGTCCCTAAGCTTACACACTACTTGACCTAAATTATCCTAAGGACAAACACACACACCCATGCCCGAGGGAGGACTCGAACCTCCGCCGGGATCAGCCGCACAGTCTATGACTGCAGCGCCTCTGCGAACTATTCAACAACATCCATGCCCGAGGCAGGATTCGAACCTGCGACCGTAGCGGTCGCCGGGCTCCAGACTGTAGCGCCTAGAACCGCACGGCCACACCGGCCGGCGACATTGCACAATCTGCGTCGTTCAATTCAGAACGAAAGACGTGGCAAGTTGAGCAAGGGCGTCGTTTTGCTGCAAGACAATGCCCGTCCGCATGTGGCGAATCAGACCAAAGATCTCATCACATCTTTTCGATGGGAGACTCTAGATCATTCTCCGTACAGCCCCGATCTTGCGCCCAGTGACTACCAGCTGTTCCTGCACTTGAAGAAACACCTGGGCGGTCAGCGTCTTCAAGACGATGACGAAGTCAAAACAGTGGCGTTGCAGTGGTTAACAAGTCAGGCGGCAGACTTCTATGAGGAGGGTATTCAAAAATTGGTACAACGTTAAGACAAGTGCCTCAATATTGACGGAAATTATGTAGAAAAGTAGATTAAGGTGCAGGCTTTCATGTAAAAATAAAATTATTGAGATATCTTAGCTCGTCGTTTTTTAATTTCAAAACGGTACTTACTTAAAAAAACACGCCTCGTATTAAGTGGTACCAGGGGGTTTTGAGCACGGCTCGGCCGCTTTGCAAGCCAACCTCATAAGCACTTAACCACGACGCCAGGGCTGTTAAGCCTCCCACTACATTGCATGTGTTAAGCTTGAACAGTTCACTGTTTTTATTTTTATTGTTTTTACAATTCAGCACACCTTCTTCCTGCTTTCATGCTTGATCTGTGTTCTGTTTTTGACGGGTTACCCACTGGGCCATCTTACCACTAAATCTGAGGGGGGTACTATGGGGAGTTTCCCTTGTTAGAGGCTTCTACATTACGTATAGTCTGTTCTTAAAATACCAGTCTCGATCTTCCTTTCCTTGTAATGTTGTATTCAAGAGAGGTAGTAGTAGCAGTCCACTAAATTGCTGGCCCATATCGTTAACGTCGCTATGCAGCAGGATTTTAGAACATATATTGCGTTCACAGAGTGAGGTGGCGCAGTGGTAGCACACTGGACTCGCATTCGGGAGGACGACGGTTCAATCCCGCGTCCTGCCATCCTGATTTAGGTTTTCCGTGATTTCCCTAAATCGCTCCACGCCAATGCTGGGATGGTTCCTTTGAAAGGGCACGGCCGACTTCCTCCCCTAATCCGATGAGACCGATGACCTCGCTGTTTGGTCTCTTCCCCCAAAACAATCCAATATACTGTGTTCGAACATTATGAATTACCTCGAAGGAAACGGTCTATTGACACGCAGTTAACATGGGTTTAGAAAACATCGTTCCTGTGAAACACAACTATCTCTTTATTCACATGAAGTGTTGAGTGCTATTGACAAGGGATTTCAGATCAATTCCGTATTTCTGGATTTCCGGAAGGCTTTTGACACGGTACCACACAAGCGGCTCGTAGTGAAATTGCGTTCTTATGGAATGTCGTCTCAGTTATGTGCCTGGATTTGTGATTTCCTGTCATAGAGGTCACAGTTCGTAGTGATTGACGGGAAGTCATCGAGTAAAACAGAAGGGATTTCTGGCGTTCCCCAAGGTACTGTTATAGACTCGTCGCTTTTCCTTATCTATATTAACCATTTTGGAGACAATCTGAGCAGCTGTCTACCGTTGTTTCCAGATGACGCTGTCGTTTATCGACTAATAAAATCAGGAGATCAAAACAAATTGCAAAACGATTTAGAAAAGATATCTGAATGGTGCGAAAATTGGCAGTTGACCCTAAATAACGAAAAGTATGAGGTCATCTACATGAGTGCAAAAAGGAATTCGTTAAACTTCGGTTACACGATAAATCAGTCTAATCTAATAGTCGTAAATTCAACTAAATACCTAGGTATTACAATTACGAACAACTTAAATTGGAAGGAACACACATAAAATGTTGTGGGTAAAGCTAACCAAAGACTGCGTTTTATTGGCAGGGCACTTAGAAAATGTAACAGATGTACTAAGGAGACTGCCTACACTACGCTTGTCCGTCCTCTTTTAGAATACTTATGCGTGGTGTGGGATCCTTACCAGATAGGATTGACGGAGTATATCGAAAAACTTCAAAGAGAAGCAGCACGTTTTGTATTGTCGCGAAATATGGGGGAGAGTGTCACAGAAATGATACAGGATTTGGGCTTCACAGGACTCGCATTCGGGAGGATGACAGTTCAATCCCGTCTCCGGCCATCCTGATTTAGGTTTTCCGTGATTTTCCTAAATCGCTTCAGGCAAATGCCGGGATGGTTCCTTTGAAAAGGCACGGCCGATTTCCTTCCCAATCCTTCCCTAACCCGAGCTTGCGCTCCGTCTCTAATGACCTCGTTGTCGACGGGACGTTAAACACTAACCACCACAAATTGGGCTGGACATCATTAAAAGAAAGACGTTTTTCGTTGCGACGGACTCTTCTCACGAAATTCTAATCACCAACTTTGTCCTCCGAATGCGAAAATATTTTGTTGACACCGACGTACATAGGGAGGAACGATCACCAAGATAAAGTAAGGGAAATCCGAGCTCGTACGAGATTGGAATAATAGAGAATTGTGAAGGTGGTTCCGTGAACCCTCTGTCAGGCACTTAAATGTGATTTGCAAAGTATCCATGTAGATGTAGATGTAGATGAATGTTCAGTGTAGGACATTTACAAGGAAATGTTTGTGCCGTATTGTATGACCAATCAGTTCGTGTCTTCTTCGTCCTATTGCTCTCTTAAATGACCTTTCTTTAGCAATCCTTTATACAATTTTCATTCTGGTAATTTTATCTGATCACTTTGCTGACTTTATCAGGCGTCCCTAGCACCATAATTGTCCGTGTTTCACAGCCGCTAACCTGCAAATACGGCTTTTAACCACCTTTTCCTTCAATTCAAAATTTGTGTTGTTCGAACGAAATATTTTTCTTTTATTCGTGAACATAGTTTTTAATTCTCTAATTCTTTGTTTTTATTTCTTCTTTACTTCTTCCACCTTCAGTTGTCTTACTTCCTAAATATTTGTATCATCTTGTTTGTTTGATTTAAATTTTGTTTTATTGTTATTCATTAATCTGTAAGAATCAAAATGAGGATACGTTTTCGTACTCAATATTTACAGAAACACCTTTTCCCAATAAAAGCGAAAAGCCACCGATGTAATACTCTCTAAAATGGGAGTAAACCTAAAAAAGAAAACACCAAATAATAATGGATACAATACAGCTGTTGCGGAAGGTGGCCATCGAAACATTCACATTATGAGTGTGCTACTATCTGCAATATCTTTCATGAAAAAATCCTGATAATCTGAGCTATCACGTAACGTCTAGATTTTATTAACTGTAGGTGTATTTAGGTCTTGCCGGCCGCGGTGGCCGAGCGGTTCTAGGCGCTTCAATTCGGAACCACGCGGCTGCCACGGTTGCACGTTCGAATCCTGCCTCGGTCAGTTAGGTTTAAGTAGTTCTAAGTTTAGGGGACTGATGACCTCAGCTGTTAAGTCCCATAGTGCTTACAAGGGAACCTCCCCATCGCACCCCCCACAGATTTAGTCCTAAGTTGGCACAGTGGATAGGCCTTGAAAAACTGAACACGGATCAATCGAGAAAACAGGAAGAAATTGTGTGGAACTATGAAAATAATAAGCAAAATATACAAACTGAGTAGTCCATGCGCAAGATATGCAACATCAAGGAGAATGTCAGCTCAGGAGCGCCGTGGTCCCGTGGTTAGCGTGAGCAGCTTCAGACACGAGAGGTCCATGGTTCAAATCTTCCCTAGAGCGAAATGTTTATTTCCTTTATTTTCGCAAAGTTATGATCTGTCCATTCGTCCATTGACGTCTCTGTTCACTGTAATAAGTTTAGTGTCTGTGTTTTGCGACCGCACTGCAAAACCGTGCGATTAGTAGACGAAAGAACGTGCCTCTCCAATGGGAACCGTAAACATTTGATCGCAAGGTCATAGGTCCACCGATTCCTCCACAGGAAAACACGTCTGATATATTCTATACGACACTGGTGGCGGCATGTGCGTCACATGAAAGGAATATGTTGTCGATGCACCTAACTTGTACACTTGGCGAATGGGTAAAAAGATTCTTCTACCTTGCCCGATTTAGGTTTTCTTGTGAATGTGATAATCACTCCCAAAAAAAGTGATGAAAACATAAGAGTTTGTCACATAAACTACAACAAATGAATGCAACAGTTTCACAGTCGCACAATTTTCCCTGTGCTCTGTCAAAACATATGTTTTTAACGTTTTCAAATTTTTCCGTGTGTAGACCGTCCAATCCTGCATATGTCCAAGCAAATCTGAACATGTCCTGGAATTTTGGAGAGCGAAGTTGATTATGTGTGAATTCCTGAACTTTGATAATTGACACACGCTCGCGTAAACAATACTGCTCTGTGTACCTGTGCAGCTTCGCAAAATCATAGAATCTTTTCACAAAGTAGTTCACTTGCCGAAAACCAAACACATCTAACGGTTGCACAAGAGGTGTACAACCTGGAGGAATTGTAATCACGTCTACTCCCACACTAAAATTGTACAATGCCTGATCCTTCTGTCCTGTATAGGCTGTATAAAAAATTTAACTTTTCACTAGAGGAAAGTCTTGAACCACGGACTTCTCGTTTCTGCAGTCACACACTCCTTGATGTTGGATATCTTGCACATGGACAACTCAGTTTGTATCATTTGCTTATTTTTTTCATTATTCCACACAACTTCTTCCTGTTTTCTCGATTGATATGTGTTCAGTTTTTCAAATTCTATCCACTGTGCCAACAGAAATACGGAAGCGTCCGATCCCGCCCGTCTGCTTTGACCCATGACGTCTCAAATATGGCGGTAACGACCATAAACCACGATTCAAATATGGCGCATATAAAGTCGTTACGTACATATTATGAGGACGAAAATACATCAAAAACAAACACACACGTTCCACAAAAAGCTTAATGACACTAACGGGACAAGCGCGGGAAACAGGGTTTTTTTGGGTTGGGACAAACTAAATATAAACAAATTTAGACACCCACTCCCATAAAAAACCACGCAAAACGACGAAAAAAACCGCCATCACAAAAGTCCCCAAATACCACTAACCACAATATCATCTGGAATCGGACACTTCCCTTGACCTATGTAGCTCAACAGCAGCTCCCGATCTCATAAATTTGGACCTAACACTTCCCTTGACCTATATAGCACAAAAACATCTCCCCATAACAACATTCACAGCCACACATTGGGATCGAACACTTCCCGTGACCTGTTATCCATACGGCATCTCCACATACAGCCGTCCCTGGTCCGAGACGCTTGAACTTTAAGTAAGCCTCATTTCTTCACATCATACTGAACACTTCACGGCTTCATCCAAAAATCCGAATAGTTGGAGAAATTTTATTAGAGACAACGCACTGTCCACTATCATAGCCGACAACCGAAAACTGTTGACCCTGTCAGTCATATCCATACCTAACAAAGACATAAAAAAAGCAATTTACCAAAATTCACACACAACGCCACACTCGCAAACTAAACCAAAAACATCACCTAACACACCACCAGAGAGCACCACCGATCGCATCAAAACGACACCTACAAACACGCCACTCTTACGAACTAAATTCCGCGCCGTCGTGACGTCACACACCACAACAGCCTTACGTCACGGGTCAAAGCCGACTGGTGGGATCGGACGCTTCTAAGTCTGAGGGGGGTACGATGGGGAGATTGGTTAGAGCCATCTGAACCATTGATTTAGGACTTGTAGTTGGCGTCACGGGAAGCTAGTGGCTGTGTGTGACGTATGAATCCGCGGTGCTTGCGGCGCGCCTGGGGGAAAAGCTACTAGCGGCTTCCCTGATAACGCCAGTGTGTGCCGGTGTGTTGCAGAGATCGCCACGCCATGGCAGAGCTGGAACCTCTCGACGCGGGCGGCGTTTGGGTGTGGGACGCCGACACCGACGCCGATGATCGGGTCGCGGACTGTCTGCAGCCGGCACCCTACAGCGACGACCAAGCCCAGAATGAAACCGGTGAGTAGCGCACGGCCCATTAGACCGCGAGCGAAAACACTGCAAGGACCTCGCCTGACTACTTTCCAACGGACAGCGGGTCAACACACGAAATGTGTGACATCAAACAAGCCTCGAGCAGCCACAGCCTCAAAGATTAAAACTGTACACACGCGTACAAACTCAAGCATAGCTCTACGCTGGTGCGGCGAAAGCACTGTGTCGATTCCGCGAACTGCAAAACATTTTCTGGTGTTCATCTCGGATTTTTAAGCTCCGTGCCCGTGCATATATTAGATATGATTAACACAGTCGGCCTTCTACTAAAGCACGACCCTGTGTGTGTGTGTGTTTCCCCAAACATGTTTCGCCACAGTCCCGTCGCACTCAGTGATTGTTTACTTATATGAAAATAAAAATTCTGATTACCTCTAATATACTGGGGATACTGGTACGTAGTTGCTATTGTTTATGTTTTGTTTATGTGTAATTGTGTCACACTTTTGGACTAGATTCAATTTTTTTGTGACTGCCTGCTCTTTTCAATGACAGATCTATAGTTAATGAAACATGTAATATGTACCATACGGTAGCTGTGTTCAGTTATTACCTCTGTATGAAATTAGGCTTAAAATTGTTACATCAGAAAACATACTGTGGACAAAAACATTACTATGTCTCAACTTCGACACTTGCTGTTCTAGACGGATAGTTTAATGTCATGTGTTAGATGTTTATTATCTTGTGTAGTTATAGCGGCGTTTACTTACGTCCTCGTTCATTTTCTACTGGTAATCGCTAGCAACGCTATATCCAGGCTCAATAACGGAAGAAATATCCGTTAATAATTTTGTGAGTGGTCCATACACTTTTCGCACAGTGCAAAAAGAAATTTCTGTTTTCTCCAGATCATAAATTTGATTTTTTTGCTTTACCTGTGTTGCTTGTACGTCTCTTTGGTCCCTATTCTGGGTCAATTAGTGGCTTTTTTTCATATCTGGGATGTCACACTCCCACGGAGCGCGTCGCGCTGTTTACGCAAGCACAACATTAAGCGATAGCTTGGCCCGTTAAGCCAGAACGTGTTTTGTAAATGGTCCGCGTTAAATCGTGCAGCCTACAGGAAACCGAGAACAGACTGGTCAATATGAAATGGGTACACCAATTTGTAAAACTGATCAGACGTCAAATATCGGACCTCGGAGACTATTCGTAGACACACGAAAAGTGGATGTGATTGCGAGTGCTCGACTTCAGAACTCTCGCTGAGCGTGTGGCACTGATTTATCTAGTGAGGTCCTGTTCAGACTGTGCATAAACACTTGAGCCGCCAAAGCGGATAAGATATTAGCACTAAATGGCCTCGTTACCAATTCGGGATACTAACGCCTTTCAGTTCAGAACGAGAGGTGCCACAGCGAACACTAGTTTCCAGATACAAATCTTGTGCCGCAAGTGTTGCCGGCTTATCACAAACTGAGACACCTGTCTGTGTATTGACTAGGCACCGATATGCTGCCTCAAATCAGATATAAATAGGCTGATATAAGCTCGCGGTGCATCTCCTTAGAAGGGCACACTAGTAGTCTTGGAAGCTCTAGATCGCTCCAGGTGCTGTTATGTCATGTCGCATCTATACGGCGATGGGATGTATGGTTCTAGGCGCGCAGTCCGGGACCGTGTGACTGCTACGGTCGCAGGTTCGAATCCTGCCTCGGGCATGGATGTGTGTGATGTCCTTAGGTTAGTTAGGTTTAAGTAGTTCTAAGTTCTAGGGGACTAATAACCACAGCAGTTGAGTCCCATAGTGCTCAGAGCCATTTGAACCATTTGGGATGTATGCAGTCAATGCAGCAAGATGAGTATACGTGGGGACGCGTCAGCGAACGGCACAAGGGAGCTATCTGCTCTTTTCTATGGTGTGAATGATACTGATCGATTTATTGGTGTATTAAAGCGGACTGTCTAACAAAGCCGGCCGCTGTGGCCGAGCGGTTCTAGGCGCTTCAGTCCGGAACTGCGCTGCTGCTACGGTCGCAGGTTCAAATCCTGCCTCGGGCATGGATGTGTGTGATGCCCTTGGATTAGTTAGGTTTAAGTAGTTCTAAGTCTAGGGGACTGATGACCTCAGATGTTAAGTCCCATAGTGCTTAGAGCAATTTGAACCATTTGAACTGTCTAAAATGTCTGCAAGAAATATTGTATGAGTGCTTGGCACAGGTATCCTAACACTCAAGGACCGGAGACGGGCGAAACTCATTTTTATTGATAGCCGGTTTCAAACCCGACAGGTATTGCTTTTGTTAGCGATCGCAGGTCCATCTCAACCAGCTTCTGTGTAAATATTGTGAAGGGAACTGAATGCAATGGCAATTTGGTGTTGGGTAATTCGCAAGAGGCACTGCTTTTCCAAGATGATGAACTCCTTGACTGGCCCTCTAAAGCACTCGACCTTAATCCAATGGAAAGTAGAAATTTGATGATGACTGGGTCCACTGCCTTCGTGAAATTATTAAATGAAATCATTCCTCTTTAAGCTGTTAAAACATTATTTATTGCGATTGCAGTTTCGACATGTGATTATTACTAAGCATTGTGGGATATTGTAAACCACTGAATAAAATAAAGCTCTGACATGCTGAGTAAGAGCTGCTTAATTTGGTAGTGCGGTTTCATCTGCTGAAGCATAATCTATTTACCACGCCTGCTACACGAAAAAATGGTTCAAATGGCTCTGAGCACTATGGGACTTAACATCTGAGTTCATCAGTCCCCTAGAACTTAGAACTACTTTAACCTAACTAACTTAAGGACATCACACACATCCATGCACAAGGCAGGATCCGAACCTGCGACCGTAGCAGTCGCGCGGTTCCCGTCTGAAGCTCCTAGAACCGCTCGGCCACCCCGGCCGCCCCTGCTACACGAGATTTCAACTTAAATGTTTATGTAATTTTTTCACCAGCTTTCTAAGTGTATGCTATATGGAATAGCAGGTAAATTCGCCACCACATGCAACAATCTCTTACACAGCATGTCATAGCTTTATATTATTGACTAAATGTTCAAATGTGTGTGAATTTCTAAGGGGCCAAACTGCTGAGGTCATCGGTCGCTACACTTACACACTAGTTAAACTAACTTATACGAAGAACAGCACATACACCCATGCCCGAGGGAGGACTCGAACCTCCGGCGGCAGGGACCGTGCAATTGCACCTCAAACCGCGTCTTATTGCCTAAGCTACAAAATCCCAAAGTGCTTGAAGATGAGCGCGTTTGGAAACCTCAGTCGCAATAAATAATGTTCTAACAGCCTATAACGAAATGATTTCAATAGAAAATGTCGGCGAATATTTCGAATGCGAGCTGAAACGTAGCAAGCAACAAACTCGCAATTTGGTAGCCGTACGATATGTTCTCGTAATCATTAGCGTTGGAAATGGGACACCTGTAAAAGCTTATCAAGTGTCTTCCTCGCCGTACTGAGGTCATCATCGAGGTTGGAAGCTGTGTCGAGCATGACGAAAAGATGTACTGTTGAAATTTCCAGAGAGTCTTTTCCAAGATAACATACACTACTGGCCATTAAAACTGCTACACCACGAAGATGACGTGCTACAGATGCGATATTTAACCTACAGATGCTGAGATATGGAAATGATTAGCTTTTCAGAGCATTCACACAAAGCTGGCGCCGGTGGCGACACTTACAACGTGCTGACATGAGGAAACTTTCCAACCGATTTCTCATACACAAACAGCAGTTGACCGGCGTTGCCTGGTGAAACGTTGTTGTGAAGCCTCGTGTAAGGAGGAGAAATGCGTACCATCACGTTTCCGACTTTAATAAAGGTCGGGTGTAGCCTATAGCGATTGCGGTTTATCGTTTCGCGACATTGCTGCTCGCTTTGGTCGAGATCCAATGACTGTTAGCAGAATATGCAATGGGTGAGTTCAGGAGGGTAATACAGAAAGGCGTGCTGGATCCCAACGGCCTCGTATCACTAGCAGTCAAGATGACAGGCATCTTATCCGCATGGCTGTAACGGATCGTTCAGCCACGTCTCGGACCCTGAGTCAACAAATGGGGACGTTTGCAAAACAACAACCATCTGTGCGGACAGTTCGACGACGTTTGCAGCAGCGTGGACTATCAGCTCGGAGACCATGGCTGCGGTTACCCTTGGCACTGCATCACAGACAGGAGCGCTTGCGAAGGTGTACTCAACGACGAGCCTGGGTGCACGAATGGCAAAACATCATTTTTTCGGATGAATCCAGGTTCTGTTAACAGCATGATGATGGTCGCATCCGTGTTTGGCGACATCGCGATGAACGCACATTGGAAGCGTGTATTCGTCATCTCCATACTGGCGTATCACCCGGCGTGATGGTATGGGCTGCCACTGGTTACGCGTCTCGGTCACCTCTTGTTCGCATTGATGGCACTTTGAACAGTGGACGTTACGTTTCAAATGTGTTACGACCCGTGGCTCTACCCTTCATTCGGTCCCTGCGAAACCCTACATTTTAGCAGGATAATGCACGACCGCATGTTACAGGTCCTGTGCGGGCCTTTCTGGATACAAAAAATGTCAACTGCTGCCCTGGCCAGCACATTCTCCAGATCTCTCACTAACTGAATACGTCTGGTCAATGATGGCCGAGCAACTGGCTCGTCACAATACGCCAGTCACTATTCTTGATGAGCTGTGGAATCGTGTTGAAGCTGTATGGGCAGCTGTACCTGTACACGCCATCCAAGCTCTGTTTGGTTCAAATGGCTCTGAGCACGATGGGACAACATCTGAGATCATCAGTCCCTAGAACTTAGAACTACTTAAACCTAACTAACCTAATGACATCACACACATCCATGCCTGAGGCAGGATTTGAACCTGCGACCGTAGTGGTCGCGCGGCTCCAGACTGTAGCGCCTAGAACCGCTCGGCCACCCCGGTTTGACTCAATGTCCAGGCGTATCAAGGCCGCTATTACGGCCAGAGGTGGTTGTTCTGGGTAATGATTTCTCATGATCTGTGCACCTAAATTGCGTGAAAATGTAATCACATGTCAGTTCCAGTATAATATATTTGTCCAATGAATACCCATTTGTCATGTGCATTTCTTCTTGGTGTAGCAATTTTAATGGCTAGTAGTGTATTTGACCCGCTTGTCTCGCTAAATGATCATAGAAATTACATCTTATACGGAGTATCAACGAAAATCGCTCGTCCTACGTGCCATTCTCGAATTACAACAGGAAACGGGGAAAAACTAGTAGTACGAGATACAGGTTCTGTACATGTTTCACCATTTCCTGGGCTTACTAATTTTTTGCCCGATGTGCTAATATTTTGAACAAACAAAACTGGTAAGTATTTAGGGTTGTAAACAGAATACGAACCGAAGAACAGCGCAAAAATGCAAAACAGCAATAAAAATTCTACGAGCAGTTCGGGGTATTACCTGGGGATGTGTGACACGTGTCTACCGAGCACACTTTCGTTCCCACACGACCTAGGCATGCACCTGCTACAGGTCTGCAGGCAGGTCAACTATGAAATTGGGATGTAATATGGCATAAAATGCTATAGATGTGAATCGGCGCTGTAGTATCTACCCCAACGAATGCAGTGTTATGGGATATATTAGAAAAGAACTGGGCACTATAGTTTGGGCGATTCGTGGGTGAGTCGTTCGTTTGAACGACTCTAAATAAAGAATCGTAGGAATCGAATCGTGATACGGACGAATCGTCGTTCAAAAGATCGTAAGAACGATTGCGTGTTTCCGAGTCGTGACGATTCCTAGTTCCAACGATTCATCGATTCTTAGTACGCTATGTTTCGAAGCCAACTTTCGAATCATGCCGAGTCGTGCCGAATGATTACGATCGCCAGATGGCAGTCAAGTGGAGGATGCGTGTGAACAAAGGAAGCTCGGAACGAACAAACGAAGTTCGTGTGCCGTAATAGTACTTGTGAAAACCAACCTGGCACTTGGTGCTGGCTGACGGGAACGAGCGTAAAGGCATTTCCCATTTACTATCGCTACCAGCAGTCACCGCGCCATCGCAGTTTAGTTTGCGCGAGTAATAGACGAACTCGTGGTGACAGAAACGATATACAGCGAGGACACAGCTCCCAATACACACGGTTAAAATAAAGAAATCCAAGTATGATGAATAAATACGTAACGCTTATTTGTTGCAGATGCAATGCAAAACACACACACCTTCTTTACACACGAACAATAGCACTTTGATTATGTATTATATTTCACGTATCTCGGAAACGGCCCTAACGATTTGGATGAATTTTTGTATTTAGTCTGGTTTTTACTTTATGAGTTCACCTACATAGTTCTATTCTCTCGTAAAAAGTCAATTTTACATAGTTGCATTCGTAAAAAACATCTGCCTCACTGTTAGATTTTGTTACTATAAAACAGACGTCTGTAGTTAGATACGTTCAAGCCACACAACCAAACTGGCATACCACGTAATTTTGCACCACCTTTCGCACAAATCGACCCCTCTTTCCTGGCATACTGAAATAAAACAGTAGATGCAATCAAATCAAACATGACCTTTCATGAATTAAAGCGCTACACGTATAAATCGAGAATCTCACTTCTAACGTGATATGCATGTTTACTCATAAATAAACTATTTCTGGCATATCTTATCATGACACAGTTCGATTCTAACCCCATTGACAATTTCAGACATGTCCTCCCATCTGTGAGTAAGATGTAGACCTTTTTGCATTTCGTAAGAATCGTGAAAGAATCGTGAACGAATCGTAGGAATCGATTCGCAATGTGAGATTAAATCGTAGGAATCGAATCGTGAAAAAGAATCGTGTTGCCCAACTCTACTGGGCACATTAGAGATGGGTCGAACTCGTTCATTCCCGTGAACTACTTCATTCATTTCACTCTATGCTGTGAAGCGTTCATTCATGAAGTACGGGAGCCTGGCGAAGTTGCACAGTTCGCCGCTCAGCCGCGGATACGCTCGCTTCGCCTCGCTCGTACAATAAAGCTTCGTAATACTTCATAATTTTACCAACAGATGGCCGAACTATGCAGTAACGTTCACGCAACGTTTTAGCTCTTACAACGTCTGAGCTAACTTATGTAGAGTATGGTCGAAGGGGACAAAGGAAAGATAAACAGAGAAGCTTGTCATATAAAGAAGGTATGACATTTAATCTTGCTCGACATTTTCTCATGAAGAGCCCAAAAAAGTCTTTATCTGCCAAGTGAAACATTATTTGTTGTATTCATGGACTGAAAACTAGGGCTCCAACGAAATGCAGTCCAATTTTATGTTCCTTTTAAAATTTAATCCAAAGTAGAATGTGTATGTTTACCATTGTCACAAAGTATATTTATCTACTTTAAGTAATAATTCAGAAGTTTTCCTGTAGATTTATTTTTGTTGAGAATAATAACCCTCCAGATTCAAAACGTAAACTGTCACCTGCAGTCATTGGTACGATTTCAGTGTTATTAACAAACCTTTTATTTTCATGTTGGCTGTGCGTGCTCACACAGCCAGTCTCATCATTTGTATCTGTAATATTCATTTGTCCGCAAGCGCTGCCAACGGTAGGCTACCGGTAGACGCGAAGTATAATTGAACTGCACAAATAGTCACGGGTAATTATGTCAGCACTGCAGGAAGCAGCTGACGCTGCCTTCCCCTCGCCCCTCACCACCAAAACCCCACGCAAACCTATCGTTTCCCACAAACGCCGCGCGATTCGTCGACAGGCAGTAGAAGAGGAACTGAAGTGAAGGGAGAATAAGTGACGTAGCGTCGATGTAATGGGATGAGGGAGACGGGAAGAGAGTGAGTGAACTAGAAAAAAGTGTGGAGTGTGTTATCTGTGAAGAGTTTGAAGTACCAGTTCATTGAAATTGAGTGGTTAGTTCACACTTCACTGGAGTGAAGCGTTCATTTAAACGACTCATTCACGAGCTCCCCATCACTAGGGCACATCAGCTGCCCGCGGTCACTATTAGCACGTGTGTCGACTTGCGTGCACGATGCGCACGCAGCTCTCGCATTCTATTATTCGCCTGCAGAACTGAAGACTACCGACAACACGCGATCGAGAGCTACGTTCAAGTTCGTAGTCACATTAGAAGGGTTCTGTGCATTGTGGTAATTATTATAGTACGACATCGCAATGAATACGTATGACGCAACATTACATGTCTACAGTATCTGATGAAGTGTAGCCTTAAAGACCAGTATTGTATTGTACGAAAGTGCCATCGAATGAAACAATAACAGCAGTTAGCTTACAACAACTCCGTAGTGAAGAAAGGCAAATACATTTACGTTAGCGTGCATACTTTCATGCGTCATCTCTCCACATAAGGCTTTACAAGTCAGTTATTAGGTTCGAAAACTGTCGTGGTGTATTCCTATGTTTGCCAATGTGTGAAATTTTATTTGTGGTATTTTCGACTTCCCGCTCAGTACGAATGTACCGTATTCCGCTTGGTTAGAAAAAAACTAAAGGCAGGTGCACAAGTTCAGATGACATCAGCAGATGATAAGAAAAGCTTTTATAGATCCGTCATATACATGTGGATGCGGGACTAAGGCTGCTCAATAAGTTGTAGAAAAAGGATGCCAGCAGCTGTAATTCTCCACAATTTTTTTATTTTGATTTAAGCAATCAGTTTCAACGTTTCATTAGAAATCAGTAAACATAAAACATAGTGTAAGTCCAGTTTACAATTGTAGATAATATTAGAACTACAAAAGTAAATCAGAATTAAATGTGTGAATGACCTTTAATAAGGTAAACGTAAAATCAGATTCTGATTGGCTTAAATAAAACAATAAGGCAATTATCATAAAAATGAGGGATGTAATTGGCAAAATCAAACGTATGAAATGATAAAAAGTATTACCTTCTAGTAGAGAGGTAAATATATTAGTACACACAGCCCCAATATAATGATTCGTTACGAAATTAAGCACGGAATGTAACAAAGACGTAGAGACATACAAAAAATGCAGGTTTTTTTAATTATAAAGTACAGAATCTGTTAATAACTTTCAAGTTAAAAAGAAATCTGTACGGATGAAAACACGCCAAAGTTCTGAGAGGAAGTGATACTGACTAATTTAATGCAATGCACAAAGTGCGCCAACTGGAATTATAGTGTGATACGGGCTATGCGACTATCATAAAGTAGGTAACAATTCATGAAAATATCTCTATAACAGAATAATATGTCCCACCTGACAAAGATCCCAGCAGTCATCAATTACTGTGAGAGGGAAAGTGTACCATGGCGACGTGATCAGTAAAGCATTAGAAGTCTAAAAGGTTTAATATGTCACTACTAAGTGAATAGGTGTGTTAAGTGTGACCCTATTAATGAGTAATCAAATATATTACAGTAATAGCACGTATTAGGGGTCAAGACACCCTTCTTCAAACGTTTTACCGATGCAGAAAGAGCATCAATTAAAAATTTATGTAGACCACAAGCAGGCAGAAATGTAAGTACTCTCATTTTTCCACAATTTCACATATTTTTCACATTTTTTGTAGTTCCCAAATTTTACGTTTTTTCCTAATTTTTTCATATTTTTCTCAAATTTTATGTACTTTTTCACAATTTCGCAATATTAGGCATTTTATCGGATTACGTGAGTTACGGCCGCTCTCAGTCAATTACAATGAATTCCACCATTAGATAGTCTACAAAACAAATGGCAGTGTTGTTGTTTTCGTAATCGACTTCCACGTTAAAATAATTAAAACTGTAGGCATACAGTACTTAGTTTTGCAACCCATTATAGGTCGTGATTGTCTTTTTTAAAAGTAGAGTATGGAGGTATAGTATTGCATCCTGCCATTACCGAAAATTAAAATTACAGTCCTCCGCAACATGTTCACATCCAGCTAAAAATTCTATTGTGTATTTTAATTTTAGAAGTCATAACCAGAAAAGACGTCATGATCACGTGATCAACAACATATAAGCTCGTGTTACTTCCCAGTAGACAAACTGCAGAATGGAATTAGGACTACATATACGAAAACTTCGATATATAAGTCTAACTCTGCTCAGCATATTACCTCCATTGCGTATCAGGATGGTATAATTCGTTCTACTTCTTGCCAGAAAGTCAGGCCCTCTAGAGACGTGTAGCTGTTCCTTGCATTCTCAAATTTACTGACATTAGAATTTTCCGTATTCTCAACACTTGCTAAAGCCCTCTGGGAAAACACTGTGTTCCATACTTCGAAATGTGATTTGCTTATGACTAATAGACAGTCATCCAGATGTACAACACGGAATACCACGAATACAGTAGATCTGTCAGCATCATTGTTTGGTAGTTCATGTAATCGATATCTAGGTTAAACAATTAGAACTGTAGAGACACAGCGCATAGTTGTATAACCAGTTATCGGTCCTGATTACCTGTAATGTACGTACATCCACACAAATCAACAGTATTTACTTTAATCCTCCAGAATATGCTGGTTTAGATGGCACATCTATCTGTCTTAGTATTCGTAAATGTGTAGTACAAACACTCAAATGTGTCTTAGCCTAGCAATATGATCAGAATGACCACCAACAGCAGAACATTTTTACTGATGAAAATTATTCATACTTTGGGTAAAGGTCATGACGACAACACGGACAGTCACGTGATCTTCTGGTCACACCTTCTAAACATGACTGAAGTTATAATCCATCTACACTATTTCTTGCGTGCTGCGACGGCCATAACCTAGGGCAATGGGGTGGGGTGTGGATCCAGAAACAACAGACAAGAAGCCTGTGTTTTGTTTGTATGCACCGTGCTACTCTGCACACCAAAAACCGCATAATTAATCGTTTATAACCATTCCTGATGTCTATAAAACTGTGAGATAGGCCTGACAACCGTAGGGCAGAACGTAATAATTCAAACATGGGAGGGAGGGTTCTCATAATGTATGGATGACTTTGATATCGTTGTAAATAGAAAAAAAGTATTTTTATAAAATAATACGCACAATGTAGACTTAAGTCCTCAGTCCAGTTCTTATGCTCTCTTTGTAATAGTAAACGTCTCAGAGTATATTATTGTATACGAACACAACAACAACACGAGTTTCAGTAGTTGATTCCATGTTAAATGATTACAGTTACAGACAACTTTTGCGTTAGACCCCGTAATGTAGTTCACTTAGATATTCCAAAATAAACTAAACTCCGTCCGAACACGCCTTGGAATGCCAAACGGCGCCGACCGGCCACAGTGTCAGCCTCAGCCTACAGGCGTCACTGGATGCGGATATAGAGGGGTATGTGGTCAGCACGCCGCTCTCCTGGCCGTGTGTCAGTTTATGAGAGCGGAGCCGCTACTTCTCAATCAAGTAGCTCCTCAGTTTGCCTCACAAGGACTGAGTGCACCCCGCTTGCCAACAGCGCTCGGCAGAGCGGATGGTCAAACATCCAAGTGCTAGCCCAGCCCGACTGCGCTTAACTTCGGTGATCTGACGGGAACCAGTGTTACCACTGTGGCAAGGCCGTTCGCTGTTCCACAATACATATGTTACATTTTATCTCCATAATAGCATTTCTGCGTAATATGTCTACCGTTGTAGCGATGATTTCCTACGTTAAAGGTAGGTTGCATTACATTAACTTGAGAAAATGTACTCTTATTTTCAAGATGGCTTCAGCATCTAATCTCTGCACTTGCTGCATAGTATTCTATGCAAAGAGGTCGTCTCTGAAAGAGCAAACATCTTAGTTCACAATCTGTGTTCATTTGTTTATTGACATTTGAACAAACATTCTTCCATAATTACTACATACACTTTATCAAAGACGCAGCGTAGAAAATATATCTTCTCCATACCTTTCAAAGACCTTCATCCAAAAGTGTATGATAGCAAGCTGCGAGTAGCCTGCACCAATCTTACGACGTCCAATACCACACTACCGCGCTGGGTGCCAAAAATCTGTCCACACAGGGAGAATCACTTAAAACTTGCACCGCAAATATTTTGAAAATGGAAATGCTATTTACACTACTGGTCATTAACATTGCTACACCACGAAGATGACGTGCTACAGACGCGAAATTTAACCAACAGCAAGAAGATGCGGTGATATGCAAATGATTAGCTTTTCAGAGCATTCACACAAGGTTGGCGCCGCTAGCGACACCTACAACATGCTGACATGAGGAAAGTAACCAATCGATTTCTCATATACAAACAGCAGTTGACCGGCGTTGCCTGGTGAAACGTTGTTGTGATGCCTCGTGTAAGGAGGAGAAATGCGTACCATTATGTTTCCGACTTTGATAAAGATCGGATTGCAGCCTATCGCGACTGCGGTTTATCGTAACGCGACATTGCTGCTCGCGTTGGTCGACATCCAATGACTGTTAGCAGAATATGGAATCGGTGGGTTCAGGAGGGTAATACGGAACGCCGCGATGGATCGCAGCTGTCTCGTATCACTAGCAGTCGAGATGACGTATGTTGTTGGAGGATACGTAGACACTTGCGTGACTCATGCCATTTCCTAGAGTGACTGTGCGGATAGTAACGTGCAGATCTACTGTAACTGCAGCGAGAACATTTCCCATCATCATTCGTTTCCTTCTGTTATATTGTCTAGGTGTTGCGCCACCACTTTCACGTAAATGGTTGAAGACGTTGATAAATAGTTGTAGGAATCGTTGACGTTTACTGGGATATGTTGCTGCATACACTGTACAAGAACGAACTGCATTCTTCATACACTCTCCATACACTATGAACATTTCGGCTTTTTCTGCACTGGTAAATCCCAATGCCCACTGGCGACCTACTACCTGGACTCACACACATTGACTAGCAAGTTTCAGTGCAACATCGTACCCAGCAACTACGCAGATTGACTGGCACCAAGTGTCGGTGTCGAAACTTTTCAAAATACGATATCTCATAAACGACTCTCAGTAGAGTCCTGCAACAAACACCAGTGACATTTTGATTTACCCTACTTCTAGTTTGTTAATGTCAATATCAGTGTTCCATTTAAAAATTTGTATGTTCGCACAAAAAATGCATTTGTTAAGTATTTCTATAACCTGTTTATTGGATTACAATACGAGCCACTCAATACCAATCCATTCAGTGAAAACCGCAAGTCAATAGCACTTCCCATTTCCGCAATATTTGCGATGCAAGTTTTAGGTGATTCATCCTGTATAATATGAATATACACTCCTGGAAATGGAAAAAAGAACACATTGACACCGGTGTGTCAGACCACCATACTTGCTCCGGACACTGCGAGAGGGCTGTACAAGCAATGATCACACGCACGGCACAGCGGACACACCAGGAAACGCGGTGTTGGCTTTCGAATGGCGCTAGCTGCGCAGCATTTGTGCACCGCCGCCGTCAGTGTCAGCCAGTTTGCCGTGGCATACGGAGCTCCATCGCAGTCTTTAACACTGGTAGCATGCCGCGACAGAGTGGACGTGAACCGTATGTGCAGTTGACGGACTTTGAGCGAGGGCGTATAGAGGGCATGCGGGAGGCAAGGTGGACGTACCGCCGAATTACTCAACACGTGAGGCGTGAGGTCTCCACAGTACATCGATGTTGTCGCCAGTGGTCGGCGGAAGGTGCACGTGCCCGTCGACCTGGGCCCGGACCGTAGCGACGAACGGATGCACGCCAAGACCGTAGGATCCTACGCAGTGCCGTAGGGGACCACACCGCCACTTCCCAGCAAATTAGGGACACTGTTGCTCCTGGGGTATCGGCGAGGACCATTCGCAACCGTCTCCATGAAGCTGGGCTACGGTCCCGCACACCGTTAGGTCGTCTTCCGCTGACGCCCCAACATCGTGCAGCCCGCCTCCAGTGGTGTCGCGACAGGCGTGAATGGAGGGACGAATGGAGACGTGTCGTCTTCAGCGATGAGAGTCGCTTCTGCTTTGGTGCCAATGATGGTCGTATGCGTGTTTGGCGCCGTGCAGGTGAGCGCCACAATCAGGACTGCATACGACCGAGGCACACAGGGCCAACACCCAGCATCATGGTGTGGGGAGCGATCTCCTACACTGGCCGTACACCTCTGGTGATCGTCGAGGGGACACTGAATAGTGCACGGTACATCCAAACCGTCATCGAACCCATCGTTCTACCATTCCTAGACCGGCAAGGGAACTTGCTGTTCCAACAGGACAATGCACGTCCGCATGTATCCTGTGCCACCCAACGTGCTCTAGAAGGTGTAAGTCAACTACCCTGGCCAGCAAGATCTCCGGATCTGTCCCCCATTGAGCATGTTTGGGACTGGATTAAGCGTCGTCTCACGCGGTCTGCACGTCCAGCAGGAACGCTGGTCCAACTGAGGCGCCAGGTGGAAATGGTATGGCAAGCCGTTCCACAGGACTACATCCAGCATCTCTACGATCGTCTCCATGGGAGAATAGCAGCCTGCATTGCTGCGAAAGGTGGATATACACTGTACTAGTGCCGACATTGTACATGCTCTGTTGCCTGTGTCTATGTGCCTGTGATTCTGTCAGTGTGATCATGTGATGTATGTGACCCCAGGAATGTGTCAATAAAGTTTCCCCTTCCTGGGACAATGAATTCACGGTGTTCTTATTTCAATTTCCAGGAGTGTAGTTCCAGAACCTTGAAGAACAGTTAATAAATCAAATTAACCTTAATATACCTTTTGTTATTCAAATCGCTTATCAGTTTTAATTTATATATTTCTTTCTGAAAGTAACGTGGAACTATGTTCAGGTTTAACGATTTCAGCTGTTTCTTAACACCACTGACACTGATATGTATTTCACTCATTTTTTTCAAAAATGGCTCTGAGCACTATGGGACTCAACATCAAGTCCCCTAGAACTTAGAACTACTTAAACCTAACTAACCTAAGCACATCACACACACCCATGCCCGAGGCAGGATTCGAACCTGCGACCGTAGCAGCCCCGCGGTTCCGGACTGCAGCGCCAGAACCGCACGGCCACCGCGGCCGGCAAAAACGCGCATCAATTTTTTTTTTCGGTCGTACGAGAATTAAACTGGGGCAGTTCTCATGGGTTTTACTTTGTAAAGCAACATTTGAAAACGGAGTTAAAGCATTCTCGATTTTGCTTTACTACATTTCCTGTTTCATCCGCGAGTAACTGGATACTAACGTATCGTCTTTACATTCGACAAGAATTTATTTGGGTTTTGTGATAGATAGTTCGACTGAAGTCTGCTACGACAGTCACTGAAGGCCTCACGCCAAACGTGTTTCATTCAGCATTTCTCAATGACCTGCTCTATAGCTGTTATCTGGTAGTCTCTTTTTCTTTAGGAGTTCCGTCACAGTGACTGCATACTATGGGGATTTCTCCCGCCGTGATCTGTTCTACTAGTTGCATGTCTATCCAGTGCATGAACAAGTATTCTTTCAAACTGGAGCCGTAGCTACCCTACATACTATTTTCTTGCGCTAAAAGTTTGAAGTTCTTCATTGAGATGTGACGCTACTGCTCATTTATTTAGTTTACTGAACATTCGTACCTTGCTACTTGTTTAAGTTACCCTTTGTACGTTGGCAATGATTGTTGCCACAACCGTGTCATGATCCCTGACTGATACCAGAGGTCAGGTCCATTTGTTGCCATTAGATGTAAAATACATCGAGGGAATTAACACTGCAAGATCACAGGTTGACGTGCCCTGAGATAATCCATTGAAAATATCAAGTGATAGTACAGTAATAACCGGTGTAGCTACCAGAATGTTGAATGATGAAGTCCCATACTCCTTGACAGAGTGCAGCGGAACGATGCGAGAGACCCGCACCGCCGTACTAGGCAAGGTCCTAATGGAGGTGCTTTGCCATTGCCTTCCTCCGACCGTTATGGGGATGAATGATGAGGATGAAGACGACGCAACAACACCCAGTCATCTCGAGGCATGTGAAAATCCCTGACCCCGCCAGGAATCGAATCCGGGACCCCGTGCTCGGGAAGCGAGAACGCTACCGCGAGACCACGAGCTGCGGACTGAATGTTAAATGCAAGCATATAAACGTGCATGTAATGTGTTGCACGGATACCGGATGTCGGTTGGAGAGATGGAGTTTCATGCCTGTTGAACTTGGGTCGGTCAGTATAGAAACGGATAATGCTGTTTGTAGATGACGCTAGAGTTGTCGTCCGATGACGTCGCATATGTGCTCGATTGGAGGCATATCTGGTGATCGCGCAGGCCAAGTTAACATGTTGACAATCTGCAGCATGTTGGCTTACAACAGCGGTATGCAGGCATGTGTTATCCTGTTGGAAAACACTCCCTGGAAAGGCAGCACAATAGGTCGAATCACCACACTTACGTAAAAGTTTTACGCCCGGGTGAGCGATATAACGACGAGAGTGCTCCAGCTGTCATAGAAAATCGTTGGCCAGGGTGGCCGAGCGGTTCTAGGCGCTACAGCCTGGAACCGCGCGACCGCTACGGTCGCAGGTTCGAATCCTGCCTCGGGCATAGGTGTGTGTGATGTCCTTAGGTTAGTTAGGTTTAAGTAGGAGACTGATGACCTCAGAAGTTAAGTCCCATAGTGCTCAGAGCCATTTGAACCATTTTTTGTCATACAAAATCGTACCCCAGACAATAACACCAGTTGTATGTCCAGTGTGTTTAGCACACAGGCAGATTGGTTGTAGGCCTTCAACATTCCTCCTAACCAACACACGGCCATCACTAGCACCTAGGCAGAACCGGCTTTCAAGAGAAAGCACAACAGACCACCATCCTGCAAATAGTGGTGGTTTGAGCTCAGTGGAATGCAAGCTACAGGGCGTCCGTCTCTGAGATGTTCTTGAAGTAACCGATTTTTAAGAGTTCGTTGTGTTACTGTGGTACCAACTGTTGCTCAAATTGCTGCTGCATATGCAGTACGTTGCGCCAGAGCTAAATGACGAGGACGATAGTGTTCCCTCTCGGTAGTTCCAAGTGGCCATCCGGAGTCTGGCCTTCTTGTGACCGTACATTCTCGTGTCCACTGCTACCAGCAATCATCTACAGTGGTTACATTTCTGCCAAGTCTTTCTGCAATATCGCAGGACGAACATCCAGCTTTTCGTAGCCCTATTACACGTCCTCGTTGAAACTAAAAGGCTCTAAGCACTATGGGACTTAACTTCTGAGGTCATCAGTGCCCTAGAACGTAGAACTACTTAAACGTAACTAACCTAAGGACATCACACACATCCATGCTCGAGGCAGGATTCGAACCTGCGACCGTAGCGGTCGCGCGGTTCCAGACTGTAGCGCCTAGAACCGCCGGCTCGTTGACACTCGATGAGTTGATGATAAGGATTTTTTGTCTTTTTAAAGGCATTCTTGCCTAGAATCAACTCACCACTTTCAACCTCAAAGGTAACTAACGTTCACGAATGCTATACCGTGTATTTAAAGCGATCCTGACTTGCATCTTTATACTGGCGATGCTAGGACCACCCTTATGCGACTGATGTGAAATTTGAATAGATATCATCTTTCAGATGCAGAAACACGCCTACCAACATTTGTTTATGTCCACAACTCCTTCTTGGTACTGCGATCTTTTTCCGTCTGCGAATTTCCATCAAGGGTGGAATTTCGAGCCATGTGTTCTAGACAGTTTTCAGAAAAGGCATTTCTCGTTGATGATTGCACTGTGTAAATTAATTAGGCGTCCGTATCATTGTATTATCTGTTGTTGATGATTACTGCTGTTGTAAGCTTGTCGCTGTGGTCGAGCGGTTCTAGGCGCTTTAGTCCGGAACCTCGGGACTGCTCCGGTCGCAGGTTCGAATACAACCTCGGGCATGGATGTGTAGGATGTCGTTAAGTTATTTAGGTTTAAGTAGTTCTAAATCTAGGGGACTGATGACCTCAGATGTTAGGTCCCATAGTGCTCAGAGCCATTTGAACTGCTGTTGTAAATATTACGAAGTGGATTCGCATAAGGACCGTGGACAACGTCACATACAGAGACCTGGCTCGGTCCTGGAGGCGTGCACGAGTAGTCGAAGTGGTTACGGCGAAATCTCGTCTGAAATGAGAAATCTGGGTTCAGCACCCGGTACAGCATAAATTTTCACCCATCGCAAACAGCTGACGTCAGTCCGTATTCTCAAAATACGAATTCATTTCGTAGAAGGTATTTAGTAATGTCTCACAGAAGGTCTTGTCAGACCCACCACTAAGACAACTGTAATTTTCCCAGTTCATTGTTGGGTGGTTAAAATGACCTTTGATGATTGCAGTATAATTGGGGAACGTACTTACAAGCGAACTGAGGGTTTCTCTAAAGTTTTTGGTTACATCAGAAGGTGAGTGTAGTGTCCGATAGAAGGAGCCAATTACAATTTTGTGCCGACCCCAGATACTGATTAATGCCCGAACGATCTCACCCGCAGCTTCACACCAAGGAGGCCACGATCAGTTCTGGGGACAATGTGCAAATTGTTAGCTTCGCTGAAACTCCACGCCCAAGACTGGTATTTTCAACCATCTGTGCCAGTTGCTGGACTGATAGAAGTATGACCCCAGAACCCAGACGATGGACGTAGTTTGTTCCAACGTGTGCCACAATCTGCAGCTGGTCGCACTCTGTTCGCTCAATGGTTGCCATTATAGATTCTTCAGTATACTGAATGAGGCCCCCGGGCCTACATACTGAATGCACTTGGTGTCCCTTCCTACCCTTGGCTGTCTACATCTACATATATACTCCGCTAGCCACCAAGCGGTGTGTGGCGGAGGGCACAATTCGCGCCAAAGTCATATTTCCCGCTCTGTTCCACTCGCGGATCGCGCGAGGGAAAAACGGCTGTCTGAACGCCTCAGTACGAGATCTTATTTCCCTTATCTTTGGATGATGATCATTACGCGATTTGAAAGTCGGTGAATATTGGATTTCGGAATTTAGAGAGCAGCCCCTTCCGTTTAGAGCGTCATCTATCTGCAAGTGTGTCCCACTTCAAACTTTCTATGAGATTTGTAACGCTCCCGCGATGGCTAAATGTACCAGTCACGAATATTGCCGCTCTTCCTTGGACCTTCTCAATCTCTTGAATCAGACCCACAACTGGTAAGGGCCCCACACAGACGAACAGTACTCTAAGACTGGACGAACTAACGTATTGTAATCTATTTCCTTTGTTGAAGGACTGCATCGCTTCAGGATTCTAACAATAAACCGCAATCTGGAGTTCGCCTTACCCGTTACTTGTGTAATCTGATTATTCCATTTGAGATCATTTCGAATAGTCACACCCAGATACTTGACTGATAATACCGCTTCCAAATGCTCATCATTTATTTTGTACTCATACATTAATGAGGATTTTCGCCTTGTTATAAGCAGTAGATTACATTAACTAATATTGAGACATAACTGCCAGTCATTACAAAATGGTTCAAATGGCTCTGAGCACTATGGGACTCAACTGCCGTGGTCATCAGTCCCCTAGAATTTAGAACTACTTAAACCTAACTAACCTAAGGACATCACACACATCCATGCCCGAGGCAGGATTCGAACCTGCGACCGTAGCAGTCGCGCGGTTCCGGACTGCGCGCCTAGAACCGCGAGACCACCGCGGCCGGCCCAGTCATTACACCACGCATTTATTTTCTGCAAATACTCATTGGTTTGTTCACAACTTTCGTGTGATACTACTTTCCTGCAGACTACAGCATCATCGGAAAACAGTCTAAGGCCGCTGTCAGTGCCATCAACCGGATCGTTTATGTAAATAGTAAAACGCAGAGGACCTGTTACGCTGCCCTGGGGCACACCTGAAGTTACTCTTGTTTCTGTTGAAGTTACCCCGTTCAGGACGACATACTGCTCCCTGTCTGTTATAAAACTGTATATCCAACCGCACATGTCATTGGATAGACCGTAAGCGCGTATTTTTTGTAGCAAGCGACAGTGAAGAACTGAGTCGAACGCCTTTCGAAAGTCGAGAAACATGGCATCAACCTGGGAGCCGGTATCTAGAGCCTGTAGGGGCTACCCTTATTCACATTTTTAACTGCCGATGGTTAATAGACCCATACCCTTTCGCGTTCGCCTCCTCCTGCTGCATGACAAAGCACGTTTCCCAAGAGGAGAAATGAGCCCCACTGGCTCAGATCCAGTTTCACTGAAAGACGGGACGTCGAACATGTTAGTTGGGGTGATCCGTATACGACTATGAGCCCTTCATGGTCCCTGTTTATGCTGCACAGGACACCTAGACCTCCTATTGACACGCCACTTTTAGTGAAGTGGCCTAGTAATGATAGATCCCATGCTTCACACACAGCGGACAGGATCGCTCTGGTACACGACTCTCCGAAGTTCACCTAACACACGCATCAGCAGCTGCTGCCAATTGTTTGACAGAAGTCAGAGCGATTTCCAGCTCCTCAACTAACTCATCCTGTGTTCCAGAACGGAATTCACATAGGGCTACATTGTTATTGGTGCAACGTTGTACAGAACAGAGAGCAAAGAACTCTAAAGTAGGACCGCCAATTACCTTTTAATCTGTTAAGCTAAAAATATTACTAACTCTCTTAAACGACTGAAGCAATTAGTACACAAAATGAGATTTCTATTAATATAACAAAGAAAACTGTCGTATAAGTTATGGTAGTAATTTCGTAACCCTTTCGGGGTTGTAGTCGCTAACAAGTTCAAAAACAGCCTTAATTCACGGCAAATATAGGTAATATACACTGCTCTTGGGAAGTAAAACTAGATTCAACAAGATTTGTTACTTACAATATCTGCTACAGCAACTGAATCAAGACCGCCGATTTACTATCAAATAGCTTTTGCACGCGGCAATAATAACTTCCAAATATTCTGAAAAATGTACGTTTATTGGCCTTGGTACAAATATTCTGAAAAATGTACGTTTATTCGCCTTGGTATACGCTGAAATTCGAGCAGAACTATTGTTTGACATTAAGTGTAAATCAGAAATGCTGATCCGTTACGAAATACGTTATTCAGAAGAATTACGAACATTTTCAGAAATACTCTTCTGTCAGAGTCCGAAAATTCTCAAAATAAATCTGTTTCTCACGAAATGATACGTGTGCAATGAAATTAGGGAACGATTGTTTTCTACCGAGGATGGGCTTGCTGTTGTCAAAATTTTCTAAAAGAACACAGTTTTGAGTTTAGGCCTATGACTGACGATAACAATACGAATTTATCGCAGCACTCGCAAATGTTCGTAATTACATAAAATATGTGATGTAAGTAGATATATGAAATGCAAGCAGATTTCAGATGTATGTAGATTACACGTATGAGAAATAAAGTTCCTCAGAAGTAGGATAGGAGTGTCAAGGAGAGATAGGATGAGGAATGAAAGGGAAAGGGAAATAGTGAAGGGGAACCCTTGTAGAACAGGATAGAAACATAAAGGCTAAGATGGTATAGGCAGTTAAAGAGAATGGAAAACAAGTGGATTCTCTAGAAGAACACGAAATAGGGATGCGTAGGAGACGGCCAAGAGGGATAGATGGCTGAAAGACGTGGAGGAGTGTGTTGAAAGAAGAGGCGAGTACTGGACCAGCGTGAACACTGAAAGATGCTGGAAGAAGAGGACTAGATGTGAGGCCTGCCTTCCAAGCAGACCCAGCCTGGTGCTGGAAACTGTTCAAGATGGTGATGATGATGATGATCATCATCATGATCATGATACACACGAGAGCCGACACAAACAATGAAATATTATGCAGAATTGGCACGAACAGAAACATAACTGAATCTAGACATTCGAGTCGTGCAAACGAATTTGGCACACGCTATCTCACGGAAAATAAATTTCGGAAGTTCGCTTTTATATGTAAATAAACTTGCGAACTGCACGGATCTTTTAGTTAAGTGATTTTGAGACAACTTCTACACTGGCGTGCCGAAGGGGGACGTTGCAGCGTCAGTTTATCTCAGTCAAAATGCGAAAAATGTGGAACAGTAGTAAAGCACATGTTATGAATATTTCTCATCCCTGTGTTAATTACATTTCGAATATTTTTCTAAGGAAACTTCCATCTTATATTCCAGTGCTTTTGACTGCTGAACTTTAATTTGATAAGTCACACTTCAAGACTTTATTTAATGCGTTAAGCGCTTTTCAAGAAGGACTGTTTAAGCTAACTACTTTCAATAATGAGTTTCTCAATGGTGAACTGAACGCATACACTGTAATGTGTACAGTTACGCGAACAAAAGTAATGACCCAGAAAATACGTAAGATGGGTTGTAAAAATGTACAAGTCTGTCTTTTACCTGGTGCAGAACGTAGTGGCGCTGTATATAACAGGCACAAGTCTGCTTCAGAAATGTATCTCAAGATTCGAATCCGTATGCCGTATGCCGTGGTAGTACACCTGTCTAGAGAAAGTGTTTCCGACTCTACGATCTGTTGTTGAGCACAACTGCAAGAGTCAAAGTCCCGCAGCGGAGCTGAGAAATGTTACCCGAGTCGAGCGGCAGTGATGGCTTAGCGTAGTTAGCGGTGACGACCTTCAGTTGGGTGCCCTAACAGAATTCTCTTCCGCTTGCTCCGCGTCCGCTTATAGAACCATACTAGCTTAGAGTGGGGTGTTGTCCACGTATGTACGAGTATTTATTCCAGTCTTTTATTAGTATGACTCCTCCGTTCCTTTTTCTCTGTAGATCGCCTCTTTCATCCCCTCTCTGTCCATCTCCGCCCAACCCCTCTCTCTGTCCATCTTCTCCTCACCCTCGCTCGATCCATATGTTCCTGCCTCCTCTGTCCATCTGCTCCCTCCCCTCCATCCATGTCGAACTGCCTCTTTTAATTCCATCTACTCCCCCCTCTCTTTGCCCATCTTAATCTGCGTCTACCGGACGAGGTGGCGCAGTGGTTAGCACACTTGAGTCGCCTTCGGTAGGACGACAGTTCAAATCCGCGTCCAGTTGTCCTGATATAGGTTTTCCGTGATATCCCTAAATCGCTTCAGGCAAATGTCGGGATGGTTTCTTTGAAATGACACGGCCGATTTCCTTCCCCATCCTTGTCTAATCCGATATTGTGCTCCGTCTTTAACGACCTCGTTGTCGACAGGACATTAAACACTACTCTCCTCCCCCTCTCTCTGTCTTCCCCCCCCCCCCCCACCTTTTGCCCTGTTCGTCTCCTCCTCTTTCCCTTCACTGTCCATCTCCTGCCCTTCCCTTTCTCTGTCCACTTCCACCTCCACTTCTCTCTGTTCGTCTTCTCCTCACCCTCTTTCTGCCTCTCTCTTCCTTCCCCTGTCTCTGTCCGTCCCCTCCTTCCTTTCTCTGTTCATTTTCTCCTCTCCCTTCTCTCTGTTCAATTCCCTCTCTCCTCCTCCGCCGGCTAGTGTGGACGAGCGGTTCTATGCCCTTCAGTCTGGAACCGTGCGAGCGCTTCGGTCGCAGGTCCGAATCCTGCCTCGGGCATGGATTTTTGTGATGTCCTTAGGTTATTTAGGTTTAGGTAGTTCTAACAAGGGGACTCTCCATACTGTAAATCACGGATTTTGATGCGCTTCAAATATGTTGCAGAGGCACTTACCCTGAGTACCTGGCTATCCGGTTTTTTAGCGACGGGCCTTTGTTTTTGAGAAAATCGATTTCGAAGTTCATTGCGTGCTTTGTATACCCATGACATGATATGTATTCCGAGAAAGTCGGCGTAGCGCAGCGGTAAAGGTTCACGTCTACCGCGCTGCAGGTACAGTGTTCGAATCCTACTCTTGTAAATTTTTTTTTCAAAATCGACCGAATTTTTCAATTTCATTTCAAAGATTATCTACAAACAGTGTAAGGTGTGCGAAATGATAAATATATATTCATTTATAAATTTTTTTCTGTCATACAATGTTACAAAATCTTATTTTTCATCTAATCATGCTTTCAGAATTAGGTGCGATGAATTGATCTAGGATTAGCGAATGTAATTGTATCTAATCTTCCCTAGAACCGATCTCTCTATTGTCTTTCATCAACTCGGGAGCATTCTGCATAATTTTCGTGAAGATTTGCACCTGTCGCTAAAAATAAACGTCGCAGGGCTGGCAATAGGGAGTGCACTTTGGTGGGACCACTTTTAGGGTGCAGGTGCTCGCTTTCATTTCATCAGTGAATAGATGATCGTATGAAGTTGAATCGGTTTGCCCTCCCCACGAATGGATAATGTACAAAAAAATTTCTGTCCCACGTACGAAAGAATTGCAGAACGCAAAACTTCTTCGTACACCAGTTTCGTGAACTTCCCGGATTTCCTGCAGGACACTACTACATTTTTGTATGTCCCAGTTAATTCGTCTTCTCGATTTTGAACGTTTGGACCAAATTTTCCTGGCGGTTCTTGCATACATAAAAAAATATGAGAGCAGGATTCGAACACGGGACCTACAGCGCGTTAGCTGTGAACCTTTACCGCTGCGCTACGCTGACTTGCTCGGAATATGTGTAATGTTACCGATATACAAAGCTCCCAACGAACTTCAAAATCGATTTTCTCAAAAACCAAGTCCCGTTGCTAAATAACCCTATAGCCAGGTAATCAGCGTAAGTGCCTCTACAACATATTTGAAGCGCATCAAAATCCGTGATTTACAGTGTGGAGAGTCCCCTTGTAAGTTCTAGGGGACTAATGACCTCAGATGTTTAGTCCCATAGTGCTCAGAGACATTTTTGAGCCTCTCCTCTCCCTCTGCCCATCTACTCCTCAACCTGTCTGTGTCCATCACCTTCTTCCACTTCCTTGTCTTTCCATCTCCTCCTCCTCCTCCTCCTCCTCCTCCTCTCTCAATGTTATCACGCTCACCCCAAAAGGAGACTGGTGGTTCTTGCCCCGCAGTACTTCCATCCAGATCGTAACTAGATGTATACCAAATTTGGCTGAAATCGTTCCAGGCGTGTAGGATGACCTTTTTACCCGTGTCTTTGCCCTCATACACACAGTTAACATGTCTCATACGTAACTTGTACACATATTTCACATGTACCCCTAGCCAATTTCGCCCTGCAGTTTCACTTTCACGCAGCTCAATCTTTATGATGTCTTATCTCCTGAACTATGAGCTGTAGAACGACATAATTTTCTAGGCACATCCAGTGATATATGTGGCCACTGTCAGCGAAATATGTTGCGAATAGAGCCAATAGAAAAGAAGTAACAAATTTAAAATTCGTACTTGATGCGGCAGTTTCACACGTATCTCAGTGTTCGTGATGTCAATTCTCCTAAACTATCTGTCGTACATGATGTATGTTTTTAGATTTATTCAATGGCATATGTGGATACGGTATGCTAAATTTGTTGCAGATTGAGTTAGTAGTAAAGAAGTAATAAATGAAACCGTCACACATGAGGCAACAGCTTCCTTGGCCCATATCTCCTCACCTATGTGATAAATATTTGTAGCTACATTCAGCGGCATATGTGGAAACTGACTGCGAAAAATGTTGCCAGAGTTAGTAGTACGCAGTAATAAATTTAAGTCTTGCAGGATGCGGCAGTTCCTTGCGCGTCTCAGTATTTAGGGTGTCATGTCTTCTCAACTATGAGTCGTACAATGATATAATTTTGTTGGTACATTCAGTGGTATAAGTGAATATTCCCTGCAAAACGTGTCGCAAATAATGTTGGTAGTAAGGAAGTAATAAATTAAAACTTTATAGAGAATGAGATTTTTACTCTCCAGTGGAGTGTGCGCTGATATGAAACTTCCTGGCAGATTAAAACTGTGTGCCGGACCATTGCCTTTCGCGGGCAAGTGCTCCACCATCTAATCTATCCAAGCACGACTTACGCCCCGTCCTCACAGCTTTACTTCGCCAGTACCTCGTCTCCTACCTTCCAAATTTCGCAGGAGAGCTTCTGTAAAGTTTGGAAGGTAGGGGACGAGGTACTGGCAGAAGTGAAGTTGTGAGGAGGCGGCGTGAGTTGTGCTTCGGTAGCTCAAATGGTAGAGCACTTGCCCGCGAAAGGCGAAGGTCCCGAGTTCCAGTCTCGGTCCGTCAGACAGTTTTAATCTGCCAGGAAGTTTAAAACGTTATGCTTCATGCGGTAGTTTTACTGCAGGAACAGCAAAAATGTAGTAGGCAATAAAGTCTTTTCCTTTCATCATTTTGTGGAGGTTGTCTGCGAGAAAAACTCTGTAAAAGTATGACATTATATATAAAGTTGTTGGAAGTCACAAAGCGTTCTCATTGTCTTATACTGGATGATAACATCATGAGCATTGCTTTTTCACCTTTGCGACAGTAAGTGATATGTGTACCAAGTTTGACTGAAATCGGTCCAGTGGGTTATGAAGAGATGTGGAACATACAAGTAAATCCAATTTTATTATATGTATGGATTCAGAGTTCCCCAGGTGGTCACGTGCCGTACTTAAATAAAAGTCTATCACACACACAAGCGCACCCACAAACTCAAAAACAAATAATGACCTCAACAGCGTAGTGATACCTATGCCTTATCATTCCCTCCATTTTCACTTTTCTGTTCATCTGCCACAAAAGACTAAATCAGCAACTAATTATGACGAACGTCCATCACGGTGAAAAAAGACTTTCTTGGGGTATATTACTGATGAAACGCTCTCGGATTTCCAACCGCCTGGCGAGAAACTCTAGAGATTTTCATCCGTATTGTAGTTTTTGAACAGACATTAGTTGGTGTTGAACATTTGGAAAAGTGCACAGAGTATAAAAACGTAGCAGCAGTGCTATGAAGTGATATGAAATGGGACGAAACCGAAAAATCAACAATGGGAGTAGGTAACAGAATAAAATGCGGTGCCTCTGAAAGAAAGATTGCGCACAAGACGCTAGTGTGACCAATTCTGGAGCACTGCTTCCTTCGTTGATGAGCGGTCGTCTCCTAGTCGATGCTAGATTATTTCGTCATTTGTGTTATTTGATGACTACTGGTTGGGTCGATTTAAGCACAATGGATTGAGATGCTAGTATTAATTTATTGTATCCTTAGTAGGAGGTGCTATTGAATTACAGCAACAACATCGTGTCATGAAATTCGAATAAATCGTCAACTTTCACGCCTACTTCAATCTTGGATGTCATTACCTACTTGCGAATTACTGATGAATATTCTTCCAACATGCGATCATAAATGGTTTTATTTTCAAGACTTCCTCAGAGCGAATGTTGGCGATTGATCATATCTGTAGACTCCACTTTAACGACTGCCGCATTGATGACAACCAACCGCAAAATTCATTGTTCAGCCCAGAGATGCTCAAACGCGCTATGTCGCACCTCACACAGGTTTTATTTGTTCTTGCATCGATAGAGATACAGCAAAGATAACCTCGCAAGCACCTGCAGTCCTCAAATACAGATCGAAATAATTCAGAGTTGCGTTGATTTTATTTTAATAACAGTGTAGTGCACAGTACCGCCGTTGCTATCGACGCTTGTATCGACCCTCGTATCGTGCGGGCTTTTGTTTGTTTGGTTAGAACAGCTCAGTGCCGGTTAGACCGTCAGGGAGAGTAGCACCGCTAGTTCCTGCTACTAATAAGGCGAGTACACCGTTCGCTTGTTACATATTATTACGAGGTTCAAACAGGTGCGACTGCAGTAGTGGATAGGAACTGTGATTGTTGTGTACAGATGCGAGCTGAGCTGGCGACCCTTCGCTCACAGCTCCAGGCTGCTTTGGCTTCTGTCACACAGCTTGAGGCTGCTGCCAAGGGGCGTCACTGTATTGGATCGGCAGAGGGGATACGAGGGACGTCGAGCACGTCCAACGTGTCCTCCGATCGGTCCGCTGCTGTGACCTCCCCGGGTACTGCCTGCACTGGGGTTGACCCCTCACCCGTGGTCGAGTGGAAGGTCATTTCAAAGTTTAGCAGCCAGCGAAAAACTTTCCGAGGGGCCGATCGTAGGACCTCCTCGGGTTCGTTTGATGAACAGGTTTCGGGCATTATCTGTGGCTGACGATGTCTCTCACCCGGATGCAGTCGTCCACCCTGTTCCAGAGGAAGCTTCTCGGCCCGCAAGGTCTGGGCATTCACAGAGGTTGTGTTTGCTGGTAGTTGGCAGCTCCAATGTTAGGCGCGTAATGGGGCCTCTTAGGAACACGGCTGGCAAGGAGCGGAAGGAAGCCAGTGTGCACTCCGCGTGTATTCCATGGGTAGTCATTCCGGATGTGGAAACGGTGCTTCCGGATGCCATGAAGAGTACAGGGTGCAACCAGCTGCAGCTGGTGGCTCATGTCGGTACCAGTGACGTGTGTCGCTTAGGATCGGAGCAGAGTATGTCTGGTTTTGGGAGGCTAGCGGAAATGATTAAGACTGCCAGTCTTGCTTCCGAGATTAAGGCGGAGCTCACCATCTGCAGCATAGTCGATAGAACCGACTGTGGTCCTTTGGTGCAGAGCCGAGTCGACGGTCTGAATCAGAGGCTCAGGCGGTTCTGTGACCGTGTAGCCTGCAGATTCCTTGACTTGCGCCATCGGGTGGTGAGTTTCCGGGTTTCGTTTAATAGGTCAGGAGTCCACTATACACAGGAGGCGGCTACGCGGGTAGCGCGGGCTGTGTGGAAGGGACTAGGCGGTTTTGTAGGTTAGAGGGTCTCAGGGAACCACAGAAGGGACGTCCGTCTAAAAGTGGGCAGGTACGACACAGTAAGGTAGTTGTAGAAACGATTGGTATTGTAGTTGTAAATTGTCGTAGCTGTGTTCGGAAAGAACCAGAGTTCCAAGCCCTAATATAAAGCACTGAAGCTCAAATAGTTGTAGGGACAGAGAGCTGGCTAAAGCCGGAAATAAGTTCAGCCGAAATTTTTTCAAACGGTCTAACAGCGTTCAGAAAGGATAGCTTAAATACAGTTGGTGGTGGAGTATTTATTGCTGTCAGAAGTAGTTTGCCTTGTAGCGAAATTAAAGTAGATAATTCGTGTGAAATAGTATGGGTAGAGGTCTAAAATATTAATTCTATCGTTCTACCGACCCGCCCCCCCTCCCCCGACTCAGAAAATATAGTTGCTGAACAGTTCAAAGAAAATTTGTCTGATTTCAAAGAAGTACCCCGCTCATACAATTATAGTTGGTGGTGACTTTAATCTACCCTCTATATGCTGGACAAATTATACGTTTAAAGCCGGCGGCAGGCATAAAACGTCAACCGAAATTGTACTGAATGCTTTCTCACAAAATTATTTTGAACAATTAGTTCATGAGCCCACTAGAAGCGTAAATGGTTGCGAAAGCATACTTGACGTTTTAGCAACAAATAATCCTGGACAAACAGTGAGTATTGTGACTAATACAGGGATTAGCGACCTCAAGGCAGTTGCTGATAGGACACCTACAACCATAAAAAAACGCAAAGTATATCAATTTAAAAAAAAGCTGATAAAAATGCTCTTAAGCCTTTTTAAGAGACAGTCTTCACTCCTTCTGATCTGATCATATACACTCCTGGAAATGGAAAAAAGAACACATTGACACCGGTGTGTCAGACCCACCATACTTGCTCCGGACACTGCGAGAGGGCTGTACAAGCAATGATCACACGCACGGCACAGCGGACACACCAGGAACCGCGGTGTTGGCCGTCGAATGGCGCTAGCTGCGCAGCATTTGTGCACCGCCGCAGTCAGTGTCAGCCAGTTTGCCGTGGCATACGGAGCTCCATCGCAGTCTTTAACACTGGTAGCATGCCGCAACAGCGTGGACGTGAACCGTATGTGCAGTTGACGGACTTTGAGCGAGGGCGTATAGTGGGCATGCGGTAGGCCGGGTGGACATACCGCCGAATTGCTCAACACGTGGGGCGTGAGGTCTCCACAGTACATCGATGTTGTCGCCAGTGGTCGGCGGAAGGTGCACGTGCCCGTCGACCTGGAACCGGACCGCAGCGACGCACGGATGCACGCCAAGACCGTAGGATCCTATGCAGTGCCGTAGGGGACCGCACCGCCATTTCCCAGCAAATTAGGGACACTGTTGCTCCTGGGGTATCGGCGAGGACCATTCGCAAGCGTCTCCATGAAGCTGGGCTACGGTCCCGCACACCGTTAGGCCGCCTTCCGCTCACGCCCCAACATCGTGCAGCCCGCCTCCAGTGGTGTCGCGACAGGCGTGAATGGAGGGACGAATGGAGACGTGTCGTCTTCAGCGATGAGAGTCGCTTCTGCCTTGGTGCCAATGATGGTCGTATGCGTGTTTGGCGCCGTGCAGGTGAGCGCCACAATCAGGACTGCATACGACCGAGGCACACAGGGCCGACACCTGGTGTCGGGAGCGATCTCCTACACTGGCCGTACACCTCTGGTGATCGTCGAGAGGACACTGAATAGTGCACGGTACATCCAAACCGTCATCGAACCCATCGTTCTACCATTCCTAGTCCGGCAAGGGAACTTGCTGTTCCAACAGGACAATGCACGTCCGCATGTATCCCGTGCCACCCAACGTGCTCTAGAAGGTGTAAGTCAACTACCCTGGCCAGCAAGATCTCCGGCTCTGTCCCCATTGAGCATGTTTGGGACTGGATGAAGCGTCGTCTCACGCTGTCTGCACGTCCAGCACGAACGCTGGTCCAACTGAGGCGCCAGGTGGAAATGGCATGGCAAGCCGTTCCACAGGACTACATCCAGCATCTGTACGATCGTCTCCATGGGAGAATAGCAGCCTGCATTGCTGGATATACACTGTACTAGTGCCGACATTGTGCATGCTCTGTTGCCTGTGTCTATGTGCCTGTGGTTCTGTCAGTGTGATCATGTGATGTATCTGACCCCAGGAATGTGTCAAAAAGGTTCCCCTTCCTGGGACAATGAATTCACGGTGTTCTTATTTCAATTTCCAGGAGTGTAAGTATAGAAAAGTTGTGGAATGTTTTCAAAGATATACCAACGACAGCAAGTGAGAGATATATACCACATAAATTAAAAAGTGATGGTACTGATCGCCCACGGTACACAAAAGGGGTCAGATAGCTGATGTAGAAGCAGCGAAAAAAGTATGCCAAATTTAAAAGAACACAAAATCACCAAGATTGGAAAAGTTTTACAAAAGTTCGAAATATAGCGAGCGCATACTTCAATGCGAGATACTTTTAATAATTTCGAAATGTGTCAAAAAACCCAAAGATATTCTGGTCATATATAAAGCACACCAGTGGCAAGACGCAATCAATACCTTCACTGCGCGATAACAACGGTGAAGTCACTGATGGCAGTGCCACTAAAGCAGACTTATCAAACACCAAAGAAGACCAAGTAAATATTCCTGAATTCCAATCAAGAACAACTGCCAAGATCAGAAACATAGAAGTAGATATCCTCGGAGTAACGAAGCAGCTTAAATCACTTAATAAAGGCAAGGCCTCCGGTCCAGATTGTATACCAGTCAGGTTCCTCTCAGAGTATGCTGATAAAATAGCTCCATCCTTAGCAATTATATGCAACCACTCGCTCACAGAAAGATCCGTACCTAAAGACTGGAAAATTGTTCAAGCCACACCAATACCCAAAAAGGGAGGTAGGAGTAATCCGCTGAATTGCAGGCCTATATCACTAACGTCGATTTGCTGTAGGGGTTTGGAACATATACTGTATTCGAACATTATGGAGTACCTCGAGAAAACGATTTATTGACACATAGTCAGCACGGTTTCAGAAATATCGTTCTTGTGAAACACAACAAGCTCTTGATACTCACGACGTAATAAGTGCTATCGACAGGGGATGTCAAATTGATTCCATATTTTTAGATTTTCAGAAGGCTTTCGACACCGTTCCTCACAAGCGTCTTCTAACCAAACTGCGTGCCTACGGAGTATCGCCTCAGTTTGCGACTGGATTCGTGATTTCCTGTCATAAAGGTCACAGTTCGTAGTAATAGACGGAAAGTCATCGAGTAAAACAGAAGTCATATCCGGCTTTCCCCAAGGAAGTGTTATAGGCCCTCTATTGTTCCTGATCTATATTAACGACAAAGGAGACAATCTGAGTAGCCGTATTAGATTGTTTGCAGATGATACTGTCATTTACCGTTTTGTAAAGTCATTAGGTGATCAAAACGACTTGCAAAATGATTTAGATATCTGTATGGTGCGAAAAGTGTCAATTGACCCTGAATACGGAAAAGTGTGAAGTTATTGACATGAGTACTAAAAGCAATCAGCTAAATTTCGATTACGCGATAAATCACACAAATCTGACGGCTGTAAATTCAACTAAATACTTAAGGATTACAATTACAATTAACCCAAATTGGAACGATCACAGTCAGTATTGTGGGTAGAGCAAACCAAAGACTGCGATTCATTGGCAGAAAACTCAGAAGGCGCAACAGGTCTACTAAAGAGACTGCTTAGACCACGCTTGTCCGCCCTATTCTGGAGTACTGCTGTGCGGTGTGGGATCCGCAACAGGTGGGAATGACGGATGCCAGCGTAAAAGTACAAAGAATGGCAGCTCGTTTTGTATAATCGTGAAATAGGGGAGATAGTGTCACAGACATGATACGTGAATTAGAGTGGCAATCATTAAAACAAAGGCGTTTTTCGTTGCGACGGGAGCTTCTCATGAAATTTCAATCACCAGCTTTCTCCTCCATTTGCGTAAACATTCTGCAGGCACCCACCTACGTAGGGATAAATGATCGTCACGATAAAATAAGAGAAATCAGGGCTCGCACAGAAAAATTTAAGTGCTCGTTTTTCCCGCGTGCCGTCCGAGAGTGGAACGGTAGAGAGACAGCGTGAAGGTGGTTCATTGAACCCTCTGCCAGGCACTTTATTGTGAATAGCAGAGTAATCACGTAGATGTAGATGCTAAGATTCGTACAGGCAGCCTACCCCTAAGAAAGTACCACAGATGCTCGGGGAGCTTAAATGGGAGTATCTCCAAGAAGTCGACTGAGAACTGTGATCAGGGAAGGTTGTACGACAGTATACACAGGTATCTTGAGAATAATATAACAGAGATTGTACTGTGCTCAGTCGTGTCGCTTGTTATTTTTCCCACACTCAGTATGCGAATGGAACAGCACAGAAAACGGCAAATATAGGTACGTACTACCTTGCGCCATACAGTAGCATACATAGCTCTGTTTGACTCAATGCCCAGGCGTATCAAGGCCGTTATTACAGCCAGAGGTGGTTGTTCTGGGGACTGATTTCTCAGGATCTATGCACCCAAACTGAGTGAAAATGTAATCACATGTCAGTTCTAGTATAATATATTTGTCTAATTAATACCCCTTTATCATCTGCATTTCTTCGTGGTGTAACAATTTTAATGGCCAGTAGTGTATGCTTCCCGCCGTGCGCAGAGCCCGTTTACCCTCTACAAGTAAACTTCTTGCTATATCATGTGGCTACAGTCTGCGAGGTGAGTTGTGAAAAGAGTTACTGTTAAAGGAGTAATATATTGAAACGTCGTGCATGAAGCGGCAGTTTTTCACGTATTGGTGTATATGACATCGTATTTCCTGATCTATGTCGTTCTGAAGTCATATGTCTTTGCCGGTACTTTCAGTTGTATTTGTGAATATTGTCTGCAAAGTCTGTTGCGAATGGGTAAGTAGCAAGGAAGTAATAAATTAAAACGTCATATTGGATGCAGCAGTTTTCTTTCTTGAACACCGAAAATGCAGTAAGCGATGAACTTATTCCCTTTCCTGCGCGAAAAGGTCTTGTACTGGCTTACGATTATGTGTAGAGTTCTATGGAGGTCATTATGTGGTCTCAGTCACAGATTCTAGATCAATAAAATAAGGATATTGCGCGTCGAGAGCTACACTTATTTTTCACCCCCATCCATTTGAGAGGGAGGTGGCTATTAGCCCCGCAGTGGATCTTCACAGATAGTAAGTGATACGTGTACCTAGTTTTGTTGAAATTGATCCAATGGATTAGGAGGAGAGGTGGATCATACGTACGTACGTACATACAGACATACATACTTGCATCCACTTTTCAAATATGTACTAATTTCTTTATGAGACTCCATGACAACATGCGATCCAAAGCAACTCGTTAATGGAACGAGTTAACACATAGCTTCTTTGCAACTTCTAGAAAAATGTGTAGTTTTGGCCGGCCGGTGTGACCGTGCGGTTCTAGGCGCTTCAGTCTGGAACCGCGTGACCGCTACGGTCGCAGGTTCGAATTCTGCCTCGGGCATGGATGTGTGTGATGTCCTTAGCTTAGTTAGGTTTAAGTAGTTCTAAGTTCTAGGGGACTGATGCCCATAGATGTTAAGTCCCAAAGTGCTCAGAGTCATTTGAACCATGTTGTGTAGTTTTGTCTCCAAACGCGTTTAATTGTTATTGAAATAAAACATCATCAGTGGTCTGCAAAGGAAACACATTTGCAATTTCTTTCTAGACCTTAAAAATGTTAGATACAAGATTGTTGACTTTATTTACAATATTTTATATCGGAGTTTCGTTCATATCAGGAAACACCCTATGCTCCTCATTTGGCATTGCTGTTGCCTACCTAATCCCCCATTGATTTGTAGAACTATAAATTTCTTAATGTAAAACAAGACACAAAGTAGCAGCACTACTACTTGTTTTCTTCCTTCTAGCTAAACGTGCCGATGTGTGTTTTGTGTGAACAGGGCTACCGACTTGGCCGCTAATTTCGGTTTTCTCTTGAGCTACAACATTCTCTTCCTGTGTGATTGTTCATAAAGTATTATGTCGTTTAACTGTGTTACCATGGTATATTTAATTTGTAAGTGATAAGGAGGAGTGGTAAAGGCGCTGAAGATCTACGCTGGTGTCCAAAATTACAGCAGCAAACGGAAATTTTGCAAGTTTACGGTTTTTTGCGACAAAACAGTATACGTAGGTGGTAGTGAAGTAGAAATAATTGAAAAAATAAAGAACTTCAACAACTACACCATGCATAACGGTAGACAAAAATGTCCTTCGTTTTTTCCAACTTAACGGATTTGTACACACACTGCGACAACTGGTTAATGTGCTCAGTATTGGGTGTGACCACCTCTGTAAGCAATACAGGCCTTACAACGTCAGAAAATGCTGTGAATGATGTCAGTCTCACATTGAGGCAATAACACCCATTCCCCCTGCAGAGCTGCTTGCAGATCTTGTAGAATGGTTTGTGGATGCTGACGTCAAGGAACCTGTCTCCCTAGTGCATCCCAGACATGCTCTATGGGATTCAAATCGGGAGAGCGAGCAGGCCGCGCCATGTGTGCAATATCTTCTGTTTCCAAGAAACATCAAGAACCTGTGCTCTATGAGGTCGAGCATTATCTTCCATCAATACGAAGTGTGGATCCAGGGCACCTCGTAATAACCGCACATGAGGCCCCAAAGTTTCATCAACAGTTAAGCCCTGCCGATTCACCCGTACAGTTTCACGAAGAGATGTTCGAATGGTCAACATAATCCCTTCTCACGCCATTAGGGATCTTCCTCGACATCGGTCCGTTTCCACAATTTTTGGGCCCCGAAATCATGTTCCACCTTCCCTCATGATGGAAATCCGACGAGACTCACTCTCCAGAGGGACTCATTTGTGAAATGAACGTTGGACCACAGTTCGACCATCCAGTGGCATGTTGACGACTCCACTCTAGACGTTCATTTCTGTGAAGATGCGTTAGGGTACACATACAGCATGTCTCTGATAGTAAAGACCACCCTACCGAAGCCTTCTGTACGGAGTTTGTCTCGATACAACATGTGCAGTGGATGCTGCGAGGTCAGATGCCAGTTGCCATGCAGTACTAAGGCGGTACCATTGTGCCCTTACAGCCAAAAACGGTCCTCTCTTTGTGATGTCACGGCCCTGCCCTGGTCTTCGGGATACAGTTTCGTTCTCCATAAACTGTCGCCTTATCCGAGAAACTGTAAGGGATCCGTGATCCCACGAACATAGATGCTAGTATCCGATGCCCAGGTCGATAGTAGACAGGAGTCGATTGTCGAGTGCTGCAGGAGGCAGTGAGACTAGTGTCGAGTGCTGGGTAGTAGCAGTGGAGTGTGTCTTGTGACAAGTGGTGCTGGAGAGACAGGCAAGAATGGTGGTCGAGTGAGTTGTAAACGGTAAAATTCACCGCAGTATGACGACTGAGAGCGTCCCCCTGATCGTCGTGGGGTTGACCCTCACTAATACCGATTTGCGAGTGATATGAAACAGAAAGTGACAAGTGCCAAATTACGTGTTTCGCGTCGGCCAGCAACAACCATGGATTGCAGTGAGGACTGTTGTGAATGTTAACCGTCAGCATTGCGTGCGACAAAGTGTTGAAAATCAACAACCAATAAAAAGATATTACTGTAATTAGACGTGCAAGGCGAAGGTAGCTACTGCCTCAGAATTTGTGTGTCAGTAGGAAATACACAGGGTGTTACAAAAAGGTATGTCAAACTTTCAGGAAACATTCCTCCCATACAAAGAAAGAAAATATGTTATGTGGACATGTGTCCAGAAACGCTTACATTCCATGTTAGAGCTCATTTTATTACTTCTCTTCCAATCACATTAATCATGGAATGGAAACACACAGCAACAGAACGTACCAGAGTGACTTCAAACACTTTGTTACAGTAAATGTTCAAAATGTCCTCCGTTAGCGAGGATACGTGCATCCACCCTCCGTCGCATGGAATCCCTGATGCAGCCCTGGAGAATGGCGTATTGTATCACAGTCGTCCACAATACGAGCACGAAGAGTCTCTACATTTGGTACCGGGGTTGCGTAGACAAGAGCTTTCAAATGCCCCCATAAGTGAAAGTCAAGAGGGTTGAGGTCAGGAGAGCGTGGAGGCCATGGAATTGGTCCGCCTCTACCGATCCATCGGTCACCGAATCTGTTGTTGATAAGCGTACGAACACTTCGACTGAAATGTGCAGGAGCTCTATCGTGCATGAGCCACATGTTTTGTCGTACTTGTAAAGACACATGTTCTAGCAGCACAGGTAGAGTATCCCATATGAAATCATGATAACGTACTCCATTGAGCGTAGGTGGACGAAACTAAAATGAGCTCTAACATGGAAATTAAGCGTTTCCGGACACATGTCCACATAACATCTTTTCTTTATTTGTGTGAGCGGAATGTTTACTGAAAGTTTGGCCGTACCTTTTCATAACACCCTGTATACCAGTTTGTACATCGCAACCTTTTTGGACCTTAATAATAGACAAACTTTCAATCATTAACTATTCCATCTCAGAACAGCCGCACTTGGTTGAAATACCCCTGAAACCACAGCAGAAAAAACCGATAGCCTTTCATCTATTAAGCACACGGTCACATAATCACAATACTCAACTGTTTGGCGGCTTCGATAAATTACACAAAACCCAATAAGGAACTTAAACGGGGGTGTTTCAAAACAACAGGACGATTCACAGTAAGCTATGGGGCCACATGAATTTGCGACTTTCCTACTTCCATTCTTCCTATGGCCCTCCACCGCAGAGAGTCTGTTAGGCGTTTTCTCTGTTCCACACCGCACCGTCTGTGATTGTGCACACAGCGATTCCTGATGTGGGACTTCCCGGAAACACTACCCCATTTGATAGGTGCCCTGACGTCATCGTTGCCCTGGTTGCCCGTTGACCGGAATGCAGAAGACGATCTTGTGGACATCTGTTGACAGTTTGTATGATTATATTGTGAATTAGACGAAGGCGGGAAAATATCGGACACCAGTGTACATCTAAACAGTGCGTAGATGTGTGAGTGCAATAAGTGGGAGGGGGGGGGGGGCAAAGGGAAGTGTACAGTGAATACAAAGCAGGGGAACGGAGAGCGAATTGATAATGAGATGGGAAAGAAAGTTCATTTTAATTATGTCACTTTTCTATGCTTATATGTTGTGTTTGTTGTCCAATATTTATCTGATCATTAAATAACCGTTTATTTTGTATTAGCGCTTTATGAATGTGGTGGTTTCCTTGAAAAGTGCGGAGGTGTTTGCCTTTACTGATATTTATAATGTTTATATCTCTTTCTATGATGTTTGCCGGCTGGTGTGGCCGTGCGGTTCTAGGCGCTTCAGTCTGGAACCGCGTGACGGCTACGGTCGCAGGTTCGAATCCTGCCTCGGGCATGGAAGTGTGTGATGTCCTTAGGTTAGTTAGGTTTAAGTAGTTCTAAGTTCTAGGGGACTGATGGCCACAGAAGTTAAGTCCCATAGCGCAGAGAGCCATTTGAACCATTTTTTCTATGATGCTTGACGTATGACATTCTTGTTTAAGTTGGTCTGCAAATGTTGAGTGGTTTGTACTACATTTCCATGTCCAGGTGTGCTTCTTATGTTTTTGTGTTAAATGTCCTGCTTGTCACGCCGATGCAGATTTTATTACTGTCCCTGCAGTTGTGCTGGTAGATTGTTGGCGACTGTTTGTTTTTTGTTTTAATTTTGGGATGTTTTTCTGTATTAGAATTATTCGTTTCGTTGCCATTTTCTTGTGACTAGGCTGCTTTTATGTGCTAGTGTGGTTTGGTTTCTTTAGGGGAATCGAATAATCAAGGAAAGCTCCTGGCTAAAAACACACTGCATTAAAAATAAGAGCAAAGAAACGCTAGTACGTAAAGTTAACACAAAAATGAACACACAAAAGATGAAGAACACACTCTGTCTACTACTGTTTGACCTTTTGTCTGAGAACATAATATGCTTTGCGACTCCTTTTTCGCATCGTTAATTACTGATTACCATTCTGTCTCTTCAAAACTACTCTTCAAGTGCTCTGCAAATCTTCACATCGTTAGTTTGCCGGAGAAAGGGCTGCTACTTAAAAGTTCAGTGTAAAAAGTTCAAAGATGATCTCTGTAAATCTGTACGTAAAGACGCTTAAAAAATATATTACTGAACTGACGTGAGTTGAGGACAATGAACCAACGTCGACAAATGAATTATTTACATGTGCTCTTCCGCAGATAGAAATTGTGGAAGAACTGCCAGTGCGATTGAAACTGTGGATGGAGAATTGTGATCTAGTGAGTCGTTAAAGGAAGATGTGTGAGGCCGCTTTAAGCATCTGCTCTGAAGGCAATGTATGTTTTGTGAAATACATGCTCCACCTGATAGTATATTTAATATATCATAACCGACTCTCTTACTGAATGCACTATGTAAGTTTAACATCTCCGCATTGATGAATTTAGTAGCTCTTTCTGTCCTACGACAGGTAATTTATTTTTAGCGTTCGTTGATATTATGTTCAACGTTACCAAAAACTATAGTTGTAGGACATGTGTCGCTTAAGAAAGAGTGTTAAGTGCAGCATTACTGAGCGATGAAAATTAGGAAACTTAAAAAAAAAAAAAACAATTTACATGTGGAAGCAAGACTGCTAATTCGAGCATTGAGCCACTACACTAAGTTGGCAATACAGGTGTAAACTGTTACGTATACATGTGATTACAGTGTTGACTTCCATTGACATTCGCTATCTATCGAAAATAAGCACGGGACGAAATTTTAGCCCGCATCTCGTGGTCGTGCGGTAGCGTTCTCGCTTCCCACGCCCGGGTTCCCAGGTTCGATTCCTGGCGGGGTCAGGGATTTTCTGTGCCTCGTGATGGCTGGGTGTTGTGTTATGTCCTCAGGTTGGTTACGTTTAAGTAGTTCTAAGTTCTAGGGGACTGATGACCACAGATGTTAAGTCCCATAGTGCTCAGAGCCATTTGAACCAACGAAATTTTGTTAGAGACATTTTTGTACTGCTGGCGTCAGAGTGCGCGAATTTTGGTTTACCCAGTTAACAATTTTTGTCTTTAATTATAGCGACTTAGGAAAAATGTGCTTTTAAACCAATTTTCTGTCATAATGTTTCGCTTAGATTTATAAAATCTGGTTTTATGCTGTCGATTTGGTTTTATATTCTATGATGAAGTCAGACGACTATCGTCTTCGTATCGTTAAGTGAAATAATGGTATCTGGTTAAATAAGTTTTGCGAGGGACCAATACGAGATCTAAAAAGACTGTAACAATTTCACAAAAAAAGTAAAACTCTGCCATCATTTGTAGAGTTAGTATCAGCCTCTAGTGAACAGACAGCCTTTGGTAATGACAACGAAAGTAATCTATATTCGAGGATGGAAAGGCATATTCGTATGCGGAACAGAATGTGAAATACTGATGAGTCTATACAGCAGTATAAGATACTCCGTTTAACCGTTTAAAACAGTGTCGGTTAGTCTTCGACGCTCATCCAACAGAAGCCCACAATAGGCAAACCCTCTAGCTTGCCGGCCGTGGGAATAGCCGAACTACATTTTCCTTCACGCCTTCAAAACCTATCTGCCTCTACGACACTGTCACCTGCATACACCCTCCTAATCCATAAAAAGCTTGCACTCCACCTTGACTTTTACATCCGCTCACCTTTCCCGCACATGGCACTATTAAATGCCCACCCCTCTTCACACACATTGATCACCTCGCATATCCTTCACTATCTGGTTTTTAGGTTAGAGAATTCCCTCCCTAAGCCCGACAAGACGCGACTAGGTAGCAGTAGGCAACAGGGAATAACAATACTAATGTGGTAATAGTAAACTGCAGGAGCGTCTATAGAAAGGTCCCAGAACTGCTCTCATTAATAAACGGTTACAATGCTCACATAGTGCTAGGGACGTAAAGTTGGCTGAAACCAGATGTAAACAGTAATGAAATTATAAACTCAGATTGGAATGTATACTGCAGAGAAAAGCTGGACAGTGAAGGGGGAGGTGTGTTTATAGCGATAAAAAGTGCAATAGTATCGAAGGAAATTGACAGAGATCCGAAATGTGAAATAATTTGGGTGAAGGTCACGGTTAAAGCAGGCTCAAACATAGTAATTGGATGACTCTATAGGCTCCCTGGCTCAGCAGCTGTTGTGGCAGAACACCTGAAGGAAATATTGGAAAATATTTCGAATAGATTTCCCGACCATGTTATAGTTCTGGGTGGAGATTTTAATTTACCAGATATAGACTGGGAGACTCAAATGTTTATAACGGGTGGCAGGGAAAAGACTCCAGTGAAATTTTTTTAAGTGTGTTATCTGAAAACTACCTTGAGCAGTTAAACAGAGAACCGACTCGTGGCGATAACATATTAGACCTTCTGGTGACAAACAGGCCCGAACTATTTGAAACAGTTAACGCAGAACAGGGAATTAGCTATCATAAAGCGGTTACAGCATCGATGATTTCAGCCGTAAACAGAAATATTTAAAAAGGTAAGAAGATTTTTCTGTTTAGCAAAAGCCACAAAAAGCAGATTTCAGAGCACTTGACGGCTCAACACAAAAGTTTTATCTCAAGTACAGATAGTGTTGAGGATCAGTGGACAAAGTTCAAAACCATCGTACAATATGCGTTAGATGAGTATGTGCCAAGCAAGATCGTAAGAGATGGAAAAGAGCCACCTTGGTACAACAACCAAAAGAATGGCCCTGACTAACATTAACCTATACGTTTCACAAATCACTTACCTCACAAAAATCTTCGTTACTCAACCTACTGCAATACCGCGAACGCCACTACTGCCAGCTAAATAAAAGATTCAAACTACGGAAGGCACTAACTACTGACAGGTATAGTTAGCAAATGAAAGATTTTAGTAGAGAACAAACAATGTATTTACCTTAATAGTCATTATATATATATATATATATATATATATATATATATATATATATATATATATATATATATATATCAGTTCATGACATCCATTCTTACAAATTTCAAAACTCCGCCATCTCTCTCCCCACATCCAACACTGCTGGCGGCTCACCTCCAACTGCCAACGCTACGCGCTGTTAACAGCCAGCTGCCCAACAGTACAATGGCGACTATTACAACAATGCCAACCAGCCACAGACTGCACACGGCACAGCCAGCGATTTTCATACAGAGCGCTACGTGGCGGCGGCGTTACCAATAAAAAAACCTAAACAGCCTACTTACAAATGTAGTGTGAGGAGGGCTCTGTGAGAGGCGTTCAATGAATTCGAAAGTAAAGTTCTGTGTAATGACTTGGCAGAAAATCCTAAGATATTTTGGTCTTATGTCAAAGCGATAGTTGGATCAAAACAAAAATGTCCAGACACTCTGTGACCAAAATGGTACTGAAACAGAGGATGACAGACTAAAGACCGAAATACTAAATTTCTTTTTCCAAAGCTGTTTCACAGAGGAAGATTGCACTGTAGCTCCTTCTCTAGATTGTCGCACAGATGACAAAATGGTAGATATTGAAATAAATGACAGAGGGATAGAAAAACAATTAAAATCGCTCAAAAGAGGAAAGGCCGCTGGAACTGATGGGATACCAGTTCGATTTTACACAGCGTACGCGTAGGAACTTGCACCCTTCTTGCAGTGGTGTGCCGTAGGTCTCTAGAAGAGCGTAGCGTTCCAAAAGATTTGGAAAAGGGCACAGGTCATTCCTGTTTTCCAGAAGGGACATCGAATAGATGTGCAGAACTATAGACCTATATCTCTAACGTCGATCAGTTGTAGAATTTTGGGACACGTATTATGTTCGAGTATGATGTCTTTTCTGGAGACTAGAAATCTACTCGGTAGGAATCAGCATCGGTTTCGAAAAAGACGATAGTGTGAAACACAGCTCGCATTATTCGTTCACGAGACTCAGAGGGCCATAGACACGGGTTTCCAGAAAGATGCCGTGTTCCTTGACTTCCGCAAGGCGTTAGATACAGTTCGCCCTTAGTAGTATAAGAATAAAGTACGAGCATATGGTCTATCAGACCGATTGTGTGATTGGCTTCAAGAGTTCCTAGATAAAAGGACGCAGCATGTCATTCTCAATGGAGAGAAGTCTTCCGATGTAAGAGTGATTTCAGGTGTGTCGCAGGGCTGTGTCGTAGAACCGTTGCTATTCACAATATATATATATATATATATATATATGACCTTGTGGATAACATCGGAAGTTCACCGAGGTTTTTTGCGGATGATGCTGTAGTATATCGAAAGGTTGTAACAATGGAAAATTGTACTGAAATGCAGGAGGATGTGCAACGAATTGACGCATGATGCTGGGAATGGCAATTGAATCTCAATGTAGACAAGTGTAATGTGCTGCGAATACACAGAAAAAATGATCCTTTATCCTTTAGCTACAATATAGCAGGTCAGCAACTGGAAGCAGTTAATTCTATAAATTACCTGGGAGTAGGCATTAGGAGTGATCTAAACTGGAATGACCATATGAAATTAATCGTCGGTAAAGCAGATGCCAGACAGATTCATTGGAAGAATCCTAAGGAAATGCAATCCGAAAGCAAAGGAAGTAGGTTACAGTACACATGTTCGCCCACTGCTTGAATACTGCTAACCGGTGTGGGATCCGTACCAGATAGGGTTGATAGAAGAGAGAGAGAAGACCCAACGGAGAGCAGCGCGCTTCGTTACAGGATCAATTAGTAATCGCGAAAGCGTTACGGAGATGATAAACTCCAGTGGAAGACTCTGCAAGAGAAACGCTCAGTAGCTCGGTACGGCCTTTTGTTGAAGTTTGGACAACATACCTTCACCGAGGAGTCAAGCAGTATATTGCTCCCTCCTACGTATATCTCGCCAAGGGACCATGAGGACAAAATCAGAGATATGAGAGCCCACACAGAGGCATACCGACAATCTTTCTTTCCACGATCAATACGAGACTGGAATAGAAGGGACAACCGATAGAGGTACTCAAGATACCCTCCGCCACACACCATCAGGTGGCTTGCGGAGTATGGATATAGATGTAGATCTGCCAAGACTCCAGAAAATCCTTTCGTTCCCCTCTAATTCCTAATGCTGCTGTGCTGCCAAGCATGAATCAACACATTCCCTCAACTCTACACCTATGCACACTCCCTACACTCTCTCCCATTGGAATATTAACGGGCTCCATCTGGCAGAAAATGTCCCTGCCTCACATTTTGTTTCAAGACACGTAAGTGTGAATATCGGAGCGCTCAAGTTGTGTAAAGTAGCGGCAGTGCTAGTGATCGCGCAATGAAAGCTGTGATGCTTCGATAAGCTTCCATAGGCTCTGTGAAATCGTTAAAACTTGCACTACGCTGCGATCACCGCCTGTGACGGTATCGTTAGCACCTGCTCTGCAACACAAACTTCGCAAAAGCAGCCGCATAGTGTCACAAATGATACTGATACACTTCTTGCAGCCATCAATAAAGTGACCTACGGAATTATCGTGTCTCTCGAAGCAGACACGCACCAGCATGTTCCACCAGTCGATGTATCCACGACAAGAGACGTGCAGCCCTCGAAGAAATGTCAACTGAACCGCACGGAGGAGGAAGGAAACGACGACCAATGACACAAAATGGAGAAATCATGACGTAGAACCACCATCACCAACGTCGTTGACATTGTAGGGGAAAGGGCTGCTGCTTAAAAGTTTAGTGAAAAAAGTTCAAAGTTGATCTCAATAATTCTGTACGTAAAAATGTTTCAGGGAAACCTATTACTGAAATCTGCACAACTACTGACAGAGGGCCTTTTACACTACTGGCCATAACAATTGCTACACCAAGAAGAAATGCAGATGATAATCACGCCGGGTTATACGCCGGTATGGCGATGACGAATACACACTTCCAATGTGCTTTCACCGCGATGTCGCCAAACACGGATGTGACCATCATGATGCTGTAAACAGAACCTGGATTCATCCGAAAAAATGACGTTTTGCCATTCGTGCATCCAGGTTCGTCATTGAGTACACCACCGCAGGTGCTCCTGTTTGTGATGCAGCGTCAAGGGTAACCGCAGCCATGGTCTCCGAGCTGATACTCCATGCTGCTGCAAACGTCGTCGATCTGTTCGTGTAGATGGTTGTTGTTTTGCAAACGTCCCCATCTGTTGACTCAGGGATTGAGACGTGGCTGCACGATCCGTTACAGCCATGCGGATAAGATGCCTGTCATCTCGACTGCTAGTGATACGAGGCCATTGGGATCCAGCACGGCGTTCCATATTACCATCCTGAACCCACGGATTCCATATTCTGCTAACAGTCATTGAATCTCGACCAACGCGACCAGCAATGTCGCGATACAATAAACCGCAATCACAATTGGCTACAATGCGACCTTTATCAAAGTCGGAAACGTGATGGTACGCATTTCTCCTCCTTACACGAGGCATCACAACAACGTTCACCAGGCAACGCCGGTCAACTGCTGTTTGTGTATGAGAAATCGGTTGGAAACTTTCCTCATGTAAGCACGTTGTAGGTGTCGCTAGCGGCGCCAACCTTGTGTGAATGCTCTGGAAAGCTAATCATTTGCATATCACAGCATCTTCTTCCTGTCTGTTAAATTTCGCGTCTGTAGCACGTCACCTTCGTGGTGTAGCAATTTTAATGGCCAGTAGTGTATCTTCTTTGTTGACAGTAGAGACAGGAACATAAGCAGGTTCCACCCTTTGGCACTAGCCAAACTTATCAGACGGGAATGTGTGACTTTATTCAAACACATAGCCAATACTAATGTGGCAGAGGAAAACCGTGTGAAAATTGAGACTGTGTCAGGGTTAATTACAAATGACTTGGTTTAACATTATTTCTTAGACAAAGAAAATTTGGTGGCCTAGGTTCCGAAGTTCTTCGCTGCCATACAAGGCATCATCAGTAGAGCTGAAAACTCCCTTACGGAGGATGAATTGTTAACTGAAGTGAAGTGTTGGTGCGAAGTTATTGCCATAAGGCGAAATAGTAAAATTGTAAACCTGAATGGAAAAAGGGTAACAGAGACATCAACAGTTTGTGTTGTGACATTTAGATCATTGAGGCTTGCACAGTTCATTCATATTCACGAGGACCGTTGCCCAGTGGGTGTGTATATACCCTCCGTTTGATAGGGCTATAATTATTTGCGGTTTGGACATGACAGCTGAACAGAAGTAATACAAGATGTACATACTGCAGAGGATGCCTGTGGGACGGCCAATCAACCAACCTGTATTCACTGTACCGGTGCTCATAATGACCTGTCTCGCATCTCCCCAATGAATTTCTAAAATAAGGAAATTAACGAAATAATATTACCTTCCGAGAAGCAACAACTCTGTAAACATCCCTTAAGCGAATGCAGTTACTTCTGCCCCAAACATTGCGAGACAGGTTAGAGTTTCCGCCCATTCTGACTCCATAGCGGCTCAGTGCAAATATCAGCATCGCCACCTTTAATCCGCAGGCAACCAACCTGTGCCATGACGACAATGGAACGGTGGCTTCAGTTGGTACCGCCGGCCCCGCCTCTCATACAGTGTGCCCAACTACACCATAAGCAATGTGTAAATCCTATGGAACACAGAGGGACCCACCAAAGCATGGTTCGCTGGGATCAATTCTACCACCTAGAACTCTGCCTTCCTCTCTCTCTCCAGTGCGTCCCAACCGTTGTGCAGACATTTGCCACGCCGGACATTTGCCACGATCTTACCTGCTTCGAAGGGTTAGGTCCCTTGTCTCGCTATCCTCCCCTCCTCCTGCTTTATGTTTGCAGCGGTTCTCGTTTCGAATTTTAGAATATTTACTTCGTCTTCTTTGGTGAAGGAATTTCGGAAAACTGCATTTAGGAACTCCACTTTAGTGGCACTGTCGTCAGTAACATTACCGTCGCTATCGCGCAGTAAAGGTACTTACGGAGCCTTTCCGCTGGTTCACTTAACATAGGACCAGAATCTCTTTGGATTTTCCGCCACATTTCTAGAGAGAGTTTCGTTGTGAAAATTATTAAATCCATCTCGCATTGAAACCCGCACCAAATTTCGAGCTTCAGTAAAAGTTTACCGATCTTGGAGATTTTGCGTTCGCCTAAATTATACGTGCCGTTTTCGGTGCTCCTGCAGCAGCTTTCTGTCGTGTTTTGTGTACCATGGGGGATCAGTTCCGTCTATTAATTTATTTATTATGAATCTCTCGAGTGCTGTTGATACTATTTCTTTGAACTTAAGCCACATATGGTTTTCATTTACATAGTTTGGAAGGATTGAAGAGTGTATCTTAGAAAGACGTCAACCGAATTTTTAGCTGCTTTTGTAAATAGATATATTTACCGCTTAGTTTTGGTGAATTTCTTTGTTACAGAATTGAACCTCGCTACGACTGTGTGTTCACTAATCCCTGTATCCTTCGTGATGCTCAGGATTATTTGTGGCTAAGAGATCAAGTGTGTTTTCGTAACCATTTACAATTTGAATGGCCTCGTGAACTAATTGTTCAAAATAAAGTTTAAAAAAGCATTTAGAACAATTACGGATGTTGTTTTCTATCTACAATAGGGTCTGAAAATGAATTTTTGTCAACATACGGAAGGTAGACTGAAGTCACTGCCAACTATAATTGTATGAGTAGGCTACCTATTTGTGATGAGACTCAAGTTTTCTTTGAAATGTTCAGCAACTGTTTCACCTGAGACCGGGGGTCGGTAAAACGAGCCTGTTATTTATTTATTCCGGTTATCGAATATAACCTCTGCCCATACTAAGTCACAGGAACTACCTGCTTCAATGTCGCTTGTGAGCTAGAACATACATTACATTATTTTTCCTTAAGCTATGCGTCTTGTTTCTGTTGTAGTGCAGATCATTACAATTACTGCTTTTCCCTCCAGAACCTAAGATGCTTTCTCTGTGACCCTGTAAATACCAGAGCTAAACAATGTAGAACAACAACGTACGTAACAAGCATAGCATTCTGTATTACTTCATTTCCTTATTTCTAACATTTTAAAATTGTACGTCGACTTTAGATGACATGTCAATCATAGATGTTCTTATCACGATTTAGTGAACGTATTTTCAGTCGTGTTTTGAACATTGTCCCACTATACTTTATTAACTAATGTTTCGCCACAAGGGATATCGGATTTTAGAGAGTAAATTAATATGGAGAATGTCGTTCTTCTTTTCAAACATTCACATACCCATTTCTTCTTTCCTTATTGTCTTTTGGGCATGCAGTTGTAGTAATTAAAGCAGGTACAAATTCAGTGATCAAAAAGAAATGATTAGCGTACATTCGCATTCTCTTTACATCGCTCCTTTCTTGTTGCTTGCATGGCGATGGACTGTTTGTATCGCGATCAGTAAGCGTGAAAGGAAGCTACCGTACAGACAGAGGGATCTATATTTATAATTGGCAGAACTAATTACATACTGACATAATAGCCGGCCGCGGTGGTCTCGCGGTTCTAGGCGCGCAGTCCGGAACCGTGCGACTGCTACGGTCGCAGGTTCGAATCCTGCCTCGGGCATGGATGTGTGTGATGTCCTTAGGTTAGTTAGGTTTAAGTAGTTCTACGTTCTAGGGGACTGATGACCACAGCAGTTGAGTCCGATAGTGCTCAGAGCCATTTGAACCATTTTTTTTTTTTTTTTTTTACTGAGATAATCGTCGGTATTGCTTTCGTTTCTCAAAAGTTGTAAATATTTCGATTTCGGAAAAGAAGCTCTGTATTTCGCCAAGATGTCGAAAAAGAAGGTCCCTTACGTACTGGCTGTATCGAGTAAAATGCGGACACGGCGGTTTGAAAGCGGACAGAAGTAGTAAGAGACAGGGCGTCCCTTACCTGAGGGATCGCTACTCAAGCTACCTGCCGAAGGGGCCAGTGTGGCAAATGTTCGGCGTGGCAAATGTCCGGCATTAGTACCAACACTACCCACAGCAATTTCCCAGACTCAACCAACAGAGTCATGTTGTGAACTACCTCTTCAACAACATTTGACCTATGGTTGTGTCTGAGATGAATGATATCGTAGCAGCACGCTTGTGATGAGTCCAGTTCCGCATGTCAATCCAAAATATGTTCACCCTGCCCCTGTCTCCTAAAATGGCCTATAAAATCATCCAATGGAAAGCAGGATCGCTCAAGAAAGGCAAAGACAGCCTTCGACATCTTCTGTTTGAAACTAATGAACATATTTATGTCATCACCTAAACATCGTTAAAACCGAACGAACCGTTCTTTCCCGGGCTTCTCTGTCATAGGTAAGATAGAGTTAAAGGCTACGGCGGTACAGTGTTGTTGACCAAAGAAAGTTTCCACTTCCCCGTTGTTAATACTGGCACTTAGCATGATACAAATAGTGGGTAGCCGCCAGCGGCTCACAACCATGATCTGAATGTGATCTCAGCATACAAAGCACCTATCCAAACAACAGTTAAAAACAATGACTGACTCTATCGGGAAACAGTTTCTGTTATTTGATAGTTGTAATGGCGACCACACACTGTGGGGCTGCAGAAAACCAACACAATGGGAAACGTACTAGTGGATCTACTAGATTCGGAACACCTTTCACAAAAATAAAGCCAGTTGAATTCTACAGGGTGGTACATTGATCGTGACCGGGCCAAATATCTCACGAAATAAGCATCAAACGAAAAAACAACAAAGAACAAAACTTGTCTAGGTTGAAGGGGGAAACCACATTGCGCTATGCTTGACCCGCTAGATGGCGGTGCCATAGGTCAAACGGATATCAACTGCGTTTTTTTAAATAGGAACCCCCATTTTTATTACATATTCGTGTAGTACGTAAAGAAATATGAATGTTTTAGTTGGACCACTTTTTTCGCTATGTAACAGACGGTGCTATAACAGTCACAAACATATGGCTCACAATTTTAGACGAACAGTTGGTAACAGGTAGGTTTTTTAAATTAAAATACAGAATGTAGATACGTTTGAACATTTTATTTCGGTTGTTCGAATGTGATACATGTACCTTTGTGAACTTATCATTTCTGAGAACGCATGCTGTTACAACGTGAATACCTGTAAATATCACATTGATGCAATAAATGCTCAAAACGATGTCCGTCAACCTCAATGCATTTGGCAATACGTGTAACGACATTCCTCTCAACAGCGAGTAGTTCGTCTTCCGTAATGTTCGCACATGCATGGACAATGCGCTGACGCATGATGTCAGGCGTTGTCGGTGGATCCTTCAAGTTTCCCACAGAAAGAAATCCGGGGACGTCAGATCCGGTGAATGTGCGGGCCATGCTATGGTGCTTCGACGACCAATTCACCTGTCATGAAATATGCTATTCAATACCACTTCAACCGCATGCGAGCTATGTACCGGACATCCATGATGTTGGAAGTACATCGCCATTATGTCATGAGTGAAACATTTTGTAGTAACATCGGTAGAACATTACGTAGGAAATCAGCATACAGTGTACCATTAAATAGCCATCGATAAAATGGGGGCCAGTTATCCTTCCTCCCATAATGCCGCACCATACATTAACCCGCCAAGCTCGCTGATGTTCCACTTGTCGCAGCCATCGTGGATTTTCCGTTGCCCAATAGTGCATATTATGCCGCTTTACGATACCACTGTTGGTGAATGACGCTTCGTCGCTAAATAGAACGCGTGCATAAAATCTGTCATCGTCCCGTAATTTCTCTTGTGCCGAATGGCAGAACTGTACACGACGTTCAAAGTAGTCGCCATGCAATTCCTGATGCACAGAAATATGGTATGGGTGCAATCTATGTTGGTTTAGCATTCTCAACACCGACGATTTTGAGATTCCCGATTCTCGCGCAATTTGTCTGCTACTGATGTGCGGATTAGCCGCGACAGCAGCTAAAACACCTACTTGGGCATCATCATTTGTTGCAGGTCGTGGTTGACGTTTCACATGTGGCTGAAGACCTCCTGTTTCCTTAAATAACCTAACTATCTGGCGAACGGTCGGGACACTTGCATGATGTCGTCCAAGATACCGAGCAGCATACATAGCACACGCCCGTTGGGCATTTTGATTACAATAGCCATACCTCAACACGATATCGACATTTTCCGCAATTGGTAAACAGTCCATTTTAACACGGGTAATGCATCACGAAGCAAATACTGTCCGCACTGGCGGAATGTTACGTGATACCATGTACTTATACGTTTGTGACTATTACAGCGCCATCTATCACAAAGCGTAAAAAGTGGTCCAAGTAAAACATTAATATTTCTTTACGTAAATAATGGGGGTTCCTATTTTTAAAAAACGCAGTTGATATCCGTTTGACCTGTGGCAGCGCCATCTAGCGGGCCAACCATAGCACCATCTGGTTTCCCCCTTCCAGCTAGACAAGTTTCGGTCTTTTTAGTTTTTTCGTTTGATGCCTATTTTGTGAGATATTTGGCTAGGTCACTATCAATGGACCACCCTGTATACGAAACATTGCTAGAAGAAAAACTAGAATCGATCGTCGTGCGGGATTAGTCGAGCGGTATAGGGCGCTGCAGTCATGGACTGTGCGGCTGGTCCCGGCGGAGGTTCGAGTCCTTCCTCGGGCATGGGTGTGCGTATTTGTCCTTAGGATAATATAGGTTAAGTGGTGTGTAAGCTTAGGAACTGATGACCTTAGCAATTAAGTCCCATAAGATTTCACACACATTTGAACATTTGGAATCGGTCATCTAAACTGACGACCCTGAAAGAAACTGTGGGACCTTGGCGTTGTTTGTCAGTGAAGCAGTGGAAGTCTCAGTACCCCAGAATGGACACAAACTGACTATTCATAGGGGATCACCCTGTTGGTGGGATTCAGGATGTGACACAGTCCTCAAGGGAAGAAGGGAGGCATTAAGAACGTACAAAACCCTCTATAATGATACACACTTTATTGCTCTTAAGTAAGCACAAGGTAAAGCCAAGAAAATATTCATTTACACAAAAAAGTGGCAAAATTTCTGTATTACAATCTGCAAAGAAACACAATGAACGAGGATTTGGATTGTCATATTGGAACATAAAAAACGGTCTGACAATGGACCTGCACACACCTCTGCCATCCGACGAACTTTTGGAATCGTTCTTGAGTTTGATAGCCTCACCTGACATACTGGACAAGGAAGACGAGCCGGAATGTGAACAGAACAACAGTGTAATTATATAACAGTTTTCGCTGGAAGAACTCGCGACTGCACTCCCCCAAGGGAAGGGTGCTGCACCTTGATCGGATTATGCTGATCACCCAATGCTATGACACCTCCCACACCAAGGCAGACTGAAGATGCTTAAAGTTTACGATAGCTTGTGGACATTGACTCTCTGAAAACATGTGGTGTTGTTTCCATCCACAAATCCAAAGATGTGAACGCCCGTGTCGTATCTACCTGTCATTCTACTATCGTGATCGTTAGTTACTGACATTCAGCTAAATTTCGCTCGGAATAGTTATATGATAGTTGCATTCATAGATTTGACTGAAACATACGACAACGTCGTCTTGACAATCTTATGAAAAAATGGGGAAACTTCAGATTTCAAAACCACTCGTGCATAACATTGTAAGCTTCCTGAGTAATAGGAAGACAATCATTTTGGAACACGGAAGTACGTTGGGACCCATAGAAACTAGAAGACTCCCATGTGGATCAGGCTTGGCTCCCTTATTATTCAGTCTCTGTACTGCAGACCTCAATGACCTGTTTGCCGGTGACATCCAACTATCCCAATACGCAGACGACGCATGCATCTGTTCCAGAGACAGTACTTTTCACTCTTGTCATCTGAAAATTCGGTCCGTTTACATATGTCAGGATGAGTTTGTATAGAAAGTGACCTCGAAATATCTAATAGCAAGCCTAGTATAATGATCTATACTCGCCAGAGGATTTGAATTCCCCAAACAAGGTAACTGGGACAGCATAATTTCCCAGTTGCGACAATAACACAATATCTTGGGATGATTATCGATGATGAACTAACAAGGTTGGTTCAAATGGCTCTGAGCACTATGGGACTCAACTGCTGTGGTCACTAGTCCCCTAGAACTTAGAACTACTTAAACTTAACTAACCTAAGGACATCACACACATCCATGCCCGAGGCAGGATTCGAACCTACGACCGTAGCAGTCGCACGGTTCCGGACTGCGCGCCTAGAACCGCGAGACCATAGCGGCCGGCAAACTAACAAGGGGTCAACATATCCAACAGATCATTAGTAGAAGTGAAACAGTATGGAATCTCATAGGAACTACGACTGGAGTATGGTGGGCTGTGATCGGTGGACAGCAATTGCTTTATACCGGTCACTACTAAGGACACACTGTGATTAGAGATATCTATGCTACGGATTAGTGTCAGACAGCACCAACCGGCCGCTGTGACCGAGCAGTTCTAAGCGCTTCAGTCCGGAACTGCGCTGCTGCTACGGTCGCAGGTTCGAATCCTGTCTTGAGCATGGATGTGTGTGATGTCCTCAGGTTAGTTAGGTTTAAGTACTTCCAAGTCTAGGGGACTGATGACCTCAGATGTTAAGTCCCAAAGTGCTCAGAGCCATTTGAAGCTTCAGGCAGTACGCTCCAAGGACTCGACGCTATGCCGTACAAAGTCTTCCACGTACACTACCCTCCATAAGTTTGGAAACACCAAGTGATTATGGAGAATGGAAAGGTTATACATTATAAAATTACATTTTACTGTTTTATTCATGTTTATTAAGCTCAAACAACACATAGGTAAATGCAACTATTAAATTGTAGGTTCTTCAAAATAGCCACCCTTTGCTTTAATCACTGCCCCGCATACTCTCGGCATGTGATGGGTCAATTTTTCCAAGGTTTCACTTGGAATTAGGCTCCATTCTTGTTGCGGAACTTCCCACAAGTGTGTTCCACTCATGATTCCCCGTTTTCGGATCCTCCTGTCCAGTTTGTCCCATAGTAGATTGATTGCGTTACAATCAGGGACTGGGGAGGCCATTCCATGTTTTTTTTTTTTAATTTTATGAAGCTCTATAGATTTTAAATAGTTGTGACACAACCGGAATGTATGTTTCGGGCCGTTTCTTACTGGAAAACAAACTCTTTCACGACCAGATGCATAGCTATGTCTTGGCATGTCTCTGGAGAATAGCATGATAATTCTTTTGATTCGTATTTCCTTCTACTTTCACCAAATCTACGAGTTCACTCCCTCCACGCTCCAAAGTACAGAACCCCCTCCACACTCCAGAGTTGCAACTAAGCAGTGAGGACTCAAGCGTTCATGGGGTAAATGGCGTACGAACACACGACGTTTACTTCCAAATATTACGAACTTGAATTCACCAGTGAATAAGACTCTTTCCAATCCAGTACTGTCTGTTGGTGTGTCGTAGCCCACTTAAGCCTCTTCTTCCTATAAACAGGGCGGAACAATGGTTTCCTTGGTGCTATAAAATCCTGGAAGTTGTTTTCTGCTAGACTCCTTCTCACTGCTGACTCACTCGCTTGTTTATCCCTAGTTTTCTTCAGTTCAGCAACCAATTCACGGACAGTTTTGAATCTATTACGTTTACTAGTAAGTACCAAATACTTTTTCTGTGTCTTCCTGAGCAAGAACGATCGTCACAGCAGCCTTTATCTCGATACTGCTGTATGGTCTTGACAACTCCGCTGATGGAAATCACCTGTTTCTTTCATATTTGTCGGATACTGTTCCTTTCTTGGTGAAACGTGATTGTCTATATCCGTGGATCATAAGGAATCTGACCATTTGGAGCCACTTTCACGTACTTTAGCTGCGTGTACTACCTTCTTTCGCGTAGTATCCTACCTTGATGCAAACAGATCTACAATGAACAGAACTGTAAACATCGCACTTCTACACAGTCGTACCGTCCAATATCGTCACCTGCTGTGTTAGTAGAACTTCTTCGACAGGTAAAGTCAGTTTATATAAAACCAAGCAATGTCAGTATGTACCAATATATATGTTACTGGCCATTAAAATTGCTACATCAAGAAGAAACGCAAATGATAAACGGGTATTCATTGGACAAATATATTACACTAGAACTGACATGTGATTACATTTTCACGCAATTTGGGTGCATAGATCCTGAGAAATCAGTACCCAGAACAACCGCCTCTGGTCGTAATAACGGCCTTAATATGCAGGGACATTGAGTCAAACAGAGCTTGGATGACGGTACAGGTACAGCTGCCCATGCAGCGTCAACACGATGCCACAGTTCACCAAGAGTAGTGACTGGCGTATTGTGACGAGCCAGTTGCTCGGCCACCATTGACCAGACGTGTTCAGTTGGTGAGAGATCTGGAGAATGTGATGGCCAGGACAGCAGACGAACGTTTTCTGTATCCAGAAAGGCTCGTTCAGGACATGCAACATGCGGTTGTGCATTATCCTGCTGAAATGTAGGGTTTCGCAGGGATCGAATGAAGGGGCGAAGCCACGGGTCGTAACACATCTTAAATGTAACGTCCAATGTTCAAAGAGCCGTCAATGCGAACAAGAGGTGACCGAGACGTGTAACCAATGGCACCCCATACCATGACTCCGGGTGATACGCCAGTATGGCGATGACGAATACACGCTTCCAATTTGCGTTCACCGCGATGTCGCCAAACACGGATGCGACCATCATGATGCTGTAAACAGAACCTGGATTCATCCGAAAAACGACGTTTTGCCATTCGTGCACGCAGGGTCGTCATTGAGTACACCATCGCAGGCTCTCCTGTCTGTGATACAGCGCGAAGGGTAACCTGAGCCATGGTCTCCGAGCTGATAGTCCATGCTGCTGCAAACGTCGTCGAACTGTTCGTGCAGATGGTTGTTGTCTTGCAAACGTCCCCATCTGTTGAATGAGGGAACGAGACGTGGCTGCACGATCCGTTACAGCCATGCGGATAAGATGCCTGTCATCTCGACTGCTAGTGAAACGACGCCGTTGGGATCCAGCACGGCGTTCCGTATTACCCTCCTGAACCCACCGATTCCATATTCTACTAACAATCATTGGATCTCGACCAACGCGAGAAGCAGTGTCGCGATACGATAAATTGAAATCGCGATAGTCTACAATCCGACCTTTATCAAAGTCGGAAACGTGATGGTACCAATTTCTCCTTACACGAGGCATCAGGACAACGTTTCACCAGGCAACGCTGGTTCAAAAAATGGCTCTGAGCACTATGGGACTCCGACCTTTATCAAAGTCCTCACACGAGGCATCACAACAACGTTTCACCAGGCAACGGTGGTCAACTTCTGTTTGTGTATGAGAAGTAGTAGAGGGATTACGGTCTTCCAAGGACAGGACAAGGTGGATGGGCAACCCACACCTGATTTATCATCCCCTCTATCATCCTGAACAGAAGAACGATTTATGACCCCCTCTCCCCTGTGTGTCACACAGGCTACAATAGGTCCCTGGATGGTTTAGTACCCCATCCTCTACCCTCAATTCTGCAGCACTACACCACTTGCTGCAAGTCTATCTCAAGTATTGCATGTCGAAATATCTCTCTAAGTTGAGGATTTTAGACTCTTCTCCCCCAAGATCAAAGGTTCACAGGGCAATCCAATATGGGACATACCCAAGATGGCACAACTAGCCCACCTACCTGTGGTGGTGACCCAAGATGGCGCACCTCAAGGAACGAGCACATCGTAGCTGACAGCTGCATTAATTGTGACCCTGTAACCCAACGAAAATACCCCTGGCAGACAGTGGAATTAATTGTGGCCCCTGTAACCTAGAGAGCTCCTGTGTGTTACGGGTTTTTTATTTTGTGTAAACAATTGAAGCTGTGCTGACAGACAAACAGCCGTGGGCCTCGCAGCACATGAAGTGCCTCCTCCTCTCCAGACCAATTAACTCTGCCACGCTCAATATATGTTTGTGTGATTCTCTCAGAACCCTATGCTGCGTCACATATGGATGGAGGACCCCTATTTAACAGCGATAAGCTATAACCATGAAAGTTCCATCTTTCTCATTCGTTTCATGGTTTATAAGGTAATTTCAGCAACAGCCTAAGTTAACATTGAATTAAGAGTTAATTTCAGTTTTTACAACTAGAGATAAGTTTCAAGGCTCAAGGTACGCTCAACTGCAGCTGCAAGCTGTCATATCAACCGCCACCAGCATTTAAACAAATAGTGATCATGAAACAATTTCGAGCAAAGGGATTGTCATAGGGCTACAACAGATAAAACTGGAAGCTCCATAAAGCTTTCTCAGATGATGCTGTCATCTATACAAAGACGCTATTGAAGTCCAGGAAGAACTGCAGTGAATCAGTAGGTGGCGCAGGGGCTTGCGGTTGGAATCGAAATACATGTAACACAATATACATATAAACAGGCAAACAGGTCTGTTACTGTTAGATTACGGTATTGGAAACAGTATCAAATGTATAATAACTCATCAGTGCTACATAGTTCATGGCAGCAACTTGCATAGTTTATATCAGTGGCAACAAGGGGGAAAAGGAACGTAAAACAAAGTTATTATGTGCTCTTCGGTCGTATCAGTGATACTTGATTACAGCTTACCATCAGACGTGAAGTTCGGTAAGGAAATATTTTGTTGATTCCCTCCAGCATAGAGAAAAATGAGCTTGTACAAAAAGATTTAGGTGTTCATGTCTTTTACATTGTACTCGAGAATAGAATAGTCTAGAAATGGTCCTGAACCCATTCACTAAGTACCTGGATGTAATTTGCAGAGTGTTTCTGTCACAGTTGTGCTGTAACATGGCGAAATTTGTGCAGTGTTTCTGCAACTTGGTGATGTGTGGAACAATTTTACAGTTTTGTTTGATGATTACCGGTAACTGAGAATGCTATTGGTGATCTAGTATCTGACAACATGTGGGGCAATATGTTTCAATTTTGCTGTAAGATTGAAAAGTGTCGTGTTGTCTTCACAGTGCAACAGCATTAACAGCAGAAGGCTTAATGCCTTTTGTACTGCTAGATAAAATTTTTGCCCTAGTGTGGAGGACAAAATCATGTATGACTGACTTTGATATTGGGTATAGGTAAATTTGGGTAGTCCATATAACCCGTTCATGTAGAATTAAGTGATAACTCTTAGGACTTTGTTCAAGACCACCAACCTCCCACATCCCCACTCCCACCTTCTCATCACTACTTTCTCTCTATACAATCCAAGTTTTCTACCTCTGTATGTTTTTATTATTTGTAGTGGGGGCATAGGAATATCAGGGGTTGTGTGTATATGATTTATTATTTAGCTCATATAGGTAGTGTGCTAAATTCTTGCACTTAAGCTGCCACCTCTCGCTCAGCATATGAATGAGGGTAGGCTATACATTGCAGACCATATGAACTATCTCAGAGTGGTCACTTAACACCAAAGTTTTGATTTCCACGATATGGGGACAAAATGTGTAATATCGCAAAAACATCAAAGTTACGACGTGAGTTTTCAACTGTGTTGCTGCACAAAGAGCATGCTATTGATGGAAAGTGCTGTTGTAGACTTTGTCAAGACATGTATATAATGTATGAATCATCCAGAAAAATGGTAGTAGTGGTTGATAATAATAGTCAAGAAGTTGGCCAACATTACATACTTACTTGCGGATGGAAGCCGTCCACACCTCCACTTATTCCACTATATATATAAAGTGGTATATATAACCACAATGAAAATTTATCACAATGTTTCATGAGTAATTATCTGTAGGCAGTTGGCATCAATCGTAGACGGTTGTATTCAAATGCTCATACATAAAGAACAGCTTCAGAGTGTTGTATACATTGCAGTGCACTCCATAGTTCCTGGATGATGTCTGTTTAATACTTTTGTCATAAATAGCGTTATTTTAGAATTTTCATTCATGATTTAAAATTTGCATTCAGCGAATATCAGTGGTGTGTTTCCAAGCTAGTGTTAACGTCTTCCCGCTTTCTAATCGTTAAATGTTGTTTTCGATTCATTACAGTGCTGATTTCCCAATTTCAAATTTGATCAGAGAAAATACCGTGCTTTCTATTTTTTAGTCAGTTTGTGTCTTCTACTAACTGCATTCAAAGAACATCTTTCGTGTTATTCTTTGTATGGCTAACGCCTGAAGGTACGCTGCACACCTCACCGAAAGATAAATTTTTACTAATTATTACTTGATTACATTTTAAGTGTGTTGTGGAACTTTTTAGTTTACTGTAAGAGTAGCATCATATGTGACGAATGTGAATGATGTCGTAGGTTAATGGGTATGTGGGAAACATGTCACGATTGCGGGTTTCTGTTTCAGTGGGGAGAATGTTGTGAGGAAGTCAAAAAAAAGTGTCAAATAAGGCTCTTCCATGGTGTTGCAGATTATGTAGTAGAGACAAGAAATTCATGGGTCAGGGAAGAAAGATTTGTGTCCTTGAGGTAGAATTAGAAATGGCGTTTTTTTTATTAAATAGGTTGAAGGGGGAAAGACTGAGTGGGAGCTGGGAGAAGGTGACAAATAATGGGCAAAACGAGAAAACGTCAGAAACCACGTTTCAAATTCCAGTTATCTATCAGTTTGTCTTGTTACCTGAAGAAGGAGAAGAGCCTCAACCAGTTTCTAAGCATAGTAAGGTGCAGCAGATACGCAGAAACGACTTTAAGGCTAGATCAGTAGAAAAGTCATGTAGCAAGGAAAGAGTCTTGCTGCTAGGTAGCAGTCATGGTAGAGGTGTAGGTTCATTGCTCCAGGAAAATCTTGGTGTAGAATACAAAGTCACAAGCATCCTAAAATTTAGTGCCAGGTGACAGAGAAAATAGTGACCTTGTCCACAGATTTTCGTAGAGACGACAGAATACTTAACGGATGAGGTGAACGAAACAGCTTGGCTAGCAACATAGAACGCAGCATTAGAGGTGACCTATAGGAAGTAGGAGGAGCAGAAGGAGCACACACTCATGTGGGTTTGTGGAGCTTTTGCAGCGACATGCCTAGCCCTGGGTTAACGTGGCTGTTAGTTGTGTGAACAAAGGACTGAGCTAATGGCTTTTGACTGAAACAAAATCTTATATCGGTAACGTTCCTGTTGATACGATTGGGAGATAGGAATGCACCAATCATGGCGTGCATGTGAATAGCAGCGGTTGGAAAGATTAGCTGAGCATCTTGCAGAAAGTGGGAGGGGGACCACAAGCACACACGACAAAATCTCTGTAATTACCGGAGACAAAGAGACGCACTGTTCAGGCTAGGGTCCACTCAGAACATTTGAGAGTTGAACAGCAAGGTAGATGAACTTGTACGCTTTAAAGATATGAAAAATTCTGAAGTGAAAGTTGTACTATGCTTCTCTGAACACTACGTAGTCACAGGGATGAAGAACTTAAATTTCAGGGAGTAAAGATTTGCACCATTTTCGTGTAGAGTTAACGTGGGAAAATGAGGAGTTGCGACATATATAAAAGTCGGACACGAAGTCGAAAACATTGAAACAAATAGTTTTAGTGTTGATTATAACTTAAAACTCTGTGTTTGTGAGTTGTCGCTTCAGAATACCTCTCTAATAATTATTAAGGTCTACAGATCTCCTCTACGAAAATTCCAGCTGTTTATGAGAAATCTAGATGTATTAGTGACCTATCAGTCAGATAGGAGAAGAAGAAACAGTTAGTGGTTTCTGGAGATTTCAATGTTGATTACTTGAAAGGGAAGGAAGGAAAAAATTAACTAGCATTATTATTTTCAATCCAATTTTACTAGTGACTTTTCCAATTCGTGTGTAGCAACATAGTAGAACACTTGATTGATAACATTTTAGATGGGGCTCAGACTGAAACAATTAATGTGTACCCCGTTTGTAATTGAATATCTAATCATGGAGCAGAGTTAAACGAAATAAAAAATATGGCGTCTTACAACCCTGAAGCAGGTTCATACAAAGCAGTGAGGCTTATTAATGAGAACAGGATATAGTGTTTCAAGAGGAGTTAAAAGAGCTGATGTACGATGAGATATATATATGGAAAAATATAATAATGCGAAATTCAATTTATTCAGTAACAAATTTGTGTCAATATTTGAAAGTTGCTTTCCTTAAGATTATCCAGAAGATCCATTAAAAAAACAAGGAAGCTAGGGATAACTAAGGGAATTAGAATCGCATGTAAGAGTAGGAGGGAAATCTATATGAAGGCCAGAGTAGGTCAAGATCTGGCATCACTTGCATACTAAAAAAAATTGTAGTATTTTAAGGAAAGTCATTAAAATGCCCAGAAGTATGCACAGCCTAATGTAAATAAGTAGTGCAGATAAGAAGATTAAAATTTTGTCAAATGAGAAGTACCATAACAACTAGACTAAATGACTATGTTGTGACTGATAATTCACAAGCTGCAAGTACTTTTAATAGTCACTTTCTAAATATAGCAGTAAAAGTGAGATTAAATGGTTCAGAAGAAGAAATAACGGGATATATTAAAGATGTTATTCCAGTAAACTTTAAGCAACTAGAAGTAGGACCAACATCCTTCACTAAATTGAAAGAATTAAAACAAATAGTAAAAACAGAATATCTGATACGTTGATGGAATTTCAAACAGGCTTCTGACAATCTGTTGCAACTTAATAAGTAACGCCTTTTGTGATATATGCATTGCACCACAAGCAGAGGGAAGTTTTCCACACAGGTTAAAATCTGCATGTGTTACACCTCTTCATAAGAAAGATGACAGGACACACTTGAACAGTTATCGCCCAGTTTCCCTATAGACATCTTTTTCTAAAATATTCGAAAATGTAATGTACTCAAGAGCAGTCCCACACTTCAGTGGAAACAATTTACTTATCATATCACAGTTCGGATTCCAGAATGGTTGATCGACTGAGAATGCTATTTATACATTCACCCATCAAACAGTACAAGCCTTAAATAATAAAATATTGCTGTTGGTATTTTTTTGTGCTGATCATGTTACTCAAAAAAACTCAAATTTTACAGTATTTTTGGCGAATCCCAAAGAGTTCTATTTTGAGTCCACTCCTATTCCTTATGTATGTGGATGACTCTCCACTTAGCATTCAAAAGTAGAATTGGTACTTTTTGCAGAAAATATTAATGTTATAACAAATTCCATTACAAAGAAAGCAAGGGCAGAGATGATAAATAATATTTTCCAAAAAATTATGAAGTGGTTCTCAGAAAATGGACTTTCCCTAAGTTTTGGAAAATAAAAACACTATATTTAGTTCTGTACAACAAATATACTCAAACCAACAACTGATGTATCACATGAGCAAGAGTCAGTATATTTATGAGCATACATATTGATGAAAAAATGTCCTAGAACCAGCATATCACTGAACTTGTCAATTAAGTTCAACTACTTTTCCTCTCCTCATAATTGCTAGTCTTGGAAACAAACGAATCGGGAAGCTGACATATTTTGCATATGTCCACTCAACAATGTCTTATGGAATAATTTTCTAGGGTAACTCTTCACTTAGAAAAGCATTAACTGCACAAAAGCTATGAGTAAGTATAATAGCGGTATTTAATGTTCATCCGTGGACATCATATCCTTACCTTTTCAATGAGCTAGGTTTTTTAAGTGTGCCATCACATCACATATATTTACTAATGAAATTCCTAAGAAACAATTCATCACAGTTTGAGATGAACAGTCAAGGATACCTACAAGATTAGTGGCAAAAATGACCTTTATTACCTACTATGAAAGCTGTCAGTGTCTCAGAAAGGATTTCAGTACGCAGAAAAAAAATTAATCGTTCACCCAATAACACAAAATATCTGACAGATAGCAAAGCGAGTTTTAAATTTCACTTACAATCATTTCTCCTGGACAACTCTTGGCACTTCACTGACGAATGCCTACTTCAAAACTGTAAAAAATGTTTTAAGTGTAGTTTCATGAATAGGACTAAACACTAATATATTCATTAATATTAACACGAATTATGGATATATGTCCTGTAAACTGACGCATTCGACATTATCTTGATAAAAGAATCGTTGAAATGATCCATGGAACACGTAATTAATTGACTGACTAACAAACTAAGTAACTCTATATACTGTTAGATATATTAAGTTTTTTAATGAATTATGCATACATTTAATTTTTTAAAAAAGAAATTATTTGAATAAATGTTCTTAACCAACCCATTTCCTAATCACTTCACTATCTTAGATAGTGTTAAAGTATCGCAGTATCTTACTACTTGCAAATATATGATACATTTTTCTGTATCAGTAGCTTAATATGTCTAAATAATGTAGTTTTTTGTAATGACACTTGCATATTACGATAAGCGACTTGTGTGTGTTTTGTATGCATATGGTCATTATCTACCCCAGAAATATTACAAAAGAGGCCGTACGTGAATGAAATTTCTTAGTGACCATAAGGTATTACAGAAAACGGCGGTAAAAATCAATAATGATAGCTGTAACACAGGGAAATAATATGATAGTATCCAATTACAAGATTAGTGGTAATCAGCACACAAGTATCTTGGGGTAATGCTGTTAAATAGAATGATCACAAAAAGAAAAACAGAATTAAGGATTGCGAATGGAAGTGTTTGGGAGACAATGAAATGCACCTGTAATAGAAATCGTGTACGAAGCACTAGCTCCAGCAATTCAGGAGTACTGTTCCAGTGTTTGGAGCCCTTATCGAGAAAGCATTACGGCAAACATCAGAGTTTAAATTGCATTAGTTTTTGCGCATACATTGTGCACACAAATTATTAACTTTTTCACATTATTAAGTGCCTAATTTCATTAGTTTTTATTTCTCCATACCATTAGTTTTGCAAGTCATATTGTTTTTAGTGCCACTTATTTCTTTTCCAATGTTAAGTCTCTATTGTGAGCAGAAAATTTTCTATGATATATCAACAACATTAGAGTCCCTCTCTCCAACATTGCAAGTGCTGAATTCTAAAAAAAAAAATTGATCATATGTATGGTTCATATTGTAGAAGAACTGAACACTTCTTCATACCAGGCAGTACAGAATTAGGAGTGCTGATATAACGCATGTGACAGACTGCCGGAATATAAACGAGATTTCAGAAGTCACTGTGCTATGGGTGGTACTTGTAGGATGAGGAGAGTGTAACCATGTGGAAAATAATAATGAATACGCACCATTCGAATATCTGTCTAACTCAATATGTACATGTCGTTTGTACACCCAAGTCTTGTGTGCTGCATCTAGTGGTGCCTGGGCCTTTCAACATGAGGCTCTGTTAGCTAACTTGCACCCCTCTACCTGCGGCTGATGTGTGTGGGTATGGCGTATGGCGTCCTCAGGGGGAGTGCGTAGCGAGCGTCTACCCTTCATGCCGCCCCAGCGTATATTTTCTATATACAGCTGATCCCTCGCAAACTGGATCACGTACCACTATTATAATGATGGAGCAGCAAGTGAATAATGGTGAAAGCACTGGCCCACCATGAAGAGTAGGTTGTGTTGTACCAGTCAAATGTCAATGTGAACTGTCCTGCTGAAAAAGCACACTACTTTCCTGTTGCAGAAAATGTTGTGTATAAGGCGGAACTATGGACCTCATGAAAAAAGGGTGACCCTGCTGAGTCACGCAATTTGACTCTTAGTCTGATCAGAAGGGGTAGCCATTATATCAATGAAGTATGCTTAACGTGATGTATCTGGAACATCTTAGGGGATTAGAAATTAGTAGACAGGAATATAATTAAATACACTCCTGGAAATTGAAACAAGAACACCGTGAATTCATTGTCCCAGGAAGGGGAAACTTTATTGACACATTCCTGGGGTCAGATACATCACATGATCACACTGACAGAACCACAGGCACATAGACACAGGCAACAGAGCATGCACAATGTCGGCACTAGTACAGTGTATATCCACCTTTCGCAGCAATGCAGGCTGCTATTCTCCCATGGAGACGATCGTAGAGATGCTGGATGTAGTCCTGTGGAACGGCTTGCCATGCCATTTCCACCTGGCGCCTCAGTTGGACCAGCGTTCGTGCTGGACGTGCAGACCGCGTGAGACGACGCTTCATCCAGTCCCAAACATGCTCAATGGGGGACAGATCCGGAGATCTTGCTGGCCAGGGTAGTTGACTTACACCTTCTAGAGCACGTTGGGTGGCACGGGATACATGCGGACGTGCATTGTCCTGTTGGAACAGCAAGTTCCCTTGCCGGTCTAGGAATGGTAGAACGATGGGTTCGATGACGGTTTGGATGTACCGTGCACTATTCAGTGTCCCCTCGACGATCACCAGAGGTGTACGGCCAGTGTAGGAGATCGCTCCCCACACCATGATGCCGGGTGTTGGCCCTGTGTGCCTCGGTCGTATGCAGTCCTGATTGTGGCGCTCACCTGCACGGCGCCAAACACGCATACGACCATCATTGGCACCAAGGCAGAAGCGACTCTCATCGCTGAAGACCACACGTCTCCATTCGTCCCTCCATTCACACCTGTCGCGACACCACTGGAGGCGGGCTGCACGATGTTGGGGCGTGAGCGGAAGACGGCCTAACGGTGTGCGGGACCGTAGCCCAGCTTCATGGAGACGGTTGCGAATGGTCCTCGCCGATACCCCAGGAGCAACAGTGTTCCTAATTTGCTGGGAAGTGGCGGTGAGGTCCCCTACGGCACTGCGTAGGATCCTACGGTCTTGGCGTGCATCCGTGCGTCGCTGCGGTCCGGTCTCAGGTCGACGGGCACGTGCACCTTCCGCCGACCACTGGCGACAACATCGATGTACTGTAGAGACCTCACGCCCCACGTGTTGAGCAATTCGGCGGTACGTCCACCCGTCCTCCCGCATGCCCACTATACGCCCTCGCTCAAAGTCCGTCAGCTGCACATACGGTTCACGTCCACGCTGTCGCGGCATGCTACCAGTGTTAAAGACTGCGATGGAGCTCCGTATGCCACGGCAAACTGGCTGACACTGACGGCGGCGGTGCACAAATGCTGCGCAGCTAGCGCCATTCGACGGCCAACACCGCGGTTCCTGGTGTGTCCGCTGTGCCGTGCGTGTGATCATTGCTTGTACAGTCCTTTCGCAGTGTCTTGAGCAAGTATGGTGGGTCTGACACACCGGTATCAATGTGTTCTTTTTTCCATTTCCAGGAGTGTAGATCAATTGTCAATGCATAAACTGTATGTGGCGCCTGGGTAGGTCGCAGCTGCTGACTTAGCTGAAGGCTATGCTGACTAGCGTCTCTGCAAATGAGATCCTCTAGAGCTATAACAAGTGAACCATTCCTATTAAAGTCGGCTGTAGAACTGGCCAGTGAGCTAGCTTGTCTCGTCAGACCAGCCGAGTGGCGGCGCTCGGTCTGCTAGCGTCGACAGTGGCGACTAGCGGGTCCGATGTGTACTGACGGACCGCGGCCGATTTGAAGCCTGCAACCTAGCCAGTGTGGTGTAATGTGGTGGCACCACAGAAATGGCCCTATGAAGGCGGATCACAGCCTGAGAAATGTAGTGGGCTCTGGTTACTTTACCCTGCAAAACACTAGTTGCGACCGCGAATTGTAAGTGATGGCCTCTCACACCATAAAGCTGTGGATGGGACCTGTGTGCTTTGGATAGTGGTTGTACCGTAGAATGAATGTTGCTGACACTTAACCTCTAAACTCAGTACAGTTATAGCCTGCAGACTGAAGGCAAAGGGTGCACAGGCAGCCCTCCTGAGCTCCATCTGATTGGCAATGACTGTGATGAACGAATCACTAAGCTACAAACCCTTAGTATGCACATATTGTACCCTAGTGCCACTGAACACACTCGAGGGAGTTCCATTTATTTCCTACGGTATATACATATACATTTATATTCACTGATGTCCAAAATTAAAGCAACAAACTGCTATTTCCCCTTTCTGTGTCCAATTCATGATATATATAGTCCCACATCCACAACCGCTGTATACAGAGTTACAGACGGTGCAGTATGGCACAGAGAAGACACCTACCAGATTCTCTGCAGTGGAGGGCCAAAAAAGAATGGAGGCAGGACAGTCGCAGACTCATGTGACATCATGGCTTAATGTGAATCGTTCTGTTGTTTCTCGGATGTGGCGCCAGTTTATAGAGACCAAAACTGTATTCCGAAAACCAAGGTAGGGTGACATTAGAGAGACAGGGCCGTTATTTGGAACTGCACGGCAACTGGAATCTGGCCTCACAGCATCCATTGGACGTGTTGTATCGTGGCAGATGGTGTACAGGAAGCTTTAACAGAGTGCCCTTTACTGTTGGAGACCTGCTGTATGTGTACCTGTGACGCGTCTTCACAGAAGGGAATGTCTAGAACGGAGTTATCAACATGTCTCCTGGACGGTCGAACAGTGGGCCAAATTTCTTTTCACAGATGGGTCCCTACTTCGTCTAGGGAGTAATTCTCAACGGATTCGCGTCTGGAGGGAACGTGGAACACGATTTTGTGACCCAAACATTGTGGAAAAAGACCGGCGTTGAGGAGGATCCCTAATGGTGTGGGAATGATTGCATTGACCACTCGAACAGTTCTTCTTGAAATTGTGCAGGAGAATCAGTAAGGTTGAGATCTTCGGACCTCGAGTGCGGTTGTTGCGAGATGCTGTGGGCCCAGACTTCGTACTGATGGACGATAATACTCGACCCCACAGAACAAGGTTTGCTGATATTTTCTTGCCAATGGGAAATACTGCACGCATGGCATGGCCTGCTCGGCTCCCGATTTGAATGTCGTAGAGCATGTCTGTGATGCACTAGCGTGATGGGTTGCATCACCTCAGCATCCACCAACTTGTGAGTAGCTCTGCAGGAATAATGAGCGTTATTGTCTCAATGTGAGACTGACGTCATTCACAGCACACCCCGGACGTTGTCAGGCCTGTATTGCTGTCAGAGGTGGTCACACCCCGTACTGAGCACATTAACCAGTTGTAATAATGTATGTGCAAATCTGTTAAGTTGAAAAAAAAACAAAGAACATTTTTGTCTACCATTATGCATGTTGCAGTTGTTTACGTTCTGCATTCTCTACATCGTTTACACTATACTATCACCTGCTTATACTGTTTTCTGGCAAAATAAACGCAGCCTTGCAAAATTTCCGTTTGTTGCTTTAATTTTGAACACCAATGTGTACATAGAGTGTTCAGAAACAGTCTGAAAGCTTGTAATAAAGTTACAGAGTAGATTGTGCTGATAAGTAATTGTTAAAAAATTCCATATGTTGTGCCATTTCCGAGTTAATTAGTATTAAGATAGCCAGTCAGGCCATGTGAGTGCTAACTGAAGTGGCCTGTCGGAGACGGTTTTACCAAACATGTTCTTCATTTGGTTTCCTAAAACTGAACGAGAGAGCAATACAAAAATTGGACATTGGTCAGTAGTAAGGATTAAACTTGAGCCAAAGGCTGAGCATTTTTGTGTGCGTCTGTACTGTATAACAACTGACACTAATTGTATTTGGTAGGCTGCTGGAATTTGTGCATGCAACAGCCTGATTGGCTAACTTCAATTCTAATTATCTTGGAAATGGTGCAATGCATTGGCTAACTTCAATTCTAATTATCTTGGAAATGGTGCAATGCATCAAACTTTTTTCTCGCAACCTACCCTTCAACCTCCTCACAAGCTTTCACACTGTTTCTGACCAGCCTTTATAATAAAGCAGACTGTAAGTAAGTATGTCTAGGATCTCCTCCCAGATACCGGGATCAATTTCAGCCAAATGTGGCACACAAAAACTTCGCAAGTATCAGTACTAGAGCTTATAACAACCTATCTTCAACAAGACGCCATTGAATGCCCATAATATCCAAAAACACATAGCTCCAACAAATACAGAGATATGTAGACAAGCAGAATAAGGCACGGCTGTCAGCTATGCTTATATAAGACAACAAGTGTCTGGTTCAGTTCTTAGATCGGCTACTGCTGCTACAATGACAGGTTATCAACATTTGAGATAGTTTGAACGTGGAGCTATAGTCGGTGCATGAGCTACGGGACACGGCATCTCCGAGATAGCGATGAAGTGGGAATTTTCCCGCCCGACCGTTTCACGAGTGTACCGTGAATATCAGGAATCCGGTAAAATATCAAATCTACGACATAGCTGAGGCTGGGAAAGATCCTGCAAGAACGGGGCCAGAGGCGACTGAAGAGAATCTTTCAACGTGTCAGGAGTGTAACAGTTCGGCAAATTGCTGCAGATTTCAATGCTGGGCCATCAAGTATCAGCGTGCGAACCATTCAAAGGAACGTCATCGATATGGGCTTTCGAAGTCGAACGCTTACTCGCGTATTCTTGATGACCACACGACACAAAGCTTTACGCCTCCCCTGGGCCCGTCAACACTGACATTGGGCTCTTGTTGACTGGAAACATGTTGCCTGGTTGGACGAGTCTCGTTTAAATTTGTTTCGGGTTGATGGACGTGTATGGGTATAGAAACAACTGCAGGAATCCATGGACTCTGCATGTTAGCAGGGGACTGTTCAAGCTGGTGGAGGCTCTGTAATGGTGTGGGGCGTGTGCTGTTGGCGTTACATGGGACCTCTGATACGACTAGATACGACTCTGGCAAGTGACACGTCGGTAAGCATCCTGTGTGATCACCTGCGACCATTCATGTCAATTGAGCATTCCGACGGACTTGGGCAATTCTGGCAGGACAATACGACAGCCCATACGTCCAGAATTGCTACAGAGTGGCTTTTATGAGTTTAAACAATTCCTGTGGCCACTAAATTCCCCAAACATGAACATTACTCAGCGTATCTGAGATGTCTTTCAACGTGCTGTTCATAAGAGGTCTCCACCCCCTCGTACTCTCACGGATTTATAGCAGCCCTGCGGAGTTTATGATGTCAGTTCCCTGCAGCACTATTTCAGGCTTTCTTCGAGTCCATGCCACATCGTGTTACGGAACTTCTGCGTGCTCTCGTGGGCCCTACACGAAATTAGGCAGGTGTACCAGTTTCTTTGGTTCTTCACTGTAAGTGTTGACTATTTTTTTGAGCGAGGCAGCAGAGAGTATGTATATTATTGTGGCATCGCCTAAAGATCGTGGTGCCATAACAGAGTCAGCACCTCGCATCAGTGTCACAGAAGATGACGATATCTGACTTCGTACTGACGAATGAAGAGACACCGGCGAAGCCACACTCTCTCTGAACTTCGCAGCGCCATCACACCGAGACGCCGACATACAGTCGAGCAAAGGAACTCCCTGACTCATCCCGTGACCTCCGATCCAGCAGACAACATCGCCTACTTAGGGCACCATTGTATCTCGTGTCTTATGCTGAACTTTAACTGTGAACATCGGGTCTATGTACTTAAAGTGACGAGTCTTGTAAAACAGTCAGTATCAAGTGATACACCAATATTCAGTGACAGCTATAAATATTCAGAACATTCCTGTGGAAGTGAATTAAGCTAAGTTAATCTTTTTATCTATCTCGTAATAAAGTGAACTAATATTTTACATGTTTTGGCTTCCTCGTGTTCTCGTCTCAGAGATATCCAAGAGCCCACAGTTTACTGATGATTGTATTTTCGTCACATATGATATATATGATCTAATGATGTTTTTGTTTTTTTAATTACAGTATGTGATGACGATGATGAGTGGAATCAAGTGACGATCGTTAGAGTAGTGGCGTTTACAGATAACTGGTAAAGTCCGAACATACTGTTGATAATGAGATGCAGCAAATCCAATCGTCATAGCCATCATCAGGTGACCTAGAGCCACCAAACACATCTTTGATGATGTTATGGTGCTTCAGGAACAGATAAGAGACATCAAAGAGCTGCTACAGTTATATTCATCTCCGCTGCCTCCTGCAACGCCTCCAGCACTACAGCTGCCCCACCAGAGGCAATTCCTGCCGGATGTAGATGAGCTGCTACAGTTTCGAACATCATCACAGCCGCCATGACCTAAGGAACTAATGACGCAGCGGCAGCTCCTGATGTCTCCACTGATACCATTATTAGATTTCGAGCAGCCTGCATATACGGCCAATCAGTCGCTACTGCGTTCGTCATAGGTGGGTGACGATCAGTTGTTGCAACCATTTCATAGCGACCCGAAGCTGTAGAGGTGCTTAACACCACCTAAAATCCTAAATTGTGAACCTTTCGCCATTGATGATGATGATGAGGATAACGTTAATGAGAATGATGGATGACGCTGACAACTATGTATGCAGCATTACGATGTCGTTGAAATCTCTTCATCTTATGATGACGATGAAGCTGGTCTGTGAAGTGAACTGATCTACACTACTGGCCATTAAAATTGCTACACCACGAAGATGACGTGCTACAGACGCGAAGTTTACCAGACGGGAAGAAGCTGCTGTGATATGCAAATGATTAGCTTTTCACAGCATTCACACAAGGTTGGCGCCGCTAGCGACACCTACAACGTGCTGACATGAGGAAAGTTTCCAACCGATTTCCCATACACAAACAGCAGTTGACCGGCGTTGCCTGGTGAAACGTTGTTGTGATGCCTCGTGTAAGGAGGATAGATGTGTCCATCACGTTTCCGACTTTGATAAAGGTCTGATTGTAGACTATCGCGATTGCGGTTTATCGTATCTCGACATTCGTGCTCGCGTTGGTCGAGATCCAGTGACTGTGGAATCTGTGGGTTCAGGAGGGTAATACGGAACGCCGAGCTGGATCCCAAAAGCCGCGTATCACTAGCAGTCGAGATGACATGTATATTATCCGCGTGGCTGTAACGGATCGTGCAGCCACGTCTCGATCCCTGAGTCAACAGATGGCAACAAACATCTGCACGAACAGTTCGACGACGTTTGCAGCAGCATGGACTATCAGCTCGGAGACCAGGGCTGCGGTTACCCTTGACGATGCACCACAGACAGGAGTGCCAGCGATGGTGTACTCAACGACGAACCTGGGTGCACGAATGGCAAAACGTCATTTTTCCGGATGAATCCAGTTTCTGTTTACAGCACCATGATGGTAGCATCCGTGTTTGGCGACATCGCGGTGAACGCACATTGGAAACGTGTATTCGTCATCGCCAAACTGGCGTATCACCTGGCGTGATGGTATGGGGTGCCATTGGTTACACGTCTCGGTCACCTCTTGTTCGCATTGACGGCACTTTGAGCAGCAGACGTTACATTTCAGATGTGTTACGACCCGTGGCTCTACCCTTCATTCGATACCAGCGAAAACCGCACGACCGCATGGTATGGCCAAGTGTTCAACTCTGCCTAAACATCAACGAAGTTTGAGAAAGAGAGAGAGAGAGAGAGAGAGAGCAACACCTGTTGCTATGTCAGAGCACATTCCCTTTTGTTGCAGTAAAGACTTAGAATATGAATTGACAGCGTCAGAATTACACGAAGAAAGGCGGTACACCAGGAGCGACTGAGCAGCAGCGCTGCCGCATGGCTGTAGCAGTTAGCACAGAGCAAGAAGATGCTGTCATTGTTGGAGTACTGGTTATTCTTTGCGTTTTACTGTCCCTGTTAATACATATCGGTAAATCGACTATCGCACTAAACTAATGTGGGACAGCTCTATCAAACTCCACTTCAAGAATCATTTTGTCTGTAAGGGGAAACGAAACGACGCTTTTGTACGGCATTGGGGATCACATGAAAGACGTGGTGAATAGTATTTACACTACTGGCCATTAAAATTGCTACACCACGAAGATGACGTGCTACAGAAGAGAAATTTAACGGACAGGAAGAAGAAGCTAAGATATGCAAATGATTAGCTTTTCAGACCATTAACACAAGGTTGGCGCCGATGGCGACACCTACAATGTGCTGACATGAGGAAAGATTCCAACCGATTTCTCATACCCAAACACCAGTTGACCGGCGTTGTCTGGTGAAACGTTGTTGTGATGCCTCGTGTAAGGAGGAGAAATGCGTACCATCACGTTTCCGACTTTGATTAAGGTCGCATTGTAGCCTGTCACGATTGTGGTTTACCGTATCGCGACATTTCTGCTCGCATTGGTCGAGATCCAACGACTGTTAGCAGAATATGGAGTCGGTGGGTTCAGGAGGGTAATCCGCATGGCTGTAACGGATCGTGCAGTCACGTCTCGATCCCTGAGTCAACAGATGGAGACGTTTGCAAGACAACAACTATCTGCACGAAAAGTTCGACGACGTTTGCGCCAGCATGGACTATCAGCTCGGAGACCATGGCTGCCGTTACCCTGCATCACAGACAGGAGCGCCTGCGATGGTGTACTCAACGACGAACCTGGGTGCACGAATGGCAAAACGTCATTTTTTCGGATGAATCGAGGTTGTGTTTACAGCATCATGATGGTCGCATCCGTGTTTGGCGACATCGCGGCGAACGAACATTGGAAGCGTGTATTCGTCATCGCCATACTGGCGTATCACTCGGCGTGATGGTATGGGGTGCCATTGGTTACACGTCTAAAAAATGGTTCAAATGGCTCTGAGCACTATGAGACTTAACATCTGAGGTCATCAGTCCCCTAGAACTTAGAACTATTTACACCTAACTAACCTAAGGACTTCACACACATCCATGCCCGAAGCAGGATTTGAACCTGCGATCGTAGCAGTCGTGCGGTTCCGGACTGAAGTGCCTAGAAGCGCACGGCCTCCGCGGCCGGCGTTACACGTCTCTGTCACCTCTTTTTCGCATTGACGGCACTTTGAACAGTGGAAGTTACATTTCAGATGTGTTACGAGCCGTGGCTCTACCCTTCATTCGATCCCTGCTAAATCCTTCATTTCAGCTGGATAATGCACGACCGCATGTTGCAGGTCCTGTACGGGCCTTTCTGGATACAGAAAATGTTCGAGTGCCGCCCTGGCAAGCACATTCTCTAGATCTCACCTGTTGAAAACGTCTGGTCAATGGTGGCCGAGCAACTGGGTCGTCACAATACGCCAGTCACTACTCTTGATGAACTGTGGTGTCGTGTTGAAGCTGCATGGGCAGCTGTACCTGTACACGCCACTCAAGCTCTGTTTGACTCAATGCCCAGGCGTATCAAGGCCGGTATTACGGCCAGAGGTGGATGTTCTGGGTATTGATTTCTCAGTATCTATGCACCCAAATTGCGTGAAAATGTAATCACATGTCAGTTCTAGTATAATATACTGCATTTCTTCTTGGTGTAGCAATTTTAATGGCCAGTAGTGTATTCAGGCTGACTCCAGCTACACTTTACGAAAACGAAATTGCGAATATCTGCCGAAACATAAGAGAAGGTGAGCCTGGTAACTCTTAGGAGAGAGTCCCTGTACCGTACTAAATCCAGGATGGTTGCACTCTCTGTGGAAAATGGTTGGACCTATCCATGTATATACACCTGACATGTGCCCTTTGCATTTGGGGGTGAAACATGGAGATACCACATGACAGGGCGCATATCAGTCAGCGAAAACATTGCAAATACATACGTCTTTGCAGGAGGTATTGCTTTACTGTACAAGGACACAATATGGCTGTCAGGCTACAATATATCTAAGAGAGTGATGACATCGAATATCTGTACTTCAAAAAACGAACAACCTTAAATTTCCTGCCTAAGTAAATGTTTTAGGGGACAGCGTAACAGTTTGTGTCTGAAGTTGGTAGCAATGAATACCTGAAACATTCATTGAAAATTTTTATCATCGGATCATCGTACAAATTGTTAACAGGGCAGAGTTGCTTGCGTTAATCTAAGAACAATTGTGCAATATTTGCAAATGTCACGATGGTGCATAACACGATGTATTTTACGATATTCTATTTATACCAACTGAGCTTAAAATATAATTAGTTGTGCAGCACATATGTATAAACGTCATTTAGCTCTTTTCATCCACATTCTTGTTGAATTTCTACATACAATTTTAATTCTGATCGGAAGCAATCATGCAAACATTATGAGTTCAAAGAGCACATAATAAGTGTATCTGATTTGATGAAAGAACCGTCTTTTCTTTTCCCAGTAGCCTGACAAACGAGACAATAATGGCTCTGAGCACTGTGGGACTTAACTTCTGAGGTCATCAGTCCCCTAGAATTTAGAACTACTTAAACCTAACTAACCTAAGGACATCACACACATCCATGCTCGAGGCAGGATTCGAACCTGCGACAGTAGCGGTCACGCGGTTCAAAACTGAAGCGCCTAGAACCGCACGGCCACACCGGCCGGCAAAAACGAGACAAGACACTGCAACGAACTATACATATCGCTGACGAGGTGTTTTGCAGTTGATACTGTTTCCCATGATTTTTCTTCCAGCCTTAGCGTAATCTAAAGCTAAATTATCTCAGGTGTTCCTCTATCTCGATTCAGTCTTTTGGCGTTGCAGGTTTCGTGTAGATGATAGCATCGTTTCGGAAGATTTTTATTGTGATTCCAATGTTACCTATTGGTATGCACTGTAACAGTCCTAAGACATGAAATTATGGTTACATCTGTATATTTCGTCCCATTAATAACACAGTAATGGAGATCCATGCGCTAAACATTTCTGAATCCAATCACAAATCATACCCAAATCTCCCAATTTTGCTCGGCAAATATTCCAGGGCGATTACCCAGCCCTCCACTGAATGGCTCGTACGTCTACACGAAACTTGAAAATGATCACATACCGTCCATTATAGTTATATCGACAAAAGAGTAAAGATTGCCGGCCGCGGTGGCCGAGCCGTTCTAGGCGCTTCAGTCCGGAACCGCGTGACTGCTACGGTCGCAGGTTCGAATCCTGCCTCGAGCATGGATGTGTGTGATGTCCTTAGGTTAGTTAGGATTAAGTAGTTCTAGGTGACTGATGACCTCAGATGTTAAGTCCCATAGTGCTAGGGAGCCATTTGAACCAATCAGATGGTTCAAATGGCTCTAAGCACTATGGGACTTAAGGACATAACACACATCCATGCCAGAGGCAGGATTCGAACCTGCGACCGTAGTCGTCCTAGGTGTGTGAGTATAAGTTCTGCAGCAGAATCGCTGACATTAGAGCGCCACAGCTGTTTGAGGCGACAGTGATGCAGCTCAGACCTTTGAACGACTTAAGAGGAACGACTCAAGACTTGTGTGATCACACCATGCTCCAAATGCTGTTTCTTGTCAAAAAAATTAAAGAAAACTCCATCATGCGCTGAAACCTTGTCCGACTTGGTGACACGGAACATTTCCACGGCAGCTGCAGAACATGTAACAGGGTATGGTAACAACGACTTCCTGTCACATGACAAGGAGCTGTGGGAGGAAAGAAAAATATTTAGGGCTTGTTTCCATGTGTGGGAGAAATGGAGTTTCTCTGTGTGCCTTCTGAATGTTGGAATGAACTGTGCCGCTGCTCCGTGAGACTAAGGGTGAAAAGGAATAATAGTTACATGGTGAATGCCATTAACAATAAAAAACTGTTCAAAATCGACTGATGCGAACTGTGGTCCATTGTCTGAGACAAGACAAAAAGCCTATATAATACTAGCAGTGGTGGTGGATGTCATGGGGTCCACTAGTCCACTAAAGGAAATTTACTGTATGCATCTAACACCAACAACCAATGAATGTTCCAAAATGATCTTCAAATTATTATATATATATATATATATATATATATATATATATATATATATATATATATATATTATAATTTGAAGAGGATGGATGACAGCAGAGAGCTTCATGAAGTGGAAATGCGAGCCTTTCTTGGCACTGGCTGTAATGTTTGTGCAGACACGATAAGTGCGTCGTGAAAGGTACGATGTGGGCACACAGCAGATTAGTGCATGCCGTGGATGTCTTGTAAACACTGTCTGGATATAACTTTGTGTACCGTACTTGAAACACTTTGCGGCATGGTATGTACAAGCTCTTCTATCACGATTTTAAAAACACTGAGAACAAAACTTCCATGCCTTATTCTGGAGCACACCTCATGTACCACATGACTGAAAGGTTTTACCTTTACATTTACTGTTAATGTGAGCCCTGTTTCATTCACTTTAACATTAGCACGAACTTTTGACTGTGTGCATTGTGCACTATGAACAAGAGAAAGAGACAGAGCCTCAAAGTTAACATCACTTGTGTCCGTAATACTTTGAGACCCTACAGTTAACAAAACTGTTTTCAAATCTATATCTGGCAATTTCGGGACAGCAGCACGAATGCATGCGTCTGACACACTCTCCGTGATAGCATCACGTAACACAACATCAATGCAACTTAATCCAAAAAAACACGTATTGTATGCAGGGAAGTGTGCTATGAGTTACGCGCGGCATTGCTACTAGCTGTCTTCTGTACTGTTAAACTGGCGAAACTCCGGAGGAGCAACCGGCTGTGGAGCTAATTGCTGTGACAGTAAGTTTGTCATCTGTTGAACATTCAGTCTGCTGCACCTGAAACTGAACAAATTCGTTTAGAGACGTTTCTCGTGGGGGCTCGGACATGGTAAAACATTCGTAGTTTACACAGAACTATAGTGATATTGCTTTGGCTGCTGTGGCTAGGGGAAGACTAAAATTAACCACAAAGCAGGCCAGGGGGGAATTCAGCCCACTGGAATTAACGTGTGCACATCATCGACCCCTTCGTCAAGTATATAGCGGATGGAACAACACACTGGAGTACCCCAGCACCCATCCATGTCGCCACTTGAGACGTTCGCGTCGGCACTGTAGTGGGTCCTAGAGAGCCTGCGGTTGCATCTGAAGGATATCGAGGTGATACTACAAAACACAAAACATTAGCTGTCTTTATTAAAATTTGAACAATTTGAAACACTTAATTTGGACACAATTTATGTCCACAAGAAAGTCTATGAACCTGTTACTGTCTACATCTACCTCTACATCCATACTCCGCAAGCCACCTGTCACCAATACGACAGGACCTGTCTGTTGCCGTGATGTCACTGATCCTCGTTTGCGGACTTGAGCGCTAAGCCGGTACCGCTTGCCGCAAGCCCTTCTGCGTTCTCCTACTCCTGCTCAGCAGTTGCTCTAGCTGGCAGTCTGCCGATCATTGGCATAGGCAGTTTGGCTTCTGGCGCCACGAGCGGAAAACTTAAACAGATTTTTAGTGTTTTTGTCGGCGATACTGTTCTGGTGTGCAGCAGTATTTTAGAGGACATCCAAAATGGTTCAAATGGCTCTGAGCACTATGGGACTTAACATCTATGGTCATCAGTCCCCCAGAACTTAGAACTACTTAAACCTAACTAACCTACGGACATCACACACATCCATGCCCGAGGCAGGATTTGAACCTGCGACTATAGCAGTCGCGCGGTTCCGGACTGAAGCGCCTAGAACCGTTCGGCCACCACGGTCGGCAGAGGATATTCAAAAGTATCCGAACAGTCGGAATTATTTGCTGTACAATCACAAATATTTCTTCAGAAATTAAGTAAAGCCGTACGTGCATATGTTCAAAGTTCGATTTCTTTGCAAAAAGCACGAGTCCTCAAAGTAAATTCTTCTATGACGCTTGTCGAGTGTCACAAGGCATGCAGGCAGGCAAGCATAGACTGAATTCGCGGACTGAGCGTTCTGCTTGTTCCTTCCGTCAAGTCTGACATCAAATCAGCGTAATGTGACACGGATGCCACTAAGGCACTGGCAAGAGTGAAGTAACTGCCATGGCATTTTTCTTGTAATGAAAAGTCTTGCCTTGATGTAACATCCAAATGGTGTAATATCACATGCTTGGCACATTGTAAAATAAACATGCTGACCTAACTTACAAATGATGCTGCACTTGTCGATGAGCGTAAACAATGGTATTCAAACAAAAACATCTCTACAACTGATATTAAAATAAGACAAATATTATAGTGACCTACCAAATTAATTATTGTTCACATCTATGGCGCTTATTGTTATGTGTTCCTTGCACGATATGTTGTTCTTTGGTAGACGCAAGGACGGGGAACAGATGCTGTTCAACAACAGAGAATTCAGATATTAATATACTCCACATCTAATGTCAAATAGTAAAATACAAATAGTGAATTACGTAACTTTGTTGTGGTATTTACAGCGTTAGTTACTTAACAGCGGATTTGAATGTAGAAATATGTACAGATACAAAAGATTTGTAAGTCTGTCATTCTACGACAGCTTGTAAACGTTACTCAACTGGCAAACACACAAAAATGGGTCAGTGCGCGAAAATTCGAACTTAAATACACTCTCCGCTGGAGCTCCGGAGAGGGGATGCTTTGCATCTCATTGGCAGCGGCGTAAATGTTCGTGGCAGCGCCCTCGTGCCACGGTTGTGACTGTTGGAAATGCGGCGGTGTGATTGGCGCCGCGTGTATTTGACAGTGCGACCGAGCGGATAGTAGCTGAAACCGAAATTGTCAAGTATCAAAATGTTTTTTCCACATATGAAAACATGTATGCAGAAATATCTCAGCAATGCAAATAAGTGCAAGAATTACACCAACTATCACACAGTTGTTTTACACACACACACACACACACACACACACACACAACTGCGAAATCTAAAGTAAGTGCCACAGTGGTATAGCTCAACCTAAACATCTATGCTTTAATAAATAACATACGAAAGAGGCGGGTGAGATTCTTATGAAATATGAGAAATCTTACGAATTAAAATCTCCATAAATACACTCTAAGAAAAAAAGACGTATCACGAAGAAATTATCGAAATGTATACTTATATGGATGTGGTTTCCATTCTTTAGGACATGTCCGAAAGAACAAACACCATATCCACATAAAGTACACTACTGGCCATTAAAATTGCTACACCAAGAAGAAATGCAGATGATAAACAAGTATTCATTGCACAAATATATTATACTAGAACTGACATGTGATTACATTTTCACGCAATTTGGGTACATAGATCCTGAGAAATCAGTACCCAGAACAGCCACCTCTGGCCGTAATAACGGCCTTGATACGCCTGGGCATTGAAACAAACAGAGCTTGGATGGCGTGTACAGGTACAGCTGCCCATGCAGCTACAACACGATACCACAGTTCATCAAGAGTAGTGACAGGCGTATTGTGAGGAACCAGTTGCTCGGCCACCATTGATCAGACGTTTTCATTTGGTGAGAGATCTGGAGAATGTGCTGGCCAGGGCAGCAGTCGAACATTTTCTGTATCCAGAAAGGCCCGTACAAAACCTGCAACATGCCGTCTTGCATTATCGTGCTGAAATGTAGGTTTTAGTAGGGATAGATTGAAGGGTAGATCCGCGGGTCGTAACACTTCTGAAATGTAACGTCCACTGTTCAAAGTGCCGTCAATGTGAACAAGAGGTGACGGAGGCGTGTAACCAATGGCACCCCATACCATCCCGCCGGGTGATACGCCAGTATGGCGATGACGAATACACGCTTCCAATGTGCGTTCACTGCGATGTCGCCAAACACGGATGCGGCCATCATGAGGCTGTAAACAGAACCTGGATTCATCCGAAAAAATGGCGTTTTGCCATTCGTGCACCCAGATTCGTCGTTGAGCACACCATCGCAGGCGCTCCTGTCTGTGATGCAGCGTCGAGGGTAACCGCAGCCATGGTCTCCGAGCTGATAGTCCATGCTGTTCGCGCAGATGGTTGTTGTCTTGCAAACGTCCCCATCTGTTGACTCAGGGATCAAGACGTGGCTGCACGATCCGTTACAGCCATGCGGGTAAGATGCCTGTCATCTCTACTGCTAGTGATACTATGCCGTTGGGATCCAGCACGGCGTTCCGTATTACCCTCCTGAACCCACCGATGGCATATTCTGCTAACAGTCATTGGATCTCGACCAACGCGATCAACAATGCAGCGATACGATAAACCGCAATCACGATAGGCTACAGTCCGACCTTTATCAAAGTCGGAAACATAATGGTACGCATTTCTCCTCCTTACACAAGGCATGACAACAACGTTTCACCAGGCAACGCCGCTCAACTGCTGTTTGTGTATGAGAAATCGGTTGGAAACTTTCCTCATGTCGGCACGTTGTAGGTGTGCCACCGGCGCCAACCTTGTGTGAATACTCTGAAAAGCTACTCATTTGCATATCACAGCGTCTTCTTCCTGTCGGTTAAATTTCGCGTCTGTAGCACGTCATCTTCGTTGTGTAGCAATTTTAATGGCCAGTAGTGTATTACACAAGAAACATAGTAAACTGTAGCTTTTTGCTGTGTTGCTTGTTATTCCCAATAGATGGCTGCATCTTTGAATGTTCATAATTCAGTTACTGTGCCATAACGTAAGGCACAACAGACACTCCCGCGTAGCTCTGCGTGTTAGTACACAATTTCCAGGAGTCAGGTTAGTTTGCCAGCCCCGGACCGAACGCACCTTGCTCATTAACGATGAGGGCCGGTGTGCTGGCCATCCTGGATGTAGTTGTTAGGCCGTTTCCTACATCCAAATAGGCGAATACTGAGCTGATACTCAAGTCTTGTCTCAGTAGCATGATTTTCTGACATTTAGAAAACGTTCGCTCTCTTTCACATGGATAACATTACACACAGACAGTTGGGGTACATATATTTTGTCCTGGAAGATAGCGGAGTGCGTGACAGGAATTGTATCCGGCCACCCATTAAACTTATCTTGCCAAATGGAATAGTAACCATGCCGATCCCTCGTATGTGCAAGACAAAGGCGCAAGAAAAATACAAAAAGTGTAAGGGACAACAAAGACTCATATCACGTTATTCTCCAAGAAACACAAAAATATATCCATTTAATTGGTGTCTAAAACATGGCCATGAATTCTTAAATGAAGTGCCTCAACGTTATTTTCATGCCTATACACACGTGACTTGACAATAATATGATAAACAGTGGACATTACAAGGTAGGTTTAACGCATCGATAACGTGAAACTGACCTCACCAGGCTTGTAGCTGCTGAAACTACATGTTACCTAAAACACTAGCGAAGAACACAAACAAACAGAGAGTCGGAGTTACTAGAAGAATCTAATTAATTATTTCTACTCTTGATGTTAGTCACAATACACCCTCAAATTATATTTTTCCACTTCTAAATTGTTCTTTGGTACTTGTCAAGTGTTAAAATGGTATCTTCGCATCCAAAATACGAGGGTAATCCCAAAAGGAAGTACGTAGACCTGTTTATTTCTACAATGGTTTACATCAGTTTACAGATTGAACATTTAGCTATTTTTCGACATAATCACCATTTCTGTCGATGCATTTTTGTAGACGCTGTGGCAGTTTTAGTATGCCCATGTCATACCAGCTCGCCGCCAAACGGTCAGTGGACATTTCAAGCTATTCCTAGTAGTCCATGAAGTAAAACTAGCCTGGCCAAACTTAGAAGGCAGAAAACACATTTTGGCTAAATTAACAGGCAAACACACAAACAAATACTGTTAGCCACCGCAATAATGTAATCAATTCAGTTATTTAGGCCCAATCTTGGTGTAAGCCGCAACATCCCTCCCAGCCCAAATTATTTTATAGTTGTTCTATGATGCTTGTAAAGCATTACAGTGCTATCTTCGAGTCGAAAATACGTAAAGGGTGTTGTCATTTCAATCTGAGGAAATATTACAGAACATACTGTCATCTCCTAATGTTTTTCATTAATGTTTGACTCCCAGTTTAATGGAGGAGAAGATAATCTAACATTAGAATTATATAATTGATAGTACTGATTGGCAGTTATTGATTTTTATTACAAATCTTGGTGTAAGCCGCAACATCCCTCCCAGCCCAAATTATTTTATAGTTGTTCTATGATGCTTGTAAAGCATTACAGTGCTATCTTCGAGTCGAAAATACGTAAAGGGTGTTGTCATTTCAATCTGAGGAAATATTACAGAACATACTGTCATCTCCTAATGTTTTTCATTAATGTTTGACTCCCAGTTTAATGGAGGAGAAGATAATCTAACATTAGAATTATATAATTGATAGTACTGATTGGCAGTTATTGATTTTTATTACAAATGACTAGCCTTGTCGAGTTTAAGGGCAAAATCAATTTCTGTAATATTTATCATATGCAGTTATGGTGCAAAAGGTCTCTATAACGTTTACAGACGATGTTTCCTATAATCAACTACTAAATAACACCAACATCTAACAAAACTACGCAGCGTAAACACAAAAAATACGAGATAACCCAACACTTTCGTAGAAAGGAAGCAAGGAAGGAAAAAAGAAGGGAAGGGAATATTTATCAGTATATATATATATATATATATATCAGCTTGCTCTAAAAATGTTTCAACTTGTCCTAATGATGTACCAACTTGCTCTGAAAATGTATCAACTTGCTGGAAAAAAAAAGTATCATTTTATCCTCAGAACATATCAAGTTGTCCCAGAGATTATCAGCTTGCCCCAAACGTTTTCTGAAAGGAAGCTTACAACGGCTACAGAAAATAAAGTGAAAGACTAGATCGTAAGTTGCATATGAGAACTTTTAGCCATACCTACATACATAATGATGAAATTACAATATTAAGTCAGATCATTGCCGACTGAACCAATACTGGATAAAATGATTACGATACTGGGAGAAAGCGTGTTTTAACTATGCCACCTTGTCAAGAGTTTTGTTGGACAATCGTCATTTCATGTATCGGCCAAAGACATTTGCATTCCGATTACGTTGCTATGCTTCAAAACATGGATGGATGAACTGCTTTCTGTGAGTATAAAATGTTGTCATTTACTGTCCTAATTCTCAAAGCTCATTAAGTTGTGTGTTAGAATTGCACAAGTGCCTATCTTTGTGTTTTGCAACCAATTTTTAGGTATAAGGATGAATTTAATGCGTGGCACAGGGATAGAGCTGTTTTAGTCTGTTAATCTATAACTTTTTTACGTAATGTCAGTAACACTGCTGTGTGTATTTTAATGAGATACACAGGCAGTTAAGATGCGAAAATATTTAATTTTAAGGTCCATTGCGCTTGCAAAGAGTGTTTTGTTTTCGAAGGTGCACAAGATTTTTTTGTGAAAAATGCGAATTTTGGAGATCTGTAATTATACTTATGTATTACAATATGCGGCCTACTCAGTAAGTAATAAGCAATTATAAGAAAGATTTTACTTTTCAGATACTGAATGTGCCATCTTCTTTGGTGATGTTGAGTTTCTGTCACCATCTTTGGTCATGTCCCATGTAAAAATAGGAGAATTTGTCCAGTTAAAGTGACATGTAATGAAAACACATTCTTCCTTCATTTATTAAAGAAAATGGTGTTTGGCTATGTTGTGTTTGTTGTGTTTTGAGTCTCATATCTCTATTAGAGATTGGGGTTATTTAGCAGTAGATTGTAGTAAAAACAGCATGTAAACGTTTGAGAGAGCCTCGACACCATAGCAGTTCGTTTTGTGCTAACCCTCAACTACACTCTACCACTGTAGTGGCTGCCTGGATGCGGCAAACGAGTGATCGGGAAGGTATGATGCTGATATGTATCAGTATTACATACATCTGAAATGAATGTAATCTCCTTGTGAATGAGAATTTTCAAGTTGAACACACAGAATGCTGTCAAACTGTACCGATATTGCTCATAAAACTAACAGAAATCTACTGTATCTATTCTCATGGAATTATCACTTTTTATTATTAATGTGATGACTGTGTGTTCAAAAATAGGTGCTGCCACAAGTTCCTGTGTTATTTCATACTTCATAGCCTCTAATTATAAAGTAGACACCACTTGAACTATAGCTCGTTGTGGAACCTAGAAGTGATGGTGTTTCTTCCCGACATGCAAGTAGATTGCATAAGGCAGGCTGTTCTGTGATGATAAAGTTGCTCATGAACATAGAACGCAAGAATCTGCTGCTATTGTGAATGATTATTTCCTGTATATCACAAACTTTACACACAGGTCGCTAGAGCCGAGATATGAAGCAGAATATGTCAGGTGTCATCACGCAAATGATATTTGTTTTCGATGTGTTTGAGGAATCTTATAGGGTTCTCTAATAGGTGACGTTAGGAGGTTCTGTTACAAGATACGCTCTCACGATTTGTTTCGTAAACGTGAGTGTGATATAGCAGTGCATTGGTAAAACGGGACCTGCCGTAGTGTACATAACAGAAATGTTCTCTTGAATTATATTTTGTTTCTGTCGCACATAAAATAATTTTTTTCTGATATATGAGCAAATGCTGGGAAACAGGTTTGTTCTGTGATGATGAAATTGCTTGTGAAACTAGGATGCAAGAATCTGTTGCTATTGTGAATGATTGTCTGCAGGATGACAGAAACCTTACATACTGGTCGTTAGACGCGAGTTATGGTGCAAAAAGCATCTCAGGTGCCATCAGATATACGGTGTTTGTTTTTGAAGTATTGGAGGAATCTAATAGGGTTCTCTACTAAATGATGTTAGGAGGTTCAATTGTAAGACAGGATCTCGCGAATTGTTGCTCAAATGTGAGCAAATGGAGTGAAAGGCTGCGTTCTGTAATGTTATTTCACGTGTCTGAAATGTTAGTAATACACACATTCATGACAATTTGCTTACAGACACTGATTTGAATGTGAGGGACGCGCTCAGTCCATGTAATTTGTCCATCAAGCTAATAGAAATCACTCCGATCTCTGCCGTTTGCTCATCTGTAATAGGCGGCGGTGCTGTAGTTTGTCTTTTCACTTAGTTGGATGTCGGATGTTGGTGCGGGGAGAGAGACAAACGGCTTGTATCCTGCATTAGCACATAAAAGCTATACAGATATTGTTTATAAAAGAAAAAGAAAATGGACTGCGCCCTTTTTTGTGGAACGAGGACATACACTACTGGCCATTAAAACTGATACACCAAGAAGAAATGCAGATGATAAACGGCTATTCATTGGACAAATATACTATACTAGAACTGACATGTGATTACATTTTCACGCAATTTGGGTGCATAGATCCTGAGAAAATAGCACCCAGAACAACCACCTCTGGCCATAATAACAGCCTTGATACGCCTGGGCATTGAGTCAAACTGAGCTAGGATGGCGTGTACAGGTACAGCTGCCCATGCAGCTTCAACACGATACCACAGTTCATCAAGAGCAGTGACTCGGATATTGTGATGAGCCAGTTGCTCGGCCACCATTGAGCAGACGTTTTCAGTTGGTGAGAGATCTGGAGAATGTGCTGGCCAGGGCAGCAGACGAACATTTTCTGAATCCAGAAAGTCCCGTAAAAGACCTGAAACATGCGGTCGTGCATTATCCTGCTGAAATGTAGGGTTTCGTTGGGATCGAATGAAGGGTAGGGCCACGGGTCGTATAACACATCTGAAATGTAACGTCCTCTGTTCAAAGTGCCGTCAATGCGAACAAGAGGTTACCGAGACGTGTAAACAATGGCACCCCAAACCATCACGCCGGGTGATACGGCAGTATGGCGATGACGAATACACGCTTCTAATGTGCGTTCACCGCCATGTCGCCAACACGGATGCGACCATCATAATGCTGTAAACAGAACCTGGATTCATCATAAAAATGACGTTTTGCTATTCGTGCACTCAGGTTCGTCGTTGAGTAGTAACGTCAAGGGTAACAGCAGTCATGGTCTTCGAGCTGATAGTCCATGCTGCTGCAAACGTCGTCGAACTGTTCTTGCAGATGGTTTTTGTCTTGCAAACGTCCCCATCTGTAGACTCAGGGATCGAGACGTGGCTGCACGATCCGTTACAGCCATGCGGATAAGATGCCTGTCATCTCGGCTGCTAGTGATACGAGACCGTTGGGATCCACCACGGCGTTACGTATTACGCTCCTGAATCCACCGATTCCTTATTCTGCTAACAGTCATTGAATATCGACCAACGAGAGCAGCAATGTCGCGATACGATAAACCGCAATCGCAATGGTCTACAATCCGACCTTTATTTAAGTCGGAAACGTAATGGTACGCATTTCTCCTCCTTACACGCGGGATCACCACAACATTTCACCAGGCAACGCCCGTCCACTGCTGTTTGTGTATGAGAAATCGGTTGGAAACTTTCCTCATGTCAGCACGTTGTAGGTGTTGCCACAGGCGCCAACCTTGTGTGAATGCTCTGAAAAGCTAATCATTTGTATATCAGAGCATCTTCTTCCTGTCGGTTAAATTTCGCGTCTGTAGCACGTCATCTTCGTGGTGTATCAATTTTAATCGCCAGTAGTGTATTATCGCCGTAATTGTTTCTTTTTCTTTTTTTAATAGTTGCTCCCTTATAGTAGGTGGTGCGTTGACGTTAAACAGAAGTGTTTTTTACTGCAGAATGACGGGCTGCTGGAGGCATTGAGGGCAGGTTCAGTGTGTGTATGTGTGTGTGTGTGTGTGTGTGTGTGCGTGTGTGCGTGTGTGTGTGTGTGTGGACGCCGTAGGCAGCTGCATTCTGGCCAGGGCGTGTTTACATTTTAGACGAACAAGCAATTTGTGACCATCATTGATGTCGCTTTGGTCTGGGCGTTACGCTCTTTTGAGTTAAAAAAGAGCCACTGCCTGGAGTACCCAGCCATGTGGACCAACCAGGAGGCTGCATTACACTCTGGCCATTTGGAAAAGCCTGTATCCCCATCGTAGGTAGATGAAGGAAGGGAAGGAGAGGGAGGGATGAGGGGAGGTAAGTGCCACAAATTTCGCTATTTCCTGACCTCCAACGAAGAGAATACTCGTCCAACTGTTGCCCCTTTCACCTCTCCGGTACATGTGTTGCATTATGACCATTTGATTACGAGTGCAGTTTCTTCTTTTTTCTTTCACGAAAATGTCGATGTGCAATTGGAACAGTGATGCATTTTCCATCAGTTGTGGTAGCGTGCATTGGCTCCCATTACCTGAGCTGCAGGGTGACTGCCGAGCAATGTAGCGGGAAGCATCTGTACTGAACTCTGATGTCTAAGAGTGATAGATGCAGTCCTCAGCTGTATGCTTACAGGTAATACGCTTATTAAACTCCTTTCTGTCCATCAACCACATCTCTCTAGTTGAACACAGTTTCTGCCAAAAAATAAACATAGTGCCTTCCAGTCTAGACTGTTTCCCGCCAGCTTGTAGGTGAAATGGAGAGTCTGAGTATGTCTGCCACTGGTTTAGAGTGGTACTGTGAAATTTTTCTCCCAACAGAACAGCACTAGTTGTAAGGCATCGTCGGCTTTTGAACTGTTTTGCGATTTTAGGCGCTCCTTGTGTTGCGTACGGCAAGAAATGAATAATGAATTGATATTGTTGGTGTTAATCACGTTCATCCTCCTTTACCTCCTCTGCATTACTGCAGATGACGTGTCACTGAGCACATTTGTTCTGTGCATGCAGTAAACGTGAGGCGCCTAGTTGTTTCCACTGCACTGTGTGGAATACGAAGGTTCTGTTATAGTTCACTAACCTGCTGTCTTCAAGTTTGTGTCCCCAGCGCAGAACACAGCACGCAGGTCGTAGGTTCTGTATCTTGAGGCTAAAACGGACTTTTAGCGAGGTTCTGTTCTGAAATAATGTATCACTTCTTTGGGATGCCACTCGCGTATTCCAATATAGCCACACGAGAAGATTACATGATCTTAATATAACAGCTTCTGATACAGCAAAGTACATGATCAAACACAATGTTTACGAAAATGTATCTTTACACTATTTGTGGCACGTGTCTGTGCCTCATGACTGCCGAAGTGAATCTTTTAATACTGAATACTGGCAAACACATCCTGCCACAGACAATATGACTGTACATCTCGACTGCCTAATCCAGAGTGACAAAAGGAACTTAAATAAAAATTGAAAACACATCCTACGACAGACAACATGTCTGTTCTTCTAGGCTGCCTGATCCAGAGTGAGGAACAGCCCGAAAAGGCGAGACCGGAACGCTTCCGAAGTGCTTCGTCTGCATTTTCGTCAGTCTTTTGTTTTTGATTTAAATTGTTTTCAATAATTCCAAAATGGCTGATTGATAGTCAGCTGTATTTATATTAAAAATTGAAGTCATTCCGATGAGTAATTTAACTAATAATAATAACTATACTTTTACGTTTTGGCGCCCTTGATCCGATCACAGCAGCCAATCAAAGAGCAGTGGCATTATGCAGGTGGTCACTGGAAAGGTACCGAATCTAACATCTGTCGCCGGCCGCGGTGGTCTCGCGGTTCTAGGCGCTCAGTCCGGAACCGCGGGACTGCTACGGTCGCAGGTTCGAATCCTGCCTCGGGCATGGATGTGTGTGATGTCTTTAGGTTAGTTAGGTTTAAGTAGTTTTAAGTTCTAGGGGACTGATGACCACAGATGTTAAGTCCCATAGTGCTCAGAGCCATTTAACATCTGTCACAGGTACCTCACACCACATTTCGTCATCTATATACTTCTTGCATCTCCACTGCTCTGGGTACAGCTTCTTGCAGCCTAATATGATGGCTGACTAAGCCAGAAATATTACAAGCGCTGTGCATATACACTCCTGGAAATTGAAATAAGAACACCGTGAATTCATTGTCCCAGGAAGGGGAAACTTTATTGACACATTCCTGGGGTCAGATACATCACATGATCACACTGACAGAACCACAGGCACATAGACACAGGCAACAGAGCATGCACAATGTCGGCACTAGTACAGTGTATATCCACCTTTCGCAGCAATGCAGGCTGCTATTCTCCCATGGAGACGATCGTAGAGATGCTGGATGTAGTCCTGTGGAACGGCTTGCCATGTCATTTCCACCTGGCGCCTCAGTTGGCCCAGCGTTCGTGCTGGACGTGCAGACCGCGCGAGACGACGCTTCATCCAGTCCCAAACATGCTCAATGGGGGACAGATCCGGAGATCTTGCTGCCCAGAGTAGTTGACTTACACCTTCTAGAGCACGTAGGGTGGCACGGGATACATGCGGACGTGCATTGACCTGTTGGAACAGCAAGTTCCCTTGCCGGTCTAGGAATGGTAGAACGATTGGTTCGATGACGGTTTGGATGTACCGTGCACTATTCAGTGTCCCCTCGACGATCACCAGAGGTGTACGGCCAGTGTAGGAGATCGCTCCCCACACCATGATGCCGGGTGTTGGCCCTGTGTGCCTCGGTCGTATGCAGTCCTGATTGTGGCGCTCACCTGCACGGCGCCAAACACGCATACGACCATCATTGGCACCAAGACAGAAGCGACTCTCATCGCTGAAGACCACACGTCTCCATTCGTCCCTCCATTCACACCTGTCACGACACCACTGGAGGCGGGCTGCACGATGTTGGGGCGTGAGCGGAAGACGGCCTAACGGTCTGCGGGACCGTAGCCCAGCTTCATGGAGACGGTTGCGAATGGTCCTCGCCGATACCCCAGGAGCAACAGTGTCCCTAATTTGCTGGGAAGTGGCGGTGCGGTCCCCTACGGCGCTGTGTAGGATCCTACGGTCTTGGCGTGCATCCGTGCGTCGCTGCGGTCTGGTCCCAGGTCGACGTGCACGTGCACCTTCCGCCGACCACTGGCGACAACATCGATGTACTGTGGAGACCTCACGCCCCACGTGTTGAGCTATTCAGCGGTACGTCCACCCGGCCTCCCGCATGCCCACTATACGCCCTCGCTCAAAGTCCGTCAACTGCACATACGGTTCACGTCCACGCTGTCGCGGCATGCTACCAGTGTTAAAGACTGCGATGGAGCTCCGTATGCCACGGCAAACTGGCTGACACTGACGGCGGCGGTGCACAAATGGTGCGCAGCTAGCGCCATTCGAAGGCCAACACCGCGGTTCCTGGTGTGTCCGCTGTGCCGTGCGTGTGATCATTGCTTGTACAGCCCTCTCGCAGTGTCCGGAGCAAGTATGGTGGGTCTGACACACCGGTGTCAATGTGTTCTTTTTTCCATTTCCAGGAGTGTAGTTGTGTAGTTAGGATCGACCTTTATGATTAATTACGCAACTGGGACCGATCTTTACTTCAGTATCCCAACCACAATAAATAAAGTACACTATCCTAACCATCCTCTCCTGGACAGTTTCCATGTGTTGGGGTGGGGCGGTGGGGGGGGGGGGGGCGGGGGGCGGGCGGCGGCTCGGTTGTAATTGGGCTTTTCATCTAGAAGGACCGGAGTCGAGTCTACGAAAGGGCACCGCCATTCTTAATTTCCTGCCGATTTCTGATAGGGGGTTGGTGTGGTACAAAGAAATTCCCGTCAAAACTCGAAATTTCCGCTAATATTCGAAATTTCCGCCACAATTCGAAATTCACGCCAATAGTGTACGTGATGAAGTGGGAAGGGAAGGGATAGTGAGGAGGCGGGGAGCCTTGTGCCGGATGAGGAAAACATATGACGTCATCAGAGGATGGGGTTGGGGTATGAGTGGAGGTGTGGGGTTAATTAACTGATGAATTTCATTAATTTTCAAGTCAACCTGATATCAAAATTGCAGCACTTATCTCGCTGCTGTTGTATTTCGATGTTTTCTAAATCCGTGTTGACTATGTGTCAAGAAACCGTTCTCTTCGACTTTATTCATAATGTTCGAACACAATATATGCTTATCAACGTAAATGATGTGGGCATATAAATTAGAAGATTACTCATACTGCTTTTCTTGCATATTGGAGTGACCTGTGCAACTTTCCAGTCTTTAGGTACAGATCTTTCGTCGAGCGAGCGGTTGTATATGATAGTAAAGTATGAAGCTGTTGCATCAGCATACTCTGAAAGAAACCTAACTGGTACATATCCTGGACTGGAAGACTCACTTTTATTGGTTTACGTTGTTTCACTACTCCGAGGTTATGTTCTTCTAAGTTACTCATGTTGACAGCTGTTCCACAGGGTGTCCGAAAAGTCTTTCCCTGATTACATAAATTGATAACTCAGGCTAGAAGTAAGATAGAAATATGAAACTGGTGTCTAATGGTTTACAAGCTATCAAAGCTTTTTCACACATCAGTAAACTTCCATATGAGCACCCTTGGTAGCACGTAGCACATCTAGGCGATATTCAGTTTCCGTCCACACATTAGACAACATCACTGGAGGGATCGATTCAACGACTGTGGTCATCCGTTGCCGCAGGGTTTCAAGATCTGGTACACGTGTTCAGTAGACCTCGTCCTTGACATAACCCCATTAAAAGAAGTCTAATGGGGTTATGTCAGGAGAGCGTGGAGGCCAAACCGTTGGCCCATCACGACCAATCCATCGCCCAGGAAAGGTCATATCGAGATAGACATGGACATTCAAACCCCTATGAGGCGTTGCACCGTCTTGCTGAAACATGACATCGGGGTGATACTGAAGGAGCTGAGGAACAGCATACAGTTGCAACATGTCCAGACACACGGCAGATGTGATGGTAGCCTCAGCGAAGAAGAATGGCCCGATAATACGATCATGCAATAGCGCGCACCAAACATTCACCTTTGGACTGTCTCTGGTGCACTCCATGACCTCGCCAGGGGGTTGTGAACCCCAAATGCGCACATTTTGGCCATTCACTACTCCACTGACAAAAAATGTCGCTTCGTCGGAAAAGGCAATTCGTCTAAGATAACAATCATCGTCCTCAATACATGATAGCATTTCGACCGCAAAGTCATATGGACGTGTACTGTCATTGGGCAACAAGGCCTGAACGATTTGCACTTTGTATGCACGAAACAATAAACGTTTGTGTAAAATGTCATGGAGAGAGCTTTTTGGCATCTGTAATTGACGTGAGACCCTGGGCACCGATTTCTTCGGACTTCGCAGAAAATACTGCCTCACAGCTTCCACCCTGTCTGCTGATGTTCTTGGTCGACCAGACCTCGGAAGGTCAGCAACTGATCCTGTGTTCTTGAACTTCTCATATCAGGCTTTAATGCTCTTGACATCAGGTGGATTCCTTCCAAATGTTGTCTGGAAGTGTCTCTGCACTGTGGTTGGTGATCGTGTCTCATGGTACCACAGGACACACTGTGCCTTCTCCTGATTGGTTAACATGGCTTCTTGGGGATTGCACCTCATCCACTACTTACATACTGCGAACCTAAAACAGAAAAAAAGCTTTATAGTTGTAAACAATTCGACACAAGTTCCATATTTGTATCTTACTTCTAGCCTGAGTCATCAATTTATGTAATCAGGAAAATTCTTTTCGGACACCCTGTATATTCGTATATACACATCGTCTTCTTTGATGAAGAAATTTCGGAAGGCTGTGCTTAGTAACTCCGGTTTAGCATCACTGTCATCGACAATATTTCCATTGCTATCGCGCAGAGATGACATTGATTGTGTCTTGCGACTAGCATATTTTACGTACGATCAGAATCTCTGTAGATTTTCTGCCAGGATTCGAGACAATGTTTCGTTGTGGGAAGTATTATAAGCATCTTGCTATGAAGTCCGAGTTAAATTTCCAGCTTCTTTAAAAGATCGCCAATCCTGCAAATTTTGCGTTTGTTTGGACTTGGCATGATTGTTCGTGTCCTGGACTGTTTTTTGTACCATAGAGGAACAGCTCCCTCGTTTGTTAATTTATTTGGAATAAATTTCTCAATTGCTGTGGATAGTATTTCTTTAAATTCAAGACACATCAGGTCTACACTTACATTGTCAATTTGGAAGAAGTGGAGATTGTGTCTCAGGAAGGCGTCAGTCGAATTTTTATCTACATTTTCAACTTTTATAGTCCTTATTTGAATAGATATATTTTTCGTTTATTGTTTGTTGGTTTAGGACTTACAGTATTCTGAGTCGCTACGACAATCCTGTGTGCGCTAACGACTGTATCCATTTTGATGCTCGTTATTACGTCGGTGTTATTTGTTGCTAAGAGGTCACGTGTGTTTTCATAACTGTTTACTATTCGCGTGGGCTTATGAAATAATTGTGGTGTCACTGCCAGACACCACACTTGCTAGGTGGTAGCCTTTAAATCGGCCGCGGTCCGTTAGTACACGTCGGACCCGCGTGTCGCCACTATCAGTGATTGCAGACCGAGCGCCGCCACACGGCAGATCTAGTCTAGAGAGACTCCCTAACACTCGCCCCAGTTGTACAGCTGACTTTGCTAGCGATGGTCCACTGCCTACATACGCTCTCATTCGCAGAGACGACAGTTTAGCATAGCCTTCAGCGACGTCATTTGCTACGACCTAGCAAGGCGCCATACTCAGTTACTATTGATATTGATATTGTGAAGCATGTACCGTCAAGAGCGACGTTCATCATTAATGGATTAAAGTTAAGTATCAAACTAATTACGTCCGCTTTCTGAATTCTAATTCCTTGTCATGTTCCAGACCTCACGTCAGTTCTTCCCTAGTCACGCCAGCCTGCGTTAGCTAAAACGCGTGCATTTCGGCCTCCTCTAGTAACACGGTGTTGGCTCTTCTGCCAACACAACACTAATTTCTCGAAATAATTTTCAGAGAATGTCTTTAGTACCATTTCGGACAATGTTTTATGTGTATCTCCTGATTTAAACATGTATTTTTGCCAACATATCAAGGGGAAATTCAGGTCAGCACCAACTACATTTGTATGATTTAGGTACGTGTTTCAAATTAGACTGAAGTTTTCTTTCAACTTTTCAGCAATTGTATCATCTGACTTGGGAGGTCGGCAAAAGAATTCAAAAAATTTCGGCTGAACTTATCTCCCGTTTTAGCCAGCTTTCCGTGCCTATAATGATTTGAGCATCAGCGCTTTCTATTAGTGCTTGGAGCTCTGGTACTTACTTTACAAACACAGGTACGACAATGTACAACTATATACCATTGGTTCCTGGATATACGTTCTTTCTGTGTTCAACCTGAACCCTTTGAAACTGAAGCCCTTTTTGTGTTTCCCCGAGACTCTATTACCTAAATAAATAAATAAAAAGCCCAGTCCACGCCACACTGTCCGTGTAGCTGCCTCCTGCGTGTAATGGACTGCTGACCTATTTAGTGGAACCCGAAACACCATCACCATATGGCGAAAATCGAGGAATCTGCAGCCTAGACGGTTGCAGAACTGTCTGAGCCTCTGATTCAGACCCTTCACTTGGCTCTATACCAGACGCCCGCAATCGGTCCTGTCAACTATGCTGCAAATGGTGAGCTCTGCTTTCATCTCGCAAGAAAGACTAGTAGCCTTTACCACTTCTGTTAGCCGCTCTAAACCAGAGAGAATCTCTTCAGATCCAAAGTGACACACATCATTGGTACCGACGTGAGTCACCACATGTACTTCGCCGATCACGCATGTGTAGCCATGAAAACAGGGTAGAGGAACTTATTTTCTGATGCTTTAAGCACACACACACACACACACACACACACACACATATATATATATATATATATATATATATATATATATATATATATATATATGTGTGTGTGTGTGTGTGTGTGTGTGTGTGTGTGTGTGTGTCCATTTTAACAAGGGTAATGTATCACGAAGCAAATACCGTCCGCACTGGCGGAGTGTTACGTGATACCACGTACTTATACGTTTGTGACTACTACAGCGCCATCTATCACAAAACGAAAAAAGTGGTCCAACTAAATCATTCATATTTCTTTACGTACTACACGGATATGTAATAAAAATGGGGGTTCCGATTTTAAAAAAACGCAGTTGATATCCGTTTGACCTATGGCAGCATCTAGCGGGCCAACCATAGCGCTATCTGGTTTCCCCCTTCAAGATAGACAAGTTTCGTTCTTTGTAGTTTTTTAGTTTGACGCTTATTTCGTGAGATATTTGGCCCGGTCACGATCAATGGACCACCCTGTATACACATGAAATTATAATCAGTGTTACTTCCAAAAGTGCCCAATAATTAATCGTTATGTCGACCCCTCAAAGTCTACTAGCCAGTAACTTATGAATCACCTCAGTTTTTGAAAGCAACTGAAATACTGTACTGAGATTTCAATAAGAACTATCTTTAAGACTAATACTTTAAACCTTGTCTTGGCAATTGAACTGTGGTAAACTTTAACTACCTATTTAAGCAAAGTACGTGAAGTACCTCAAAATGTATACTCACTGTATTTACTACTCCGCAGAGTTGATTAACTGTAGTGAAAGTATACTGAAATGACTTCTCAGCTCAATAAAACAGGATACTCGGATGTATAGTAGCAGTCGGATTAGGACTGTGTCTAGTTAAGTGACTAAGGATAAAATATTGGAGCTCAACACAAAGTTTAAAGAATACAAACTTATTATTGATGAAGAAACCACATAACTGGCCCATGCAGTTATACAGTACTCAACTGATTATTTGAGTTGAAAGTGGTGGCAGTGTCGATCTGTGGCTATTTAAAAAAGCTCTTGCTGTATAACGAGCTCTGAAAATTCTCTTATTAGCGTCGACTTGTCGCATTACAGGGCTAACCAATATATATTATGAATAATGAGTCAAATTACTTCCTCATCAGAGGCTGTGTTATATAATCTTACTGTTCATCTTGCCTCGTTCAATAGACAAGATGCGACCACTTTGCTTGCTATCCATCGACTGACTCTTGCCAGAAAGGAGCGTTGCAACTGAACTGCCATCCACCTTTTCTATTCCCGCCAAGCCAGTTTCGTTGCTGAAGGACTTTCCTCCGTTCTATGTGATTGCAAACCGACTTTCCCTGTGCATGAAGCAGTATTACAAATAAAGTTTTAACATTTCCTTTCTTTTACAGCACATTTATTGTGAAATTACATCTAAAGATTAATTACAATTACATAAATGGTCATAAATAATGAATAAAACATTTACGTAGATATTGCATTAAAAGCAAAATATAGGTAATATGGATAATAGTATTGCACGCTGATTGGACTGCTAGATGGGGCGGGAGGGGAGACGGGAGTGGGAGTGGAAATGGCCTGTCATCTTGAGTTGTGGTGTTATGAACAGGTCATTGTCGATATTTTGAAACTGGTTTAATTCGGTTTTGTTCAAGATTCTTTTGTGTCCAGAATGCACACCACATCCCCTAACTGCGACTGTCTGGCGACTGGTCCCTTCGACTTATCTCATTTAAACGTAAATCACAAACTTACCTGAATCGGATAACAGGGTTTGGATGTTATTTCCCTTACCGACGCACTGCACTCTCTCAGAACCTTTCAAGCAAATCGAAGTCTTCCAGTCGCCTTACCTAATACAGATTTCATGTGTTAGTCCCATTTCACACTGCTTCTTTGTTTTACCCCTTAACATTGGAATGGTTGGTCGTGCTTAAGATACTCGCCGCTAAATGTGAAATCGGATATTATCTAGTTTTTTCACTTACAAGGGGAGGCCGGCAATTGTGAAATTCAGATTTGATTCATACTGCGCATAATAAAAGCTCATGGCCAGAGGTGTAATGTTGCAAAGCACCAAGGTGCACTTCTCAGTCGTTGTCGAGAAAATCGACAGTTAAAAGAAACCGTTGCGGTGAAATACTCTCTACGATTAATAGTTTGCTACAGCGTCGTGGCGCAGCGGTAAGCGCTGGGATTAATAATCCAAAGGTCACCGGATCGAACCTCGCGCCATGCAAACATTTTTTATTAATTTTTTTTTTGTAATTCACATATAATTATTCCCGGCAATCAGTTGCAACAATTATGCATATAATAAGTTGATGAAAGTCGTTTGTCGTGGAAAAATAAAACTTGAAATAAAACACAATATCACAAATAATATTCAAGTGGATACAATTTAATGTCAATTTCGATATACACTTGCACATAATTAACAATTAGTGACCAGAAGTAGCTGGAGTATCGCACGAACTAGAGTGATAGTAATCATAGAAACATGGAAAGCAGAAAACACCACGACATCCAACACATCTGATAAGCGATGCGTTTTTACAAGAACAATTGTTTTTTAAATTATCTGTTGGGAGACACACCTGATTGACATTCTGAAAAATTATTCTATCGTTCGTCAGGTTTTATGCATACCACGCGTATCGTATCATATCGGCAAAAATCGGAGAAGACAATTGGTGGTGGACGATGGATATATATATATATATATATATATATATATATATATATATATATATGTGTGTGTGTGTGTGTGTGTGTGTGTGTGTGTGTGTGTGTGTGCAGATTACGACCAGAGCGTTTACCGCTGCGCCACGACGCTGTAGAAAATTATTAAGCGAAGAGAGTATTTCACCGCAACGGTTTCGTTTAACTGTCGATTTTCTCGACAACGGCTGAGAAGTAAATCTTGGTGCTTTGCCACATTACACCTCTGGCCATGAGCTTTTATTATGCGCAGTATGAATCGAATCTGAATTTCACAATTGGCGGCCTCCCCTTGTTAGTTATTGACATTATCTAGCATTTTTCCATTTGTAAACACAGCCATTTTTTTTATGATCATCCAGCGATTACTGGTACACCATTTTCCACATTCTCAGTGATTGGATTAACTCGGGATTTTGTTTTTCAGTGATGTAATATTCACAAATGCTGCTGTATTAATTACTTTACTTATTTTACGCATTTATTTCATCTGACAAGATTAGGGGTTCAGGCCCTGTTTTATATCCAGCCAGGCATCCTTAGTGACTTTTATCTGACCTGGGGATAAAGAGAATAAGATAACAGAGATTAGGGGGTGTAGACATCCACTTTTTCCTCTCTCTTCGTGCTAACAGATCAGGACTGAAAATCTTACCATATATCCATATTACAGTGGCTTTTAGCGCATTTCTGTAGATACACGACATTAGTAAAAAGAGGGCCAAAATTTGGCGCACAAAATGTGGTGTCACCGCCAGACACCACACTTGGTAGGTGGTAGCCTTTAAATCGGCCGCGGTCCGTTAGTATACGTCGGACCCGCGTGTCGCCACTATCAGTGATTTCAGACCGAACGCCGCCACACGGCAGGTCTAGAGAGACTCCCTAGCACTCGCTCCAGTTGTACAGCTGACTTTGCTAGCGATGGTTCACTGTCTACATACGCTATCATTTGCAGAGACGACAGTTTAGCATAGCCTTCAGCTACGTCATTTGCTACGACCTAGCAAGGCGCCATATTCAGTTACTATGAATGTGTTCTGAACAGATAATATTGTGAATCACGTACCGTGAAGTGCGACGTTCATCATTAATGGATTAAAGTTAAGTATCAAACTAATTACGTCCACTTTCTCAATTCTCATTCCTTGTCATGTTCCAGACCTCACGTCAGTATAGTTCTTCCCTCCACACGCCAGCCTGCGTGAGCTAAAACGCGTGCACTTCGGCCTCCATTCGTAACACGGTGTTGGCTCTTCTGCTAACACAAAACAAAATACCAGATCTCTTCCGCTGGCTCTCAATGTAGTCGGTACATCTGTATCCTGGACGTTGCACTTCACACATGAACGCGAATCTGCGAGACGGATCCTATGGAGTCTCTCTCGAGTAATTTGTTTTCTGTTCACCAGCAAGTACCAGGTCGAACGTACACCTGAATAGAGCGTTATCGCGTTGTCAGTGCGCCATACTATGTTCCAACGCACGGTAGGGCCTGTCAATTCGACGATATTAGGCGACCGGCGGTGAATTAGTGTGCGATAGATGTCACTGGCAGTTGGTAAGCGAGAGACGGCGAGAACGTCCCGTAGGTAGCTGTACTCCAGATAAAACATCCCAAAGTAAGAAAAAGGCACCGGTATCTCGGTAATTGTGCTACCGGAGGGCCAAGGGAATATGGTTCCAGAACCTCCATCAGTAGGGCAGTGAGGCTGGTTGCGCATCGTCGCCAAAGCTTGCGGTTCACACTAACGTGTAGAGATACTACTCGATCGTGAACATTGACAAGACCAAGTCCACCTCGTTCTTTAGGAAGAGTGAGGGAGTCGCATCGAACCTTAAATATCATTCCAGCGCTGCCAAAGGAACCGAATGCCCCGAGCTATGAGTTTAGGCATCGGTAGCGTTTGCGCTATATTCGGAATTCGTGATGCCTGATAGACGTTAAGAAATTCGGTCCGTTGATGAAGGTCCAATGCACGGGGACGATGATCCACAAGTCCAGCCCGGATGTGTTGCAAGAGGTTCCGATAGTTAATGGTCGTCGTGCGTGAGAGGTCGATACCAAAATAGCCTGGTTTTATCACACAGAGTGGCACGACGCTTGCAGGTGTTATCCCAGTGCCAACGTCCAAAGCCATCGATTTATGTACATTTATACAGCTCCCCAAAGCTGCACCACAAGTGGATAACCAAGCCAAGGCTCTGCGAACATCATGTTCGTCACGAAGAATTAACATTAGATCATCAGAAAACGCAGTGCACCTAAACTCGAAGCCACCAAGTGAGAAACCCGTGAGGTGTTGTCGCAGCCCGCACAACAAAGTCTCTAATGCTAAAGTGTACGGTATTGTCGCTAATGGGCATCCCTGTCTAACAGAGCGTCGAATTTTTAAGTTGTTCGACAATCTGCCGTTGACAAGCATTTTCGATGTTGCGTCACGTAGGAGACGGAGTACCACCCGACAAAAGTGTCCGGGTAATGCATATTCTGAAGAATAGCAGTTACGTACATATGGCTGACGAGATAAAATGCTTGACTGAAGTCTATCGCAGTCAGAGCTCCCGGTACGCGACGCACCTTAAGTCGTCGGCACACGGAACGTGCTGTCGAACGTTAACGTCCAGCGTGCCAAATTCGACGTGTTGCTGAACGCTCAGGAACGATGCGACTTGTGCATATGGTACGTGGGCCCCAATGTGGTGTACGCGATCGCAACGCACTCCAGTGGCAGTTGAGGGATGTTTCTGGTTCGTGAATCACACTGTTTACTCAACGGGCGCGCGTAAAATTCCCACGTTAGCTCTATTAAAACGCACATTTCCTCCATTATTCACAAAATGGAAAGCACCATGTCCAATCAATAAGGACACAGGTTTATAAAAGTTCCATTACAAACAGTGCGGTAAAAATTTGGAATACTTTTGCGGATAAGATAAACATTATTTCATCATTTCCACATTTTTGTAAAACCCCAAGGTCAGTCTTACTTGATCACTGTTTCTACCCAGTGACAGAATCTTTGCAACATGTGAATTACGAAGCGTAAAAGAAAAACGAGCAAAATATCTTTATACAAGTACCGGAAACTGCCCTGTAGATTAAGCCAATCGAAAAGTCACTCCTCAAAAAAAGGTGAATTTATATTTACATAACATCAAATATTACAGCATATACTTATATTAAACTAATAATAAAGTATCAGAACCTAATAAAAACGCGAATGTTAGGAAAAAAATTTGAAGTGTTAGGACGCGAACGAAAGCCCCAACAAAAACTCAAAACCAGACAGAGACGCTCGCTGCTCTTTACGCTAAACCAACAAAACGTTTGTTGTAACTAATAATATTGAGTTACGCCTCCATATAAACGTTAATCGTAGGTAATTATGTTACTAACTGAAATTTAATTGCCGGCAGGTGTGGCCGTGCGGTTCTAGGCGCTTCAGTCTGGAAACGCGTGACCGCTACAGTCGCAGGTTCGAATCCTGCCTCGAGCATGGATGTATGTGATGTCCGTAGGTTAGTTAGGTTTAATTAGTTCTACGTTCTAGGCGACTGATGACCTCAGAAGTTAAGTCGCATATTGCTCTGAGCCATTTGTACCATTTTGAAATTTAATTATAACAAATTGTACGAAGAACAATGCGTTTTGGGTGGATTTTCAGTGTGTCGCGCCTTCAAATAGCCTATTCTCATAATACGCAAGTTACAATAATTCTTTTGCTACGAATATGATGTTTCTCATTATTTTATTGTAACGATCTCAATTTGCTGGTGCTCAGAAACGGCATATATACGTATAGGCTTGAAATGAAAGCCAATATGGCGCCTCACAACTCTGTACTGAAGGGAGACGGCGTGCGTGTGACGTAGGTGGCGTTGTGCCATCTCGTTGGTCAACGCTCAGACGCACGCTCAGAATATCTGACATGCCAGATATTGCTCTGCATGTTCGGAAAGACTCCCGAACGTGCTGTTCCACGCTATGACGTCAGAATCTCGGCACGCTCAACACTCAACGTTCGGATGCACGGTCCGTGTGCCGACGGCTTTAGCTAGGGCAATCAGGTGGCTGTAGCGACACAGGGCGGAGCGGATATTATGCATCCCACCCATCCATGTCTGATCCACTGATAGGACATGGGATGTAGTACGCCGAATTCGAGCTGCTTGTAGACGTGTGAAGATTTTCATATCACACTTGGACAAAGTAATCTGTAATACGTGAACTTCCGCGAGGTTTTATGTATTGGAATGATGATACCTTCCACAAATGCAGCCGGAAGTTGTACCTCTGGTGTCATGGGCTCCTGACATACAGTAGTCAAATATGGACCAACAGTCTCTGGAACGTCGTATAAAACTCCTGGAGTAACCCGTCCGGTCCTGGTGACTTATTGGGCGCCCCTTTTTCTATGGCATCCAACACTTCCACTTCAGTCATCGGTTCTAGCAGTTCCGGTTGGGTTCCGGAGCAGGCATTGCGTGCGTCAAACCAGCGACAGCAGTAATGATCTATGGGTCAGATCTCTTCTCTGCATACAGTTGAGAATCAGTTGAAAATAATGGGTAAAGTATTCATTGCTTCCGTCTCTTTGGTTGACGTGACTGACGCCATCTTCTGTCGTCACCTCATGGAACAATGTCCTGTCTGCGCTTTCTTTCGATGGCTATATGGTACATGAAGGGCTGTTTGTTGGCGATTCCGACCATTTGTCGTGTACGAATGATGGTCCCTTCCAGTAGATGACGCGTCAACGTCAAAATCTTCGCTTTTGCTCAGTTGAGTCCTCTGGCGTTTCGGTGATGGGGGCATAACGAAACACTTCCTGAGGATGGCGTAGTAGAACTCTGTAGTGCTGCGCCTCCATCCTGCATCTTCCCTACTAAAAGTCTTCGAGGTACGTCGCAGGCTCGGCTTGCCACAGTCCAGCCACCACTGTAAAGCAGATGTATACGCTCCTCGTCGTCGTATGCACAGTCTCCAAGTCTAGAATGAGATTTTCACTCTGCAGCGGAGTGTGCGCTGATGTAAAATATCCTGGCAGATTAAAACTGTGTGCCGGACCGAGACTCGAACTCGGGACCTTTGCCTTTCGCGGGCAAGTGCTCTACCAAATGAGCTACCCAAGCACGACTCACGCCCCGTCCTCACAGCTTTACTTCTGCCAGTACCTCGTCTCCTACCTTCCAAACTTTACAGAAGCTCCCCTGCGAACCTTGCAGAACTAGCACTCCTGAAAGAAAGGATATTGCGGAGACATGGCTTTGCCACAGCCTGGGGGATGTTTCCAGAATGTGATTTTCACTCTGGAGCGGAGTGTGCAAGGTGCGCAGGAGAGCTTCTGTAAAGTTTGGAAGGTAGGAGACAAGGTACTGGCAGAAGTAAAGCTGTGAGGACGGGGCGTGAGTCGTGCTTGGGTAGCCAGTCAAAAGTTGCAGGTAACAAGTAGTTTCGGTCTCCTTCCAGGCATAAGGGATTTCTCAAATCACAGATAAGCATACATTTTTAGTATCACTTTATGCGTTTAGTCGTTTACTAGTCGATAGTTAAGAATATTTTATCATTTGTGATAGTAAAAATTTATAGACTGCCAAATAACATTGTAAATTTAATAAAAGTTACAGTATTTTCTCATTATATCAATTATAGTATAAATACTAAAGAAAATGACTGTGTTAGATATTTAAAAAACTGACGAACGGGACTCGATCCAGCGACTTGGACGCTAACCACTCGGCTGCCGCCGCTTCATGTTAATAATGGCCAAACACAGCCATATATATTTGACGACCGAAATTATATTGCGATTTTCTCAATAACGCTTGAGAAGTACGCGCTACTTCTTACACATTTTTGTTGTCCTCATAGAGTACTACTAGTGTACGAAGTTTACAGTAAATCCGCGTTCCACCCGTCGTGGCCTCCCCTTGTGAGTGCCTAAACTGTGGTTTGCCAGTCGCGCCGGTAACCATCTTCGTGCAACGCTTCTTCGTTAATCATCTTAACATTGACTACATTGGCCGTGATCGAAAACTGAACACCAGTTATGTCGCGGTCTCGAGTATTCGGCTTGGAACGTAATCTTGATAGTGTGTTTGCTAAAGAAGTTCGCCATGTCACTGCAGTCAGCTTGTAACGAGCGTCTCGCGCTCGCACGAAGTAAACAAACTCGCGTACGACGCGAGACCGGCGGCGGGACAGCAAGAACACGTCATCGCCGCTCCGTCGCTGACGGCCGATTCAAGCCTCGGGCGCCGAGTGCAAGGTGAGTTAGTTCTCCGTCACGCCGCGATGCTGTGCTAGTGGCGCACAGCACCCAGTCGGCTACTGACTGCCGTGGTGACCGGACGCATAGGGGAATGCGCTCCGAGCGCTGAGCGGCGCAGCTCACGCATTTGCGGGGCTGTCATGGGTCCCGGCTCTCCGCGCAGTGCAGTAATGGTGTTTTCCGGCGCTTTGCAACTGCTCGGAGCTGTTAGCGGACGATGCGAGTATTATGCGGTATATACGGTGCATAGTTATGAACTGTAGGTGAAGTTTAGGAGTGTTCACGTACTGTATTTCATTATACAGGGCGGTCGATTGTTCGTGACCAGGCCAAATATCTCACGAAATAAGTGGCAAACGAAAAAACTACAAAGAATGAAACTTGTCTAGCTTGAAGGGGGAAACCAGATGGCGCAATGGTTGGCCCGCTAGATGCTGCCATAGGTCAAACGGATATCAAATGCGTTTTTTTAAAGTAGGAACCCCAATTTTTATTACATATTCGTGTAGTACGTAAAGAAATACGAATGTTTTAGTTGGAACATTTTTTTCGCTTTGTGATATATGGCGCTGTAATAGTTACAAACGTATAAGTACGTGGTATCACGTAACATTCCGCCAGTGCTCACGGTATTTGCTTCGTGATACTTTACCCGTGTTAAAATGGACCGTTTCCCAATTGCGGAAAAGGTCGATATTGTGTTGATGTATGGTTATTGTGATCAAAATGCCCAACGGGCGTGTGCTATGTATGCTGCTCGGTATCCTGGACGACATCATCCAAGTGTCGGTACCGTTCGCCGGATAGTTGCGTTATTTAAGGAAACAGGAAGTGATCAACCACATGTGAAACGTCAACCACGGCCTGCAACAAATGATGATGCCCAAGTAGGCCTTTGTTCAATAACTCAAAGCATAGTGCTGGGTTGAGTGTTCCACAAACTAATATTTACAAAATTCAACTACTGCACACGGAAACCAAGTTCCACAAGAGTTTACTTGTAGTACATGCACAGTGATATACACAGAAGCGCCAAAGAAACTGGTATATGCATGCGTATTCAAATACAGAGATATGTAACCAGGCAGAATACGGCAGTGCGGTCGACAACGCCTATATAAAACAAGTGTCTGGCGGAGTTGTTAGGTGGCTTGCTGCGGCTACAATGACCGGTTATCAAGATTCAACTGAGTTTGAACGTGTTGTTACACGAACGATTGGACACAGCATCTCCGAGATAGCGATGAAGTGGGGATTTTCCCGTACAACCATTTCACGAGTGTACCGCGAAAATCAGGAATCCAATAAAACATCAAATCTACGACATCGCTGCGGCCGGAAATAGATGCAACAGGAATAGCACCACGACGACTGAAGAGAGTTGTTCAATGTGACAGAAGTGCAATCCTTCCGCAAATTGCTTCAGATTTCATTGCTGGGCCATCGACAAGTTTCAGTGTGCGAGCCATTCAAAGAAACATAATCGATATGGGTTTTTGGAGCCGAAGGCCCACTCGTGCACCCTTGATGATTTCATGACACAAAGCTTTACGCCTCACCTGGGCCCGTCAGCAATGACATTGGGTTGCTGATGGCTGGAATCATGTTGCCTGGTCGGACGAATCTCGCTTCAAATTGTTTCGAGCGGACTGACTTGTACGGCTATGGAGACAACCTCATGAATCCATGGACCATTCATGCCAGCAAGAGAATGTTCAAGCTAGTGGAGGCTCTGTAATGGCGTGGAACCTGTGCAGTTGCAGTGATATCGGACCCCTGATACGTCTAGATACCACTCTGACAGGTGACACGTACGTAAGCATCTTGTCTGATCACCTGCATCCATTCATGTCCATTATGCATTCTGACAGCCTTCGGCAATAACAGCAGGACAATGCGGCAACCCACACGTCTACAATTGCTACAGAGTGGCTCCAGGAACACTCTTCTGAGTTGAAACACTTCCGCTGGCCACCAAACTCCTCAGACATGAACATTATTGAGCATATCTGGCATGTCTTGCAACGTAATGTTCTGAAGAAATCACCAACCCGTCGTAGTGTTACGGATTTATGGACTGCCCTGCAGTAGTCATGGTGTCAGTTCCCTCCAGCACTACTTCAGACATTGGTCGAGTCCACCGACCGAGGTGGCGCAGTGGTTAGCACACTGGACTCGCATTCGGGAGGACGACGGTTCAATCCCGTCTCCGGCCATCCTGATTTAGGTTTTCCGTGATTTCCCTAAATCGTTTCCGGCAAATGCCGGGATGGTTCCTTTGAAAAGGGCACGGCCGATTTCCTTCCCAATCCTTCCCTACCTCGAGCTTGCGCTCCGTCTCTAATGACCTCGTTGTCGACGGGACGTTAAACACTAACCACCACCATTAGTCGAGTCCATCCCACGCCGTGTTGCATTTCTGCGTGCTCGCGTGGGTCCTACACGATATTAGGCAGGTGTACCAGTTTCTTTAGCTTCTCAGTGTAGATCCATCCATAGAAAAACTGAATACAGTCAATTTTCTACCAAGTTTTGTGTATCGGGTCATGATGTTCAACCGCGGAGACTGGACTATCGGCAGAGTTGCGGAAGCCATACTGTGTCCGTTGATTAAGCACATGGTAGGCAGCAGGCAGCGACGTCATAGTGGCGTGGATATCCATCTGTAGGTATGGCTCGATCTGCACTGACTCTGCCTGACGGTTCATGGGCCTAAACACAGTCGCACGGTAGGATACCGCAGGAACTATTTTAGGGCACGTGGGACCCAGATTCAAATGGATCCCCCCCCCCTCCTCCTCCCCTCCACCCCTCCTCCAGTCCGCGACTAAAGCTGGCCCTGCTAGCGGCGCCTAGCGGAACTGCTGCGAAACCGTTTTCTGGTGCCGCTTAGGCAACCCACGACGTCCTGGTGCCAGGTGGCTTGCCGGCCGTACAGGTGGAATACCATAACATATCAGGCTGTATCTCGGCATTGACGTCAGAAAGCAAGCAGATCATCATCGATCCATTTGTTATGGTTCCATTGAAACTCGATACACCTACAGTCTCTCTGGATCTGGCAACTTTGATAGAATGACTGCATTACTCAATCTATCCGTTAGGTCGATAAACCCCGTCATTTATACAAACGGCTGCACTCGAATGATGCGGTGGCCCTGCGAGCGTGAGTGAATTGTTGGTATCGTCAGCACTTCTTGCCTTACTTTAATGGCTCAATAATTATTCCGGGTTGGCAAACTCGGGTCATCCTGCAACGTTTGACTAACGACCTGTTATGCTGTATTTTGGCGTTTGCTTTTCTTGGTTCCCTCGATGGGAAGTTGTGTGGCAATGCTCGCTACATCTACAACTACATTACTGGCCATTAAAATTGCTACACCAAGAAGAAATGCAGATGATAACGGGTATACATTGGACAAATATATTATGCTAGAACTGACATGTGATTACATTTTCACACAAGTTGGGTTCATAGATCCTGAGAAATCAGTACCCAGAACAACCTCCTCTGGCCGTAATAACGGCCGTGATACTCCTGGGCATTGAGGCAAACAGAGCTTGCCGGCCGCGGTGGCCAAACGGTTCTAGGCGCTTCAGTCCGGAACCGCACGACTGCTACGGTAGCAGGTTCGAATCCTGCCTCGGGCATGGATGGAAGTGCAATAGTATCGAAGGAAATTGACGGAGATTCGAATTGTGAAATGATTTGGGTGAAGGTCACGGTTAAAGCAGGCTCAGACATGGTAATTGGATGTCTCTATAGGCCCCCGGGCTCAGCAGCTGTTGTGGCTCAGCACCTGAAGAATAATTTGGAAAATATTTCGAGTAGATTTCCCCACAATGTTATAGTTCTGGGTGGAGATAGACTGGGAGACTCAAAAGTTCATAACGGGTGGCAGGGACAAAGAATCCAGTGAAATATTTTTAAGTGCTTTATCTGAAAACTACCTTGAGCAGTTAAACAAAAAACCGACTCGTGGCGATAACATATTAGACCTTCTGGTGACAAACAGACCCGACCTATTTGAATCAGTTAATGCAGAACAGGGAATCAGCGATCATAAAGCGGTTACTGCATCGATGATTTCAGCCGTAAATAGAAATATTAAAAAAGGTAGGAAGATTTTTCTGTTTAGCAAAAGTGACAAAAAGCAGATTTCAGAGTACTTGGTGGCTCAACACAAAAGTTTTGTCTCAAGTACAGACAGTGTTGAGGATCAGTGGACAAAGTTCAAAACCATGGTACAATATGCGTTAGATGAGTATGTGCCAAGCAAGATCGTAAGAGATGGGAAAGAGCCACCGTGGTACAACAACCGAGTTAGAAAACTGCTGCGGAAGCAAAGGGAACTTCACAGCAAACATAAACATAGACAAAGCCTTGCAGACAAACAAAAATTACGCGAAGAGAAATGCAGTGTGAGGAGGGCTATGCGAGAAGCTTTCAATGAATTCGAAAGTAAAGTTCTATGTACTGACTTGGCAAAAAATCCTAAGAAATTTTGGTCCTATGTCAAAGCGGTAGGTGGATCAAAACAAAATGTCCAGACACTCTGTGACCAAAATGGTACTGAAACAGAGGATGACAGACTAAAGGCCGAATTACTAAATGTGTTCTTCCAAAGCTGTTTCACAGAGGAAGACTGCACTGTGCTTCCTTCTCTAGATTGTCGCACAGTTGACAAGATGGTAGATATCGAAGTAGACGACAGAGGGATAGAGAAACAATTAAAATCGCTCAAAAGAGGAAAGGCCGCTGGTCCTGATGGAATACCAGTTCGATTTTACACAGAGTACGCGAAGGAACTTGCCCCCCTTCTTGCAGCGGTGTACCGTAGGTCTCTAGAAGAGCGAAGCGTTGCAAAGGATTGGAAAAGGGCACAGGTCATCCCCGTTTTCAAGAAGGGACGTCGAACAGATATGCAGAACTATAGACCTATATCTCTAACGTCGATCAGTTGTAGAATTTTGGAACACGTATTATGTTCGAGTATAATGTCCTTTCTGGAGACTAGAAATCTACTCTGTAGGAATCAGCATGGGTTTCGAAAAAGACGGTCGTGTGAAACCCAGCTCGCGCTATTCGTCTACGAGACTCAGAGGGCCTTAGACACGGGTTCACAGGTAGATGCCGTGTTTCTTGACTTCCGCAAGGCGTTTGACACAGTTCCCCACAGTCGTTTAATGAACAAACTAAGAGCATACGGACTATCAGATCAATTGTGTGATTGGATTGAGGAGTTCCTAGATAACAGAACGCAGCATGTCATTCTCAATGGAGAGAAGTCTTCCGAAGTAAGAGTGATTTCAGGTGTGCCGCAGGGGAGTGTCATAGGACCGTTGCTATTCACAATATACATAAATGATCTGTTGGATGACATCGGAAGTTCACTGAGGCTTTTTGCAGATGATGCTGTGGTGTATCGAGAGGTTGCAACGATCGAAAATTGTACTGAAATGTAGGAGGATCTGCAGCGAATTGACGCATGGTGCACGGAATGGCAATTGAATCTCAATGTAGACAAGTGTAATGTGCTGCGAATACATAGAAAGATAAGTCCCTTATCATTTGGCTACAAAATAGCAGGTCAGCAACTGGAAGCAGTTAATTCCATAAATTATCTGGGAGTACGCATTAGGAGTGATTTAAAATGGAATGATCATATAAAGTTGATCGTCGGTAAAGCTGATGCCAGACTGAGATTCATTGGAAGAATCCTAAGGAAATGCAATCCGAAAACAAAGGAAGTAGGTTACAGCACGCTTGTTCGCCCACTGCTTGAATACTGCTCAGCAATGTGGGATCCGCACCAGATGGGGTTGATAGAAGAGATAGAGAAGATCCAACGGAGAGCAGCGCGCTTCGTTACAGGATAATTTAGTAATCGCGAAAGCGTTACGGAGATGATAGATAAACTCCAGTGGAAGACTCTGCAGGAGAGACGCTCAGTAGCTCGGTACGGGCTTTTGTTAAAGTTTCGAGAACATACCTTCACCGAAGAGTCAAGCAGTATATTGCTCCCTCCTACGTATATCTCGCGAAGAGACCATGAGGATAAAATCAGAGAGATTAGAGCCCACACAGAAGCATACCGACAATCCTTCTTTCCACGTACAATACGAGACTGGAATAGAAGGGAGAACCGATAGAGGTACTCAGGGTACCCTCCGACACACACCGTCAGGTGGCTTGCGGAGTATGGATGTAGATGTAGATGTAGATGTGTTATGTACTTAGGTTAGTTAGGTTTACGTAGTTATAAGTTCTAGGGACTGATGGTTTCAGACGTTAAGTCCCATAGTGCTCCGAGCAATTGGAACCATTTTCTGCAAACAGAGCTTGGATGGCGCGCACAGGTACAGCTGCCCATGCAGCATCAACACGATACTACAGTTCATCAACACTAGTGACTGTTGTATTGTGACGAACCAGTTGCTCGGCCACCATTGACCAGCTGTTTTCAATTGGTGAGAGGTCTGGAGAATGTATTGGCCAGGGCAGCAGTCGAACATTTACTTTATCCAGAAAGGCCCGTACAGGACCTGCAACATGCGGTCGTGCATTATCCTGCTGAAATGTAGGGTGTCGCTGGGATCGAATGAAGGGTCGTAACACATCTGAAATGTAACTTCCACTGTTCAAAGTGCCGTCAGTGCGAACAAAAGATGACCGAGACGTGTAACCAATGGCACCCCATACCAGTATGGCGATGACGAATATATGCGATACGTTGAACTGCAAATGTCTTCTTATTACCTACTAATACAGAATCCGAATGTTAGATATAGACTTTTTCGTACTAACGAAAGCCTAGCAGACAGGCCTAAGACGTTTTTCTTCTTTTTTTTTTTTAAAAAAAAAGACTACTGGACGGATAACTGATATAACTGAATGTCCATGTAGGTTGTCCTCGTACAAGTGGACGAGAGGTTAATAAAACCTAGGCGTTAACACATGTATAAAAAACCCTTGTTAGTGAGTGCTTAAAATTTGAACCAGATTACGCCAGTTGCAGTACTGAAATAGCATTACGATTGTGCTGTTCAGAATATTTTGGGCGGGACGGGTGCGGGTAATGGTGTTGCTATCTTATCGCGACTAACTGTTAGTTACGTCTTCACGGACAGCGGCAGCAAACAGTTTAATCTCGTGTACGGTGCGTATGACGCAGGGTGTTTCAGATAACATGCAAAATTACGGAAATAACTCATAGCTGGGTGTTGGATGTGGAGAAACTTAACTGGAATGTAGAACGTAACACAACATAAAAATAGTTTATTAAACTTAGAAGAAGAGTTAAGCATGCAAAGTGCCTGTGATTTTGAAAAACAGTCTAAAAAAATCGTACACAACTTAATAAACATTTGCGACGGACTAACACTTCGTGAATACAGTATTAAAATACACAATTAACTGTAACCACTCAATCTTATTGAGCTTCATATCGCAAGTTTCAGAGGATTATAACCTCAGTCCTCAGGTGGGTTTATTTAAAACAACAAAACACATGCGACATTTCTAGGTTCTCTTTCAGTGTCATCGATTGATTCCAGTTACATTTAAATTGTACTACATTTGTTCCTTCTACGGAACCATGTGCCCTGACACTCCCTCTAAATATGTAAAGGGCTAGCCCCTAATTCATACACGTACTGAGTGAGGGTAAATATTGCGTAGTTGCCCTCATTTTACTATTGTGGCCCCAACATCTGTAGCTGCATGTGTACTCCACGCGGTGTGTGGTGGAGGGCATTTCTGGTGCCACTACCAATTCTTCTTCCATGTTCCATTCGCAAATGATACGTGGGAAGGACAACGGCTTATATACATCCCTATCGCTCTAATTTTCGTTCTCGATAAAACGCCATAATACGCGACGTTGAAACATGTTCAACAATTTCGTTACAGAATGATGAAGGCGATGTAGATTTAAAATTATGGTCACCTGTTCGGCAACTCTCCCTCAAAACAGAAATGCTCTGCCCAAATTACCAACCGTTGTTACCTTTGGTTGTTGCAATGATCTATAAAAGGACAGATATGACGTCTTTATAGCGGTCAGTCGCCATAGCCAAGCAGAAAGATACAAAATTTTGAGTCTTGTTCGCATTTTATTATTATGATTTGGGTTACGCGTTACGGCTAACTACAATCATTGCATCTGTCATAAGACAAAAATTATAAACGAGGGAGATTTTTTTGCACATAATTCAAGAATATTTTTCGTAAGAAAGAATTAGCCATGGGACGCCCGTTATTTCTGTAGATCACAAAATGAGAAGTGCTCACAATTGATAGGGTAGAAATACACTAACGAACATCAGTAATACATAACAAATTCTTTAAAACATCAATCCAACAAATATCGCTAAACTGAACATATTCATACAAGGTGTAGGGAAGTAGTAGGGCAGGGTTCTTTCCGTCAATAAACACTCCAACAGTATTCAAGAAAGGGTCACTGATAACACTGTAACTAATAAGCAGTAGTATCTAGTACCAGTACTGGATGACTTAACGTCCCTATCTCAGGGTCACTGATAACGACTTCCAGTGATAGATTACACACTTGAGGTGAAAATACTCAATCACCTGCCACTCGTCTACAGCCGATGCCTCACTAAAAACTGATAGAGGTCACCCAGGGAACCCGGCCCGCCTGGCCACGCATCTGATGTGGTACAAAATGCCACTAAATGCTGGTCACGTGGCCATCATGCACTTGTGTGGAAACCGCTCTCTTTCTCGACCAATGAGAGCACATTAAGGTACAGCGGAATCACTCCATCTTCCCCCTGGACCAATAAAACTCAAACTTCCTCTCCCTTTCCTCATCTACTTACTTGTCTGTGTGCTTTCCAAACCCTACCTTGGCCGCCAGATCTCCCGATCTCTCACCAGTTGAGAGCGTTTGAAGCATATGAGCAGGGCTGTCAAACCAGTTCGGGTATTGACGATCTAACAAGATGCCCCACGTGTCGGTAGTGCATTGACATCCGCTATGTTCTTATTACATATTCGTGGTGGAAAACGGAATGCACTAACTTTCGCATTCGGTTCTACATCTAAATTTACATCTACATCCATACTCCGCAAGCCACCTGACGGTGTGTGGCGGAGGGTACTTTGAGTACCTCTATCGGTTCTCCCTTCTGTTCCACTCTCGTATTGTTCGTGGAAAGAAAGATTGGTGGTATGCTTCTGTGTGGGCTCTAATTTCTCTGATTTTATCCTCATGGTCTCTTCCCGAGAGGGAGCAATATAATGCTTTAGTCCTCGGTGAAGGTATGTTCTCGAAACTTCAACAAAAGCCCGTACCGAGCTAAGAATCTCTCTTGCAGAGTCTTCCACTTGAGTTTATCTATCACCTCCTTGACGCTTTCGCGATTACTAATTGATCCTGTAACGAAGCGCGCTGCTCTCCGTTGGATCTTCTCTATCTCTTCTATCAACCCCATCCGGTACGGATTCCACGCCGGTGAGCAGTATTCAAGCAGTGGGCGAACAAGTGCACTGTAACCTACTTCCTTTGTTTTCGGATTGCATTTCCTTAGCATTCTTCCAATGAATTTCAGTCTGGCATCTGCTTTACCGGCGATTAATTTTATATGGTCATTCCATTTTAAATCACTCCTAATGCCTACTCCCAGATAATGTTTGGAATTAACTGCGTCCAGTTGCTGACCTGGTATATTGTAGCTAAATGATAAATGATATTTTTTCTATGTATTCGCAGCACATTACACCTGTCTACATTGAGATTCAGTTGCCATTCCCTGCACCATGCGTCAATTCGTTACAGATCCTCCTGCATTTCAGTACAATTTTCCACTGTTACAGACTCTCGATACACTACAGCACCATCCACAAAAAGCCTCAGTGAACTTCCGATGTCATCCACAAGGTCATTTATATATATATTGTGAATAGCAACGGTCCTACAACACTCCCCTGCGGCACACCTGAAATAACTCTTACTTCGGGAACTTCTCTCCATTGAGAATGACATGCTGCCTTCTGTTTTCTAGGAACTCTTCAATCCAATCACACAACTGGTCTGACAGTCTATATGCTCTTACTTCTTTCATTAAACGACTGTAGGGAACTGTATCGAACGTTTTGCGGAAGTCAAGAAACACGGCATCTGCCTGGGAACCCGTGGCCCTCTTAGTCTCGTGGACGAAAAGCGCGAGCTGGGTTTCACACGATCATCTTTTTCGAAACCCATGCTGATTCCTACAGAGTAGATTCCTAGTCTCCAGAAAAGTCATTATATTCGAGCATAATACGTGTTCCAAAATTCTGCAACTGATCGACGTTAGAGATATAGACCTACAGGGTTAAAAGTATTTAAACCGACAAACTCTGTGAGGTTGTAGGAGACATAAAAAAAATTTTCCCTAATGTCATTTTTTCCTACGAGGAGTATTTAAACCGGTAGAGGAATATTTCTCTGGCGGCAAATTGTGCATGTTGAAGACTCCATCACGCCCGAACGTTGCTTCATCGGTAAACAACACAGAGGTTGGAAATGTAGGATGCATTTCACACTGTTCCAGGTACCACTGGGCTCTGGGTGGATAATCAACTGGTTCCAGGTTGTGGAGACGCTGTAAGTGAAATTGACGTAACAATTGCTCTCGATCTACTGTTATTACATTCGTTTGATTCGTCCCCATGTTACGTGCAGTGGCACGTTTGAAGGATCCCGCTCCACATGCTGCAAGACAGCTTCCTCGAATTGCAGCGTTCTTACCGCGCGACGGTGTCCCTGTCCAGATAATCTGCTAAATGACGCGGTCTCACGCAGACTTTAGTACACAGTTGTTGTTGATAAACTCGCTGTGCAGCTTATCTGTTGTGGTTCGCTACGTAGAACGCACCAACTATATCAGCGCACTCACTCTACATCTGCATCTACATTTATACTTCGCAAGCCACTCAACGGTGTGTGGCGGTGGCCACTTTACGTGCCACTGTCATTACCTCCCTTTCCTGTTCCAGTCGCGTATGGTTCGCGGCAAGAACGACTGCCGGAAAGCCTCCGTGCACGCTCGAATCTCTCTAATTTTATATTCGTGATCTCCTCGGGAGGTATATGTAGGGGGAAGCAACATATTCGATACCTCATCCAGAAACCCACCCTCTCGAAACGTGGACAGCAAGCTACACCGCGATACAGAGCGCCTCACTTGCAGAGTCTGCCACTTGAGTTTGCTAAACATCTCCGTAACGCTATCATGCTTACCAAATAATCCTGTCACTAAACGCGCCGCTCTTCTTTGGATCTTCTCTATCAGCTCTGTCAACCCGACCTGGTACGGATCCCACACTGATGAGCAATACTCAAGTATAGGTCGAACGTGTGTTTTGGAAACCACCTCCTTTGTTGATGGACTACATTTTCTAAGGACTCTCCCAATGAATCTCAACCTGGCACCCGCCTTACCAACAATTAATTTTATATGATCATTCCACTTCAAATCGTTCCGCGCGCATATTCCTAGATATCTTACAGAAGTAACTGCTACCAGTGTTTGTTCCGCTATCTTATAATCATACAATAAAGGCTCCTTCTTTCTATGTATTCGCAATACATCATCTTTTTTTATGTTAAGGGTCAGTTGCCACTCCCTACACCAAGTGCCTATCCGCTGCAGATCTTCCTGCATTTCGCTGCAATTTTATAATGCTGCAACTTCTCTGTATACTACAGCATCGTCCGCGAAAAGCCGCATGGAACTTCCGACACTATCTACTAGGTCATTTATATATACTGTGAAAAGCAATGGTTCCATAACACTCCCTGTGGCACGCCAGAGGTCTGTAGGCGTCTCTACATTGAGAACAACATGCTGTGTTCTGTTTGGTACAAACTCTTCAATCCAGCCACACAGCTGGTCTGATATTCCGTAGGCTCTTACTTTGTTTATCAGGCGACAGTGCGGAAATGTATCGAACGCCTTGCGGAAGTCAAGGAAAATGGCATCTACCTGGGAGCCTGTATCTAATATTTTCTGGGTCTCGTGAACGAATAAAGCGAGTTTTCCGGAATCCATGTTGATTCCTACAGAGTAGATTCTGGGTTTCCAGAAATGACATGATACGCGAGCAAAAAACATGTTCTAAAATTCTACAACAGATCGATGTCAGAGATATAGCTCTATACTCCTGGTGTATCACGCGATTAATAAACAGAGACAATGCATTACTACACTGTTGGACAGCAGTTGCCTACAACTGAAGAACGTAATACGCCCTCTACCGACTGGAGAGCGTAATACGGCCTCCGCCGGTTTAAATAATCCTCATAGGAAAAAATGACATTAGGGAAAAATATTTGTTTTGAGGTCCCCTACAACCTCCCAGAGTTTGTCGGTTTAAATACTTTTCACCCTGTATAGTTGTGCACATCTGTTCGACGTCCCTTCTTGAAAACGGGGATAATCTGTGCGCTTTTCCAATCTTTTGGAACGCTACGCTCCTCTAGAGACCTACGATACACTGCTGCAAGAAGGGGTTAGCACATGATGTAGTGCCATCAGTACCGCTGTGAGTCAGTGTGAATAATACTGTGATCATAAAATACTCCACGTTAATGCGCCAGTCGTCTCTCGGCTGGCCGGGTCGTGCAGCGCCGCGTCCGCTTGCGAAACGTCGCGCCGTTTTCATCAACAGCCGCAACAAACGGAACCGGTAGCAGCTGACACACCACTGGACACAGGGGCCATCGGCTTCGGCGAAGGAGGCGGCGTGCATTCGACTATGTGAGTAGCAACAAGCGAGGTGGTAACAGGGCCGCGGAACATTATTCGACAGAAGTGTGACTTACTCGTATTTGTGCCGTGGGTGATATGTTTTTATGCTGAAGTAAAATAAACTAGAAATTAAAGGAACGTCAGCGTTGGCCGTAAAATCGATGGTTTATTGATAGAAAAATCGATTTTCAATCACATAGTGATCATCTTCAGTGCTGTAAGTTAAAAAAAAATGGTTCAAATGGCTCTGAGCACTATGGGACTCAACTGCTGTGGTCATTAGTCCCCTAGAACTTAGAACTACTTAATCCTAACTAACCTAAGGACATCACACACATCCATGCCAGAGGCAGGATTCGAACCTGCGACCGTAGCAGTCGCACGGTTCCGGACTGCGCGCCTAGAACCGCGAGACCACCGCGGCCGGCTGTAAGTTAAAAATTTCACATAGCGATCAGTGAATAAAAACAAAAAAAACCACAAATACACTGGAGTATAAACCAACTGTTGGAAAAAAAACCTGTGGTGTACAAATTAAACTCAGAGGCACTGGTATCAACTTATAAGTAACCAAAACTGAGAAGCGTTCACAATAACTGATGCCGCTGTTTACATTCACCTATACAGCAGACCTCGGTGTGACAGGGTCTTGGAACGCCCTCTATGTGCAGTGTGTCAAGTGAAGACTAAACAGTTCTTTATTTACTAAGAGATTACCATAAAATACCGAAGTGCACTTGCAAATCATTAATTTAATATTTAAATTTTAAAAATTGTACATTAAAAAACACATAGCAAAAAAGATAGGGGAAAATGCACATCTTACCAACATACGCTGGCGTGTTATTTTCAAACAACTTAAAAAACACGTCAGAATGAAAATCAACAGGTGAAGTTATATGGTGTCAGATTACAGGGCTAGGAAATAAGAAAAATGTACAAATAACATGACATCAAATATAACAGAATTTGTTATAACACAGTAACCACCATCTGGCGTAGGGAGTCAGAGATATAAAGTTCTTAATTTACGTAAAATATTACACTGAAACCAAGAAGTCAAATACATAAATAGTGGTAATTATACGATGTATGCCACAATATAGCAGGTCAAAATTCCATGAAACTCATTACGTGTTATAAAAAAAAAATTTAAAGGTGCAGACTAACAATTTTTATCGTATTTAACGACGTGATGAAACACACATCTCATTCATCCCGTCGGGACATGTGAACACTTCATATAAATTTAAAAAATCATCGTAAATATGAAAGCAGAATGTTTTAAAAGCACATTGTGGATGCAGAGATCATTTAGCGCATTCGTGAGTGAAAACTACTATTACAAATTGCAAAGAATAAATTATATGTTGTATAGAGACAAGTGTACGAAATACGCTAGCTTAGCAGATACCTCCACTATCACACCTATCATTTATAGAAAAATTTATCATATAATACAAACAGAACTTGGGTATAAGGAAACAGTGTTCTCCTTAAAGTAAAAACTTTGTCACAAATAAATACATCGCACTGAAGTTATACTCTTTTTCACAAGCACTGGGTCAGAACCCATCATACATTTACAGTTGATAAAACAGAAATGAAAACCGTCAAGCAAGGCCGGCCGGATTGGCCGAGCTGTTCTAGGCGCTGCAGTCTGGAACCACGAGACCGCTACAGTCGCAGGTTCAAATCCTGCCTCGGCCATGGATGTGTGTGATGTCCTTAGGTTAGTTAGGTTTAAGTAGTTCTAAGTTCTAGGGGACTGATGACCTCAGAAGTTAAGTCCCATAGTGCTCAGAGGCATTTGAACCATTTGAACCGTCAAGCAAACGGTTTTGGATATTAATATAAAGGAGATAATTTCATCATATGTCTTATGAAAATAGATGTATATTACCATCTATCCATAACTTGCATTTTAGATTAATTGTAATGGCCTACTTTGGATATATGGTATTTTCAAAATCAGCTTTTATGTTGTAAGGGGTCCCACTGCTGCTATAAGATATGTAATAAAACTATGAAGAATTTCGGACGAGCTCTTTATGCCTGTTTTATTTCGCCGTCTCCATACCAACGTAAAAGCGTGAATACTGGCAAAACTACTTCGTCTCTGCTAGCGGCATCCACCGCTAGTCCTTGTAGGGACAGTGAATCACCAAATTTAGTAATCACGGCTACTTCAAAAGAAAAACGGAAAGACAGCTCACCGAGTGGTGACGAAAGTCATGGGATAGCGATATGTCCGTACGCAGATAGCGGTAGTATCGCGTGCACAAGGCATAAAAGGGCAGTGCTTTGGTGGAGCTGTCACTTACGCGATAAGACTGATGCGACACGTCACCCAGGAGGGCATCATCCCGGACGAGCAGTTCGGGTTTCGAGAAGAACATGCCACTTCCCACCAGCTCCTGCGGGTGGTAGAACAGGCGATGAGGGCACTGAAAATAAGGGAATACCTTGGGGCAGTGTTCCTCGACGTCTCCCGAGCGTTTGACTCCGTGTGGCACGACGGTCTCGATTATATAGGTGTTGGTTGGGTTGTTTAGAGGAAGAGACCAAACATCGAGGTCATCGGTCTCATCGGATTAGGGAAGGACGGTGAAGGAAGTCGGCCGTGCCCTTTCAGAGGAACCATCCCGGCATTTGCCGGGAGCGATTTAGGGAAATCACGAAAAACCGAAATCAGGATGGCCGGACGCGGGATTGAACCGTCGTCCTCCCGACGGTCTCGAGTTCAAACTTTTTGAACAAGGGATACCGACGTCCCACATGACGGTACTGCTGTCGCACCTGTCTGAACGAACCTTCCACGTGAGGGCCGACGACGGTACGTCCACAGACCGGCAGATTCGTGCAGGGGTGCCGCAGGGGTCGGTCCTCGGCCCATCGCTGTACTCAGTGCGCGCTGCCCACGCCCCGAAAGGGCAGGAGTCGAACTGGCGCTGTACCCGGATGATACGGCCCTGTTCACTCGCAGCATGAGCGTCCAAGTGCTGAGAAACCGCCTCCAACGCGGGTGCGACGACTTGGACTCATGGGAAACAAAATGGCGGCTGAAATTCAACGCCACGAAGAGCCAGGCAGTTGTCTTCGCCTGAAGACTTCTGCTGCCAGGGCTTACGCCAGTCGAAATACTGGGAGAACCTATTCCATGGAGTGGGTCGGCGAAATACCTCGAGGCTACCCTAGACCGCAGGTTCACCTGGAAGCATCACATCCGTGATGTGAAAGGGAGAGCAGTAGGTCACCTTCGCGCCCTGTATGCGCCGCTAAACGCGCAGTCCTCATTTCCACCGCAACACAGCATAACGATTTGTTTAATGAACAAAGTAAGAGCATGTGGACTATCAGACCAATTGTGTGATTGGATTGAAGAATTCCTAGATAACAGAACGCAACATGTCATTCTCAATGGAGAGAGGTCCTCCGAAGTAAGAGTGATTTCAGGTATGCCGCAGGGGAGTGTCGTAGGACCGTTGCTGTTCACAATATATATAAATGACCTTGTGGATAACATCGGAAGTTCACTGAGGCTTTTTGCGGATGATGCTGTGGTATATCGAGAGGTTGTAACAATGGTAAATTGTACTGAAATGCAGGAGGATCTGCAACGAAGTGTAATGTACTGCGAATTCATAGAAAGAAAGATCCCTTATCATTTAGCTACAATATAGCAGGTCAGCAACTGGAAGCAGTTAATTCCATAAATTATCTGGGAGTACGCATTAGGAGTGATTTAAAATGGAATGATCATATAAAGTTGATCGTCGGTAAAGCAGATGCCAGACAGATTCATTGGAAGAATCTTAAGGAAATGCAGACAGAAAACAAAGGGAGTAGGTTACAGTACACTTGTTCGCTCACTGCTTGAATATTGCTTACCAGTGTGGGGTCCGTACCAGATAGGGTTGATAGAAGAGATAGAGAAGATCCAACGGAGAGCAGCGCGCTTCGTTACAGGATCATTTAGTAATCGCGAAAGCGTTACGGAGATGATAGATAAACTCCAGTGGAAGACCCTTCAAGAAAGACGCTCAGTAGCTCGGTACGGGCTTTTGTTGAAGTTTCGAGAACATACCTTCACCGAAGAGTCAAGCAGTATATTGCTCCCTCCTACGTATATCTCGCGAAGAGACCATGAGGATAAAATCAGAGAGATTAGAGCCCACACAGAGGCATACCGACAATCATTTTTCCACGAACAATACGAGACTGGAATAGAAAGGAGAACCGAGAGAGGTACTCAAGGTACCCTCCGCCACACACCGTCAGGTGGCTCGCGGAGTATGGATGTGGATGTAGAAGTAGAGCTGTACCTAACATTGGTTCTCCCACTGTTAGAGTATGAGGCCGCGGTCTGCGGGAAAGCCGCAGATGCTCACATTGTGACTCTGCAGCGGATACAGAAGACTGCTAAGCATCTTCCGAGGCGCTTCTCGACGCGACAACTCCACGAGGACACGGAGATCCTGCCTCCCCGAGTCAGGATTCGCGCCATCGCCAAGAAGTTCTACGAGAAAGCGTACACTCCCATAACCTGCTCATCCGTGGAGTGGGCCAACAACCTCATTACAGGCCAATCACGCGTTGGGCTGACCTGCTGAGGGATTAAGTGTTACTAATCCCCCATCAGAGTGTGTCTCTCTCTTTTTCAGGCTACACCAGCATGGACTAATCAACAAGAGTGGTAAGATATATTCTCTCTCCCACAGAAACCGCAGGAATTGCAAATTTTGTCCAAACTGCACCATCTCGAGCGAAGGATAGGCTCATATTTTCAGCGCCAGTGGAGTTGTCACTTGTACTCAGGTGAGCCACGTGAAAGGGTTTGCGACGTGATTATGACAGCACAACGGGAATTAACAGACTCTGGACGCAGATTGGTAGCTGCAGCCAGAGGCATGGGACATCCCATTTCGGAAATCGTGGATAATTCAATATTCCGAGATCCACAGTGCCAATGGTGTGCCGAGAATACCTAATTTAAGGTATCACCTCTCACCACGGACAATAGGACCATCACTTAACGACCGAGAGCAGCGGCGTTTGTGTGGTATATTCAGTGCCAACAGACAAGCAGCACTGCGTGAAATGACCACAGAAATCTATGTGGGACGTACGAGGAACGTATCCGTTTGGACAGTGCGGAGAAATCTATATCTACATGGATACTCTGCAAATCACATTTACGTAACTGGCAGAGGGTTCATCGTACCACCTTCACAATTCTCTGTTATTCCAATCTCGAATAGCCCTCGGAAAGAATGAACACATACGTCTTTCCGTACGAGCTCTGATTTCCCTTGTTTTATCGTGGTGATCGCTCCTCCCTATGTAGATCGGTGTCAACAAAATATTTTCGCATTCGGAGAAGGAAGTTGGTGATTGGAATTTCGTGAGAGATTCCGTTGCAACGAAAAACATCTTTCTTTTAACGATTTCCAGCCCAAATCGTGTATCATTTCTGTGACACTGTCTCTCATATTTCGCGATAATATAAAACGTGCTGCTTTTCTTTGAACTTTTTCGATGCACTCTGTCAGTCCTATCTGATAAGGATCTCACACCGCGCAGCAGTATTCTAAAAGAGAACGGACAAGAGTAGTGTAGGCAGTCTCCTTAGTAGATCTGTTACATTTTCTAAGTGTTCTGCCAATAAAACGCAGTCTTTGTTTAGCCTTCCCCACAACATTTTCTATGTGTTCTCTCCAATTTAAGTTTTTCGTAATCGTAATACTAAGGTATTTAGTTGAATTTACTCCTTTTAGATTAGATTGATTTATCGTGTAACGGACGTTTAAAGATTTCCTTTTAGCACTCATGTGGATGACCTCACACTTTTCGTTATTTAGGGTCAACTGCCACTTTTCGCACCATTCATATGCTTTTTCTTAATCCTTTTGCAGTTTGTTTTGATCTTCTGATGACTTTATTCGTCGATAAACGACAGCGTCATCTGCAAACAACCGAAGACGGCTGCTCACACCGTCTCACAAATCGTTTATATAGATAAGGAACAGCAAAGGGCCTATAACACTACCTTGGGGAAAGCCAGAAATCACTTCTGTTTTACTCGATGATGGCGTTATTGGGCTCTTGCAGCAAACACCCGACGCGAGTGCCTTTGTAACAGCACGACATCACTTTCAGCGACTCTCCTTGGCTCGTGACCATATCCGTCAGATCCTACAGGAACTGAAAACAAGGCGTGGTCAGATGAGTCCCGATTTCAGTTGGTAAGAGCTGATGGTAGGCTTGGAGTGTGGCGCAGACCCCACGAAGCCAATGACCCAGTTTGTCAACAAGGCGCTGTGCAAGATGATGGTAGCTCCATAATAGTGAGGGCTTTATTTACGTGTAATGGACTGGGTCCTCGACCAACTGAACCGATCGTTGACTCAAATGGATACGTTCGGTTGCTTGCAGACTATTTGCAGCCATTCAACGACGGAATTTTTATGAATTACAATGTGGCACATCACCGAACTACAGTTGTTCGTGACTGGTTTGAATAACATTCTGGACAGTTCGAATGAATGATTTTGCCATCCTGATCGCCCGAAATGAACCGCATCGAACATTTATGGAACATAATCGATAGGTCGGTTGGTTCACGAAATCCTACATCGGCAACACTTCCACAATTATGGACGGCTGTAGAAGTAGCGTGGCTCATTATTTCTGCCGGGGACTTCCAACGATTTCTTGAGTCCATTCCACGTCGAGCAGCTGCCCTACGCTGGGAAAAAGGAGGTCCGATACGATATTAGGAAGTATCCGATGCCCTCAGCGTAAAGCGAAGTACCTCTGTCAAAATGGCATTGTCGATAACACCTGCAAATGCGACGACTGCGAAAAGATCGCCATAGTCGACGATATTACGACGCAGCTTCAAACAGTTTTATCAGCAACAGCGAAAAACAAAATTTGGGCATTCGATACCATTAAAACAGAGTTAGAAGGGTAGAATGAGGAGCTAAGTAAAGAAAATCGGCGTTTACGTAATGAACTAGCTAATGCCAGTGCACTGATGCGCTGGAACGAATTCAGCGGCTTCTATTGTAAATCGGAAAAGAATCAAGACGTCAAGGCTATACATGAAACAACCCCTAAAACAACCAATCTGAGACAAGAAGACAAAGTAAAAATAACATAAATCTGATCCACTGCCAACACAGTTATTTTAGAAACGGAAACACAAGCAGATGAAAGGAAAATCATAGAAAAACAGCCCAATTAAAAGATATTAGATATGAAGAGCCGAGGAAATTCCGACCTCTCCTTGCAGTGTATCGGGGCGCAACTACCCTAACTGATCCGGACTTTCTGGAGGAACTATATGGTATTAACTTAAGGAAACACATCTCTAAGAAGGAGTTCTACGACGAAGTTAAAATAAAGGCCAAAGCAAACCCAAACGGTATACTAACAGTTAATAACGTCCTGGAAGTTAGGCCAAGAGTTTTTCTTCTGCGGCTGCAACGGGAAAGAGTATATATTCATATCAAGTCCTTATACGTTTTTCCAGCGGTTCAGAAATGCTTCAGTTGCTGGGGACTAGGTCATCCATCGAAACGTTGCGATAAAGAACCAGTCAAGCCACAAGAAGTCAGAGTACCGAAAGAAAGTCACAGCTGGATGCATACCATGCAAGTATAGGCTCAGTATATGGAATAAGACACAAGATAAGTCATAGGGCAGGGGGACCAGAGTGCCCCACATACAAGCAGTTTTACGAAATGCAACTAGAGCGTTCCGAATATGGCATTACCGACAACAATCACTTACACGAATTACTACTACAACGGTCATACATTAACGCCCCCGTTGAACACAGGCATGGAGATGCAAATAAACAACACACGCAAGAGCAAACGTAAGTCTCCATCAAGTAAAACGAGAGACCTAGAAATGATCAGTCTTCCATCGCTGCAAACGTGTGACGTAATAAAGCAGAGATACAGTATTTTACCATCACTGATTACGCACACGACAGGAACCCACTGACTACCACGTAGCAAGGCAGTTGAAAAATGACATGCTCCAGTGGGTGATCTTCCACATAGGCTTTCTGTTGCCGAGCGGCCTAAGGCGCTGCAGTCATGGACTGTGCGGCTGGTACGGCGGAGGTTGCCGTGTGTGTGTTTGCCCTTAGGATAATTTAGGTTAAGTAGTGTGTAAGCTTAGGGACTGATGACCTTAGCAGTTAAGTCCCATAAGATTTCACACAGAGAATATTTTTGCTTTCTGTTACGAATGGAGGAGCTGGAAGAGGACATTTTCCACCTTTGTATCTGGGGATATAACAAAACAATAAAAAAACCTACTCAAGAGGATACCCTAGGGACCTTCAGTGATACTCACACGTATTCAACTCACGATACCGAAAACAAGGGGCAGACAGACATACTGACAAACCAGTACAGTAATCATAAAAAGATACAACTGTAAACAAGTCACTAGGTCAAAACAATGTGATTAAAATTACATTCAGAAACGTACCAAAGCCTATACGTTTTATATATGGTGGCAGTACACACAGCACAGACACACAAGGAAGTATCTACAAAGAAAACACTCAGTTGCCTCCAGATAAGCATACAATATTACAATAACATAGATACCGAAAGCGCAGAAGCGAATTACAAACAATCTAAATAATAATACAGTTACAAATACGTGATCGAGACATAACTACCAGTGTACACTAACAAGAGAGGAAATAAATGCCAGTATGTATCACAGGACACAGACAGCAACCCAAACAACACAAAGCAACGTAACTTATGATGATCTTGAGAGACACTTACGCATAATTAGGTTAGAAAACAGGGAAAATTTTCAGACTGCTTTGCGTCTAGTGATACGTCTCAATCACCAGAAAGGGGGAAAATATGTTTCCCGACAATGAAGGAGAAAGACAGGATGATACTTAAGACAGAGAACGTGCCAGCCGACCATCTCTGCAGACTCTTAGGGCAAGTATGCGCACGGAGAAATAAGGGCTTAAACATAGATCAAGTTTATCAGGATTTCGCGAGGGCGCATCATCACTTTTATTTCGACCTTAAAGAGACAACAGGTAACTGCTTTGCCTTCACTAGATATCCTCTACTGTGAAGATCTTACAACTAAACAGCAACAGGAGCACTTTGGTTGGAGTAGAAATGGGTAGGCCTCTTAACGAAGTGCAGGCAGTTGATGTACCTTCTTGTGCAAACTCACACTATGCAGTCCATGACTGCAGCGTCCAAGACCGCTCGGCTAATCACGCGCGGCGACTAATTTTGAAAAAAAGTGAGCCAACTACTTTAAGTTTTATATCTTCGGTCAGCACAGTGTGTTCCTGGTCATCATCTTTTTCTGGTTTGTTATCATCAAGAACATCTTTCAGAAGAGGGATGAGACTGTACCACTCCACTCCCCCCACCCCCACCACCAAATTAAATCGATGAAAACGATGTGAGTATTTATGAAGGTGTAGTACTCAGTTGAACGCGTTACCAGACCCTCTTACATGTGTTTTGGCAAAAAGTTCCAGTATAATGCTCTTGGTAAAAGTTCCGAATCACTCTGTAATTGACTCGCCCTGTGATATCACACTATTTCCCCCAAAATTTGGACAATGCTCTTTCCCTCCACAGCATTGCCCAGTTTCAGGATGGGGGGGGGGGGGGGGGAGCGGCATGAGTTCACAGTACAGAACTCCTTTGCACTTAATGGCATACCACAGTGGATCGTTGACAAGTCTGAGGAACTGCCTTTTCAAAACAACTTCACGAGCATTAAGAAGTAGTCCCCATGCACGTTTTCAATGGGAGCTTGTGAGATTCTGTCCCCAGAAGTGCCACCAAGAACAGGTTGGTCCATTGCAGCCATGTGATTTAGCTGACACTCTGTAACAGAGTGGGCTGTAGGGCTCCTGCTTCTGGGACGATGACGATATCATGGTGATGTCTGATGGTGACGTCGTGGTGATGTGCGATGGCGCGGGCTGGTGTTAACAGCCTGTACCAGGCTGATATTGGCGGACTGGAGTATGGTGGTGTCTGCAGGGAATACATTGTCTATGGAATGGGGTAGACTGACGAATGCATCATCATCGTGTGAGATCTTGGAGTTTTTGTTGCAGGTACAGGCCTGTGTCCAAATAAGTCTTCTTTTACATCTGCAAAGAAAACAAAAACTGATAATGAGGAGTATCAGTTGTGGCGTTTTGCCCACCCCTAGATGCTATTGTTCGATCACTGGCAAACTACAGTGAATGGAAGCACTCTGAACCATCAGGCTAATTAACTAAATGAAATGATAATGTCATCGTACAGAATGATTATCAATAGTAGTGGCCCAACCAAGCATGGCAATACGGGTACCACACATACTAATGACATGAGGTATCATCTAATCTATAACAGAAAGAACTGGACATTATAACAATCGGGTTTGTGATCGAAAACCAAAACACATCAGTTACCCACTGAGGGGTGCAACCGGACATTTAATACTTGGACAAAGGGCTCTAATGTTGGACTCTAATCCTGGCAGACGTGGATGGATGTCATTAAAGCAAAGTTATTGAATAATACATGAATATGGCCAGATCCTGTAAGCATGGCTAGTAAATTACAGAAGGAACCCCTGGCTGCGGAGTACTAAAATGGAATGACTGGATACTGAAGGGAGTGAACTAATATAGCATCCCTACGGAATAGATGACTGCAACGCTGGTCCATCTCACCAAACGTGTACCGTAATGTGGAAGGCAGCAGCAGTAGCGTGTGGATATTCTGGGTTCACCTCTCTCTCTCTCTCTCTCTCTCTCTCTCTCTCTCTCTCTCTCTCTCTGTGTGTGTGTGTGTGTGTGTGTGTGTGTGTGTGTCTGTCTGTCTACTGACTGCTCAAGGGGAAACACCATTCTGTGTGGGGGCAAGGCTTGCCTCCTCATTCGTCTAACAAGTGTTTACTCCTAGCAGCCGCTGACATTACTCTCCATAACCTAGCAACAAGTCATTATTCGTCAAAAGCCTAACGTGAAGTGTACTCTTCACTCACCTCACTTAATGGTGTTTATTTCTCCATCTCCTAATATCAAGTGTTTTCTTTCTGGAACGTCTGTAACTTGGCTATTTTTCGCCAGAGCTCGAATTCGCTAGCCAATGGTGGCAGAAATTGCAACTTCCGTCCACTAAAATTCAGTAAAGATGTTAAACAGTCTCTTGCTACAGGCAGACAGAAAATTTCTCCCACTCCATGGTGAAATTTCGAAACTGAACTATGAAATGACGGATACATAAACGCGGATGAGAAAATGCGTGTTCCTACGGAAAATAACAGTAAAACTATCGCATAGCTGGATTCTGAAATTTAAACCGAATGTTGCACCAAAGGCAACGGCCAATACACACGCTATTTTCTGAGGGGCGACACCTGTTTGGAGATTCCTTATACTCGTAAAAGGTATGTATCTAAGATGATTTGTCCATGTTTGTGTATGTTCGTTATAGCTCCAATCTAATGATTAATTTATTCTTCCTCTTCGTTTTCTGTTCCAGATGTGACGGACATCTGCAGACTCCTCCACGACCTGAAATGATGATGATGCGTTCGCCACCCCAGACCAGTTTGTCGACGATGGATTCGATGCACCTGCAAACACCAACACTATCCAGTACATCATTATCAATGTGGTACAGGCTGATGCCACTAACTCATTTGCAAACACAGCCACACTCTCCACACCCTGAGCCATCTTTGATTCGTCATTGACCTTCGTTTCCAGGTGCACTCGATGATAATACTGTAATGGTAATTAATCTACAGGACAAGGAATTACAAGACATGGTGGCAAACAACGACTCACAGAGCTATTCAAATGCCACTAATTTTCAACATAACTAAAAATATAATTGTAACAATAAAGTTTTGCATATAATTTTTTACACATGATACTTATCATTTGTTTTCTTTCCAGATGTGATGGGGGACATACGCAGACACAGGTTTGCACCTGAACAACAACTCCATAACCCAATACAATGATGATGCATTCGTCACCCGAGCCCAATTTGTTGATGATGTATTCGCCACACCTAGGTAAACCACCACAGCCTGGTCTATCATCATCAAAATGGTATGCACTGATGACACCAGCTCGTCTGTCAATGCAGCCTCCGTGCCCTGGACTATCTTGCAATTGTCGACATTGGACATCACCAGGACATCATCATGGGCCTAACAACAGCAGTAGAATCCTGGTTATTCAGTTCACATGTAAAGTCTACATGTTGATGATGGCAAACCAGAAGAATATGAAGATGGCCAAGAGCATATTGTCATGATCAAAGAAGTCAAGAACCCTCCCACTTTTCAAAACTAGCTGATCAGTGTCCCAAACACATACATTTGTTTCTATTCTTTGAGGGTGAGAAGAAACAATATGTCTGGATCAAAAAAATTTCCTACCTACTTTCCTCCTAGTTGAGTATAAAACGGTGCAAAAGATGCCTCAACTCGTTTACCAGGAGTGAATATCTTCAAAGGCACCTCACTGATTGCTCTAGTCAGAAACTGGTACATGTAGAAATGCCAGCTGATGATAAAAAGTTCTTAAAGTTTAATAACACCCACTAACAGGAGCGATGTCTTGTGTCATGTAAGCAGGCTTTGAGTGCCTCTTGCCTCTGTGATGCGTTGCGAAGGTGGCCCAAATGCTTCTCATACTACCTTCACAGAACAGCTCGAAATGGATGCAGCAGCATATGAAGCTGCATGCTTGTATGACTCCAGTCTCAACAAATTCGAATCATATATTATGATAATCCAGTGATATGGTTGCACTGTGAGCTCGATAATGTCATGATCGCAGTTATGGCAACAATATTCTCATAATGAGCGTATGGCATTGGTGGCCGGGAGACCCATCGCGGGGCGGTTGCGGCGACTTGCGAGTGAATGAGGATGAAATGATGTTGAAAGACACACAACACCCAGTCATCTCGAGGCAGAGAGAATCCCCGACCCCGCCGGGAATCGAACCCAGGACCCCGTGCGCGGGAAGCGAGAACGCTACCGCAAGAGCACGAGCAGCTGACAATATTCTCATGACCGACTCACAGGAGAATGATGCCTTATACAAGCAGGCAGTTGAACGTCATGTATGTGGACTGCTGCTGAATGGAAAAGTAGAAACTTCATGCAAAGACTGATGTGGAAGTTCTGTGGTGCAGCTCGCAACATGCGCAACTTGAAATACCAACAGCAGCTATAGATACTCATTTTCTTCCATAATTTGAGCGGGTGTGGTGCTCACTTCCCTGTTGAGCACTTGAGTGATTTCGGCTTGAAAGATAATAAAGTCAGTGTCATACTTGACACCGCTGAAAAATATATTGTATTTTCCAAGCGAGTCACGGCAAAAATAATATCAGTTTCATGGATTCGCTACGTTTCAAGCAACTGTCTCTTCAGGAACATACTGATACAATGCAGCAAGAGGATATGCACATTAGCAGAGTGGCTTAGAAGGGGAGCTTTCTATACGAGCCGGCCGTGGTGGCCGAGTGGTTCTAGGCGCTACAGTCTGGAACCGCGTGACTGCTACGGTCGCAGGTTCGAATCCTGCCTAGGGCGTTGATGTGTGTGATGTCCTTGGGTTAGTTAGGTCTAAGTAGTTCTAAGTTCTAGGAGACTGATGACCTCAGAAGTTAAGTCCCATAGTGCTCAGAGCCATTTGAACCGTTTTCTATACGAATATCTACATTCCGTGGAGACACTGCAGGAGGTGACTTTGCACAGCGTACGCACATTCTGCAGTAAACAAGCACTGCCACAATCGGTGTGGAGCGAGTGCAAGGGGTGAATATAGACAGGAATTCGATACAACTGATTTAGGGAAATATGCTAAATTACACACGAACACAGATGTGAAACTGATCGCAGACATATTCCATAAATTCCAGAGTATATGCATGGCCACATACTCTCTGGATCCTTCCTTATACACACATCAAAAAAAGTTTTGCATCACCTCGGTTCCGAGAGTTCTGCAAAGCCTGTACAGAAAATTGGAATCGAGATCAACATAAACATCATTTCCGCCCCTTTTAATGCTCATGAAAACCACACATTGCATGTTGTATCACCATACAGCGAAACCTTCACAGATGGACCAGATTGCTGTACACACCGGTACCTCTAATACCCAGTAGCACGTCCTCTTGCATTGATGGATGCCTGTATTCGTCGTGACATACTATCCACAAGTTCATCAAGGCACTGTTGATCCAGATTGTCCCACTTCTCAATGGACATTTCGTAGGCCCCTCAGAGTGGTTGATGGGTCACGTCGTCCACAAACAGCCCTTTTCAATCTATTCCAGGCATGTTCGATAGGGTTCATGTCTGGAGAACATGCTGGCTACCCTAGACGAGCGATGTCGTTATCCTGAAGGAGGTCACTCACAGGATGTGCGTCCGAGGACGCCATTCACGTACAGTAGATCCGTTACGGCGGCTTTCATGGCCACCAGCGACCTACGTCTGCCCCACATAATACCACCCCAAACATCAGGGAACCTCCATCTTGCTTCACTCCTTGGACAGAGTTTCTAAAGCGTTCAGTCTGACCGGGTTGCCTCCAAACACGTCTCCGACGATTGTGAGTTTGAAGGCATATGCTACACTCATCGGTGAAGAGAATCTGATGCAAAATCCTGAGCGGTCCCTTTGGCATGTTGTTGGGCACATCTGTACCGCGCTTCGTGGTGTCGTGGTTGCAAAGATGGACCTCGCCATGGGCGTCGGGAGTGAAGTTGCGTATCATGCAGCCTATTGCGCACAGTTTGAGTCGTAACATGACGTCCTGTGACTGCACGAAAAGCATTATTCAACATGGTGGCACTGTTGTCGGGGTTCCTCCGAGCCATAATTCGTAGGTAGCGGTTATCAGCTGCAGAAGTAGCCCTTGGGTGGCCTGGTATCGACATATCATCGACAGTTCCTGTCTCTCTGTATCTCCCCCATGTCCGAACAACATCGCTTTAGTTCGCTCCGAGACGCCTAGACACTTCCCTTGTTGAGAGCCCTTCCTAGCACAAAGTAACACTGCGGCCGCGATCGAACCGCGGTATTGACCGTCTGCGCATGGTTGAATTACAGACAACACGAGCCATGTGCCTCCTTCCTGTTGGAGTGACTGGAACTGATCGGCTGTCGGACCCCCTCCGTCTAATAGGCGCTGCTCGTGAATGGTTGTTTACATCTTTGGGCGGGTTTTGTGACTTCTCTGAACAGTCAAAAGGGACTGTGTCTGTGATACAATATCCACAATCAACGTCCATCTTCAGGAGTTCTGGGAACCGGGGCGATGCAAAACTTTTTTTGATGTGTGTATTACACTACACCATCTCTTTCATTGGACGCAATTTTAAAAACAACACATGTCAGTATGGAACTGTTGACTGTGATTCATGCAAGACTTTGAGCAGGGCATGTACAGGTACAAGAAAGGGAATAACAGCTCAGTGAGTGAAGAGGTACAGAGGTTACCTGACGGATTTATTTACATCTTTTACTTGGATGTAAAAATCTCTACAGGCACACCGTGCAACAAAGTCGCATATGGAAGGTTGTGATGGATGTCTAAAGAGGAAATCGCTAGACTGAATGAAAAGATCCATGATCTAGCTGACAATTCCAGTGAGGGATACATTGTGGACGTAAATATCTTATGTGGCACTGATTTGCATGAATGCATATGGACTTGTAGCTATGTCCAGACACCTAATGTCATATAATGATTCCATCTCAAAGCTGTTGAAAGCGCTGGGGAACAAACACTGATATGTTCCGCACTGCAGAAACCTCCAGAACGTGTTAGTTTGGGGATGGAACCTATTAGAATGTTCTGAGGCATATTAATGAAAGCACCGAGCAGATATCTCTTGCTTTGTGTGACGTTGAAACAGATTTTAACTAATTATTGAGTAATTCAATTTTCCGAAAAATGTTAGAGCACATCATGAAATTCTTTTAGTTTACTCTGTGGAGATCGTTATGGCGTAAGAGGCTACATCGTCCGACCAAATTTCAAGAGGACCAACAGCTTCAGTGAAGTACTAGTCTCTTTGGAGATGGCCAGCATTTCAGTGCAGTTAACGAAGCGTGTCTATATCACTACGTGTGTTCCAGACTTTTCCAAACGCCACATGTACCGATTCCACTAAGAATTTGCAAAGTCAAACTTTGATCCCAAGTTACTTTATATGGAAACAGTTTCGTCTACTGGGTGAAAAGCTGTGCTCCACATGAAGTAATTATGCAAAATCACAAAGAAGTCGACAGTTCTGGATATGAAACCGGTAATTCTAAAAGAATAACATTACAAAACACGAAGGTAATTGGCATGATGAAATATGGGGCAAGTAGTTTGCAGATTGAGGAGTTTGTGGGGCTCATGTCGAAAATGTATACCTGCTGCACAGATGAAGACCCCACGCAGTTGCAGGATAAGGGTGTGAACCATGGGTGTTGAAGGCTCTCACAGACTGGGATTATAAGAGACGCCTGATCGAGGACATTAGTCCTTGCTTTGTCATCCTCAAATTGTTTAAATACAGTATAGTCAATTTCTCGACAATTTTTTAAATAAATAAACCAAATTCCCCGTACTGCCTTGTATTCGATAAATTGTTTAAATAAACAATATTCCCCACATTACGTGTCTACCGGAAACAATATTCCATACACTGCAATCGATTTCCTGCCAAATTTTTGAAATAAACAATGTGCCATACACCACCTTGTGTCAAATAAATTTTTTAAACAAACAATATTCCGCATATTGCCTTGTCTACCAGAAACTGTTTAAGGAATATTCCATACAGTGCTATCGATTTCCTGCCAAATGGCCAACAATCCCGCAAATATTCAGGCAGGGGAGTGGTAGGGGAGTGCTGAGGGTTCCCCAAAGAGGGACGGGTTAATTAATTGATTGATTTAATTAATTAGTCAGTCAAAATGCTAGAGTAGGAGGGGCTATACCAATAACTCAGGCCTGGAAGGATACTTGTATCAGAGAGGAGAGTTTCCAGAGAGGGTGGGGAGGGGGATGATAGGGTGTGGAGTGGGAAGTTAAATAGATTATCGCCAGGGGGTCATAACCCACATAGCAGAACAATAGGTTAAGGACCTGTCAATCAAAAGAGAACAATAGGTAGGCCCCTGAACGTATTCTTGCCTCTGGATGAATGCAATCCACAGTAACGAATTGCGCTCGTGCCGGCCTTACCATACTACTACCATTGTCCATAAAATACTACTACACAAGCTGGAAGCAGTAGGTTCAAAATGGTTCAAATGGTTCTGAGCACTATGGGACTTAACATCTGTGGTCATCAGTCCCCTAGAACTTCGAACTACTTAAACCTAACTAACCTAAGGACATCACACACATCCATGCCCGAGACCGTAACAGTCGCGCGGTTCCAGACTGAGCGCCTTAACCGCGAGACCACCGCGGCCGGTGGAAGCAGTAGGTGTAAGAGGAATAACAAACGAGTGGTTCTAGTATTACCTGGAAAATATTGTGCAAAAGTTAGAGATAATCCATACATCTGCTTATGACAATTTTTCGTAAAACAATAGTCGGATAAGAATCATAAATACAAATGTTCCTTAGGATAGTGTACGTGGTTTCATTATGTTCTTAATATGCAGGGCGTAAACTTACCACAGTGAGGTAGGGGAGGTCGAGATGAACTTCAATTTGACAACAAAAACCTCCTAAATTATGCGCAGCGGGAGATTTTCAATATCCACTCGCCCTCCTACGCCAGTAGCTTAGTTATTTTGTTAAATTTTTCAACTTAAACATTCACGTTAGGGTAATGAAACGAAAAGAGTCTTTCGTAAACGTTATGCAAACACTAATAACTTTTAAATTCCGATCTAATCTTATGCCTTACGACCACTTTAGTTTCGTAGTTAGGAGGCCAGACTAATAAAGTTCGACAGTGCAAGAATGTATCTAATATCTGGTGCGGCGCGCATGTGCTGTAGCGTAGGTGGCCTTTGTCGGCTATTTCCCGCCTGATAGACCGCTACTATTCTGTATAAACGTATTCGTCTCGACCTCACCTGCATCGATGTGTTATGTGTAAACAGTTATCGTGTACATTCTGTATCCACTGTTCAAAAGAATTGGGGGAACACGAGTATAACGCCTAGTAACTTAAATCTATTTTGATACAGTCGGAACCTGTGGTCTTATTGCGTGGCTTGAGATCTTCGTTTTCAGTGTGGGCAACAATTAAAACCAGTCGCCATCTATCGGCTGTGTTATGCATTACAGAGTCAGGGAACCCCTCACAAGGGAACCTCCCCATCGCACCCCCCTCAGATTTAGTTATAAGTTGGCACAGTGGATAGGCCTTGAAAAACTGAACACAGATCAATCGAGAAAACAGGACGAAGTTGTGTGGAACTATGAAAAAAATAAGGAAATATACATACTGAGGAGTCCATACGCAAGATATGCAAATCAAGGAGTACGTGCCCTCAGGAGCGCCGTGGTCCCGTGGTTAGCGTGAGCAGCTACACAACGTGAGGTCCTTGGTTCAAGTCTTCCCTCGAGTAAAAAGTTTATTTTCGCAAAATTATGATCTTTCCGTTCGTTCATTGACGTCTCTGTTCACTGTAATAAGTTTAGTGTCTGTGTTTTGCGACCGCACCGCAAAACCGTGCGATTAGTAGACGAAAGGACGTGCCTCTCCAATGGGAACCGAAAACATTTGATCGCAAGGTCATAGGTCAACCGATTCCTCCACAGGAAAACACGTCTGATATATTCTGGTGACGGCATGTGCGTCACATGACAGGAATATGTTGTCGACCCACCTAACTTGTACACCTGACGAATGGGAAAAAGATTCTTCTACCTTGCCCGATTTAGGTTTTCTTGTGGATGTGATAATCACTCCCAAAAAAGTGATGAAAACATAACAGTTTGTCACATAAACTGCAACAAATGAATGCAACAGTTTCACAGTCGCAAAGTTTTCCCTGTGCTCTGTCAAAACATGTTTTTACCGTTTTCAAAATTTTCCGCGTGTAGACCGTGAAATCCTGCAAATGTCCGAACAAATCTGAACATGTCCTGGAATTTTGGAGAGCGAAGTTGATTATGTGTGACTGCCTGAACTTTGATAATTGTCTGAAAATAAAAAATTAGTCTTTTCACTCGAGGGAAGACCTGAACAAAGGATCTCTCGTTCCGCAGCTGTTCATGCTAACCACGGAACCACGGCGCTCCTGAGCTCATACTATCCTTGATATTTTCTATCTTGCCCATAGACTACTCAGTTTGTATATTTTGCTTATTTTTTTTCACACAACTTTTTCCTATTTTCTCGATTGATCTGTGATCAGTTTTTCAAGGCGTATCCACTGCGCCAACTTATAACTAAATCTGAGGGGTGTGTGATGGGGAGGTTCCCTTGTCAGAAGGAAGTATCAGTGTCCCAGAGTTTTCTACGCATTCGGGAAGACGACGGTTCAATCTCGCGTCCGGCCATCCTGATTTAGGTTTTCCGTGCTTTCCCTAAATCGCTCCAGGCAAATGCCTGGATGGTTCCTTCGAAAGGGCACGGCCGACTTCCTTCCCCGTCCTTCCCTAATCCGATGAGACCGATGACCTCGCTGTCTGGTCTCCTTCCTCAAAACAACCCCAACCCCCCAGAGTTTTCTAGTGGGGAACACAGGTAGTAGTTGTCATTTGTGGTTGTTTTATTCAACAAAGCACATACTGTGCGACATCTTAATGCAGGGCAAGATGCAAGGGCGGTGTGTTTGAGAGGATGGACTTTCGGTCGTGTTGCTGCAAACGCCAATGCCTCTCCACGTGTCATCCGTAGCTTGTTTACACGCTACTGGGGGACAGTTCAGTACACATGGCAACTTGGGCAAGGCCACGGACGCATTACAACCCCACAGGAAGACAGATATGTGGCCACCTCTGCTCTGTGCTGTCGTACGGGTGCCGGCAGAGATGTTCTCAGAAGTGTCTCTGGAGCCACTGCGTCCATTCATGTAGTGATGAACAGGTTTCGAGAAAGAACCTTGCGATCCACATGTCCTGCTCGAGTACCCCGCTTGACGCCCGCCCGGTTGGCCGTACGGTAGGCTTTCCGGGCGGGAAGGAGCGGCTCGTCCCCGGCACGAATCCGCTCGACGGATTTGTGTCGAGGCCCGGTGAACCGGCCAGTCTGTGGATGGTTTATACGCGGTTTTCCATCTGCCTCGGCGAATGGTGGGTTGGTTCCCCTTGTTCCGCCTCAGTTACACTATGTCGGCGATTGCTGCCCAAACAAGTTCTCCACGTGCGCGTACACCACCATTACTCTACCACGCAACCGTAGGGGCTACACTCGTCTGGTGTGAGACGTTCCCTGGGGGGGGGGGGGGGGGGGTCCACCTGGGGCTGAACCGCACATAACCCTGGGCTCTGTGTGGGGCGGCGGAGGGATGAAGTGGTCTGCGGTAGTCGTCGTAGGGTTGTGGACCACTGCTCCTGCGGCGGGGACAGAGTTTCTCCGTCGTTTCTAGGTCCCCGGTTAACAAACAATACAATACAATACCCCACCTGACACGACAACGTCTTGCAGCTCGCCTTCAGTTCTGCCATTCCCATGTGAACTGGTAACTTTATTACTGGCGAAACGAGTTATTCGCAGACACTCCAAAAATCCTCCCACGCTGGGTGATGGACATGTTCGTGTGTGCAGAACCGTGTTGAGCGGAACTTTCAAAATGATGTCCAGGAAATCGAGAGATTTTCAGGGTTCTGCAGTGTTATGGGGAGGCTTCAGCGTTGACAGCCATACGGACCTCGTCGTTGTCCATGGTCGCTCTGCCGCCAGCAGTATTTCGAAAAGATCCTGTTGGACCATGTCGTAGTTGCTATATGCGGTGGTGACCGTGATCTCGTTCTAATGCCAAGGCATATGTGGTGGGTCTCAGCGAGTTGTGGACATTAAAGAATGGGAACGGATGACACAGGATGATCTGCTTAGGGCATGCCACGTAGCAGTCAGGCAGTGAAAAACAGTAACGTAGGGCAAGTCTGGACATTCAAGTAATGCAATGGCCGGCAGTGAACCCCGACCTAAACCTCATCGCCCAAATGTGGGAAATGCTTGTCGGTTATGTTCGCAGCCGTCCTATTCCACCAGAGACTCTGCAAAAACTCTCAGGCACTCATTGATGAATGGTGATAATGATGTTTGGTATGTGGGGCGCTCAAATGCGCGGTCATGAGCGCCCGTACAAAGTCCCAAGTTGTACACAGTCCAGTTTTTACACCATCCAATCTATCCACTGTCACGAATGATGAGTGCAACGCAAACACCCAGTCCCGGAGGAGAGAAAATCCCCAACTCGATCGGGAATCGAACCTGGGACCCCGTGATCCAGAGGTAGCAGGGCTAGCCACTAGACCACGAGTTGTGGACATTAAAGAATGGGAACGGATGCCACAGGATGATCTGCTTAGGGCATGCCACGTAGCAGTCAGGCGGTGAAAAACACTCACGTAGGGCATAGAAGTTACTGAATCTCTCTGAGCCAAATGAAAGGCACACAGGATGACGGTATGAATAATTGTTTTCACTTTATTATCGACACCTGTCGGACGTTGCAGTTCTTTTTATGTAAACGATAGAGGATGTCATGTGTTTTGTTGTGTACTTAATTTGTGAAAGATGAAGGTATAAGCCGCGCGGGATTAGCCGAGCGGTCTCAGGCGCTGCAGTCATGGACTGTGCGGCTGATCCCGACAGAGGTCCAAGTCCTCCCTCAGGCGTCTTTGTCCTTAGGATAATTTAGTTTAAGTAGTGTGTAAGCTTAGGGACTGATGAATTTAGCAGGTAAGTCCCATAAGATTCCACACACATTTTAACATTTGTTTTAAAGGTATAATTTTGTAACGTACCCAGTCCTCAGTTACTGTTCTAAGGAGTATGATGGGCGACTAAAGTCATGTTCCTCTAACTCTGTTGAGCAGTGTATCAGTGACAGTCTAAGGCACCGAGAAAAGTTCTCTTTGCTGATGAAGGGAATATCATAGCCAATGATAAAACATTAGAACTCCGATTAGAGAAAACAAATGAAGCCCTCAAGGGCGTTTTAGGTTGCCTGATATCCAATAAATTGAAATAGAACATTAATTAAATAATCTGTAAGCACTTCGGCATAAACAGGAAAAACAATCCTGTTACTTTAATCTTTGATTACAAATCTGTAAACTGGGTAACAAACAACACAAGCGGCTTGTAGTGAAATTGCGTGCTTATGGAATATCGTCTCGGTTGTGTGACTGGATTTGTGGTTTCCTGTCAGAGAGGTCACAGTTCGCAGTAATTGACGGAAAGTCATCGAGTGAAACAGAAGTGATTTCTGGCGTTCCCCAAGGTAGTATTATAAGCTCTTTGCTGTCCCTTATATATGTAAACGATTTGGGAGACAATGTGAGCACCCGTCTTGGGTTGTTAGCAGATGACGCTGTCATTTATCGACTAATAAAATCAGGAGATCAAAACAAATTGTAAAAGGATTTAGAAAAGATATCTGAATGGTGCCAAAAGTGGCAGTTGACCGTTAATAACGAAAAGTGTGAGGTCATTCACAAGAGTGCTAAAAGGAACGCGTTAAACTTCGATTACACGATAAATCAGTCTAACATAAAAGCCGTAAATTCAACTAAATACCTAAGTATTACAATTACGAACAATTTAAATTGGAAAGAACACATAGAAAATGTTGTGGGGAAGGCTAACCAAAGACTGCGTTTTATTGGCAGGACACTTAGAAAATGTAACAGACCTACTAAGGAGACTGCCTACACTACGCTTGTCCGTCCTCTTTTAGAATACTGCTGCACAGTGTGGAACCCTTACCAGACAGCACTGACGGAGTACATCGAAAACAAAGAAGGGCATCACGTGTTGTATTATCGCGAAATATGGGAGTGAGTGTCACAGCAATAACACAGGATTTGGGCTGCACATCATTAAAAGAAAGGCGTTTTTCGTTGCGACGGAATCTTCTCACGAAATTCCAATCACCAAGATTCTCCTCCGAATGCGAAAATATGTTGTTGACACCGACCTACATAGGGAAAAACGATCACTACGATAAAATAAGGGGAATAAGAGATCGTACGGAAAGATATAGGTATTCATTATTTCTTCGTGCTATACGATATTGGAATAATAAAGAATTGTGAAGGTGGTTCGATGAATCCTCTGCGAGGCACTTAAATATGATTTGCAGAGTATCTATGCAGATGTAGAAGTTGTTAGGGATGAATATTGATTGTCAGCTAACGTGGAATGAACACATAAAGCTGCCAGCAGAAAGAATGTCACCAGCCTGTCTTACACGTGGTTTCTGTTATCAGTTTCTTACAGCCAATGTCTTGCGGCAAAATACTATTAATATGTACACTGAATTCTTAGCTATGCGATTCTTTTTTGGGCCTCTAAGGCACAAAATGATACATTTTTGGAATTGCAAAAAAGTATTGCGAAAGTAATAAATAATAATAGTAGCCAGGCTCATTGTAAAGAACCGTTAAACAAACTGAGTAGCCTTGCTGCATCAAATGAGTACATCTATTTAACTGTTTGGCATATCAGGGATGACATTACTTAGTATTTCGCTAATAGTTCCATACATAATCATGGAACAAGAACCAGTTTACGTTACAATTCTTTCTTTTCATTACAATCTTTTCATATTACAATTCCTTTACAAGGAAATCATGTACCAAGATTTGTCAACATCTCACTCATCATGGAGGGATGCTGACTCAGTTTTCGAGGTAGACTGAGTGGAGGACATGAAGATACGTGCATGGGACACAGTGGCAAGTTTACGAGCCTGGAGTCGGTTTTCTGAACTGTTTGGAGTTAGTGCAAGAGGCATAGGTTGTCTGGAGTGTATATATAGTGGTCCATTGTTAGTGAATGGGCCAAATATCTCACGAAATAAGCATCAAACGAAAAAACTACAAAGAACGAAATTCGTCTAGCTTGAAGGGGGAAATCAGATGGCGCTGTGGTTGGCCCGCTAGATGGCGCTGTGGTTGGCTTGCTAGATGGCGCTGCCATAGGTCAACCGGATATCAACCGTGTTTTTTTAAAAAAATAAGAACCCCCATTTTTATTACATATTCGTGTAGTACGTAAAGAAATATGAATGTTTTAGTTGGACTATCTAGCGGGCCAACCATAGCGCCATCTAGTTTCACCCTTCAAGCTAGACATGTTTCGTTCTTTGTAGTTTTTTTCGTTTGACGCGTATTTCGTGAGATATTTGTCCCAGTCACGATCAATGGACCACACTGTATATATATATACGATGGTAAGTCAATTATTTAAAAAAAATCATTTAAAAAAAAGTTCAAATGTGTGTAAAATCTTATGGGACTTAACTGCTATGGTCATCAGTCCCTAAGCTTACACACTACTTAACCTGAATTATCCTAAGGACAAACACACACACCCATGCCCGAGGGAGGACTCGAACCTCCGCCGGGACCAGCCGCACAGTCCATGACTGCAGCGCCTTACATGGTTGCTCCGCTGTCTATTTGCACCAAAAAAGACCAACGTTCAGTGATCCTTTTTTGTGGTCGGAAGACGTATGAGAGGCCGAAATTCATCGGATACATTCGGTACAGTGCGGAAACAGTGTTTTGTCACAACGGAGTTTCTATGAATGGACTGAAAAATTCCGAAATGGTCGCACAAGTGTTGCGCACGATGTAGGAGCCGGACGACCGTTCACCGGCACAAATGAAGAAACCAATGAGCGTTCACGTGAAATGATTCTCTTACACAGACGATTAACTACTGACGAAGTGTTTCATCGTCTGCAAATTAGTCACGGTTCTGCCTACGACATCATCCACAACAGACTTGGGCTTCATAAAATTAGTATGTAAATGGGTCCCAAAACAACTCACACAGTTGCATAAACATACGCGCTTGGACATCTGGAAAAAAACACTTGGATCGCTATGGCAATGAAGGGGACAACATCTTAGAGAGGATAATTACTGGTGACGAAACATGGATCCATCATTACGAGCCGGAGAGTAACCGACAGGTAAACACCCAAATTCGCCGTGCAAGAATAAGTTCAAGACCCAACCGTCCACAGGAAAACTGATGTTTACGGTTTTTTCGGACATACAAGGTCCAGTACTGGAACATTATGGGGAAAGGGGCACAACAATAAACGGTGTACGTTACAGTGAGATACTTACTGCCAGGCTAAAGCCTGCAATGCGAAGCAAACGCCGAGGATTGCTGTCAAAAGGTGTTGTGTTGTTGCACGGCAATGCCCGTCCGCATACTGCTGCCCACACTGCTGAAACGCTCCAGAAACTCAAATTTGAAGTACTGTGTCATTCTCCATATATTCCCGATCTTGCTCCTTCTAACTATCACTTGTTTGGTCCACTCAAACAGGCATTAAGGAGCCGTCGATTTGCCTCGGACGAAGCAGTGAAAGAAGTGGTGCATTCCTGGCTCACAGCTCAACCGAGAACCTTCTTTTATGAGGGCAGCAGGAAGCTTGTACAACAATGGACTAAGGGCGTTGAAACGCTTGGAGACTATGTCGAAAAATGATGTTCTTATAAGTTTCCTATTTGATTACAATAAAATTTTATAACTACTTTGCGGATAATCATTGACTTACCTTCGTATAATAACAATGTATTAATGTATTGTACAATCAGGACCAAACTAATAAGGCAGGGCAGTTGTTAAAGATATTGACATCAAGTCCGGCCATATCGATTTCGGTTTTCCATAGTTTTCCTAAATTATTTCGGGCCAATGCCGGAATGGTTCCTTCACCAAGGACACAGTCAGTCACCTGTGCTGTCTTCAAAAAAGCATACAGAGTGTGACTGCGACGATCCCGTACTCGATAATGCGGTCTTACTAATATTCCGGCACTCGTTAGAAATTTTGTCGTGTCTTTACTTCACGTTAGGTTCACAACTGATTGCTCTGAAATAGTACGAGTGGTGGATTCTGCATCCACTAATGAACTGAGTGGATTTTCATCTCTAGAAGTTGACGAATGGATCGACATTGCCATAAATTTAGCTGTCCAGGAAGATCCAACTAACGATGTGATATTACATAATGTTTTTAACTCATATGAGGCACCAGAAACTGACAGTGAGGAAGAATAAACGCCTACAACTCACATCTATTGTATTGAAGCTTCAGAAGCCTGAATCGTTATTGTGAAATTCGCCGAGAATGAGCCAACAGTGCAACGCTTCTGCAGTTAAGAATCAGTATATCATAGAAAATAATTTTTTTTAAAAAACGAGCTCAAACCAAGAAAGAAGTTAGCGTTTGTATAATGCTCCAGAGGGCTGAAAAGAAAATTCCAGCTGAACCATCAGTGCTAGATATCAGTCCGACATATTCCAGTTCATCAGATATCTATGCTATTCCCAACGACATTGGTTCCAAGCAAAACTCCACCATTATTATTAATTAGCTTTCTCTTGATGTTTTGAAATGAGTTGTGCTTATTTTATTTTGCAACTGATGTACAACAAATTATTTATGTACACTAAACTTTCTAAAAATGCTTCTAGAGAGCAGTGCTGTATTCGACTTTTAACTCAGATTTTTTGTTATAAAAAAGTAATACATACTTAATTTTTTTGTACTATAATCTCGCCTGCTGTGTTTAATCGTAGCGGGCTATGGTTTAATAAATAACAGTTATTAGTTTTTGTACGATAAAACAATAGATTTTGCGGATTTCCCTATTTCAAAAGCAGGTTTCTAAAGATGCCCTTGATAATCCTACATGTTTGATAATCTGGCATTGACAGATCCACGGATAAAGTGGTTCAAATGGCTCTGAGCACTACGGGACTTAACAGCTGAGATCATCAGTCCCCTAGAACTTAGAACTCCTTAAACCTAACTAATCTAAGGATATCACACACATCCATGCCCGAGGCAGGCTTTGAACCTTCGACCGTAACGGTCGCGCGGTTTCAGACTGAGGCGCCTAGAACCGCTCGGCCACTCCGACCGGCTCCGCAAACATGCCGGATTGTCAAGGACCTACTGCATTCTGTGTGTATGTATTTTTGAGCTATTTATATTCATTGTATTATGATGAAAAATACTGTATCGTTGAAAGATGATCCCTGGATGAATAAATAAATAAATAAACAACTACTACAACTAGTTTCTTAAAATACGTATGAACCATATGTTCGCACATCAGTGCTTGCATTGAACCTTTTCAGCGTTAATCACTGTTTATGTTTGAGGTATTTCACGGCGAATCTCTCTACCAACGCTAAAGAAATTACTTTGCTGACACACGGTTAATGCCATACTCGGGTGTTCTGTTTTTCGCGACAACAATTGTTGTGGTTTTGTATTTATGTGTGACATTTAGTAAAACGTTTGACTGTCATTCGAGCGAATTAAATTTATGAACGTTCACGAAAACTTCTGTTTTTCTGCTACATGGTTCGATGTGTTGTTCTTTGTGGATGTACATTCTATACTTCCCAAATTGTTGAGTTTGTGTTCACATGCCCAGCATGTAGCATAATTTACAAATAAGGAAAACATACACTAGCAGAACAGATGACAGAATAAAAAGACTGATAAAAACAAATAAATTAGCCAAATTTGTATTTTCCATCATTAAAGTTCTGGCGTTTATTTTTCCATCATGCATAACAATAACTATCGTACAGAGTGTACACAATGCTAATGATCTTGATGGAACGCAATCTCGTGTATAAAAAATGTTTTAAGCCTTTAACTTTGCCCTCATTCAGATGTCGCTATCAGTGAGTTGTGCTGCTGTTATATTTTTTCCGTCACACCGTGCGATGTAATACACAGAAGTTACAGATTGCTTCCACAAACTATTAAATTCCTCGGTTATTTTAAGACCTCTCCCAAAGAAGGTTGCGTATCACATTTTTGGCAATGTTGGGTTTTCACTGTAATACACTGGTAAAACACACGAGACATGCTACCATAGCAACTATCTTCCTTTCTGTTTACAAGTTGAGCTATTTGAATTTTTAAAATTGACCAAACTGGAAGAACGTTGTATATAAGTGAAAGCGGCGGACATGGCAGATGATACTTCAATCCAAAGTATATTATATAGGTAATAAAAGTATAAGAAAGAAAAACAGATCTACCAAACTGGAAGCGGAATGTCAAGAAAAGCAGGAGGAAGAGTGGAAATTCTTATATTACTACAGCTGATGAAAACGTGCGTGAACAAATTAAATCAAAAGTGTTGCATATGAGAACGTTATATATCATCCTAACGCAAAAATTGTACACTAGAACACTTTATTTGGTGTGGCCGTTGGTTTGGCAAAACCACTGGACAATGACACTTTTGTGCAACTGCCTTGTTTTGACAGGACATTTTATAACAATAGATCATGATTTTATTGTTTTGGGGCATAGCTTTCTGCCTTAAGACCGCACTTTGGAATTAATAGGAGAAAAAGAAGATTAATGGATGTCATGATTACCTATGAATGTAAGTATGTAATATCAGAAGCTTGTTTAAGTACACCTTCTTTTACAAAAGAAGTGAGTCAGAATGACTTTGTTGCAGTCATTGTTCTTGAAGGATTTATGAAGTCTGACCCCCGACTTGAATATGACTAATTATATGGTTGAATATCATTGCAGATGATTCTGTGTATCTCTTAGTCATAATATCATTCAGCCTTGGCTAAAAATGAAAGAGAAAATCAAGTTAACATGCTTATATCTGCTATGAGGTTTCTTTTGTTGTACAAAAAGCTTCTTCCTCTATCGGTAAACAAAATGTGGGACCTGGTGGATATATGTAAATATCTTGATGCACAATACATGAAATTTTATGTGAATTTACCTCCTGAGTGAACAGTGCAATTTATTTTTCCTCTGTTTAACATTTCTTGCTTGTTTCTTGTCCTTTGTAGAACTAGCTCTTTCTTGGATTACATTTAATTAAATAAATACATTGTGTTATTTCAGTATGTCCGAGAATATATTCTGTTAATACTTTTCACTATTTTTCCCACTGTAACAGAAAATTGAATTTTTTTTTTATACAGCGTTATTTCACAATGTGCGGTTACAGGATATGCAACGATCTTACACGGAAAGCTACGTAAAAGTTAAGAAGATAACTTCCTACAGATTGTAAAACACGCTAAATACAAATCACCGTTCTATAATACATACTGAATGACTTGACCACATAATGAAACATCTAAAGAAATAGTGTCAAAAGAAAACAAAAATTTATTTTACTTCCTAAACACAGGGCGTATTTAAGTAGTATATGAATTAACCACATTTAAATGTCGTTGTAACACTACAATGTAATTATAAAATGTAGACATCCCTGGTGGGGATCGAACCCACGACCTTTGGATTAGAAGTCCAACGCGCTATCCACTGCGCTACAGGGACCGTTGTAATAAAGTGGTATATACAGGCCTTATAATGCTATACAGCAGTTTGTTGTATTATGGCATAAGGAACAGTATTATTAATAGAAAACTTGCGACTTACGGCTGTTCACTTTCTCGTGTCCATTATTCTATTTGTACGGGTGCCCCGTAACTGCCCGCAGGATAAATAGGTGGCGTGGCAATACGTTCACGACCTGCCATCTAGCACTCGCTGAGAGAACTACATGGAGAGCGCCCAGCGGTAACTGGCGAAGTACGCAAAGCTGCAATTTTTTGGTGTGGCCAAACCCTTGTGAAAACGACAGCTATCCGCCTAAATTGTTTTATCCGTTAGTCATTACTCTGGCATAGTGCTTTTAACTCACAGAACGTCTGCAATAATTTATAGCCATTTGAGTTGACAGTGCTGTTTTTCTTTAAATACTCTCAAAGCGATAAATATAAGCGTGGTATTGCTACTTCCGTGGATTCGTTTCACATTATTTTCTTCATTCCATGAAACTGGAAATGATCTTCTCATTTATGTTTCTATTAATACTGTCTGACCTCTTCACATCTAAGAAACTATTGTTATGAAGTCGTTTGCCCGTAATGAAACACGGGTTTGTGGACAAGCGTTGCCGTAGGCACGCATATTGTTCTCGACATTTTGCGTGTTGGGTTAGAGGGAGCACAAGTAGTCTCGCACCCTGTGAACAGTACATGTACCTACGTTTCCTTGTAAGAACACGTCGCTCACGGAAGCAATGTCGCTGAAATGTTTTTAAACAGTCTAACTCTGTATCTAGTTTCTGGTAACTGTACGCCCACCAAGGTCGGCAGTGAAACGAAACACCACTCAGAAAAAAAAAAAAAAAAAAAATGAAACGCCCAACAGCGCATCCTATGATCACGTCCTATTTAACGAAATGAGGATATGGACGGAAACAGTTTCACAGCTTAGTCTTAGTGTGTATTGTTTACTGTGTCGCTGTAGTGTATAAAGGCTAAATGCTTTCATCACAGCGTTAACCTATTTTAGGAATCGTATATTTAAAATTATGTTCATTGTTTTCTGTTTCAATACGATTGCTGCAAATACGAATTAACATGAGTAATTCTCACCTCATAAGGATTTCAGTTTATATTCAATTGGCAACAGGTCACTTTAGATGAAGATTTTCTAAATATGTCCTTCGTCCAGCACAGAATAATGACTACTGCCACCTAAACCATTTATTGTCCAATTTGCGCTTAAATAAACGGACATGAAACACAAAAAAAGGCACCGAACCCATTATACATACTCTGCCTGAAACGAAACGATTTTCCTCCTTTGATCGCAAAACTGTGTTGGAATATAACTAACATAATTTCTTTCTCTCGCTCTCGCTCTCTCTCTCTCTCTCTCTCTCTCTCTCTCTCTCTCTCTCTCTCTCACACACACACACACACACACACACACACACACAGATAGAGAGAGAGAGAGAGAGAGAGAGAGAGAGAGAGAGAGATGGGGTGGGGGTGAGGGATGGGAGACGTTTTAAGTATGCTATACATCACGATCCAAAACATTTTCTTGTTAAGGGCTTCATGCAAACCAAGGATAGGAAAACTTGCTGAAGTGTATTCTACAGCTTCAGGTTCCATTTAACTCTATTGTAATAAATTGGTTGCAGTTTTCAGTTGTGTAGCATGATGTTTTTAAATAAAACTAGTATGTATTATTACAGTCAAATACACTGATACTTACCGCGTACTGTTTACCGAAGATCCAATCTCTCCTCCGAACAGCCTATATCTATTTTCGTCCTAAATTCTCATCACATGTGAGTGAAAACAAAGCCATTACCGTAAGGGATCATTATCATAATTTCCTTTATAATTTGACGTAAGGCACATGTGAAGAATTTCAAAACAATAATAAAATATGGATGCCTATATCACAATCATAACGAAGGAAATAAGCATAAACATGGGCCACTCACGAGGAATACACGGCAAGTGCCATAACCAATTTCACAGAAACTTCGCTCAGTGGAAGAGGGGTCAAAATAAGGGAACACGTGTCTCGTCTTATCCGTAGATACTTGACCGTTTCCGAGAAAACGACGGTCAAAATTTCCGCCGTAATTTATACAACTTCTTGCACCCGGACCGGTGGCACTTTTGCGGCCCGTGTTTAAAACCCGATTATTGTTTTTATTTTATTTTATTAGTTTTTTTCGTTTATCTACCCATGTCTGTACAAGATTACTACACGAATGCTTCGTTTCAAATTAGGGGATACAAGGGCGTTACATTAATTGTAATATTGCAACTGCTTTCATAGTGCAATACATTTATTACATAGTAGACATATGTGTGTATTGTACTTTCAGGGGTTAAAATCTTTTAAATTCTCATATTTCACCATTCATTGTTACGTTTATTCTTCAGGAATACTGGTGCATTCCCTTGGCTGATACCGATCGTAAAAGCATTGGAAATCTAGAAATTCCGAACACTACAAACATCGCGCAGAGGTAGGTTTCGCCAAAGTGACATTACTTTATTTGAATTTCACTTGGAAAAGAAACGTCGTTAACAGTGCTGAAGATGTCACGTTTTGGCAATAATTTCGTTGCAAACCACGCATAAAGGATTATTATCCGAAAACTAGCTCCTGCATTTGATTATGGATCACTACAGGAATTTCACCGAAAACACTTTCAAATAATTTATTTACTTTTTTCTAATTCATTCGCCGGACAGACAATTAGTAACCGAATACGGACGACGTTGCTTAAGTATACATTGAAAAACGTAATCGTCTACGGACATGGGTGGATGAATGGAAAACAAAAAGAAAGATATTAATTGGATTCCTACATGGGGCGCGGAGTGTTGAGCCACAACCCTACCCGTTGTTTCACCGGTTAGGTTAAATTTGTATGCGATGAAAGGAACATAAGCTAGCTCGAAAACTTTGACCGTCTTTTTCTCAGAAGTGGTGGAGTATCTGCGGATAAACCGAAACAAGTGTTCAATTCCACTGAGCAAAGTTTCTGGGGAATCAGGTGATGGCACTTTCCGTGTTCTCCTCGTCAGATTACTGCTTCAAATAAGCCACATAATTGTGGCCCTAACGCAGATGCTCAGCCTTATGTCTTTGTAGGTGGTGATGAGGTAAGCCACCGTCTTCCGACTCTAGCTCTCCGGAGGCCTATGTGAGAAGTCCAACGTAGCTGTATGATCCAGTTTGGTAGATGGTAACCTGGTTGAGAAACTATGAAGTTATTGTTCTTATGAAGTACTATATGCTTAGGATGCATCTTCTGACAGCATTTCGAGTGAAGGACCCGGTTCTGATATAGAAAGGTATACTGAGTTTTAATATCGACAAGTGATTAAAGTTCCCAAAAGTTCACTGGGGCAAATTCGAGCCGGATTGTTCCTGAATTTACTAATTTAGAGTGGTTTTCAAAATACGTTTTATCGTTGACGCCTTCTAAGAAGACGGAAGAGAGTAACATAGACACAACCTACCTTCCCCTCTCTCCCCCACAGTTATTTCAGTATTTAACATGCCACAAATACCTAGGCTTTATTTAATTATTTTTTATTACAGAATTTGGCTAATTATAGACCGCTTAGAACCTAAGCCACAAGTACAATCTTCTTCTTCTTATATTCTCAGAACTTCATCACGTGTTGGCTGAAGGCCTGCCTCTGTTCATTTGACATTACCTTCCTAGGTTGTGAATGTTGTTGCTGGACAGGAAACTTTGCAGTATTAATCAGTAGCCTGGAACGTTCCTTGCCCTGTAGGGTGTCTTCTGTGACGTTAAGTTTTCTTAAGTCATTTCTTGTCTCTTTCAGCCATCCTGGGGTGTTTTTCAATTTGCTAATGAAATAAAAGTTTTCTTCATTAGCCTCTTGTCATTAATTTTTTAAATATGACTATCAACATTATTATCCTCTTTCTTATTGTGTCTGCGATTGTTCCTATTTTTCTGTATAGATCTTCATTTTTCCTCTTCGTCTAGTTGTTATCTTTGTTGTTTCGTGGTCCTAAAATATTTCTGAGTACTTTATTTTCTTTCTTTTCCAGTTCTTCTTGTTCACGCCTTTTATTCAGTCAGGCATTCAGCTCTGGAAGGTCCTTCCGGTTGAATTACTATTGACAGTGTTTACTTTTTGCTTGTAATTATATTGATCTTTATTATATCGAATTTGGCTGAGTCTGTGTGCTAATTCAATCGTCCTCGATCTTCCTTTACTTGTGGAGTTATCTAACCGATTTGGCTGTATCCATTCTCTCAAATATTTAAACTTACCAACCCTTTTGATGTTTCTGTGTTGTGTTAGAATATATTTTTCTCTGTTGTGTTACTTTCAATGTATTCCCTTTTCTCATATCATACTTGTAGTCCGGTTTTAACTGCAATTTAGTGAAGTGTTTCTTTCGTTATCTATTTATCTCTTTTGTCTGCAATGTCTTCAGCTAAAGCGAGACATTTAACTTCAAATATTCATCTTCTTGTCCTAGATGGATTCCTTCGATGTTTTTCTCTTGTTGTTCTGTATCCCATTCTCTCTTGGCCTTGTCAAAGACCAGATTGAAGAGAATTGGTGAGTGTCCATAGCCCAGCCTAACATCTTGTTAATTCTAAAGGATTCAGGAACTTCTCCTAGCAATTTAACTTTTGAAGTTGTGTCTGTGACTGTCAGTTCGAATAATTATCTTGTGGATTTGTCGATATCTGCATCTTCCAGTGTTAGGAGTACTATCTGTCTGTCTACAAAATTGTAGACTTTTTCTGAAATCAATGAATGTAACAACTAAGCTTTCACGTTGGAGGGGGGGGGGGGCTCAGTATTTAATGACCCAGATGATCAATGCGGGACAATCTGGTTTTAATAATTCGTCGTTTGGTAAGAGGGGACAGGAAGACAGTCAGAAACGTGGGAGATGAGATGAAGAGGATCAATGGCTTCTGAGGAGGTTGAAGATATTAATCTCAACGGCAAAGAAGGCGAGTGAGTCATTTTCTGCTGACAGTGGTAGCTTAACGGTAGTAAAAGCCTAAGTACTGTGGATCTAGCGGAAGAGGCAACCCACCAAGTAGAAAAAAAATCCACATCGTGTCTGATCTGCAAAAAAGTGGCTATGGGGTCAGAGTCTTTCTACATGTTGATGGCGTCTGCAAAAATAAGTAGCCACTGTTACCAAAGTGGTCGGATACGAAAGGCGTCTGTTCCCACATTGGACGGCACTTCATGATATTAATCGCGAATACTATAATAATAACTACACTAATAGAAATTTTGATGTCCAAGTGGATGTCTAATACAGTAAAACTAGTGACTTTTGCGTCTACCACAGTTGCTTGAAGAAAAGTCATGAGCCATCAACTGGTTGCTGATGGTGTGGCAAAAAATTTCAGAGCTGTATTAATGAAAGGACACATTTCACTTCCGCATATATATTCTTGGTCTCAAGAACATATTTTTGTCATTTTTCAAAAGGCCAGCTTCGTCTGTGCAGCCACAGCTTCCTCCCGGCAGTAGGCTTCTTCATCTCCATGGACGAAGAACATTATACCTCATGGATCATATTTTTTGCATAAGATGTTCCTGGTAGTCCCTCGTGTTGTTCTCTACGATCTTGCCTTCGAAAATGTTTTGTAGAAGAATATCATGTCTGATTAAGTGCCTAATGACTTTTTTTGCGTTGGCCTATGACTACTCTCTACATCAACATCTGCGTGATTACTCTACAATTCACAATGAAGTACCTGGTAGACGGTTTGCCGACCAACCTTCAAGCTATTTCTCTATCATTCCACTCTCGAACGGCGCACGGGAAAAACGAACACTTAAATCTTTCTGTGCGAGCTTTCATTTATCTTATTTTATTATGATTATCATATATCCGTATGTAGCTGGGCGCCAACAAAATACCGGGTGATCAAAAAGTCATTATAAATTTAAAAACTGAATAAATCACGGTATAACGTAGATAGAGAGGTATAAATTGACACACATACTTGGAATGACATGGGGTTTTATTAGAACCAAAAATATACAAACGTTAAAAAAATGTCCGACAGATGGCGCTTCATCTGATCAGAATAGCAATAATTAGCATAACAAAGTAAGACAAAGAAAAGATGATGTTCTTTACATGAAATGCTCAATATGTAGACCGTCATTCCTCAACAATAGCTGTAGTCGAGGAATAATGTTGTGAGCAGCGCTGTAAAGCATGCCTGGAGTTATGGTGAGGCATTGGCATCGGATGTTGTCTTTCAGCATCCCTAGAGATGTCGGTCGATCACGACACACTTGCGACTTTAGGTAACCCCAAAGCCAATAATCACACGGACTGAGGTCTAGGGATCTGGGAGGCCAAGCATGACGAAAATGGCGGCTGAGCACACGATCATCACTAAACGACGCGCTCTTGAGATCTTTCGCGCGTCTAGCAATATGGGGTGGCTTTTTTTTTTGGTTCTATTAAAACCCCATGCCATTCCAAGCATGTGTGTCAATTTTTACCTTTCTATCTACATTATTCCGTGGTTTTCAAATTTATACTGACTTTTTGATCACCCGGTATTTTCGCACTCTGAGGAGAAAGTTTGTGATAGAAATTTCATGAGAAGGTCGTGCTGCAGTGAAAAACGCCTTTGTTTTAATGATTGCCACCCCAACTCGCGTATCATGTCCTTGATACTCTCCCCCTATTTAGCGTTCACAAAAAAACTAGTTCCCTCCTTCGAGCTTTTTCGATGTCCTATGTCAGACCTACCTAATGCGGATGCCACACCGCACAGCATTACTCCAGAAGAGAGCGGACAAGCGTAGTGTAACACTATGCTTATGTAAGCGAGCTGTTTGGCCACTCAGTATTGGTAGGAGACAAGATGAATTTGTTGTGTTGTTGTGACGGTACAAAACCCCGTCACTAGATGAATGTTTCCAGTATGCAAGGATTGCTTTGTGCAGAGCGAGCGCACTACACGGTGCGCGATTCGCAGAAGCGCGTGGCGGGTCCGCGCGAGATTTGCAACGGTCGGTCTCCGAAGCAGAGCGACCACGTGGCCTGCAGCTTGGGGCATTGTTTGGTTTTTCGCCCATTACGTGAAAACTATGTAACTTACGGTGAAGCGCGATGCGGCAGTGGATTGTGGTCAGCAATATGCACCTTCTGAAAGATCTATCTTCATTTCAAGTCACGAGACGCAGAAGTTGTAGTAACCTCAAAATCGGTAAATATCACGAATACTGAAAGACTAATAAAAATAGTAAATAACAACTCACAGGGATGAGGGAGCACTCATTAAAAACGTTTCGTCATAGCGCATCGAGTGCCGTAGTCATATGTTAAGATTCAGAAGTAATTAAGCCCGTAAAGAGCAAAAAACAAAATTTGAGGGGAAATTGTTTATAAACTTCAATAGAAAATTCATGACGTAAAGAACGGCACTATATAATGTTTTGGGTGGCATCACACATATTTTAAACTAGTTAAGTTATACTATGCACTTAACTTGCAATAATTTTCATTGTTTGCAAGTTATTATTAACACTTATCGCCCATAATTAATTAATAATTATAGATATGAAGATTTTGAGCAGCGCAATGTGAAGATGGCTATAGATTACGTCTAAAAACGGTGCTATGTGCAGTCCTATGTTAAAACTTTGCAGCACAGATGTAAACAAACAAATTTGCGCTAAGTGGCGATACTTTGCAAAAACTAAAACTTGATTTACGAGCGATAGAATAATCGTAGAAATTAATGTAAAGTAGTAAATGAGATGTACTTTTTAGCGCGGTTCCGATGGTGTACTTATTTCTGTCGAGGGATATATGTATCAAAATGTGTAACCTTAACTGGTGAGATTGGTGCTTAATAACTAGGGGGGGGGGGGGGGGGGGGGGGTTGACGTCCGAGCCTATACGAGCGAGCGGCCATCTTGGCTACAGTCTCCTACTGTCTGCTTACAGCAGTTCGTTGCATTCTCTATCAACAAGTTCTGCTTGTTTATCTGACAAGCAAAATTGTCATGTCTGTGTATGAGTAGGGCGCACAGCAGAAGATAGGCGAGATATTCCAGGCAGCTTGAATATAGGGCTGTTAGTCAGGGAATTTGTGAGCCAGGGCCCCGTTCATGTCAGTCAAGCCCGCGTTCACAGAGGCAAAGAGCCAGAATTAGGGCTAGCCAGAGCATCCGCGGACAGGAAAACAGCACATCACATCACATCACACCCACAGCCGCGCGTGGCCAAACCACGCGATCGCATCTGCCTTTGTTCCCGCTCACCTCAGTCGTAGCGGTGACGTCACAAGACCCGACACAGCCGCGACACACACATCGCGCGCCGCCAATACCAGAGCCGAGAACTCAAAAACAAACTCGCCACCAACCGACGATCAGTCATCCGAAACACCCATGGCCACACTCGAGCTATCGAGATCACCCGGCGGGAACAATTACATCCTGGAATCCCAGATGGCGACTAATACACCAGCAGGAAAATCATCAACCCCGATTCGCTCACCGGTCAAAAACGAGAGTAGCGAAACCAAGAGAAGCGTACAAACAGTAGTAATCCGGAATGGAGATTCCAAAGAGACACAAAAGTCTCTCCATTCCGCTCTAAAAATCTTCACCGTCGAACCATACTTAATCGACGCAACACTTCGGAGAGACAAGTCGGCGGTACTCAGGAGCACACATGAGGACATCCGAACAAGGATACAGAAGTTCCTCACACAACATCAACCGGAAGGACGGACTGACGACAAAGATGTACGCGTCAACCCCGGAAAGCGGCTGGGACCCACGAAGTGCGTAGTAATCAAAGACATAGACTCTGATATCACCTCCCAAGAAGTCTAGCAGGAACTTCGCAACCAGAATTACACATTCCTCATGGCAGTCACGGTACGATCACGAAAGACGCAAAGGGAGGCCCCCATGATTCGCGTCATAACTAGAGACCAAGCCACAGTAGACAGACTGCTTTCAGAACATTTCAAGCTCTACCTACGGTCATACCAAGTAGAGCCACCACACATGCCGCCACCACAGCCCATCCAATGCACGAAATGTCACAGCTTCGACCACATGAGGGACCAATGCAATCAGGGCCCCAAATGCGGAAGATGCGCCGGACCACACGCAAACACACGCCTGCACAGACGAGAACACCTTGCGTAAATGGGCTAACTGCGATGGAGAACACCACGCAATGGACATCAGATGCCCTAAAAGACCATCCGAAGCAAAATCCCCGGAGGAAACGACACCAGTCAAGTGCGTAGATCCTCCAGCAACCGCGAGCCCAGATAAACCGGCAGACGAAAAATTCGTGAAGGTTGAGGATTTCCTACGAGTAATGACAACGGCACTCATCAATATCTTACCGGAAAGGAAGACGAAAATTACAGACACCATCAATGAAGTGTCAAAGAAATTCTTCTCCCTCAAAATTAACGCTGTGCCCATAAACAACAACGTACACTTCCACCTACAAGCAATCAACAAACAGCCACCATCCGCTGCCCAGGACAAACCACCGACCCTCTCCCCAGCTTTCTGTAAGCCGCAGGAACAACTGCAAGATGAAAACCACGCCAAAACGGACAAACCCAACAACAAAACAAAACCGACCGACTCCTAAGAAGCATCACGACCTCAAGATGGCGGGTGAAACGGCCAAGTCAGCCACGATCGGTTTTGTGAATGCCAAACGGATTCCGCCCCAGACAACCCCTACTAGAACACCTTGTACAAAAAGAACAAATAGACATTTTTGGCGTCCTAGAAACGAAAGCCAGCAGCGTTCCACTAAAAATAAAAGACTACATCTGCTACAGGAAAGATGTCCCAAACGTAACCAGACCAACACGAGGGGTTGCAGTTTTCCATAATAAGAACATCCCGGCTATTAAAATCGACATTCCAGACGACTACGAGAACATACAAGGCATTGTTCTCAAAATCAAAACCGCAAAGCTCCACTTCTACGTAGTCACAATCTACACCCCACCAAGAGAACCGATCCCGACAGACTTCTTTAAGTATCTGTGCAACCTAGGACAATGCCTCATCATGGGCGACCTCAACGCAAGAGCGGAATCCTTCGGCGACACGACTACGAACCGAAACGGACACGAACTCCAATCATACCTAGAGGACGAGGACATAAAACTAACAAGACTCGCCAACGTAGCACCAACCTTCATCAACCACAGGGGCTCCTCATCACCTGATCATGTCTTGTGCAGCGACTCATTAATCGGTCAAATAAATCTCGCCTGGGTTGGAGACAGCGTGGGGAGCGACCTCCTTCCCCTTATATTTCAGACAGCGCTTCTCTCTGTCCCACTAGCACAAAAAACCAGCGACAGATAATAATTTACATCAGCAAACTAAAAATAAAAGAATATGAAAATCAGCTGAAAAAACATCATTCCGACACCAGAAGACATCACGAACATCGAACAATTAAACGCACACAACGACACCATAACTCACTCCATAAGCAAAGCAGTCAAAGATAACGCCCCAACGAAGATCATCAAGCCACACACCGAAAGACTCCCACCATTAAAGTCAAGACGCAGATGTACTAACTATTCAAGAGAACAGGCTGTACCCATTACAAACAAGATTGGAATCAACTGAACGCCCTAATCAAACGCCAGCTCCAAGAATACAGATCGGAAAGGTGGACACAAGCCTGCAGTCACTTCAATCACACACAAGGCACCAAGTTCTGGCAAACTTTAAAAACGGATTGGCGGCCTTACACAGACGGCCGAGCCCCCTCTACTTTACAAAGACACCATCACCACAAATCACAAGGAAAAGGCAGATATTTTCAAATCAGTCCTGGAAGAGACATACCAGCACCCAACAAACGCATACTTCAACGCAGGCCACGAGGAAAACGTAAAAAAAACAAAAAAACAGCCGCAACACTCATGGCACCAAACGTCCCAACAGAAGAAGAGGCCAAACTCACGAATGTCATCACGCCAGAAGAGATAGAAGAATCATTACAAAAAGGTCCCAACAATGCACCAGGACAGCATAACAGGACGGCAACTGCGACTAGCCCCAAGAAAACAACTAATCGACTGCCTCAGCAGCCTCTACAACGGCGCTCTCAGACTACAAACCGTGCCAAACAAATGGAAAGAGGAAAAAATTATAATGATCCTAAAGCCGGGGAAAGCCCAAACAATCAAAACTCCTTCCGACCAATCACACTACTTTCCGTAATCGGAAAGACTTTCCAATCGGTTATAAATAAAAGAATATTAACATTCGCCGAAACGAAGCAGCTAATACCTCAAACACAGTCTGACTTCCGCAAACACCATGCCACGATCGACCCCATACTAAGGGTCTGCAGCGGACTAAAAGAAGGAGTAAACTTGACCAACCAAGCTGCAGGCCTCTTCCTTGATATAGAAGGGGCGTTTGACAGTGTGTGGCACAAAGGACTATACTACAAACTACATGAGCTAGGAATACCGACCCAACTGACCACACTTCTGTCAAAACATACTCGATAACAGACCATCCAGAGTCTATGTCAACGGCAGCCGCTCAGAACCTTTCCACCCACAGGCAGAGAGCGGTTTCTTTCGCCCCTCTATAGTCTATATACATCCGACATCCCCACCCCACAGGCTGGAACGAAGGGCTAGCCTATACGCCGACGACACGGCCTATTGGTGTCACGCGCACGATATTAACGAAATTAACAGGAAGACAAACACATACATCAATAAAACTGGAGCTGTGGCTGCGAAAAATGGAGAATTAAACCAAATGTGCAGAAAACCCAGCTGATCATCTGCACCCATAAGAACTTCTCACAAACGACAAATCGGGCACTACCGCAAACGAATATACGACTATGGGGAGAAGCGATAACACCAGAAACTACAGCCACCTACCTAGGAATAATCATAGACAAAACCATGACATGGACACCCCACATACAAAAAACCATAAATAAAGCAAACAGCAGATGTAACCTAATTAAACTAATAAGAGGCAGGGCAAACGGGGCAAGTAATGAGACTCTGCTTCACACCTACAAAGGATTTGTAAGACCAGTACTAGAATACGTCGCCCCAGTCTGGTTAGCTAGCAAAAATAACACCCAGAGGCTAATGGCACTAGAGAGAAAAATCCTAAGAATAGCAGGACGGCTTAACAGACGAACAAGAAACGAAACTGTGTATCGAACCACCAAAGTCATTCCCATAAAACCCAGATGGATCACACTGACAGCGAGAATCGGCAACAACAGGACAACGAACAAAACCCTAACAACAGATCTCTTGAACTACACGCCCACAGAGTTTAATTACCCACACCATAAATATCCATTCCCACCGAAAGTAATCAAAGAGTGCATGGCAATAGAAGACGGAACCACTCAAAACATCACAACGGAAATACTAAAGCAGCTGACAGAAGACGAACGCCAAATTTAATCAGCAAAGGCAGAAGCACAACAAATAACATCAACACAATGACCCTTGCGGCGGTTTTCGAGAGGTTTCCCTCCTGCACTTGGCCGAATGCCAGGGTCTTAACATCCTCTCACTAGCCAAGAAAATATAAGATCGCACAGGAAAAATTCCAACTGAACTAATAAATTGTACCCCAACAGGAGTGCATAAGATAAGCTAAGGCACCAAAGAACATTAGGTTCTACATGTGCCCGCCTTCACCCATCAGGAGAAAGAATGAAAGATGAAAAAAAAAGTCGTTGGTCAGTCGTTTTGGAGGGTGGGTGGCGAGCAAAGCCCCACTTGAGGGTGACCCATGTTGTCGTTTGAGAATTCTTTTTCGCGCCCATTTATTTCAACAAAGAATATTGTTTAATAGTGCAAGTGTGCAAGCATATATTTGGTGAACTGGAAGTGCTACGATTATTTGTGTGAGTGCGATTTACGAGGTATGAATCGTCGTAAGTGAACATGTGGCGCCGGCCAGAGTGGCCGAGCGGTTCTAGGCGCTACAGTCTGGAACCCCGCGACTGCTACGGTTGCAAGCTCGAATCCTGCCTTGGGCATGGATATGTGTGATGTCCTTAGGTTAGTTAGGTTTAAGTGGTTCTAAGTTCTAGGGGGCTGATGACCTCAGAAGTTAAGTCCCATAGTGCTCAGAGCCATTTGAACCATTTGAACATGTGGCGAACTGTGATTTCGCGCCAAAACTGTTAGAACAAAGAGGACAGTGGGACTCGTGGTTCTGTTCGAATTGGTTGAATAACTTTCGATTATAGCAGCCTACATTACTGCTATTGGGGGCTCGGAGTCAAATTATTATTAAAGTAAAACTGTAAACCGTCTTACCAGTGATAATTTCATTGTGTGACAGAAAAAGACAGCCCCAATAAATTGAACTGTGTCGTAAAAAACTGATTTTAATATAACAATCGCCTAATTCTTGTTCCCTAGCATAAACTGTACTTATGTCTGCGTGAATAATTAATTGCCGCGGTGGTCGTGGGGTTCTAGGCGCTGCAGTCCGAAACCGCGGGACTGCTACGGTCGCAGGTTCGAATCCTGCCTCGGGCATGGATGTGTGTGATGTCCTTAGGTTTAAGTAGTTCTAAGTTCTAGGGGACTGATGACCTACGATGTTAAGTCCCATAGTGCTCAGAGCCATTTAAATAATTAATTCAAAACTGTAACAAATGCGTGGGTGTGGAAGTGTACTAATGCACCAAGTGTGGAAATCATCCCCTGAGACTCACGTGAGAGCCAAAATTTGTAATAACATTTTTTTAACCATTTGTATATGCACATTCGTGTGAAAACGCTGCAACCGCACTTCTTCTTTATTATTTACCGCCCCGTCGCATTGTTCAACGCTAGTGGGCGCATGCCTAGCGAGCACTGCAGCAAGTGTGGCTAGGCGACTGGTATGTGCGAGTCCAGAGACAAAGACGAGCAGCGTGGCTAGACATGGCTAAATACCAAAGCTGGGAATTTCAACGGCTGTTGCTATGCGGCCTTTTTGCAGGAGATGCACCAAAAATGGCGGAGTGTCAGACAAGCTGAAAGACGCCTTCTTACAGCTCTTTGAGAATCTATAATAATGTACAGTCAAGTATTAAAGCAAATTTGAACTAATTTGAAGACCCGGGGTAAAAAAAGTGCAAAGTCCGTTTCAGTAGAAAATGAGTTTATGGCAAATTCTGACGAGCTGCAGTCGGTAATACAACCCAGTTAAAATTACTTTCAAATAACGTGATAAGGTACCGAGGTACAAAGTGTTTTACTTTTAGTGATAACAGAAAGACTGTTATAAGTACACTACTGGCCATTAAAATTGCTACACCAAGAAGAAATGCAGATGATAAACGGGTATTAATTGGTCAAATATATCATAATAGAACTGACATGTGTTTACATTTTCACGCAACTTGGGTGCATAGATCCTGAGAAATCAGTACCCAGAACAACCACCTCTGGCCGTTATAACGGCCTTGATACGCCTGGGCATTGAGACAAACAGAGCTTGGATGGCGTGTACAGGTACAGCTGCCAATGCAGATTCAACACGATACCACAGTTTATCAAGAGTAGTGACTGGCGTATTGTGACGAGCTAGTTGCTCGGCCACCGTTGACCAGACGTTTTCAATTGGTGAGAGATCTGGAGAATGTGCTGGCCTGGGCAGTAGTCGAACATTTTCTGTATCCAGAAATGCCCGTACTGCAACATGCAGTCGTACATTATCCTTCTGAAATGTAGGATTTTGCAGGAATTGAATGAAGGGTAGGGTCACGGGTCGTAACACATCTGAAATGTAACGTCCACTGTTCAAAGTGCCGTCAATGCGAACAAGAGTTGACAGAGACGTGTAACCAATGGCACCCCATACCATGACGCTGGGTGATACGCCAGTATGGCGATGACGAATAACGCTTCCAATGTGCGTTCACCGCGATGTCGCCAAACGCGGATGCAACTATCATGATGCTGTAAACACAACCTGGATTAATCCAAAAAAATGACGTCTGCCATTCGTGCACCAAGGTTCGTCGTTGAGTACACTATCGCAGGCGTTCCTGTCTGTGATGCTGTGTCAAGAGTAACCGCAGCCATGGACTCCGAGCTGATACTCCATGCTGCTGCAAACGTTGTCGAACTGTTCGTGCAGATGGTTGTTGTCTTGCAAACGTCCCCGTCTGTTGACTCAGGGATCGAGACGTGGCTGCACGATCAGTTACAGCCATGCAGATAAGATGCCTGTCATCTCGACTGCTTGGGATCCAGCAGAGCGTTCCGTATTACCCTCCTGCACCCACCGATTCCATATTCTGCTAACAGTCATTGGATCTGGACCAAAATGAGCAGCAATGTCGCGATACGATAAACCACAATCGCGATAGGCTTCAATCCGGCCTTTATCAATGTCGGAATCGTGACGGTACGCATTTCTCCTCCTTACACGAGGCATCACAACAACGTTTCACCAGGCAACGGCTGTCAACTGCTGTTTGTGTATGAGAAATCAGTTGGAAACTTTCCTCATGTCAGCACGTTATAGGTGTTGCCACCGGCGCCAACCTTGTGTGAATGGTCTGAAAAGCTGATCATTTGCATATCGCAGCATCTTCTTCCTGTCGGTTAAATTTCGCGTCTGTAGCACGTCATCTTCGTGGTGTAGCAATTTTAATGGCCAGTAGTGTAGATCTTCTGACGGAGAGAGTGGAGCAAGTGCAAGGTTTTCTTCAACTACTTGCAATACATCCGTTAGGTCAGTTGAAGTGCGGCTGCAAACATGGTTGGTTGAGTTTTTTACCCTGTGTTATTTCCTTATAATAATAGTTTTAAGTATGATGTGTGATAGTAGTGTGGCACTCTTAGAATCTTTAAGAGGTGTGGATCATCACAAGATGATGGTGAGAAGCCGTCTGTTAATCAGTCGACTAAAAAGAGAAAACGTTATGACAGAATGGATAATGTTTGTAGAGACCTTAGGGCAAAGACTCATGAGTTAAGCAGTGACTGCAAATGCTCATTGTTGGAGTGTTCAGAACAAACCAAACGCCACGAAAGAGAATAGCTTATCAAGAAATTTAATTTGTCAGGTGATCAGAATGACAAATCTTCCGATTTAACCAGATTAATTTCTGTGACATTAATTGCTCGTAGAAGACCTAGGCATGATGATATCAGTGCTAGAGATTAGTACACTGTAAGAATTAAACGAAATAATACCATGAGTGAAATTCCTGTCTACGAAAAGATCTCCATTGTTTTGCACGGAATTATCATTTTACTGCTTCAAAATTCATCAAATCTCTAACAGTTATCCAGTATTTTATTCTTGCTCTCAAGATTTAGGGAATAAAGGAGAGAAAGAAGTTACTAGAATTCTGAATTTTTTACACTATTATGTGAGTGAAATGCTTGATGCAAAAGTTAGGTTTCTTGTACTATTCTGTGGTTCCTGCTCAGGACAGTATGAGAACTATCTTGTGTTATACCGTCACAATCTCTTTCATTCCATTAAGAAATTAGCTAGTGTCAAAATAGTGTTCCCAATAAGAGGTCACTCTTACCTGGAATGTGATAAAATCTTTGGTCTGATAAAAATAAAGTTTTGGGAGACTTACCAAAAGATAGTGATTCCTGCTTCTGAAACAGCAACATTGAATCTAAGGCCTTACAAAGTCAGTCCTGCTCAACAAGAAAGTATACGAGATTGAACGACCTTTCTAAGAGCATGCTACAAACCAAAGTGTTATTTCGAGAGACAACAGCTCATGGAAGATCTGGTTGCAAAGAAAGATAAGCTTCTCAAATCCATGATTACTTACAGTGGAGCCTGAACAAGAGTACTTTTGGATCATTGTATTGGTCTACAACCAGACTTCGAGCCTGAGTATCAACAGAAGTGACCTGGCGAATTCTTGAGGTCTTATAGAGCATGTAATGGTAAGTATTTTGTAATGTGAAACTTTCTGAAACGTAAATCACGATTGTTTTGCAAATAACTAATTCTGGGGGTATATTTTCTGAGCTCCTTCTAATACTTTATGAAAAATATCCAGATTTTCAAGAACTTAAACAGTTTTGTGGTTAAGACGTAAGAAATTTCTATTCTAGTTTACCATATAACGAACTAAAATCCAAGACTAATAAACAGAAACTTCCAGAGCTAAAGCACACAAAGAAGGAACGAAAGCTTACCCAACGTAATGGATTTACTACGTTCTTTTCGTGGTAAAGGCTTACTTCCTTTGCATTTATTGCCTTTTTATCATATAATTATCTTGAAAGTTGAAATCTCCTTTCCTGAGAAATGTACAAAATGATACTCGCCCTGTTTTCTCCTTGGGCTCTTCATTTGTCATCTCTGAAAAGCGAGGCACATCCAATGACGCAACTATATTTTCAATATCTTTAAAACTATGGAAGTCAATATTTTACAGTGAATAAACATTTTCAAAATGAATTAACAACTTTTCAACACTTCAAGTGATTTCAACAAACAATTGCTCAGTTGATAGCATTGCACAGTAGCTATCATCCCTGCAAGCACTCATCTGTATCTATTTTCTTTATCGACTTATCACGTCTTTTATATCTTTTTCATGCAAATGTTTGTCAGAAGATCGCATTCTCCAAAATTACACAGCAAATGAATACAGCATGAATACCTCACATATAGTAGTACTCCAATCAACATTTTACTATTTTGTCAGTCTTTATCCAAACGTTAATTACAAGTGCTATTAAAAACCTGTGCTAATTTTAAAGTGGTGAATCACATGTGTTAGTGGACGACACAACTGAACAGGGCAGGTGCTCCTGTCAAGAAGGCATTAATAATTGTTTAAACAACAATTAACGACAATTCCTTGTCATTTAACGTGAATCCACTTGCACTAGAATACTTACTTATTCATTCACTTGGGATGTTCGTGATGGAACAAGGAAGATATGCCTGTGGTATCGCGTGATATTTGATCGAGTGGATGAGAGATGCTGGGTGGCGAATGGCTGCTTTGAGACTTTAACTTTTGAGGATACTTTTCTATGTTTGTGCTTGAAGGAGGCAGACCTGCATGTAGTAACTAGTTCATCTACATCTACATCTACATTTACATTTATACTCCGCAAGCCACCCAACGGTGTGTGGCGGAGGGAACTTTACATGCCAGTCATTACCTCTCTTTTCTGTTGCAGTCGCGTATGGTTCGCGGGAAGAACGACTCTCTGAAAGCCTCCGTGCGTGCTTGAATCTCTCTAATTTTACATTCGTGATCTCCTCGGGAGGTATAAGTAGGGGGAAGCAGTATATTCGATGCCTCATCCAGAAACGCACCCTCTAGAAACCTGGCGAGCAAGCTACACCGCGATGCAGAGCGCCTCTCTTGCAGAGTCTGCCACTTGAGTTTGCTAAACATCTCCGTAACGCTATCACGGTTACCAAATAACCCTGTGACGAAACGCGCCGCTCTTCTTTGGATCTTCTCTATCTCCTCCGTCAACCCGATCTGGTACGGATCCCACACTGATGAGCAATACTCAAGTATAGGTCGAACGAGTGTTTTGTAAGCCACCTCCTTTGTTAATGGACTACATTTTCTAAGGACTCTCCCAGTGAATCTCAACCTGGTACCTGCCTTACCAACAATTAATTTTATATGATCATTCCATTTCAAATCGTTCCGCACGCATATTCCCAGATGTTTTACAGAGGTAACTGCTACCAGTGTTTGTTCCGCTATCATATAATCATACAATAAAGGATCCTTCTTTCTATGTATTAGCAAATACATTACATTTGTCTATGTTAAGGGTCAGTTGCCACTTCCTACACCAAGTGCCTATTGCGCTGCAGATCATCCTGCATTTCGCTACAATTTTCTAATGCCGCAACTTCTCTGTATACTACAACATCACCCGCGAAAAGCCGCATGGAACTTCCGACACTATCTACCAGGTCATTTATATATATTGTGAAAAGCAATGGTCCTATAACACTCCCCTGTGGCACGCCAAAGGTTACTTTAACGTCTGTAGACGCCTCTCCATTGATAACAACATGCTGTGTTCTGTTTGCTAAAAGCTCTTCAATCCAGCCACACAGCTAGTCTGATATTCCGTAGGCTCTTACTTTGTTTATCAGGCGACAGTGCGGAACTGTATCGAACGCCTTTTGGAAGTCTAGGAAAATAGCATCTACCTGGGAGCCTGTACTTAATATTATCTGGGTCTCATGAACAAATAAAGCGAGTTGGGTCTCACACGATCGTCTTTTTCGAAACATATGCTGATTCCTACAGAGTAGATTTCTAGTCTCCAGAAAAGTCATTATACTCGAACATAATACGTGTTCCAAAATTCTACAACTGATAGACGTTAGAGATGTAGGTCTATAGTTCTGCACATCTGTTCGACGTCCCTTCTTGAAAACGGGGATGACGTGTGCCCTTTTCCAATCCTTTGGAACACTACGCTCTTCTAGAGACCTACGGAACACCGCTGCAAGAAGGGGAGCAAGTTCCTTCGCGTACTCTGTGTGAAATCGAACTGGTATCCCACCAGTTTTTTGCTTTTTATAATTCGAACGTATGTCCCTGACTGAGGATGTGTTCTGTCACTGCTATTTGTCTTTATGCCCGAACGTACGCATCTGACGTGTTTCCGGCAGCGCAGCGATATGCAGCGATGTGCTTTGCCGAGGTACTGGCAGCCACACTCACAAAGGATGCAATGTATACCTCATATTTGTAGTTGCAATTTGTCCTTCACCGAGTCAAACAAATCTTTCGTTTACTTTTTTAGGGTTATCGAAAGATGGCTCAAATGGCTCTGAGCACTATGGGACTCAACTGCTGTGGTCATTAGTCCCCTAGAACTTAGAACTACTTAAACCTAACTAACCTAAGGACATCACACACATCCATGCCCGAGGCAGGATTCGAACCTGCGACCGTAGCAGTCGCACGGTCCCGGACTGCGCGCCTAGAACCGCGAGACCACCGCGGCCGGCTATCGAAAGATGGTCTCGATGTTGTTGTCTCCAAGGATTCTTGCAATTCTGGCTGAGGGAGCCCCAGTAAAGGGTAGGGGATACAGAGGGGGGGGGGGGAGAGGGTATCGAGGGTATCGCAGGTATCACGTGCCCTGTGAATTAGCGTCGTTAGAATGGCGTACCGTTGCACTGGATGATGACAGCTCGATGTATGAAGATATAAATCTGTGTACGTCTTTTTTTCTGTAAACTGCATGTTATCGGGTGCCGTCTGCTTTTATTTTTATGAGAATATCCAAAAATGGAAGACATCCGTTGTTTTGTAGCTCCATCGTGTACTGTATGTTTTGAAGGATGCAGTTCAGTTGGTCTAGATACTCATTCAGGATTTCTTTCCCATGTTCCCACACAACGGTTGTGTCATCCGCGTAACGAAAGAAGTGTTTAGTTTTGAGCCATGCCAGTTGTTGACGCGAGCTCTCCTAAATGTTCTATTTATTTATTGTCAATTCCAAGTGCATGTTGCGGAAAAATGGCTACGCCATCAACTTTCTCGTACATTACCCACCAGATTTGAAACAGATTGTGGTGAGTACATGTTCAGATACCCTGAGGTGACAAAACTCATGGGATACCTCCTAATACCGTGCCAGATCTCGTTTACCCCAGCGTAGTACAGCAACTCGACATCGCATTGACTCAACAAGTAGTTGGAATTCCCCTGAGAAATATTGAGCCAGCTGTCTCTATAGCCATTCATAACTGCGAAAGTGTTGCCACTACAGTATTTTGCGCATGAACCTATCTCTCGACTACGTCCAATAAAGAATCGATGGGATTTATGGGATATATGATTCGCTCGGATTGTCCAGAATGCAGTGACATGGTGCATTGTCATCCTTAAAAATTCCATCATTGTTTGCGAACAAGAAGTCCGTGAGTGGCTGCAAATGGTCAATGATAGTAGTAGGACAAAGTTCATATGGCTCCACTCTCCAGTGTTGCCAAATTTATTCAAGATGCCGGATCCAAAATGTTGGCGATAGATATGGAAATGTCGCAATGACATAATGGCAGGAAGCTCAAATTTTGGCAGAAAAGTAGGTGAATTGGGCTACCTCCACTAACCTAACGCTCTTCCAAGCCCCTCTCCTCCCCACCCCCTCCCCAGAAAATGGCGGGAAGTTCAAATTTTGGTGGGAAAAAAGTCACTTGGATTCCTCCAATAAGCTAATAAAATGGCAGGAAGATAGGTCACTTGGGCTCCTCCACTAACGTAAGTCATCTGATCATGACCTCTTCCTAGGAGTTGGTGGGGAAAGGACTCAGCATGTGTTGGACTGCTGGATAGGATGGGTGTAAGTCTTAAATTTGCAGGCAGTCTTCATTTAAACAATTTGGGGCAGTAGCTCCATTCAGTGTGTTCACCATGCGGTCCGGACTCCAACTGACCTAGTACAGAGTACTACCACCAGAGAGCACTGTTATCCCATGGTGGTCTGGGGGAAAATGGCAGGAAATGGACTCAAACTGTTCTGGGATGCTGGATAGAGGAAGGAGTGTATGTCATTTATTTTGGAACAGTTTATTTAGGGATGGATTTCACGCAGTTTATTAATTACAGTGATACAAAACACTCATTTTGGCAGAAAAGTAGGTGAATTGGGCTACCTCCACTAACCTAACGCTCTTCCAAGCCCCTCTCCTGATGGTCCTAATCCAGGAAATCGTCACGTCCTGCTTTCAACATACGTCTCAGAAACGGTACACGTTCTCACCACTATGTAGAGGCTATTCCACCCGACGGATGCGTCCTGACAGAACAGTGGGAAAAATGCTCAAATTACCTGCATTAACATCTCCCTCTCTAGAATGCATTATCAGTCTGTCGTTAAGTCGTACCTCGTTACAGCGCCATCTCAATCGATCACCCCATCTACTCTCTGTTATCCTTTAACGCAGATTCTTGTAAGTTTAGATGCAGATGGTTCTCTGTTTTCCTGAAAAGCGTCAAATACAGTAGTCCACTAGTGTGTATCACTGTTACCTCAATAGACATACAGTAGAATGCTGCCCTCACGGAAAAAAAGTGACTGTTTCTCTGGTCCCCTTCGCTTCCAAGTCGACGTTTACTCGGATTCCTCTTGCTGTCGCATATGTGTTCCCATGTACAATTTGTTCTGCGCCAACCCGAAGACACGCAAGTACTTTCTCAATTTCCCCACATATCGGTGTATATTCCCTCAATTCATATGTATTTTCCGTCATTTTTCGCAATTCTATCGATTTTATGTCAGTTCCACCCATGCAATCATGACGTAACCTATCGTTCCATGTTCTAAAATTGCTTGTAAACGTTGTACAGCTGCCAACACCTAGCGCAAATGCGCTATTTTTCTGATCGGGAGGCACAGTATAGCACTGTACTCGATTGAATCCAGTCGCTTCCGCACCACATATTCCACATTTGAAGTGCATTTGCTCTGTTTTCTGTATGTCTGTGTATATCCATGTGTCGCGTATGTCTTCCAGGACCGGACCCTCCGGCTGGTGGATCTAACTTTGAACATCTGGTACTTATTTGTACCTATGAATATGAAGTGAAATTAAATTAAATTAATGCCATAGCTCAGGGTTAAATACTTCACTGCGTAACAGCTAGTGCAGTGCCATTTGGTATCAGATCGTGTAGCCGGGCAATTGGGATGGCAAGCATCACGGAACTTCCGAATTATATCCACGAATTCTGAGAAGTACTAGAAGGCATTGCCTAGAGAAAAATTGGACAAGCTATATAGCACGGTCACGTTACACGAATGCAGTGGCCATTAGCGTACAAATTAAGAAACAGGATTGTTACTTGAAGCAAACATTTACGTTTGAAGCTGGTGAATTTCTTGGTTCGCCGCTACATGAGTGTGAAAGAAAAGGGAGTGGTATACTGCATCTCCAATGCTTTCACTTAGATATGGAAGCTTTTAGATTTTAAATAAGAAAAACGAAAAAAAAGAAAACGCGAATTATGTGTGAATGGTGGTACGGTAATAACACTTTTTTTCACTTAAACACAGAAAACTTCAAACCGGAAGTGTAAGTCATAGAAACGTATCTCGCCACACATCAGTCACTCTCTTCAGTTTCCCAGACGGAGCTTATCAGCCAAGGAAAAAAAAATAATCTACTGACTGCCACACTCACAGTTAATAGTTCCCTGTTTGTTATGCAGAAAAAATTGCGGTGATGAGCTTTATTCAAATCTTCTGGAGAATTACCAGTCACTCTGTGGATTTCTTAAGCATTTCATTCTATTTAATTTCTCACTTTTCAGATTACGCATTAGAAATCAAATATTCCAGAAAATCACCTTAGACTACTTTTGTTCTTTTACATTAACAAACATTATTTTAGGCCTGTAATTCCACAACATTTCAACAGCAAAAAAAACACAAAAAACGAAGAACAACGTAAATATACTTCAGATTGTGCCTGATTATCTCCATAGGGTTCCGGGGCAGAAAGAGACACTTCATCGAGGAATAAGTAGGCCTATGTTTAAAAGAAAATGTGATTATCTCCTGATATTTGCCTCATACGTTTAGCAAACAGTAGTTTTATACGGTGTATTGTTAAAACTAATGCATCATTAGGGTGATAATAATTAAGCTTAAAGTCGTAAACTTATTCGCTGAAAAGGTACTTCTAAAGAATATTTCTTGGATAAAATTAAATATGATTTCATGCCATTCTACGATTTTCACGTTCCTACGGAGCTGAAATCACAAACAGCTCATTTTTTGTGTACTCAAACCTAACTGGGGATAACACAAGGGAATATTCAAACGTGAAAAATAAGAGCCTTCCGATGTGTCGTGTTTTATTTCTGGGAGAAATGCGAAAATCGATAGTTTTTTGTAAATTTTCTTTCACTACAATAAAAAAATCATAAGTTATCTTATAAATCAGTAATTAAACCGAGCGAACGAAACCACAGACTCTATGAATTAAAAATAAATCTTGCCTCGTGATGATTGTGTGTTCTATTGTTCATCAAAACTATGAACAGATAAGCAGATTTGTTTATTTGCTGGATGAAAAAGGTATATATTATAAAGAATTTAATTTTTATCTAGGTTTTATAAATATAAAAATGTAGAAATGGAAGGTGGAAATGGTAATTACACAAGAAAGAACGAGATGTACTCTGGGACAGGACCAGCCACATCCATTCATTGAACGAGGACTGACCATCATTGTAACGTTATGAATTTACTGTATTGCCTTTGTTGTCCCTGTTCCATCCTTCAGGCTTCATTCAAGGGCACAACGTGGCCGGACGTAGTTTGTTGACCACGTATTAGTGTGTCACAGGTCTTCTACCATAACGTTTACAAGGGGTACTATGTCTGCCAGTCACCTTTAATTATGCAGTTCTGTGCACGAAAATCCTGAATATTTTTATTATGCATGGGTGGTTGGCTGCAATTTCCCATTAGTCATTTCGCGTATTGCTCTCATAGTGGTTTATATGGTTTGGCCAGTGTCCATTACTGTTACCATAATACCCTGGATGACAGTGGTTATCATTCCATTCCTTCTTACGTGACCCGGAGGACCACATTCAGTCTGCTGTACATTGCGCATGGAGGCAGTCCCATCTGTGCGACATAATTCACTCTATGCTCTCTTGTCCCACTTTAGTTATACCACTGCCAACGATATGGAGTAGATTGTGCTGTGCTGTTATTGTTATTATTATTGTTCAATTTAGCATCCCATAGTGTGAGGTCAAAAGAGTCCTTTTTTATAGACAACATCGTTGTATGGAGATAAACAGCGATTAATTTATTTGTAATCAATTATTCAAAATGACAGTCACAATCGCCAACCGGTTGGTAACACGGTGATGACTCCAGCGAGCGACCAAATGGTGTAAACTGCCCTGAAGATGACCCCTTCGCGGGTTGAAACCGGTTGGTGGCAAAGTAAATACTGCAATTGTGACTGCCATTTTGAATAATTGAATACAAAAGAGCCCTGCACAGACATAAAGTATTCCAGATCGTTTTTAGGTACATGGACCAATTTGTCAGTTTAGCCTTTAACAATCCAAGAACATCCCGATTAGATATGGGATCATCCCACTATCTTGTTTGTTTTAGGTATTTTTCAAAGTGTTCTCAGAGAGTGCCATGTGTGCTATTAAAGGTTCTGGATTAAGGACGCTCTTTCAGAGTCTTTCCTGGACACACCGAGGCCAGTACTTATCTAACAACTGTTGCTCGAATTGCTCATAATATTGAAAATTCTCTGCAGTCTCTGTGGCCCAAAGGCCGACCTCACCGTGTACTAAACCTGTGATGAAGTGAATTCTTTGTTGGGCAGCCCATGACTTCCGTAGTACTCTCTTAAAAGACTTTATTAATACAGCAGGGTAGATGACAGTACTTTATAACAGGTCGATAATTAACCAATAAACTATGGTGGTAAGAGTGATACATAGTAAATAAATGTGACATATTTTTGTATGAGATAAGAAGGCTCGGTCAAGTTGTCGGCATGTAGACATCGATAAACTCCTTGTCCCAGAGAAGATATTGACCTATGATATTGAAGGAGGACAACTAATGCAGTCTTCGACTAACGTAGACACTGGCCTGTGTTCTTCAAGGAGGACTACTGCCTCAGGATATTGAAACTTTAGGCATTTATTGCAACACTGCAACCTTGGCCTTTGACCTCAGCGAGACCTGTCAATAACGCAGACTACGCTGAAGCTGCTACATTTCCACTACTAATATTTGTTATTTAACTAACCGGTTTTCAGTGGTTCAGTGATCATCGGGTACACAGATAAATATGTATGGCTGTGAATTTTGTGACATCTAAGATATTAAACTAGGTGTACACAAAGTATCTCTCAGTTGGCTGTCAAAGATGATAATTATCAATTTTGATATAAGACTAAGCTGGGAAGAACTGTTTCCCTTGAAGTAGTGTTTAAAAACTATTCATCTTAGGTAAAATATATGCTACACTAAGTTATTGATCTGCAAGCCAAATTACAACAATAGTTCAGCGAAGTGCAATAAACTTTGGTGACATATTTGAAGGACATGAGTGAACAAGATCATATTATCTTAAACAAACAAAATACTAAAATTGATATACATGGTGAGACTAAACTGGTGGGTGAAGCAATTGTAACTATGCAAAGGAAAACCATAGTGCAAGGAAACCACCGTGACTGAAACAAATTACGGTATGGGATATATGAGTTGGAGGGGTAACTTACAAACCGATCTCGATGGCTTTATTTTTAGTATGTGTGATTAGACGCAGTGAGTCTGGGTATGATCATTCAGAACAATGTTTGGGTAAATAACAACATGTTCGTTACTTTCCATTATTGGAACATGATTAAACTTCCTTGCTTTGTGGATAATGTGTAGAACTCGACGTTGCAATTCGTAAACGTTGCATTCACTAAGTAGATGATCTGCGAAGGTGGAATCTCTAATATCTTTGTTGTTCCTTCAAGCATTTGGATGTTGCCCTTCCAGACTGGTCAGTAGACAAAGAATTTGTCACTAACACAACTGATCTTTTATATTCATCTCTCTTCAAAAGCTGATGCACTGTCCTTACATTGGGCAAAATGAGCCCAGCAGGGTTGAGCTCATAAAATGATGTTTGAAAGTTAGTAATACTCAGTTGATCGTTATAGTAAGCGTTAGGAGAATGCATTAACTTACATAGAAGCACTGTGCCTTTATCGTATAACGTACGTATGTAACACTTTTTGTTTCTTGTTGTTTCAGGTAAGCAGGAGCCAGTGAAATGATGATTTCCTACACAAATCCAGCGGCAACTAGGTAATATCAGGCACAGAATAACTGTTGTAAGTCTCTGTGTGCAACATAACGAATCAATGCAATATAATTTTCATAACTACGTTATGGTGAAGATATTTGTACTGTGACGTCCAAACATCTTAGAGAAGTCCCGTGAGTGAGGTAGAACAAGCAATTGCGACTTCTGCGCCAGATGAAACGAAAGGCTTATGTGAACATTGAAAAACATGACGTTGGAGCTGTGGCTCCGAAATACACATCGGAAGTAAAATCTAAGAAACAGAATTACAAACATTCGACAATTTTTTTATTTATTAAATATATACACAATTGACCCAAACATAATCACCACATGCTTATGTTGGTACAAATATGCAACGAAATACAGCAGCAATTCTGCGTTGCGTGTATTTGACAAGTGAGCTGTAGGTTCCAGGGGGTGCGTGGAACTGGATGTCTGTGTACACATCACACAATTCCTCGCGCTCGACATCTCAGATTTTGTTCTATCAGGTTCAAATCTGTCGAATTTCACAGATTGGACATCAACATGAGCTCGCTGTCACTACCCTCAAGCCATTGTCGCAGGATTATGGCCTCGTGATACGAAAAGTAATCTCACTGGAAGATGCCACCATCATCTGGAAATACGCCAAGCACTTAGGGGTGCAGGTGATCCGCAATGATTCTCACGTAGTCTGCAGCTATCACAGTGTCTTCGATTTCTACCGCACGTCCCAAGAAGCATAGGTGAATGTCGTCCGCGGCATAATGCATCGGTGACGCGGTGTGTTCCGGAAATTTATTCGCCTAGATCAGGGGTTCCCAACAAAATTTTCTCGAGGACCCCCTCAGCGAGCATGATTGGTACCTTGACATATCACAGTAACTAAAAGAATCTAAAAAAGCCAAGTTAAGGGTCTTTTTATACGTTTTCTATTTCTGGTACTTAGAAAAAACATTGATAATTGTTTTACGAGATGTTTTCAACTGTCCTAATTTATTTTTGAAAAAAATCTAATGACTTACTTTTGTGCTCTGGGTGCTTTTTTCAAGATGGCGCCGGAGTTTTGCTGGTTTCATACATTCATTCGAAAGGCTTTCATAGCAAATTATACATTGAGGTTTAGGCTGTTGGTCAGGTCCAGTGAACCTAAAACCGATTTCCAAGTAATCTGAGTTATATTTTCTAATTTTTCCAATAAGCTCAACACTGATCTTGGAAGGGTTAGGGTCTAGGGACGCCGACGATTTAAGTTCAATGGACGCTGACAACTTCGGTTCGAGAGTCACTGACTTACCTGCTTGAACATCAATTGCATTATCTTCCTCTTCATCTGTGGCCTTTCTCGTTATAACAAGCCACTTTTTAATCAACGGTCCATTTTTAACTACACGAACTGTAGCTTACGCGATAAACAACGCTTTACAAACACTGATGTTTCAATACAAAATATTGAATATGTAAACAACACGGTCTGTGAAAGCAGTGGCAATAAATTAACAATGGCCGATTGCCGTCTGAAATGCGAGTTTCTGTGTAAAGTGACTGTCAGTTGTCAGCTGCAAAGAGGCAGCGCGCGCAGTCTAATGGCATACAGCACAACTATTTGCCTCTACCTAACTGTAGTTTTGCGCTAGAGTGTGGTAATGTCAGTTGGTTCTAGGAAGACGCTAAACGCAGAAATTAGCGTTCGCTAAATCTCTGCTCATGCAGGAAGCAGCCAAAACAAGACATCTGTTATGATACGAAATATATTTAATATATTTTTTATTCTAAGAGCATCTCGCGGACCCCTCCGGCATAGCTCGCAGACCCCTGGGGTCCGCGGACCATCTGTTGGGAACCACTGGGATAGATGATGTCGTATCCGGGTAAGAATATCGACCTGGTGTAACTACACTCCTGGAAATTGAATAAGAACACCGTGAATTCATTGTCCCAGGAAGGGGAAACTTTATTGACACATTCCTGGGGTCAGATACATCACATGATTACACTGACAGAACCACAGGCACATAGACACAGGCAACAGAGCATGCACAATGTCGGCACTAGTACAGTGTATAGCCACCTTTCGCAGCAATGCAGGCTGCTATTCTCCCATGGAGACGATCGTAGACATGCTGGATGTAGTCCTGTGGAACGGCTTGTCATGCCATTTCCACCTGGCGCCTCAGTTGGACCAGCGTTCGTGCTGGACGTGCAGACCGCGTGAGACGACGCTTCATCCAGTCCCAAACATGCTCAATGGGGGACAGATCCGGAGATCTTGCTGGCCAGGGTAGTTGACTTACACCTTCTAGAGCACGTTGGGTGGCACGGGATACATGCGGACGTGCATTGTCCTGTTGGAACAGCAAGTTCCCTTGGCGGTCTAGGAATGGTAGAACGATGGGTTCGATGACGGTTTGGACGTACCGTGCACTATTCAGTGTCCCCTCGTCGATCACCAGAGGTGTACGGCCAGTGTAGGAGATCGCTCCCCACACCATGATGCCGGGTGTTGGCCCTGTGTGCCTCGGTCGTATGCAGTCCTGATTGTGGCGCTCACCTGCACGGCGCCAAACACGCATACGACCATCATTGGCACCAAAGCAGAAGCGACTCTCATCGCTGAAGGCGACACGTCTCCATTCGTCCCTCCATTCACGCCTGTCGCGACACCACTGGAGGCGGGCTGCACGATGTTGGGGCGTGAGCGGAAGACGGCCTAACGGTGTGCGGGACCGTAGCCCAGCTTCATGGAGACGGTTGCGAAAGGTCCTCGCCGATACCCCAGGAGCAACAGTGTCCCTAATTTGCTGGGAAGTGGCGGTGCGGTCCCCTACGGCACTGCGTAGGATCCTACGGTCTTGGCGTGCATCCGTGCGTCGCTGCGGTCCGGTCCCAGGTCGACGGGCACGTGCACCTTCTGCCGACCACTGGCGACAACATCGATGTACTGTGGAGACCTCACGCCCCACGTGTTGAGCAATTCGGCGGTACGCCCACCCGGCCTCCCGCATGCCCACTATACGCCCTCGCTCAAAGTCCGTCAACTGCACATACGGATCACGTCCACACTGTCGCGGCATGTTACCAGTGTTAAAGACTGCGATGGAGCTCCGTATGCCACGGCAAATTGGCTGACACTGAAGGCGGCGGTGCACAAATGCTGCGCAGCTAGCGCCATTCGACGGCCAACACCGCGGTTCCTGGTGTGTCCGCTGTGCCGTGCGTGTGATCATTGCTTGTACAGCCCTCTCGCAGTGTCCGGAGCAAGTATGGTGAGTCTGACACACCGGTGTCAATGTGTTCTTTTTTCCATTTCCAGGAGTGTAGAAACGTTTGTTCTCACCAGGTAACACGTTTTTATTCAGCCTGATGATGTTCTTGGTGAGCATGGGAACACGTAGATCTCTACTGTTGTGGAGCGCTGTGTGCAACAGCGTGTGCAGAATGGAGTTCTCTGAACTGTTATACCTGCACCAGCATTATACTCTCTCGTCATATCTACCACATATCGCGACCTATCGTTTTCTACAGACCGTACATGCTTTCGACCTTCTAGTTACGTAATGAGGCGTAGACATACAACTCCTCTTGGTTCCACCGTCCTCATCTACATTCCATAGATTATGACGACAGTATCCGCGAACGGCCACCAGCTTCACGGTGTCTGGGATGCACGTTTTCAGCCACCAGGCCATAACAATCTGCTCTACGTCATACTCGCTTATGTTGGTGGATATACCGTATTATCACTAGAATGTGGCCCTTCCGGCTAGCCGCGCAGTCTAACGCGCTGCTTCCCCGGCACGAATCCGCCCGGCGTGTTAGTATCGAGGTCCGGGTTGCCGGCCAGCGTGTGGATGGTTTTTAAGGCGTCGGCGAATGCGGGCTGGTTCCCCATATCCCGCCTAGTTACACTGTGTCAGCGATTGCTGCCCAAACACCATTTCCACGTACGCGTCCACCGTAATTACTCTGCCATGCAAACATTTGGGGTTCCACTCGCCTGGTATGAGAAGATCCCAGGGGTCCACTGGGGGCCGAGCCGCACAATATCCCTGGTTCGGTGTGGGGCGGCGGTGGGGTGGGTGGACTTCTGTGGCCTCTTGTGGTGTTGTGGACCACTGTGGACTGTGGCGGGACGAAGCCTCTCCGTCGTTTCTAAGTCCCTGATTTAATACACACATGCATCACTAGAATGATTCCCCATTAATCTCTGTGTGTGTGGCATATTTGGCTGGAAGTTCCCTTTCAGGGAGTTCGCCCGCTTGGTTCACGTCTTTTTATTTGATGCCATTTCGGTAAACTGAAATAATGGTGAGGACAAAGCAGCTCCCATTCCCCGGAAGGAAACAGTCTCCTACCCCGCTGGGAATCGAACTGGGTCCACTCGCACTTTTTTCAACCATGATGACCAATCAGCTATAGAGGTGGACGACAGTACATTCTGACTTTCCTGACTGCGTCACGCGCGAGCAATGTCACCAGGCGGCATTCAGTGGTCATAATGTTTTGGCTCATCCATGTAAATCTTTCACTTTCCATGTGAAACCATTACGCATTTGGAAAAAAAGAACATAACGGTTTCAGGCAGCTTTCTGCATGATAACTTGATTGCAGCAGACTGTAGACCATCACCACAAATTAAAATACGTCAGTCTTCGGGGACTTACACAGATCATGGGTCTCACCGACACTGCAAAATGATCTGTTTTAACGCTAAACGAACGAAATGGGGACAGAAACTTTTTCGCTCTCCTCTTTTGATAAGTGATGGCCTATATTGCCAGTTTGAAAGATTGTGCGTGATGATGTGGAAAATACTTTCCAGAAGGCTTAATGTAGTTGGTTCTACATCTACATCTACATCTACATGGACACTCTGCAGATCACGTTTAAGTGCCTGGCAGAGGGTTCATCGATCCACATTCACAATTCTCTATTACTCCAATCTCGTATAGCGCGTGGAAACAACGAACACCTATATCTTTCCGTACGAGCTCCAATTTTCCTTATTTTATCGTGCTGATCGTTTGTCCCTATGTAGGTCGGTGTCAACAACATATTTTCGCATTCTGAGGAAAAAGTTGGTGATTGGAATTTCGTGAGAAGATTCCGTCGCAACGAAAAACGCCTCTCTTTTAATGATGTCCAGGCCAAATCCTGTATCATTTCTGTGACACTCTCTCCCATATTTCCCAATAATACAAAACGTGCTGCCTTTCTTTGAACTTTTTCGACGTACTCCGTCAGTCCTATCTGGTAAGCACCCCGCACAGCGAAGCAGTAATGTAAAAGAGGACGGACAAGCGTACTGTAGGCAGTCTCCTTAGTAAATCTGTTACTTTTCTAAGTGTGTTGCCAATAAAACGCAGTCTTTGGTTAGCCTTCCCCACAACATTTTCTATGTGTTCCTTCCAATTTAAGTTGATCGTAATTGTAATACCTAGGTATATAGTTGAATTTACGCCTTTTAGATAAGATTGATTTATCGTGTAACCGAAGTTTAGCGAGTTCCTTTTAGCACTCATGTGGATGACCTCACACTTTTCGTTCTTTAGGGTCAACTGCCACTTTTCGCACCATTCAGATATCTTTTGTAAATCGTTTTGCAGTTTGTTTTGGTCTTCTGATGACTTTATTAGTCGATAAACGAGAGCGTCATCTGCAAATAATCGAAAACGGCTGCCCAGATTGTCTCCAAAATCGTTAATATACTGTAGATGAGGAACAGCAAAGGAGCTATAACACTACGTTGGGTAACGCCAGAAATCACTTCTGTTTTACTCAATGACTTTCCGTCAATTACTACGAACTGTGACCTCTCTGACAGGATATTTCAAATCTAGTCACATAACTGAGACGATATTCCATAAGCACGCAATTTCACTACGAGCCGCTTGTGTGGTACAGTGTCAAAAACCTTCTGGAAATCCAGAAGTACGGAATCGATCTAAAACCCCTTGTCAATAGCACTCAACACTTCATGTGAATAAAGAGCTAGCGGTGTTTCACAGGAACGATGTTTTCTAAACCCATGCTGACTGTGTGTCAATAGACCGTTTTCTTCGAGGTAATTCATAATGTTCGAACACAATATATGTTCTAAAATCCTCTCTTACGGCATAGCGGGATAGAGAGTGGGGATTCACCTGCTCGCTCCTCACTTTGCAGAGCTATGAACAAGGGAAGTGCCAGCCCACAATCTGGCGACATACGTTCCCTCTACTGTACTTAGATGTGATAGACACACTTTTACAATTTGCGCTTTATCCACTTCATTCAACAATAAACAGTAGTGCTATACGATTAAACACTTTTTAACAATTTGCCGTTTTTCGATCCCCTACTACGTGGAAACTATTAATCCTGGAGAAAAAATGAATAACATTTTTTTGTGGGAAATTTCATGTAGTTCAGTTTTGTACTGTGAAATATTTTGCTGAAAACTGCGGTTTTCGAATTATTCAGGAAAAACTTAAAAAGGGACCTTTAAACGCGTCCCAACTCTCACGGCTGCATCCCACCGATCAGAATTTTTAGCACATTTTTCATAGCAGTCCCTCCTACCACCGTACCAACTGGACTACGTTGTGATGGGCAGGGCTTTGTCCAAAATAAATGTAGGGTTCCATGCGAAAATAGGCTTTTACTGCCTTCACTCTCTCGTAATAAAGACGATGCTGCCACCATTATGAGGTATTCGGTTCGTTTTCTCATGTTATATAAGTGACACTGCCTGAAAATCAGACCCGAGAGTGAACCGAACAATACTAAGTGCAAACTTGAGGGCGAAGCATTAAGTGGAGATTAATGTTGCACTGTTGTCAATAGAAAACACTGTGAATGAAGGAACAAGACACATTGTGCGTAGTGTCAGTGGAGTTCGGGGCACCCCGTAGAAGAAAAGAAGATGCAGAAGAGCTAAATGGGGATGTGGGATTGAGATGTGCATCGCTATATTTGTGGACATGCAGCGTCTTCCTTCTCGAAATGCGCAGCCAGTGGATTCATTCAGTACTTGCAAAACGTGTCAGCCACCAAATTCGTTTTCGTCCACAAATCCAACATGATAATTTGCACATGTTTAGATCCACTGAGCGGCAGTTGTAAGGATTTCATAAGCATATAACAGGTGCCTACAGTGTGTGTCATGTTTCCCTCTGTTCCCTCTTATTTTCGTCTCTTCCATGACAGTCTAGGCAGTCTTAACGATCGTCGTTAACTTCCTAATTCAGTCTGTCTTACGTATATTCAGGATTTTCGGTTTTCTACTTTTAAGGACAGTCGTCTTATCATTCCTGAAGGCCATCTGGCGCTCGAGGTGACTGCTGTCCCAATAAGCGTTATCAGTTGATTCCACTTCTTGCTGGGAAGCTGTTCACATATCTCACTATAAGGAGGTCATTGCTTACACAACCCAGATACATAATAAACTGCAACGTAAGCTGAGCATACCTTTTCGCTGAAGTTACTATTGGACAGAATGTTCTTTCACCTTGCAAACAATATATCAAGTGCTACACAGCCGTAAATAACCCTTTAGCTTCACGTTCCTTTGTATTATTACTATAAAATATTATGAATCTAAAAGCAGCTAAAAGTAAATTCATTTTACTCGCGATTAAACCTCTAAAGTGCACACAATATACATAGATTACTTACAAATCTTGTCAACAGTTCACTTATTAACGGGTTCAGTTTTACACTTTGATTTTGGAGAGTTACACTTTCTTATAGTCAGACCTCACATTCCAACACCATCGTTTTTATCCTTGTCAGATATACTTCAGATTTCAAAAATAATAACAAATATCTTATTATTTTGTTTACATCAGTTTTTTCCGCATATGCTCATGATAATTTCCAAGATACTGCGATTCATATAAATACATCGTCTGAAAATTGTGTCCAAATATTTGAGAAATACCTACAATACTAAGAACTATAATAGCAGCCAACTTTGAGAACTTGACAACTTCATAATACATACGGTAGCGTTGAAACGTCCTCTTAGAAAAAATTAGTGAATTGCTGTGCTGATAAACCCTTTACGCTATTGGATTTTCAAACAGTTGAGCAAAACTGAACGTATTCAGACATTTCTCTCTTTACTTATTGTGATCAACACTAAACTAACAAACAATATTTTTAGATCAAAGCAATCTGACTTTCAATAATCCCCACCAAAGAATGGCCCTGACTAACAATAACCTATACCTTTCAGGAATCACTTACCCCACAAAAATCTTCGTTACTCGAACTACTCCAATACAGAGAGCGCCAATACTGCCAGCTAAATAAAAGATTCTAACTACTGAAGGCACTAACTACTGATAGGCATACTTAGCAAATGAAAGATTTTGATAGAGAACAAACAATGTATTTACATTAATAGTGTTCAAAAATCATTATATATATATATATATATATATATATATATATATATATATATATATATATATATATATATCAAGTCTCTCCCCACATCCACCACTGTTGGCGGCTCATCATCTCCAACTGCGCAACGCTAAACGCTGTTAACAGCCAACTGCCCAACACTACAATAGCAAATTCCAACAATGCAAACCAGCCACCGACTGCACACAGCACAGTCAGTGATTTTCATACAGGGCGCTATGTAGCGTTACCAACATAAAAACCTAAACAGCCTACTTACAGCCTCTCCTTCTTAACATAGCCTTACATTACTATCTACTCAATTTACCGCAAGCATTTCAGAGCGTGTTAACTTTTGTACTTTTACTGTGTTGCTCCACCCTGCCTTTGTCTTCAGCTGCACGAAATACAGAAAAGAATCATTAGCTGATTCTGTGACGTCATTTTTAAGACGTATTATATTATTTTCGACGGGATGATTGTACATTATCGAACGGACAGTGTCATTCCTTCAGGATTGTGTACCTAGGAACACGTGTTTTCTGGTCGGTGTTTCAGTGTAGAGACCCATTGTATAATCGCATGAAGGAAAACGCACTAGAGTCCACCTGAAACAATGCCCGGCATTTCTGCTGTTTCTGTTGATGAGAGTCATGGGGGTGTGTGTGGTGCTGCGTTTTTAAGAACTAGGAATTGTCCATATCTAAGTGGTGTACAATATATTAAAGCTATTTTAGGATACTGTTGATTCCACACTTACAATGACTAATGGTGAGTAAAGTTCTGTATGTTCTTAAAACTAGTTACATAACGTGTCGAAGGTTACGTCATACTATGTCAGTTGTGCTCCATCTTGTTCTTTCAAACAGAATATCTCTTTATCATGAGATATGTGATATTTTCAAAGCATCTGCGATTTCATTATGTCTTAAAATGTTACCTATCTCGAAAATGGAACTTTGTATTAGCTGCTGGTAGCTTCTATTTCAAAATGTTTTAAACTTGTAGCTGGTTTTTCTTAACACTTCTTCTTAATTTGATTTCACTTACTGATTATTCGTACGTCGTAGAGCAATAATGCAAATCACATACTATTAAATAGGGTATTCATTACATTTTCTTGATTGCAGTACTCTCATATTTGAACAAAATATTTCTCTTAGGTATAAGGCCATTTTGTAGTTTGCAGCAGTGTTTTATATTTGGAGTAACCGTACTTTTTTTGAGTAATTTTTATAATTTCAAAGAGAGGGCAGCGCACATAACGTGAACACGGTCATTTCGAAATTGGATAAGAAAATTTAGTAAACCTGATGTCTAGAGGCAAAAGTCTGGAAATGTTCTCCCCGTTTTGATTAGTTGGCCTACTTTCAGACCAGCTTTGCTCAGTTGTTCGATCCGTTACAGAAGTCTGCGAACGCTACGAGGAAACAGTACAATGCCATCATCGAATTTATGGCAGTTCGTATATACACTACTGGCCATGAAAATTGCTACACCAAGAAGAAATGCAGATGATATACGGGTATTCATTGGACAAATGTATTATACTAGACCTGACATGTGATTACATTTTCACGCAATTTGGGTGCATAGATCCTGAGAAATCAGTACCCAGAACAACCACCTCTGGCCCAAAGGCCTTGATACGGCTGGGCATTGAGTCAAACAGAGCCTGGATGGCTTGTGCAGGTACAGCTGCCCATGCAGCTTCAACACGATACCACAGTTCATCAAGAGTAGTGACTGGCGTATTATGACGAGCCAGTTGCTCGGCCACTATTGACCAAACGTTTTCAATTTGTGAGAGATCTGGAGAATGTGCTGGCCAGGGCAGCAGTCGAACATTTTCTGTATCCAGAAAGGCCCGTACAGGACCTGCAACATGCAGTCGTGCATTATCTTGCTGAAATGTAGTGTTTCGCAGGGATCAAATGAAGGGCAGAGCCACGGGTCGTAACACATCTGAAATGTACCGTCCACTGTTCAAAGTGCCGTCAATGCGAACAACAGGTGACCGAGACGTAACCAATGGCACCCCATACCATCACGCCAGGTGATACGCCAGTATGGCGATGACGAATACACGCTTCCAATGTGCGTTCACCCCGATGTCGCCAAACACGGATGCGACCATCATGATGCTGTAAACAGAACCTGGATTCATCAGAAAAAATGACGTTTTGCCATTCGTGCATCCAGGTTCCACGTTGAGCACACCATCGCAGGCGCTCCTGTCTGTGATGCAGCGTCAAGGGTAACCGCAGCCGTAGTCTCCGAGCTGATAGCCCATGCTGCAGAAAACGTCTTCGAACTGTTCGTGCAGATGGTTGTTGTCTTTCAAACGTTCTCGTCTGTTGACTCAGGGATCGAGACGTGGCTGCACGACCCGTTACAGTCATGTGGATAAGATGCCTGTCATCTCGACTGCTAGTGATACGAGGCAGTTGGGATCCAGCACGGCGTTTCGTATTACCCTCCTGAACCCAAAGATTCCATATTCTGCTAACAGTCATTGGATCTCGACCAACGCGAGGAGAAATGTCGCGATACGATCAACCGCAATCACGATAGGCTACAATCCGACATTTATCAAAGTAGGAAACGTGATGGTACGCATTTCTCCTCCTTACACGAGGCATCACAACAACGTTTTACCAGGCAACGCCGGTCAACTGCTGTTTGTGTATGAGATATCAGTTGGAAACTTTCCTCATGTCAGCAGGTTGTAGGTGTCGCCACCGGCGCCAACCTTGTGTCAATGCTCTGAAAAGCTAATCATTTGCATATCACAGCATCTTCTTCGTGTCGGTTAAATTTCGCGTCTGTAACAAGTCATCAGCGTAGTGTAACAATTTAATGGCCAGTAGTGTAAATGGTACAGTTAATCAGAATCTGTGTTGTTGGACTAGTTGAATGTTTCAGTAGGTGATGACGTATTGTGACAGACGCAAAAATTTGGTTCAGGCGACTTCGTCAGCTGCTATATGATCCATCTGAATGATCGGCTTATCAATAGGAAATGTCAGCCGGAACAGTAGGAGGGAGGTACGAGTATCTCCCCTTTCTTTGTATTTCAGGGTTACAGCATACTGTTCAACATTTATGGCATTTCCAAGTTACATGAAACCAGGGACATAGGTATGGGAGTGACGATGTGGTCAACACCCCTCAGAAACACGAAGCGTTAATTTATGTCGCTCAAGTTAAAATATGGCAGTTATTAGTTGTAATGAATATAAAATTGTATTTTGCTGGTTGAACACTCACAAGGACTGTTAGCAAACTTTGGTAATAGCGAGAGGTTCCACGAAGTCTAGAAACTGCAGTGCTACGCTGAGCTTCAGCTCTCTGCTTGCTATCGGTACATGCCGGTGAATTTCGTGTAGACTGTCTTCTGTTACGACTGTTGCCATCTCTAGTGATCTAATAGATGTAGCACTACAGTAGCAAGCTCAACTCATGTTGTGCGTGTTAATTGAAAAATAGCTTTCTCTGCACCCCATTCTGCACAGAGGTCGAAGCTTAACTTAGCACCGACAGCCGAAACCGACTTCTATCGATATCTGCCGAGTGGAACTACGGCGTCTCAGATCACTAAAACATGAAATAGAATAAACATGACTTAAATAATATAGCGAGTACCGAAAACATGAATGCTTTTAGTGCTTCAGACTATATAGTTCGAGTTTAATTTTAATTTCTATTGATATAACAACATTAATCCATGTAGGATTCAGCAATGGGAGGCAACATGGTGGACATGCGACCCTCCATCCCCTCCCCCTCCACGCACCCCCGCACCCCCTGCTGGAAACTGGAATAGAGTTTATAATCGTATAATGAGTGAATAACCGTCAGTTACATGTGAGTGAGGAAATATGTTTTTGTGTTACCGCTTCTGTTTTGTCCTTGTAGCATGACATGTCTCGAAACTAAACAATTCATTTATCTAAAAACTGTGAATTCTAAAAACTCCACCCTCCCGCAACATGCGAAAAATTTCTGTGTAACTCTTAAAACGTTTTGTATTACTAGTAGCAAGGAGCAGGTTGCAGTACTTGGCATGACTGAAAATCTGTTGTCTGTGCACTTCACGTGAGGTGATATTTCACAGTAAGTTTTATTATTTACACTGCTGGCCATTAAAATTGCTAAACCAAAAAGAAATAAGAAGATAAACGGGTATTCATTGGACAACTATATTATACCTGAACTGACATGTGATTACATTTTCACGCAATTTTGGGTGCATAGATCCTGAGAAATCAGTACCCAGAACAACCACCTCTGGCCGTAATAACGGTCTTGATATGTCTGGGCGTTGAGTCAAACAGAGCTTGGATGGCGTGGACAGGTACAGGTGCGCATGCAGCCTCAACACGATACCACAGTTCATCAAGAGTAGTGAATGCCGTATTGTGACCAGACGTTTTCAGTTGGTGAGAGATCTGGAGAATGTGCTGGTCAGGGCAGCAGTCGGACTTTTTCTGTATCCAGAAAGGCCTGCACAGGACCTGCAACATGCGGTCGTGCATTATCCTGCTGAAATGTAGGGTTTCTCAGGGATCGAATGAAGGGCAGAGCCACGGGTCGTAACACATCTGAAGTGTAACGTGCACTGTTCAAAGTGCCGTCAATGCAAACAAGAGGTGACCGAGACGTGTAACCAGTGGCACCCCATACCATCACGCCGGGTGATACGTCAGTATGGCGATGACTAATACACGCTTCCAATGTGCGTTTACCGCGATGTCGCCAAACACGGATGCGACCATCATGATGCTGTTCACTGAACCTGGATTTATCCGAAAAAATGACGTTTTGCCATTCGTGCACCCAGGTTCGTCGTTGAGTACACCATCGCAGGCGCTCCTGTCTGTGATGCAGTGTCAAGGGTAACCGCAGCCATGGTCTCCGAGCTGATACTCCATGCTGCTGCAAACGCCGTCGAACTGTTGGTCAAGATGGTCGTCGTCTTGCAAACGTCCCCATCTGTTGACTCAGGGATCGAGACGTGGCTGCACGATCCGCTACAGCCATGCGGATAAGACGCCTGTCATCTCGACTGCTAGTGATACGAGGCCGTTGGGATCCAGCACGGCGTTCCGTATTACCCTCCTGAACTCACCGATTCCATATTCTGCTAACAGTCATTGGATCTCGACCAACGCGAACAGCAATGTCGCGATACGACAAACCGCATTCGCGATAGGCTACAATCTGACCTTTATCAAAGTAGGAAACGTGATGGTACGCATTTCTCCTCCTTACACGAGGCATGACAACAACGTTTCACCAGGCAACGCCTGCCAACTGCTGTTTGTGTATGATAAATCGGTTGGAAACTTTCCTCATGTCAGCAGGTTGTAGGTGTCGCCACCGGCGTCAACCTTGTGTGAATACTCTGAGAAGCTAATCATTTGCATATCACAGCATCTTCTTCGTGTCGGTTAAATTTCGCGTCTGTAGCACGTCATTTTCGTGGTGTAGCAATTTTAATGGCCAGTAGTGTATCAACTGTGGATCACTGTATCATACTGTGAAGGAACTGTAGACTAATTTGTATACTTCACGACTTTCGGCACAGGAGATGAGAAACATACTAAGCTGGGAGATCGTCGAAACTTAATAGGTGAAAAGGAACAAGACAATTTTTTTCAAGGTCTTGACGACATACCAAACGTCATTTCTTTGAAGATCTTTACAATCGCAGAAGGTGACCAATTTTTGATTAGTCAGCTGTTGACAAACGACCCGTGCGCATGCGTGCCATCAGTCACTTACTTGAAAAAAGGAACTCTTGATCGAGTACAGGCAATCATTAACATACGAAAGTGAAACAAATACGAAAATCAACAAATCAATAAATTACGGATTAATGTGTTTGAAGCATAAATTGTACATTCCTTTCAGACGTGGTGAGTTGATGATAGTCAAGGAAGTCTTTAAGACGATATTGCAGAATGATTTGACAGGATTGTAACCACTGTACATGATTGCTGGTAGCGGCGGTCACGAGAATGCACGATCGCTAGAACGTCGAGCTCAGGATTGCCACATGGCACTATCCAGAGGGAAGACCAACGTGTTCAGCTTGTGACTCTTTCGCTTCGTAGTGCATCGACAGTAGTAATTTGAACAACATTTGGCACCATAAGAACTATTACAAATAACTATTATAAATCGATTACTTAAAAGATAGCTCTGAGCCAGACGCCCTGTAGCGTGCAATTGACTGACCCCAAACCAACGCCATTTGCGGTTTCGGTGGTGTCAAGCGAGAACTCATTGAAGAGCAGGGTAAAGGTCTGTTGTATTTCCCGATGAAAACTAGTGTTGTCTTGGCGCCAATTATGACCATGTGTTGATTAGATTTTGTTCCTAAGGAATTATTTCAGTTTCATTTAATGATGGCGTCTAATATTTCTGAATTTTCTTGGGATTGGGTGGACGGTGCCTCTTGGTCGCAGTCTGACTGGGAATTTCAATCTGTAACTGCTCGTCATTCGGCGAAGTTTGAAAGTTTCCTTGGCTCAGTATCTAATTCTAATTCTCGACGTTCTGTGATCAATATCACGGAAAAAACCTTTGACGACGCAGCTTTGTCTGTGCAGGGGAAAGGTTTGAACTTCGCACCGACTCCTAAGAGTTTGCCAATGTACAAAATGTTGCACAGACTTAATAAAATGCTGGTGAAACATTAAAAAATACTACTAAGAGTTTGCCAGTTGTTGATTTTATTAGTTCTATCGAACAGGCTGTTTACAAACTACCTTCCGAGGCTGCGGAAGAGGTTAGGAGGGAAGCTTGTCGTGTGTTGACTGGGGCCCGTCCACCCAGGTGTAACATTACAGCAGCTGAGGCGGCTGCTTTACGTTCATTTAGAATGGATCCTGATATTGTTATTTTACCTGCGGACAAGGGTAACGCCACCATTTTGTTGAACAAGCACGATTACATTCAAAAGATGCAGTGCCTACTTTCTGATTCGGCGTATCGCAAAATCAGTGCTGACCCTACTAAGAGTGTTGAGAGAAAGACAAATAGCCTCCTGAAGAAAAGTTCTTTGTCACAGGAGACCATCAAGAGTCTTAATTCTTACTGTGCTGTACCACCTAGATTATATGGCCTCCCCAAGGTCCATAAAGAGGCTGTCCCGTTGAGGCCTATTGTTTCTACTATTGGTGCCCCGACATATCGTGTAGCTAAACATCTTGCTAGTTTGTTGAGCCCACTAGTAGGTAGGTGTGAACACCACATTAAGAACTCTGCAGATTTCTTACGTCGATTGCAGGGATTTCGTTTGAATGATTCTGATATTTTAGTCAGTTTTGATGTGGTTTCTCTTTTCACTCGCTTTCCTCTCTGATTCGTTGCAGCTAACTGAGGTTAAGTTTGGTATCGAGTTAACAAATTTGTTTCGACATGTGCTGACTTCCACTTACTTTTTATTCAATGGTCAGTACTACGAACAGACTGATGGAGTTGCAATGGGAAGCTCGTTGTCACCTATTGTGGCCAATTTGTTTATGGAGGACTTTGAGGAACGTGCACTGGAGTCAGCGACCTTGAAATCTGCGTGTTTTTTTCAGATATGTAGATGATACTTTTGCTGTGTGGCCTCATGGTAGTGAGAATTTAAACCGGTTTTTGGAACATCTGAATTCAATCCACCCGAATATTCAGTTCACTATGGAGGTGGGAAAGAATGGATGCCTTCCCTTCCTTGATGTGTTGGTCAAAAGGAAGACTGATGGTACGTTGGGACATTCTGTTTATAGGAAGCCCACCCACACTGACTTGTATCTGCGACCTGATAGTTATCGCCATCCAGCTCAGCGTGAAGGAGTACTTCGCACCTTGGTTCAGAGGGCCCACGTTATCTCAGACCCTGAAAGTTTGGCAGCTGAGTTAGCCCATCTCGAATTCACCTTTAGTCAGAATGGTTATACGTAGTGAGAGGCAGAGCAAACGTGCGTTGCGCTATCAGCCTTCTGTGTAACGGGTGAGTGACGACAGCAACGAAGTGGCACCTAAGTCTACGGCCTTTCTGCCTTACGCAGGAAGCATTTCCAACAGGATTGGCCGTATTTTGCGGAAATATGATGTGAAATGTGTTTTTCGACTACCTTCCAAGATTAAGGCGCTGTTGGCGTCCGTAAAAGGTGATCTTGGTTTGCTTAAGGCTGGGGTCTATCGTATTCCTTGCAGTTGTGGCATGTCATATATTGGTCAGACAATCAGGACTGTGGAAGACTGGCGTATTGAACATAAGCGTCACCCACGCTTATAACAGCCGAGCAAATCCGCTATTGCAGAACATTGCCTTGACACCGGTCATCCTATGGAATACAACAACACGGAGATTTTGGCTTGCACGTCAAACTATTGAGATAGTGTTATTAAGGAAGCTGTTGAAATCAGACTATCAAGCAACCTTTTTAACAGAGATGGTGGATTTTGTTTAAATGCTGCTTGGAATTCGGCTCTCCTCAAAGAACAGAGGGACAAAATTAGTGCTATCTCACCTGTTGATTAATAGTAACCATCGATATTTCTGATGTTGGTTATCTTTGGTTGTGTTGACACTTGTTCTGTGTGTGGTATCTTCCTTATTTCTCCTCTATGAACCGAGATATTAAATATGCTTGCACATTTTTTCTTCCTTGCATTTGTACCTTGAGAACGGCAGGGTGTGCTCCTGTCGAAATATCGGCGGTGTCCGACGACGTCACCCGGCAGCAAACCCGTAAGTTATTTGAACAAGAAGGAGGTCAGTTGAGGGTTTGTAACCAACCTGTCAGCGTGATACACAATGGTCTGGAGTACGATTTCGTATTACAGGAGGAGCACTTTCATTGTTATCCCACGCACCCTGACTTCAAATGTGTACAGGAATCTTGTGATTCGACATGTTGTGTTGCCAATCCTTAGTAGAATTCCATGGGCTGTTTTCCAACAGGTTAACGCTCGCCCACATACCGCTGTTGTAACACAACACGCTGTACAGTGTCGACATGTTGCCTTGGTCTGCTTGATCACCAGCTCTGTCTCCATTCGAGCACACGAGGGACGTCATCGCACGACAACTCCAGCGTCATCCAGAAACGGCGTTAACCATCTCTGTATTGACGGACCAAGTGGAACAGGCATCGAACTACATTCCACAAACTGACATACACAATGCATGTATGTTTGCGTGTTTGCATTGATCATTCTGGCTGTTATATCGATTATTAATGTACCAGCATTTCACATTTGCAATGGCTTATCTCGTACTTAACATTTACTTATGACCTTGCAATGTTAATCACTTATATATGTCACCTAGACAAATGTTTTGCAGAAATTTCATTATTCTACATTATTTATTTTTTCTTCAGTGTGTATTAAACCATTATATTGACAGTTTTTTTTAAATTAACTACGAATTATCTCCACGAAGAAGTGTTTCATGGCCTATATTCCCGTGCTCACAAAGCGATCCATCATCCACGATGGGTGGCGAAAACCATTTATGTATTGAAAAAGCTTATGTTCCTTGAAGAAGTTGAACTGCGACTACAAGAACAGATTACAATTTGTTTTATTTGTGTTTTCCTTATCGCTGTGTACTTGCAAACGTGACCCTACGCCGCTTCAGATGCCAAGCTCCGTATTTGGATTTCAGAAAACTTTCAAAACTTCATATACACGATATCAGCTTGTACACTGTGATATCCTACATGTTTTTTTGCCAAAACTGAACTATCGTTTATGGTTTCTTGCCCTTTATTTGTCGCCTTAATATTCTGAATAAAATATTAAAACAGTCACTACACTGAAATATGTAGCAGAAATAACAGACGAAGATACATACAGATTCAAAAAGATACATTGGGATTCAAGTAGGAATAGATCAAATTCTAAAAATGTTCACACTTCTAATAAAATGAGAGTATATTTAATCATTCTGATTTGAGTAACACGTTCCTGAAGGCAGATTTTTTAACGGTGCCAAATAAATGGAGATTCCAACGCTCTACACCTCGTAATTACCAATTTACACCTTGTAATTATACTACTGAAAGAAGCGTCAAATTAATGTAGCAGTGTAATAAATGGTTCACAAAAAACAAAGAAAAAGGTGAATATACTTCAGATTGTGCATGACTATCTCCATAGGGCTCCAGGGCAGAAAGAGACATTTCATCGCTGAATAAGTATGTTTAAAAGCAAATGTGATTATGTCGTCATATTTGCCTCATACGCTTGGCAAACAGTGGTTTTATACGGTGTATTGTTAAAATTAATGCATCAATAGAATACTAATTATTAAGTTGAAAGCAATAAAGCTATTCGCTGAAGGGGTACATCTGAAGAATATTTCTTGGATAAAACTGAATACGATTATAAGCCATTCTACGATTTTCAAGTGGAGAGGCACCCCTCTCCTTTTCATATGTAGCTGAAATCACGAACAACTCACTTTTGTTAAATGAACCCAAACTGGGGAGAGCTCAAGGAAATATCCATGCGTGAAAATAAGAGTCTCCTGAAGCGTCGTGTTTTATTTTTGGGAGAAAAGGGAAAATCTATAGTTTTATGTAAGCTTTCTTACACTACAGTAAAATAATAGTCGAAAGTTATCTTATAAACCAGTAATTAAATCAAGCAAACGAGACCAGAGCCACTACGAATTTACAACAACACGTGCCTCGTGATAATTGTGTTCTACTGTTCATCAAAACTGTAAACAGGTAAGTAGATTTCTTTATTTGCTGAATGAAAAATACATATAGTACAAGCAATTTAATTTCTAAGTAAGTTTTATAATTATTAAAAAATCAAAATGGAAAGGGGAAAGCCGGTCGGAGTGGCCGCGCGGTTCTGGGCGCTACAGTCTGGAGCCGGGCGAGCGCTAGGGTCGCAGGTTCGAATCCTGCCTCGGGCATGGACGTGTGTGATTTCCTTAGGTTAGTTAGGTTTAATCAGTTCTAAGTTCTAGGCGACTGATGACCTCAGAAGTTAAGTCGCATAGTGCTCGTAGCCATTTGAACCATTTTTTGAAAGTGGAAAGAGTAATTACCGGAGAAAGAACGAGATGTAGGGGAACGAGATCAGCCACAGCCATTACTGGAACGAGGATTGACCACTCCTGGAACGAAGGAGGATGAGGAGGATATTGGTGCTTAACGCCCCGTCGACAACGAGGTCATTAGAGACGGTCCTGGAACGAGGGGTGATCGTTCCTGGTGCGAGGACCGGCCGCGACCTTCCCTGGAACGAGTACCATCGGCAACTGTTCCTTGAACATGGACCGACTGTTCCTGGAACGAGGACAAGCCACGACCGTTCCAGGAAAGAGAGAACCAGCTGCGATGGTTCCCGGAACGAGAACAGCCGCGGCAAGTGTGAACGGTGAACAACTGTTCCATAGAAGTAGTTCCTCAGCTCCTCTGTTCACGTTACTGAACCGTTCCTTTGGAAAAGTTCGTTTGTGAATGTCCTACCTGTAATAAGCACTTTAATTTTTCTACTACAGCCCTTTGATTCCTATTCAGTTGTATCAGAATTGTCTGTGGATCAACTTGTGTTCCTATTCGAAACGTTGAAACAGTTTAAATGGTTCAAATGGCTCTGAGCACGATGGGACTTAACATCTGAGGTCATCAGTCCCCTAGAACTTGGAACTACTTAAACCTAACTAATCTAAGGACATCACACACATCCACGCCCGAGGCAGGATTCAAACCTGCGACCGTAGCGGTCGCGCGGTTCCAGACTGAAGCGCCTAGAGCCGCTCGGCCACATCCGCTACTTTCCGAACTTCGCAGAAGCTCTTCTGCGAATCTTGCAGAACTAGCACTCCTGGAATAAAGGATATAGCGGAGACATGGCTTAGCCACAGCCTGGGGGATGTTTCCAGTATGAGGCGAGGTACTGGGAGAATTGAAGCTGTGAAGACGGGTCGTGAGTCGTGCTTGGGTAGCTCAGATAGTAGAGCACTTGCCCGCGAAAGGCAAAGGTCCCGAGTTAGAGTCTCGGTCCGGCACACAGTTTTAATCTGCCAGGAAGTTTCATATCAGCGCACACTCCACTGCAGAGTGAAAATCTCATTCTGGAAACATCCCCCAGGCTGTGGCTAAGCCATGTCTCCGCTATATTCTTTGTTCCAGGAGTGCTAGTTCTGTCAGCGAAAGTGTTTAAACTCAGAGGAGTATTCCTGGTTCCACTCTGTAGTAATTCTGGATGTGTGGGGTGTTGCATTGCCCTGCTGGAATTGCCCAAGTCCGTCGGAATGGGCAAATGGACATGAATAGATGCAGATAATGAGACAGTACGCTTACGTGTCACCTGTCAGAGTCGTATCTAGACGTATCAGGGGTCCCATATCACTCCAACTGCCCACGCCCCACACCATTACAGAGCCTTCACCAACTTACATAGTCCCCCGATGACATGTAGGATCCATGGGTTCATGAGGTTGTCGCCACACCCGTACACGTCCATCCGCTCGATAAAATTTGAAACGAGACTCGTCCGACCAGGCAACATGATTCAGCAATCCAATGTCAGTGTTGAAGGGCCCAGACGAGGCTTAAAGCTTTGCGCCGTGCAGTCATCAAGGGTACACGAGTGAGCCGAGTGGCTCCGAAAGCCCATATCGAATGTTTCGTTGAATAGTTCACACATTGACACTTGTTGATAGCCCAACATTGAAATCTGCAGCAATTTTCTGAAGGGCTGCACTTCTGTCACGCTGAACGATTCTCTTCAGTCGTGATTCGTCCCGCTCTTACAGGATATTTTCCCGGTTGCAGCGATGTCGGAGATTTGATGTTTTACCGGATTCCTCATATTCACGTAGCCTATCCCCGATGCTATTCAATCTGTATATTGAGCAAGCAGTAAAGGAAACAAAAGAAATTTCGGAGTAAAAATTAAAATCCATGGAGAAGAAATAAAAACTTTGAGGTTCGCCGATGACATTGTAATTGTGTCACAGACAGCAAAGGACTTCGAAGAGCAGTTGAACGGAATGGACAGCGTCTTGAAAGGAGGATATAAGATGAACATCAACAAAAGCAAAACGAGGATAATGGAATGTAGTAGAATTAAGTCTGGTAATGCTGAGGGAATTAGATTAGGAAATGAGACGCTTAAGGTAGTTAATTGAGTTTTACTATTTGGGGAGCAAAATAACTGATGATTGTCGAAGTAGAGAGGATATCAAATGTAGACTAGCAATTGCAAGGAAATCGTTTCTGAAGAAGAGAAATTTGCTAACATCGAGTATAGATTTAAGTGTCAGGAAGTCGTTTCTGAAATATTTGTGTTGAGTGTGGCCATGTATGGAAGGGAAACGTGGACGATAAATAGTTTGGACAAAAGAGAATAGAAGCTTTCGAAATGTGGTGCTACAGAAGAATGCTGAAGATTAGGTGGGTAGATCACATAACTAATGAGGAGGTATTGAATAGAATTGGGGAGAAGAGAAATTTGTGGCACACCTTTACTAGAAGAAGGGATAGGTAGGTAGGTCATGTTCTGAGGCATCAAGGGATCACCAATTTAGTATTGGAGGGCAGCGTGGAGACACGTTTAAAGACATGTGGCTGTCACCAGTTAAGGGATTGCGGTTGTATACTGCCACTGCCATCCTGACATGGGCACCCAATATATTTCGTTGGACAAAGGTTGTGTAGATGGTAAGAGTACTCGGTACTTCATTTTGGTCCCTGCAGCTGCAAGGTCAGGAGCAACCTGGGAGCTGGTTGTGCACGCTGCGCGGTATCAGGTAGCCACAAATCCTACAGTCGAGAGCATGATATCTAGCTGCTATGGATAAATGCAGCAGCGTGAGACACTGCATGGCGTCTGTTCTGAATGTGGCAGTGTTTAAAACAAGCGAAAAAGAATATACATTCCTATTCTTCCTTCCATTCTACTATGTTGGATGGAGCAGCGCAATATTTAGATGTATATAAAAATTACTAACTGTGGATATTTTAGGCCCTTGTGCAACACCAGTGGGCTTTCTTGCATTTCATACTCGAAATAATTGTTTTTGGATGCATAGTTCATGTCCGCCTCCAGCAAATGTCTGAAAATACACGAGGGTGTAACGCTAACATTTTCGAGTAGCAAGTCATAGAGGGGATGTGGTAGGTCATAGAACCGGAGTAACTGCGGCCTGTCCAATAAACATAACCATCTTGGTAGCTCAATTGGTCTAATCTGGCTTAGATTTCCTGCCAGAATTAGAGCAGTTATGCTTGTAAATAAGAAAACTTGAATTTGGGCAATCTAAGCGCCTTGGAACAGTCTGGCACCAGCCATGAGCCATTTCTGAGCTATAAGTCATAGTAATTTCTTTACAGCTCACATTGTCTAGGGAGGTGGCAGAACTATCGCTACGGTGTACAGAACACAAGTTATGAGTCCAGCATATCTGAATAAGTAATGATGGCAGCACCTCCTGTAACTTTCCCACCATATTTATGTCATGCAATTGGCGTACGGAAGTGGGAGTAATGAAGTGAGGGATAGAGGTCAGAGGGGTGTGGGAAAGCTGGCAACAGCATTTGACGTCATTGTGGGAAGGGGAGGCGGAAGTGTCATCGCGGTGAACGCACATTGGAAGCGTGTATTCGTCATCGCCATACTGGCGTATCACCGGGCGTGATGGTATGACGTGCCATTAATTACGTGTCTCGGTCACCTCTTGTTCGCATTGACGGCACTTCAAACAGTGGACGCTACATTTCAGATGTGTTACGACCTGTGGCTCTACGCTTCATTCGATCCCTGCGAAATCCTACATTTCAGCAGGATAGTTCACGACCGCATGTTGCAGGTCCTTTACAGGCCTTTTTGGGTACAGAAAATGTTCGACTGCTGCATTGACCAGCACATTCTCCAGATCTCTCACCAATTGAAAACGTCTGGTCAATGGTGGCCGAGCAATTGGCTCGTCACAATACATCAGTCACTACTCTTGATGAAATGTGGTATCGTGTTGAAGCTGCATTGGCAGCTGTACCTGAACACGCCATCCAAGCTCTGACTCAATGCCCAGGCGTATCAAGGCCGTTATTACGGCCAGAGGTGGTTGTTCTGGATACTGGTTTCTCAGGGTCTATGCACCCAAATTGAGCGAAAATGTAATCACATGTCAGTTCTAGTATAATATATTTGTCCAATGAATACCTGTTTATCATCTGCATTTCTTCTTGGTGTTGCAATTTTAATGGCCAGTACTGTACTTTGTACTTGACCATCCTTAACAAAAATGTAGGGTTGGTGTGTGTTTATAATTTGTTGTGACTGTAAATTAATTGCGACCTTCTTATTCTTATTTGTAATTAACCGGTTGTTGGCTTACTTTGTACATTTCGCTTCGAATCTGTAGAGATTAATTAATTTGTGACAAATGGAACAGCGGTCTAAGATGGTGAGAATGGTGCACAGAGAGCAGTCATTTTGTGCAGCGCAGACAAGAGGCGAACTGGCAGTGGAGTCCAGGGAAGTCTGTAAAACGGGTTTTCCGCCTTCACCGCATGTCTCGTGTGCCACGGGTCGCTACTGATAAGGATGCACGCGTAGAGATTCGAGCAACCAGTAATAGGTTCAAAGTACATTTGCTTTAGAAAAGACACACAGCTGTCTATATTTATACGACCAGTTATGAAACATCTTCGCAGCATGAAAAATCGCACATTAGTTACGTGTCATGCCAAGTCTCGACACTGCGAGTTTATTAATACAGTCATTTATCTCATCAGAATTGCTGAACGTGGTAATGAAAAACATCATTAATGCGGATTTCACTTACAAAGTAATAATAAAAGAATTTTTACCTTAATGCAGGTGATCTACTGTTCCCATCATTCACTCTTTCCCGTACTTTGAATGCAGTAGTGTAATGAGCTACATAGCGCACCTTGAGTTTTATCCCGTCATTAATACACTCCTGGAAATTGAAATAAGAACACCGTGAATTCATTGTCCTAGGAAGGGGAAACTTTATTGACACATTCCTGGGGTCCGATAAATCACATGATCACACTGACAGAACCACAGGAACATAGACACAGGCAACAGAGCATGCACAATGTCGGCACTAGTACAGTGTATATCCACCTTTCGCAGCAATGCAGGCTGCTATTCTCCCATGGAGACGATCGTAGAGATGCTGGATGTAGTCCTGTGGAACGGCTTGCCATGCCATTTCCACCTGGCGCCTCAGTTGGACCAGCGTTCGTGCTGGACGTGCAGACCGCGTGAGACGACGCTTCATCCAGTCCCAAACATGCTCAATGGGGGACAGATCCGGAGATCTTGCTGGCCAGGGTAGTTGACTTACACCTTCTAGAGCACGTTGGGTGGCACGGGATACATGCGGACGTGCATTGTCCTGTTGGAACAGCAAGTTCCCTTGGCGGTCTAGGAATGGTAGAACGATGGGTTCGATGACGGTTTGGATGTACCGTGCACTATTCAGTGTCCCCTCGACGATCACCAGAGGTGTACGGCCAGTGTAGGAGATCGCTCCCCACACCATGATGCCGGGTGTTGGCCCTGTGTGCCTCGGTCGTATGCAGTCCTGATTGTGGCGCTCACCTGCACGGCGCCAAACACGCATACGACCATCATTGGCACCAAGGCAGAAGCGACTCTCATCTCTGAAGACGACACGTCTCCATTCGTCCCTCCATTCACGCCTGTCGCGACACCACTGGAGGCGGGCTGCACGATGTTGGGGCGTGAGCGGAAGACGGCCTAACGGTGTGCGGGACCGTAGCCCAGCTTCATGGAGACGGTTGCGAATGGTCCTCGCCGATACCCCAGGAGCAACAGTGTCCCTAATTTGCTGGGAAGTGGCGGTGCGGTCCCCTACGGCACTGCGTAGGATCCTACGGTCTTGGCGTGCATCCGTGCGTCGCTGCGGTCCGGTCCCAGGTCGACGGGCACGTGCACCTTCCGCCGACCACTGGCGACAACATCGATGTACTGTGGAGACCTCACGCCCCACGTGTTGAGCAATTCGGCGGTACGTCCACCCGGCCTCCCGCATGCTCACTATACGCCCTCGCTCAAAGTCCGTCAACTGCACATACGGTTCACGTCCACGCTGTCGCGGCATGCTACCAGTGTTAAAGACTGCGATGGAGCTCCGTATGCCACGGCAAACTGGCTGACACTGACGGCGGCGGTGCACAAATGCTGCGCAGCTAGCGCCATTCGACGGCCAACACCGCGGTTCCTGGTGTGTCCGCTGTGCCGTGCGTGTGATCATTGCTTGTACAGCCCTCTCGCAGTGTCCGGAGCAAGTATGGTGGGTCTGACACACCGGTGTCAATGTGTTCTTTTTTCCATTTCCAGGAGTGTATATTTGGTATTTGCTTGTATGCCTGCGCTTTCGGTATCCTTCGACAAATGGTACGACACCTCATGCATTCTTCTAATGAGTAAGTTTGCATCTTTCGTTGATGTACTTTTGTGTTATATTTTCTGTTTACTTTTATATAATTCTTGGAAGTTCTGCATGCTTAGAAATGTAAGGCAGATTAAATGGTGGTCTTTAGACTCTGAGCATGCAATTTTTTTTATCGCTAATTACTGCCTATCATATTGAATGCAGGCAAATGGTTCAAATGGCTCTGAGCACTATGGGACTTAACATCTGAAATCATCAGTCCCCTAGAACTTAGAACTACTTATACCTAACTAACCTAAGGACATCACACACATCCATGCCCGAGGCAGGATTCGAACCTGCGACCGTAGCAGCAGTGCGGTTCCGGACTGAAGCGCCTAGAACCGCTCGGCCACATTGGCCGGCTGAATGCAGGCATTACACGGATGTGTAGTACACTTTAATATACTTAGAAACAATGCTACGTATACCAAACAGCTGCTGCGAGTATTGTGACACAGTATTAGGGCAAAGATAAATAGCTGAGTACAGTCAATTCATGTAATATGTACACGACATCAGTAGAATCAAACGCCGTTCCTTACATTGGCACGCATGGCCGGAATAAACGTAATATGACAGACTACGTGTTCCCAATCGACTGGTTTCCTCGATTGCACCAACGGTTACTCTAGCGGACTTGACTCATACTGTTCTCTGAATTATAAAGTTCCACCTCTCCGCCCACTCATAACGGTAACAAGTATTTGGCCATGTGCATTTTTAGAATTTGGAGTTTGTTTGGAGAAGAATGTCAGTGCTAACAAAAGAGAATACTGCTAATTCATGGAGCCGTAGTTTTTATTTCACATGTAAAGTGAAAAAAACGAAAGATGTTGATAGGGTGATTCATCTAAAACTTCCACCGCAGATATTGCAGAGATGGAAAGTGTTATTGATGTGCGGTTTTCCCAGACTGTACTGGTAATCAGAGACTCGTATTATTATGCGATAACCAGATTCTACAACCCTTAGAAAGTGTATTTTTTGTGCAAACATACACTTTTTTAAATGGAACTATACCTATTGACATTAACTGACTAAACGTAGGGTAAATTAGAATGTTAGAGGCGTTTGTTGTAGGATGCCAGTGCGAAGCGTTTACGAGATATCGTATTGTACAAAGTTCCCATACTGACACTTGTTTGTGCCATTTAGCCTGCCTGGTTGTTAGGTTAAAAAAAAGCCCTCCGTCTTCCTACCACGAGTGGCCTACCGGGACCATCCGACCGCCATGTCATCCTCAGAAGAGGATGCGGATAGGAGGGGCGTGGGGTCAGAACACCGCTCTCTCAGTCGTTATGATGGTATTCTTGACCGAAGCCGCTACTATTCGGTCGAGTAGCTCCTCAATTGGCATCAAGAGGCTGAGTTCACCCCGAAAAATGGCAACAGCGCATGGCGGCGGGATGGTCACCCATCCAAGTGCCGGCCACGGCCAACAGCGCTTAATTTCGGTGATCTCACGGGAACCTGTCTAGTTGTTAGGTAAGATGTTGTTATGTTTGCGTACACTGTTCCTGGAGTGTATTGAGACTTGGTAGTCAGTTAGCGTGTGACAGTCTAAGCAGAAGGTCGTGATAGAACGATGGGATTTACCTACGCAGAAGAAGCCGACATGTGCATGGAGTATGGAGAATGTAGAAAGAACGCAGTTCGTTCTTGTATGGAGCAAGGTATCCCAATAGACACAACCACCTCGGCGATTATTTATCAGCTTCTTCAACCACTTACGTGAAAGTGGTAGTGTGACATTTAAACAACGTGATCTGGCCCCTTCAACCCCACAAACCAACCAACCAACCAAACAACGTGACAGAAAGAAACTAGTGACGACAGGAGAGGGGGAAATTATAGTTCTTGCTAGTGTTGCAGTTGGCCCGCAGTTAGGTCCCGCCGGCCGGAGTTTCTGTGCGGTTCTGGGCGCTACAGTCTGGAGCCGAGCAACCGCTACGGTCGCAGGTTCGAATCCTGCCTCACGCAAGGATGTGTGTGATGTACTTAGGTTAGTTAGGTTTAATTAGTTCTAAGTTCTAGGTGACTGATGACCTCAGAAGTTAAGTCGCATAGTGCTCAGAGCCACTTAGGTCCAGCGCAATCACAAGAGGAAGTGATATGAGACAGGCACGTGTATTACGCATTCCTATCACATCTCTCTCCATGTAGACCTCTAAGGGAACTACTATGACAATCGGGTAACTACTGTTCATTGGCATTAAGACAGGACACTGCAGATGCAGCATGTATCTTGTCTAGTGGTAAAGACACATTTACCAGTCACGGATAGGTAAATCGCCGAAACTTGCAATATTGATTTGTCGACAATGCCTGTCGGATTCGTCAGTTGGAACGTCAGCATCCATGGAGTGAAACGTGTGATGATCGATTATGAACTATCAGCTCATAGGTCCAGAAGACAGAACACTGAACACGCGCAAGTGTCGCAGCCTCCTAAGAGGCGATCTTCCACGGATACTACAAGACATTCCTCTGTAGTCTAGAAGGAACAGTCAGGCAGCAGCAGTCGGCCGAGACACAATCATCAACGAGGAGGGAGCGAATTGTGTATTTACATCTACATCTACATTTATACTCCGTAAGCCACCCAACGGTGTGTGGCAGAGGGCACTTTACGTGCCACTGTCATTACGTCCCTTTCCTGTTCCAGTCGCGTATGGTTCGCGGGAAGAACGACTGCCGGAAAGCCTCCGTGCGCGCTCGAATCTCTCTAATTTTGCATTCGTGATCTCCTCTGGAGGTACAAGTAGGGGGAAACAATATATACGATACCTCATACAGAGACGCACCCTCTCTAAACCTGGACAGCAAGCTACACCGCGATGCAGAGCGCCTCTCTTGCAGAGTTTGCCACTGGAGTTTGCTGAACATCTCCGTAACGCTATCACGCTTACCATATAACCCTGTGACGAAACGCGCCGCTCTTCTTTGGATCTTCCCTATCTCCTTTGTCAACCCGACCTGGTGCGGATCCCACACTGATGAGCAATAGTCAAGTATAGGTCGAACGAGTGTTGTGTAAGCCACTTCCTTAGTTGATGGACTACATTTTTTAAGGACTCTCCCAATGAATCTCAATCTCGCACCCTCCTTACCAACAATTAATTTTATATGATCATTCCACTTCAAATCTTTCCTCAAGCATACTCCCAGATATTTTACAGAAGTAACTGCTACCAGTGTTTGTTCCGCTATCATCTAATCATACAACAAAGGATCCTTCTTTCTATGTATTCGCAATACATCATCTTTTTTTATGTTAAGGGTCAGTTGCGACTCCCTGCACCATGTGCCTATCCACTGCAGATCTTCCTGCATTTCGCTACAATTTTCTATTGCTGCAACTTCTCTGTTTACTACAGCATCATCCGCGAAAAGCCGCATGAAACTTCCGACATTTCATCTGTGTGCTTTGGAAGTTTAGTTTCATGAGTTTCTGCGTGCTAATTCAATACTTAATAGATACAGTCCTCGCGTTTTCGTTTGTAAAGTAAACCGATTTTGTGACATGTTACAAGTTCCTAACCAGGAGCGAATTATTTGGTCTTACCTGAGTGCATCTGTGGATCAGTTTTCGAATCTCTGCGTGTTAATCTAATTTATCAGATGCAGTTGTTTAGTTTTTCTCCGTGGCTACTGTAGAATGCCGTAGAGTGTGTCGATTGTCCTTGTTTGCCTGTGTAATGAAGTTTTCCAGACTCTTTAATACAGATAGTGACTGGGATTGGTGTGTGCCGAGTTGGCAACACTTCGCTCTCAGCTGTAGACAATGATGGCTTCAGTCACACAGCTTGAAGCTGGGGGGCCACACGTAAGGCCTCCTGGTTATTCTGGCAAAGAGGTTGCAGGTGCTGTCTGTGGCTGACACTGTCCCTCAGCTAGATGCAGTCGCTTGTCCTGTTTCAGAGGAAACCTCTCAGGCTTGAAGATCTGATTAATCACAGAGGGTGGGATTATTAGTAGTTGGGAGCTCCAGTGTTAGGCGCGTCATGGGGCCGCTTAGGACATAGCTGCCAAGGTGGGGAAGAAAGCCAGTGTGCACTCCGTGTCCACCGGGTGGAGTCATTCCGGACGTGGAACGTGTCTTTCCGGTTAGCATCAAGATCACAGGGCGCAGCCAACTCTAGGTGGTGGCTGACTTTAGTACCACTGTTGTGTGTCGTTTTGCATTGGAAGAGATTCTCTCTGCTTTCAAATGGCCAACAGATGTGCCAAGCTAATATCGGGCATCACAAAGAATACAGTGATTAGTGAACACGGGGTTGTCGTAGCGAGATTGACTATTGAAGCTCACAGATCCTCCAAACATAAACGAAAAATACACCAATTCAAAAAGGCGGGTAAAATTCACTTGACGACTTCCTCACAGACAATCTCCACTCCTTCCAAGTTAACAAAGCAAATGTAGGTCAGATGTGGCTTGAGTTAAGATAAATCGTATCGACAGCAGTTGAGAGATATATACCAAATAAATTAACAAACGACAGAGCTGATCCCCCGTGGTACACAAAACGGGTCAGAACACTTTCTGAAACAGTGAAAGTAAAAAGCATACCAAATTTAGACGAACACAAAATCTCTAAGACTGACGATATTTTACAGAAGTTCGAAAGTTTAGCGTGGACTTCAAATATGAGATGCTTATAAGAGTTTCCACAACGAAACATTGTCTTCGAAACGTGGCAGAAAATCGAAAGAGATTCTTGTCATACGAGAAGTAAGCTAGCGGCAAGACACAATCAATGCCTTCTCTACGCGATAGCAATGGATATGCTATCTGTGACAGTGCTGCCAAAGCACAGTTACTAAACACTGCCTTTCGGAATTCTTTCACTAAAGACGACGAAGTAAATATTCCAGAATTCGAATGAGCAGCTGTCAACATGAGTAACTTAAAAGTAGTTATTCTCGGAGTAGTGAAGCAACTTAATAGAAGCAAATCCAGAGTGTATACCAATTAGGTTTATTTTCAGAGTATGCTGATGCAATAGCTCCATAATTAATCGTATACAACTGCTCGATCGACGAAACATCCGTACTCAAAGACTGGAAAGTTGTACAGTTTATTCCAATATTCAATAACAGTAGTCGGAATAATCCACTAAATTACAGGCACATATCATTAACGTCAATAAGCAGCAGGATTTTGGAACATATATTGTGTTCCAACATTATGAATTACCTTGAAGAAAACGGTCTATTGACACACAGTCAGCACGGATTTAGAAAATATCGTTCTTGTGAAACACAACTACCTCTTTATTCATACGAAGTGCTGTTTAAAAGAGATTTCAAATTCATTCCGTATTTCCAGATTTCCAGAGGGCAATTGACTCCGAACCACACAAGCGGCTCGTAGTGTAATTGCGTGCTTATGAAATATTGTCTCAGTTATGAGGGTTGGAACTTAAATAGTGGCAACTATTTATTCACAACCGATACAAAAGTGTTACATGCTTGTACCTGTTACTGTCCTTCAAAGTAGTCACCAGCGTTGTGTAGAATCCGTGGCCAGCGATATGGAAGGCGTAGCATACCTTTAGCAGAGCCTTTTCTGTTGATGTTGCAAATGGAGCGGTCTACTGCCTGTCTAATCTGTGGAACAGTTCTGAAGCGAATGCCACGAAGTGGTTCCTTCATCTTCGGAATCAAATCAAAGTCACAAGGTCTTAAGTCCGGGGAGTATGGTGGGTGTACAGTAGTTCCCAATCCCATCGACCGAACAGAGCAGCCATAGCTTGCGCTATATGCCTCCGCGCATTGTCCTCTAAAATGATGGGTGGGTTGCGCAGAAAGTGACGACGCTTTTTTCGCAAAGCTGGTCGCAGGTGACGCTCCAAAAACGAACAGTAATACTGTGCATTGACGGTCTGCCGTGGAGGAACGTAATGCGTTAAGATACCACCATCACAGTCGTACACGAGAATCACTGTAACTTTAACCATACAGGGGTTCTGACGTACTTTCGACTTTCGCGGCGACCCACAATTCGTTGGCTTGGATTTTCAGTTTGGGCTTCCTGGCATTCTCTTCAGAACTGTGCGAGAGATTCGACAGGCAGTAGACCACTCCATTCGCACCATCAACATAACAGGCTCTGCTAACGGTATACTACGCCTTCCACATCGCTGGCAGCGCACTCTACACAACGCTGGTGACTACTTTGAAGGGCAGTAACAGGTGAAAACATATAACTTATTTATATCGGTTGTGAATGCATAGTTGCCACTATCTAAGTTCCAGCCCCCGTATTTGACTGAATTCGTGATTTCTTCTCAAATAGGTCACAGTTCGTAGTAATTGACGCAAAGTCATCGAGTAAAACAGAAGTGATTTCTGGAGCTTCCCATAGTGGTGCTATAGGATCTCTACTCTTACTTACAGGGTGTTTCAAAAATGACCGGTATATTTGAAACGGCAATAAAAACTAAACGAGCAGCGATAGAAATACACCGTTTGTTGCAATATGCTTGGGACAACAGTACATTTTCAGGCGGACAAACTTTCGAAATTACAATAGTTACAATTTTCAACAACAGATGGCGCTGCAAGTGATGTGAAAGATATAGAAGACAACGCAGTCTGTGGGTGCGCCATTCTGTACGTCGTCTTTCTGCTGTAAGCGTGTGCTGTTCACAACGTGCAAGTGTGCTGTGGACAACATGGTTTATTCCTTAAAACAGAGGATTTTTCTGGTGTTGGAATTCCGCCGCCTAGAACACAGTGTTGTTGCAACAAGACGAAGTTTTCAACGGAGGTTTAATGTAACCATAGGACCGAAAAGCGATACAATAAAGGATCTGCTTGAAACATTTCAACGGACTGGGAACGTGACGGATGAACGTGCTGGAAAGGTAGGGCGACCGCGTACGGCAACCACAGAAGGCAACGCGCAGCTAATGAAGCAGGTGATCCAACAGCGGCCTCGGGTTTCCGTTCGCCGTGTTGCAGCTGCGCTCCAAATGACGCCAACGTCCACGTATCGTCTCATGCGCCAGAGTTTACACCTCTATCCATACAAAATTCAAATGCGGCAACCCGTCAGCGCCGCTACCATTGCTGCACGAGAGACATTCGCTAACGATATAGTGCACAGTATTGATGACGGCGATATGCATGTGGGCAGCATTTGGTTTACTGACGAAGATTATTTTTACCTGGACGGCTTCGTCAGTAAACAGCACTGGCGCATATGGGGAATCGAAAAGCCCCATGTTGCAGTCCCATCGTCCCTGCATCCTCAAAAAGTACTGGTCTGGCCCGCCATTTCTTCCAAAGGAATCATTGGCCCATTTTTCAGATCCGAAACGATTACTGCATCACGCTATCTGGACATTCTTCGTGAATTTGTGGCGGTACAAACTGCCTTAGACGACACTGCGAACACCTCGTGGTTTACGCAAGATGGTGCCCGGCCACATCGCACGGCCGACGTCTTTAATTTCCTGAATGAATATTTCGATGATTGTGTGATTGCTTTGGGCTATCCGAAACATACAGGAGGCGGCGTGGATTGGCCTCCCTATTCGCCAGACATGAACCCCTGTGACTTCTTACTGTGGGGACACTTGAAAGACCAGGTGTACCGCCAGAATCCAGAAACAATTGAACAGCTGAAGCAGTACATCTCATCTGCATGTGAAGCCATTCCGCCAGACACGTTGTCAAAGGTTTCGGGTAATTTCATTCTGAGACTACGCCATATTATTTCTACGCATGGTGGATATGTGGAAAATATCGTACTATAGAGTTTCCCAGACCGCAGCGCCATCTGTTGTTGACAATTGTAACTACTGTAATTTCGAAAGTTAGTCTGCCTGAAAATGTACTGTTGTCCCAAGCATATTGCAACAAACGGTGTATTTCTATCGCTGCTCTTTTAGGTTTTATTGCCGTTTCAAATATACCGGTCATTTTTGAAACACCCTGTATATATAGAAGCGATGCAGGAGACAATCTGAGCAGCTCTCTTAGGTTGTCTGCAGATGAAGCTGTCTTTTATCGTCTAGTAAGGTCATGAGAAGATCCACACAAATTGCAAAACGATTTAGGAAATATACCTGAATGGTAGCAAAATTACCAATTTATTCTATATAATGAAAAATGTGCCATCATCCACATGAGTGCTGAAAGGCATCCGTTACACGATAAATCAGTCAAATCTAAAGGCCGTAAATTCAACTAAGTAACTAGGAATTACAATTACGAATAACGTAAATTTGAAAGAAACAAAAAAACACATAGAAAATATCGTGGGGAAGGCAAACCAGAAACTGCGTTTTGTTGGCAGAACACTTAGAAAATGTAATAGATCCACTAAAGATCCACTAAAGACACTATTCCTGTCGACCCTCTTTTGGAGTACTGCTACGCGGTCTGGGATCCTTACCAGACAGGATTAACGGACTACGTCGAGATAGTTCAAGGAAAAGCAGCACGTTTTGTACAAGCACCAAAAAAAGTTTTGCATCACCCAGGTTCCCAGAACTCCTGAAGATAAACGTTGACTCTGATGATTGTATCACAGACACAGTCCCTTTGACTGTTCAGAGATGTCACTGAACCCGCCCAAAGATGTAAACAACCATTCATGAGCAGCTCCTATTAGACTGAGGGGATCCGACGGCCGATTAGTTCTAGTAATTCCACCAGGAAGGCGGGAAGGAGGTACACGGCTCGTGTTGTCTGTAGGTCAACCACGCTTAGATGCATTGTTACTTTGTGTCAGGAAGGGCTCTCACAAGCTTAGTGTCCAGGCGTCTCTGGGTGAACCAAAACGATGTTATTCGGACATGGAGGAGATACAGAGAGACAGGAACTGTCGATGACATGCCTCGCTCAGGCCGCCGAAGGGCTATTACTTCAGCGGATGACCGCTACCTACGGACTATGGCTCGGGGGAACCATGTCAGCAACGCCACCATGTTGAATAATGCTTTTCGTGCAGCTACATGACGTCGTGTTACAACTCAAACTGCGCGCATTAGGCTGCTCCACGGCGACGTCCATCTTTGCAACCACGACACCATGCAGCACGGTACAGATGGGCCCAACAACATGCCGAATGGACTGCTCAGGGTTGGCATCACGTTCTCTTCACCGATGAGTGTCGCATATGCCTTCAACCAGACAATCGTCAGACATGTTTGGAGGCAACCCTGTCAGGCTGAACGCCTTAGACACACTGTCCAGCGAGCGAAGCAATGTGGAGGATCCCTGCTGTTTAGCGGTGGCATCATGTGGAGCCGACGTACACCGCTGGTGGTCATGGAAGGCGCCGTAATGGCTGTACAATACGTGAATGCCATCCTCCGACCGATAGTGCAACCATATCGGCAGCGTACTGGCGAGGTATTCGTGTTCATGGACGACAATTCGCGCCTCCATCGTGCACGTCTTGTGAATGACCTCATTCAGGATAACGGTATCGCTCGAATAGAGTGGCCAGCATGTTCTCCAGACATGAACCCTATCCAACATGCCTGGGATGGATTTAAAAGGACTGTTTATGGACAACGTGATCCACCAACCACTCTGTGGGATCTGTGTCGAATCGGCTTTGAGGAGTGGGACAATGTGGAGCAACAGTGCCTTGATGAACTTGTGGATAGTGTGCCACGACGAATACAGGCATGCATCAATGCAAGAGGACGTGATACTGGATATTAGAGGTACCTGTGTGTACAGCAGTCTGGACCACCACCTTTGATGGTCTCGCTGTACCGTGGTACAACATGCAATGTGTGGTTTTCATGAGCAATAAAAAGGGCGAAAATGATGTTTATTTTGATCTCTATGACATTTTTCTGTGCACGTTGCGGAACTCTCTGAACCGAGGTGGTGCAAAACTTTTTTTGGTGTGTGTATTATCGAGAAATAGGGGAAAGAGTGTGAATGACAATATACAGAATTTGGGATGGACATTATTAAAACAAAGGTCTTTTTCGTTGCGGCGGAATCTTCTCACGAAATTTCAATCATCAGCTTTCTCCTACGAATGCGAAGTTGTTTTGTTGACGTCAACCTACATAGGGGGAAACGATCATCATAATAAAACAAGGGAGATCAGAGCTCGCACGAAAAGATGTAGGTGTTTGGTTTTTCCACCCACTGTTCGAGATAGAAATAATCTGAATTATTGTGGAGGTGGTTCGACGAGCCCATTGCCGGGTACTTAAGTGTGATTTGCAGAGTATTCATGTAGATGTAGACGAGAATACTGAGGTCTCCATTTTAAAAAATCATTTTATATGTAGAGTCTGTGGTACTTACATGATAGCTGTTCAACCCATAGTGCACGAATTGTGCCTAGGTCGTTAGAATGGACGCAGAAGACCTGAACCTTGGGCAGCCCGTTCCTCGGATTTGACACCTGTAGACTATTTCTGTGGGGAAACCTCAAAGACGCTGCCTACAAGGACATACTATTTACACCCAGTGATAGGCAACGTCGTGTTACTGAAGCTTTCTAGGACATTTCCGCCGAAATGGTAGCACGTGTACAGCAGTCTTTTCACAGCAGGCTGGAAGCGTATGTTGCCTCCGCCGGTGTTCATTTGAACAAAGCCTGTGGTGGTCAGTTATCTCGCTACTGGTCAGAATCCTCATAACTACTGGATACACTTGTGTTGTTCTTTAGTGTGTGCTACCAGAGGTATTGTATATTTGTTGGTGTACGAACTTTTGAAAATACAATATCTCGTAAACGTCTCGCACTAGGATCCTGCAACAAACATCACTGACATTCCAATTTACACTACTTTTAGTTTGTTAATGCCAATAGGCATTATTACATTTAAGAAAGTGTATGTTTGCATAAAAATACACTTTCTAAGTATTTTTACAATCTGTTTGATTGGTTAGCAATATGAGCCACTGACTACCAATCCATTTTGTGAAATCCGCACAGCAATAGCACTTTCAATTTCCTCAGTATTTATGGTGCAAGTTCTAGATGATTCACCCTGCATAATGTGTCCTTCCTACGAGCAGTCAGGAGCATTTTTTCTGGTATTTTGCAGTTATCTACCATTTTCTTTTTTCTATGTGTAGCCGAAGTCCGCACAAGCAAATACTGGCCATCACGTGTTTCATTCGACGTCCAGTGCCCACAGACAGCATAGGTTAATTTCCCATTACACACAAAATGATTTTTAAACAGAATTTTACTTGCCCATTTGACTACGTGGTCCAAATTAGTCTAGTGTGATACTAGTTTTGTCTATATCAGTTAACACGGACAGTCTTTCTTCTTCTTTCTTTTACTTGTGCCTTTTCCCGCAACGATGCAGGGTTGGCCTGATTAATCGGAATTGGCAAGTTTAATTAAAGGGTGGCCGGATGCCCTTCCTGCTACCACCCCGTACCCCCCAGGACAGAATTAGTGTACCCCAACTGTCTGTGTCTAGTGTAATCCAAGGAATAGTGCAGATATGTTCAGATGTCTGCGAATCGTGTAACTTAGGCGGAACATGGGGACTAGCCCAGTATTCACCTTGTGGGATGTGGAAAACCGCCTAAAAACCACATCCAGGCTGGTCGGCACACCGGCTTCCGTCGTTAAGCCGCCGGGCGGATTCGATCCGGGGCCGGCGCGCCTACCCGCGTCCAGGAAGCAGCACATTAGCGCTCTCGACTAACCTGGTGGGTTCAGTTAACACGGACAGTAAAACACGAATAATATCCAGTACTGGAGCAGCGACAGCACTGCTCAGACCCGTGCTGTCTTTTATCGCCTTGCAGCACCGCTGCTCAGTCGCTGCTGGGTACTGGGTATTATTTGTATTTTAATGTCTCCATTTATTCATATCTGTAAAACAGGTATCACAGTAGATCAATCTGCGACCGCGCAACGGAATGGTCACGTAAAATTCCCCTTCAAAAATCGTTTTGTTTGCAACGGCAACCAAAACGAAACTATACGTCACACTGGACGTTGCATGAAAGACGTGATGAGCAGTACGTCTTTGGGCTGACTCCAGCTACACACTATAAAAAGTAAATTGCTAAAATCTGACGAAACATCAGAGAAAATACGCCTGACGATTCCTACGAAGAAGAACTGGTTTGCTAATTTGCGATGCATCGGGATGTCTTTTTGTATAGTTTTAGTCATTTTCATTGCTTACAACATCAAAAGGTGCTTTTATGAAAAAAACCCTTTTAGCATAGAAAAGAGAAAATGCGATGACTTTCCTCTGTAGAGGGTTACTGTATGATTGTGAAAGCTGGAAACTTTTCTAGGTAACCAGAAAGAGCTTAGTACCAATGTTAATGTGGGTATCGATGAGGCTAACTAGGACCACCTGCGCAGAAGGAAAATCCAATTAACCTTTTCGGACATGAAATTTTTATAGAGGAAGTAAAATTTTTATTTATGTGGTAATGCTCTTAAATTATTTTTTAAGTAAGTTTTATACAAAAATATGTATCCATTTTCAAAACATGTTGGCACACTTGCTTTATTTCATTGACTAAAAATCTAATTACGAAATATTCTCTATTTTAATAAATAGTAAAATGATCATTCAATAATTACCATGCAAAATAACAATAACGATATACAATTTTACAATGGTATATCGTGAACTAATCACATCTGTTACTCTGGTGGTCACGAACTTCTGCACACTGCTACATTGACTTTCTGATATTTTTGTAGTAAGGCCGAACAGTTGGCAGCGCTTTCAAATGATGAAAAGACTGAACGTTCACAAATGTGTACCCCAGGTTTCCATTTGGAAAATATACGTCTGTTGCAGCTAAGACACAGTAAAAGTTAATGTACGCAATTGTAGCCAGAGGGTCTGAAAAGATTAAGTTATTTTCAAGAATTTAAGGAGCCAAGAAATCTGACTACACAAACTTCTTTGATATCTGTGTAGACAGAATAATATTTTAAAAAATACGTGCGAAGGAAAATTTTTGGTGAAGTAACGCAAGGGTAGGCGAAGCAATAAAATACTAGATACGTTACAGGTGAGACATTTACTGCGGTTTTGAAATGCGGTCGTTACCAGGATCTTCAACCGTGTCATCATACGAATCTCTGGTGGAAGGTACGATAGTCGATAATAAGGAGACTGAAAGGCGTTAGGGGAAAACATGAAGTCTGCCGCTTCGTCAACGTTGCTGCAAGACAAATAACACTCTCGTACAGATTCCTCAAAAACACTTCCTAAGCTCAGTATTTGTATCTCCCTGGATCAATGGAGCTCGACCTAGGGTTTTCAACGGTCACTTGTCATTTCTTCCCTGCAGTACTCATTCCGTCGGGACCACCCGACCGCCGTGTCATCTTCTGTGGAGGATGCGGATAGGAGGGGCGTGGGGTCAGCACACCGCTCTCTCAGTCGTTATGACGGTATTCTTGACCGAAGCCGCTACTATTAGGTCGAGTAGCTCCTCAATTGGCATCACGAGGCTGAGTGCACCCCGAAAAATGGCAACAGCGCATGGCGGCCTGGATGGTCACCCATCCAATTGCCGACCACGCCCAACAGCCATTAACTTCGGTGATCTCACGGGAACCGGTGTAGCCACTGGGGCAAGGCCGTTGCTTTTCTTTCACAGCAGCAAGGTTTGGAATGTGAAATATGGCGAGTTGTGCAGTGGCGGGGAACTCAGGTTAAACTGTCTGCCTACGTCAGTTCAAAGGACGGAAGAAGACCACCTCGAAGAGGGTGACGCCCCCGTATAGTCGGGCTGATGACGGCTTTACCATTTTTTACCCAAATACTACAGTCATGCGAAAGGTGAGAAAAATCGGTTACGTTTCGTGTGAATGTGTTACTTTTCTTACTCTCTGTCCTCCCGCTTCTAATATTTACCTCCGCGTAAAATCTAATTAAAAAGACTCAATAAAACTGCATTCAGATACAAGAAATTGTCATAATTTTGAAACAGCTTCTTCTAGGATAATTGTTAGGCTACACGTCGTAAATGAGTTTATTGCTGGCAACAAAAATTTTATCGTTAACTTACCGCTAGGTACAGTTAGACCGACAGTTCTGTCGACTGTGGGTGCCACCATTTAAACCCGTGCGCTATAGAACCAGAAAGCGAATGTAACAACTACTCAAGTAATTTCGCTTACGGCAATGCTTTTTTCATTAAATAAGAGCGGTAACTCCTTAACCTATATATTGGTTCAAAATATTCATGCTTGCACACACTGAATGAACACGTGTTCAGTTATCGATCCCTTCTACTGTTTATGTTCACTTCGATGAAAGGCATATTGCATCTACCTCGTAACGTATGAATATAGTGAGTGATGTTGCTGTCTCCAATTTGGCAACTCCTCTAAAATATAACGTTCAAAAATGGATGAATTCGTAAAGGATCAAACTGCTGAGGTCATCGGTCCCTAGACTAACATACTACTTAAACTAACTTATTCTAAGAACAACATACACACCCATCCCCGAAGGAGGGGTCACGTAATTCGTGACATTGCGCCTCAAACCGCGCGGCCACTTCGCGAGGCGAAAAATGTCACGCAATTCGGTGTTAAAATTATTTACGAAGCAAAATGACTGATAGGTCGGTGTAATACAGCTGTTTCTGAAAATAAATATATCCAGAACGGGATATTCAGACGGGATGGAGATGAAATGCTCCCATACGCCGATTTCATAATTATCAGACAGCACACTCAGTGTGTATTTGAATAAATGGGCGATCGTTTATTGAGCATTAACCACAGGGAGTTAAACGTATTCTGGCATCCCAGTATCGTTACTTGCATATTGTTGCTCCCATAGCACATTTTATATAAAGGATCTTCCAAATGGTAACATTCTTTCTCTGAGTCATTGTAGCGCACCGTAAACACTATACGTAGCGATTACCTTACAACACTGCAACTCCACGTCCGATTGTCTCCACTGTCTTTCTACACCGACAAGCGTTTCACACTATCTCCTACTGCAACTTTTCGTGTGCCTACCTAATCGTGCCACAACCCAGTCCAACAAACACTGCAACAGTGCCCTTCAACTCTCTCTCTTTCTCTCTCTCTCTCTCTCTCTCTCTCTCTCTCTCTCTATATATATATATATATATATATATATATATATATATATATATATATATATATATATATATATATATATATAAAGTTAAAAAAGCACATAAACAAATTAACGTGCAAAGAAAGCACCGTGTGAGGTGAGTGTATGCTTCCCTTGTGAGATCACTCTTTGTTTAATTTCACTATCGGCGTAGATGTGACCTACGACCGCCACACGGCACGCTGAACGCTTGTCAGAACGGGACCTGCAGATAGGGGAGGGAAGCAGAGGTGAGCTCAGTAGGCGCTCTGCTGCCGAGACATGGACCCTGAGCGGCGATGTCTCCTCCCGAAACGTGAGTACTCCAGTCCTCTATCTGGCCAGTACATCTTGTAGACTAACGGCTTTACAGAGGGCGTCTCCGACTGGGAGCTCGATTTTTGAGGAGTACTAAACAACCATACGTAGAACGCAACATGTTTGCAGAATCGTAGACGTTAGGCACCAAGGGGTCGTTTACATAACGCATCTAATTACTATATTTTGGAAAAAGCTTCGGCCTTGAGCAAACACAATTTTCTTTTCTTTTCACCCTCCCACGAAACTGGCGTTGTCGTTATGGCCTTCAGTCGGAAGACTGGTTTGGTACAGTTCGCCATGTTACTCTATCCTACATCTACACCTACATGATTACTCTGCAATTCACATTTAAGTTCAGGCAGAGGGTTCATCGAACCACAATCAGGCTATCTCTCTACCATAAAACGAACACCTAAACCTTTCTGCTCGAACTCTGATTTCTCTTATTTTATTTTGATGATCATTCCTACCTATGTAGGTTGGGCTCAACAAAATATTTTCGCATTCGGAAGAGAAGGTTGGTGACTGAAATTTCGTAAGAAGATCTCGCCGCGACGAAAAACGTCTTTGCTTTAATGACTTCCATCCCAACTCGCGTATCATATCTGCCACACTCTCTCCCCTATTACGTGATAATACAAAACGAGCTGCCCTTTTTTGCACCCTTTCGATGTCCTCCGTCAATTCCACCTGGTAAGTATCCCACACCGCGCAGCAATATTCTAACAGAGGACGAACGAGTGTAGTGTAAGCTGTCTCTTTAGTAGACTTGTTGCATCTTCTAAGTGTCCTGCCAATGAAACGCAACCTTTGGCTCGCCTTCCCCACAATATTATCTATGTGGTCTTTCCAACTGAAGTGGTTCGTAATTTTAACACCCAGGTACTCAGTTGAATTGACAGCCGCCGGCCGCGGTGGTCTCGCGGTTCTAGGCGCGCAGTCCGGAACCGTGCGACTGCTACGGTCGCAGGTTCAAATCCTGCCTCAGGAATGGATGTGTGTGATGTCCTTCGGTTAGTTAGGTATAAGTAGTTCTAAGTTCTAGGAGACTGATGACCACAGCAGTTGAGTCCCATAGTGCTCAGAGCCAATTGACAACCTTGAGAATTGTACTATTTATCGAGTAATCGAATTCCAACGGATTTCTTTTGGAACTCATGTGGATCAGCTGACACTTTTCGTTATCTGTGAAAGATTTTTCATCTCCAAATAAATACTGCAGTCTACATCAATTTCTACCTGTTAACTGTATTGATTTCTTGGCCTCTCTTTATAAATTTTACCCCTCGAATAGCTAGTTGAAAATTGCTTGGTGTCTTGGAATCCGTCTTATCGACCGTGCCCTCCTTTTAGTCCAGTTGTCCCACCAATTTCTTTTTTCTCCATTTCTCTTCGGTAATTACGCGATCTACACCCTTGGTCTTCAGCATTCATCTGCAGAACCAGCACGACCGCTGATAATCAGCCCTTGGACTGGGGAAGGATATGTGATTGTGCTCCATGTCTAAATATACTAATCAAATTTTATTGTTATTTTGAATAAGGTTTGACATTATTTAAACGTAACCTTATTTGGGGAATATTGGAGACACAGGCAAAATACTTACAGGGATAAAATGTAGAATACATATAATTTCTTACAAGAAGCAAAACATATGGCCGCTATCGACAGGGGATCTCAAGTTGATTCCGTGTTTCTTGTTTTCCGGAAGGCTTTTGACACCGTTCCTCACAAGCGACTTCTAATCAAGCTGCGGGCCTATGGGGTATCGTCTTAGTTGTGCGAGTGGATTCGTGATTTCCTGTCAGGAAGGTCGCCTTTCGTAGTAATAGACGGAAAATCATCGAGTAAAACTGAAGTGATATTAGGTGTTCCCCAGGGAAGCGTCCTGGGACCTCTGCTGTTCCTGATCTATATAAATGACCTGGGTGACAATCTGAGCAGTTCTCTTAGGTTGTTCGCAGATGATGCTGTAATTTACTGTCTAGTAAGGTCATCCGAAGACCGGTATCAGTTGCAAAGCGATTTAGAAAAGATTGCTGTATGGTGTGGCAGGTGGCAGTTGACGCTAAATAATGAAAAGCGTGAGGTGATCCACATGAGCTCCAAAAGAAATCCGTTGGAATTCGATTACTCGATAAATAGTACAATTCTCAAGGCTGTCAATTCAACTAAGTACCTGGGTGTTACAATTACGAACCACTTCAGTTGGAAAGAGTACATAGATAATATTGTCGGGAAAGCGAGCCAAAGGTTGCGTTTCAGTGGCAGGACACTTAGAAGATGCAACAAGTCTACTAAAGATACAGCTTACACTACACTCGTTCGTCCTCTGTTACAATATTGTTGCGCGGTGTGGGATCCTTATCAGGTGGGATTGACGGAGGATATCGAAAGGGTGCAAAAAAGGGCAGCCCGTTTTGTATTATCACGTAATAGGGGAGAGAGTGTGGCAGATATGATACGCGAGTTGGGATGGAAGTCATTAAAGCAAAGACGTTTTTCGTCGCGGCGAGATCTATTTACGAAATTTCAGTCACCAACTTTCTCTTCCGAATGCGAAAATATTTTGTTGAGCCCAGCCTACATAGGCAGGAATGATCATCAAAATCAAATAAGAGAAATCAGAGCTCGAACAGAAAGGTTTAGGTGTTCGTTTTTCCCGCACGCTGTTCGGGAGTGGAATGGCAGAGAGATAGTATGATTGTGGTTCGAAGAACCCTCTGCCAAGCACTTAAATGTGAATTGCAGAGTAATCATGCAGATGTAGCTGTAGTTGTAGAAATGCAATTTTATTATGGTGAGGGTTATTGCTGGCGGAATTCCAGCTAACTAAGAGTTGTGCATGGTGTAATGGGTTCAGTCACAGCGTACGATAGAACAAGTACGTGTATCACGGAGCTACTATCAACAGCACTAAGTTCCGTTCCTGTTGGATGCAGTGCTATCATGTATTACAGAGTCTGTAAAAGTTCGGGGAAATTGTGCAGGCAGTGCCATGGTATCGGATTGTATGTAGAAACCAAATGTCTCCAAAGAAATCGGCTGAAGTATTTCGACGGAGAGCAGAAAGTTTAAATACATATGTATCAGAGTAACTGTTCCTAATTTTCTGGTGTCATAGAGGACATGAACATAAACATTACTTGTCAATAGTACAGCGTCTGCAAGTGCTTCGTTTGCCGTACAAAAGGCAGTGGTCATCATTCAGATTTTAAGCTCTTTCGTTTCAGCTGTTATTCGAAGCATGGAAAAATTGAACTACTGAAGTTAGTTTGTTATTATAAGTAGTAGGATATCTTCTGTGAATTTTGTTCACTTGTTTTGTGGTATTAAAGTAGGTAGCATTGTTTTTCTACGAAATTGCGAAAAGACGGGTTTCCTAATTACAGAACTGATACTGAAAGTTAAATTTCCTGTTTCCAGTTCGTAATTTTTTCCCAAGCACATCTTCCGCGTTCACAATTCCGTTTCCCACGCCGGCCGCGGTGGTCTCGCGGTTCTAGGCGCGCAGTCCGGAACCGTGCGACTGCTACGGTCGCAGGTTCGAATCCTGCCTCGGGCATGGGTATGTGTGATGTCCTTAGGTTAGTTAGGTTTAAGTAGTTCTAAGTTCTAGGGGACTGATGACCACAGCAGTTGAGTCCCATAGTGCTCAGAGCCTTTTGAACCGTTTCCCACACACAATTTCATCAGAATTAGAACAGACTGGGGTAGCTCCAATTTTAAAAGAAAAACATCTATTTGCCATTTTCATCATACTCCATTATAATGATTTCGTAGAAAGGAAACAGTTTGTGACACTCTTACATAATGTGCCATTGCTAAGGTCATGCTCTAAATTTCACACTCATTTTGCAGTGAAGTCCGTCCAGCACTTATGTTACAATATACAGTTTCCTTCGACCCACTGCAAGTTAAAAAATTCGCAGTACTGGATATAACTATCAACAAAACTGTTTTATTTCATGGTTCAAATGGCTCTGAGCACTATGGGATTTAACGTCTATGGTCATCAGTCCCATAGAACTTAGAACTACTTAAACCTAACTAACCTAAGGACATCACACAACACCCAGCCACCACGAGGCAGAGAAAATCCCTGACCCCGCCGGGAATCGAACCCGGGAACCCGGGCGTGGCAAGCGAGATTGCTACCGCACGACCACGAGATGCGGGTTTAATTTCATGCCCTCCAATATTTCAGAAAACTATAAATAATTGTTACGATACACCTTCTAGAATGTTCTATTACGATAAGAGTCATTTGGAATGTTGAATCATGAATGACTGTGCAAAGGATAAATATAAAGAGAAGCGCCAAGACGCTTTCATTGAGTAGGAGACTAAAAGAATAATACTAAGTACTGGTTTGAAAAGTTGTGATGAAAACATTAAAAATCCGAGAACACCTCAGCTACGGAACTGGGTGATAATTCGATCGAGACCCAAACGGCAAGAGAGAGAACTGATCGACTGACGAAATTACAAGTTTGAATTCAGATGCTACTCAATAATGAATTGTTGTAAAATGCATGTACGCTCCATTTAATTTTATTTTTTAAATTTACTTTCACTTCACTTTAAAAGAAAAGACTAATTATCATACTTATTAGTACATTGACTAAGTGACTGGTGCCAGTAACGTTGTGATAAGGAGTGCTGTGTTCCCGCTCATTCTTCGGCGTGCCCACACATTTCAGTAAACAGACATCTGTGCGCTCACATGTAAACTGCAATGAGTCGTGCGACGGCTAGCATATTGTAACCTACTTGTCTATAACACTGCCAATGTCGCTTTCTACATCTACTTCTACATCTACATCGATACTCTACAAATCACATTTAAGTGCCTGGCATAGGACTCATCGAACCACCTTCACAATTCTCTATTATTCCAATCTCGTAAAGCGCGCGGAAAGAATGATCACCTATATCTTTCCGAACGAGCTCTGATTTCACTTATCTTATCGTGGTGATCAATTGTCCCTATGTAGGTCGGTGTCAACAAAATATTTTCGAATTCGGAGGAGAAAGTTGGTGACTGGAATTTCGTGAGAAGATTCCGTCGCAACGAAAAACGCCTTTCTTGTAAAGATTTCCAGCCCAAATCCTGTATCATTTCTGTGACACTCTCTTCCATAATTCGCGATAATGCAAAACGTTCTGCCTTTCTTTAAACTTTTTCGATGTACTCCGTCAGTCCTATCTGGTAAGGATCCCACACCGCGCAGCAGTATTCAAAAAGAGGACAGACAATCATAGTGTAGGCAGTCTCTTAGTAGGTCTGTTACATTTTTTAAGCGTCCTGCCAACAAAACTTAGTGTTTGGTTAGCCTTCCCCAAACATTTTCTATGTGTTCCTTCCAATTTAAGTTGTTCGTAATTGAAACTGCTAAATATTTAGTTGAATTTACGGCCTTTAAATTTGACAGATTTATCGTGTAACCGAAGCTTAACGAATTCCTTTTAGCACTCATGTGGATGACCTCACACTTTTCGTTATTTAGGGTCATATTCCAATTTCTCACCATTCAGATCTCTCTTTTAAATCGTTTTGCAATTTGTATCGATCTTCTGATTACTTTAATAGTCGATAAACGACAGCTTCATCTGCAAACAACCGAAGACGGCTGCTCAGATTTTCTCCCATACCGTTTATATAGATAAGGAACAGCAACGGGCCTATAAAACTACCTTAGGGAACGCTTTGCGTGCCTTTCATTCAACAAGTGCTTGAATCACAGCATCAAAGTATAGTTGCCTTGCCAAATTACACTCATGTTCAGAAAAACACAGAACAACTTGAACGACTAGATATATGACGTTGATGTTCACAGGATATGACCGTTGGTATGTTCTGCAAAAATGGTTAGCATTGAATCATATCAGGCAGCGAGTTCAAGGTCAACATCGATGTCTCGGCGCAACACCACCTACCGATAAAATGGGCCCGCCGCTGTCATTGTCGCAATAAAGCCAAGGTAATGGATCAGTGTGACTTTAAAAGATGTGCAGAATGCCTCGCAGACGTAAGCGCGACCCGTACCGTCAGATGTGTGAGTTTGAAAGAAGGCGCATCATTGGCATGAGTGAATGTGCTGCGCCCTCAAGAGAAATTACTGTTCTTGTAGGACAACGTGTTTCGGCAGTGCAACGGATGTGTGCAGAATGGTTCATGGAAGGCTGCAGCACACAACGAGATGGGTCAGATCGTACCACGCAGACCACCCCCCGAGAAGATCGACATCTCGTGCCGAAATGTGGGCTATGGACGGAAAAGACCCACCGTGGTTTAACAGCGCAATTCGGAGTATGCTCAGGAAGCAAAGACAGTTGCACTCGCGGTACAAAAAAGATCGGGAGAATGAGGACAGTCAAAAGTTAGTAAACATTCGTGCTGCTGTAAAAAGATAGATGCGCGAAGCATACAACCACCACCACTGTCATACCTTAGCAAATTATCTTGCTGAAAACCCAAGGAAATTCTGGTGTTACGTAAAATCGGTAAACGGATCGAAGGCTTCCATCCAATCACTCACTGATCAGTCTGGCCTGTCAAAGGAAGACAGCAAAACGAAAGCTGAAATTTTAAATTTAGCATTTGAGAAATCTCTCGCAGGATGATCGTACAAACATACCGCCGTTTGAGTCTCATACAGATTCCCGTATGGAGGACATAGTGATAGACATCCCTGGGGTTGTGAAGCAGCTGAATGGGTTGAAAGTAACTAAATCGCCAGGTCCTGATGGGATTCCAATTCGGTTTTACAGAGAGTACTCTACTGCATTGGCTCCTTACTTAGCTTACATTTGTCGCGAATCTCTTGCCCAACGTAAAGACCCAAGCGACTGGAAAAAAGGGCAGGTGACGCCTGTATACAAGAAGGGAAGAAGGACGGATCCTCAAAATTACTGACCAATATCCTTAACATCGGTTTCTTGCAGGATTCTCGAACATATTCACAGTTCGAATATAATGAATTTCCTTGAGACAGAGAAGTTGCTGTCCATGCATCAGCACGGCTTTAGTAAGCATCGCTCCTGCGAAACGCAACTCCCACTTTTTTCACACGATATCTTGCGAACCATGGACGAAGGGTATCAGACGGATGTCACATTCCTTGACTTCCGGAAAGCGTTTGACTCGGTGGCCCACTGCAGACTCCTAACTAAGGTACGAGCATATGGGATTGGTTCCCAAATATGTGAGTGGTTCAAAGACTTCTTAAGTAATAGAACCCAGTACGTTATCCTCGATGGTGAGTGTTCATCGGAGGTGAGGGTATCATCTGGAGTGCCCCAGGGAAGTGTGGTAGGTCCGTTGTTGTTTTCTATCTACATAAATGATCTTTTGGATAGGGTGGATATCAATGTGCGGCTGTTTGCTGATGATGCTGTGGTGTACGGGAAGGTGTCGTCGTTGAGTGACTGTAGGAGGATACAAGATGATTTGTGATTTGCGTAAAGAATGGCAGCTAACTCTCAATATAGATAAATGTGAATTAATGCAGATGAATAGGAAAAAGTATCCCGTAATGTTTGAATACCCCATTAGTAGTGTAGCGCTTGACACAGTCACGTCGATTAAATATTTGGGCGTAACTTTGCAGAGTGATATGAAGTGGGACAAGCATGTAATGGCAGTTTTAGGGAAGGAGGATAGTCGTCTTCGGTTCATTAATATAATTTTGGGAAGATGTGGTTCATTTGTAAAGGAGACCGCTTATAAAACCCTAATACGACCTATTCTTGAGTACTGCTCGAGCGTTTGGGATCCCTATCAGGTAGGATTGAGGGAGGACATAGAAGCAATTCAGAGGCAGGCTGCTAGATTTGTTACTGGTAGGTTTGATCATCACGCGAGTGTTACGGAAATGCTTCAGGAACTCGGGTGGGAGTCTCTGGAGGAAAGGAGGGGTTCTTTTCGTGAATCGCTGCTGAGGAAATTTAGAGAACCAGCATTTGAGGCTGACTGCAGGACAATTTTACTGCCGCCAACTTATATTTCGCGGAATGACCACAAAGATAATATAAGAGAGATTAGGGCTCGTACAGAGTCATGTAGGCAGTCATTTTTCCCTCGTTCTGTTTGGGAGTGGAACATGGAGAGAAGATGCTAGTTGTGGTACGAGGTACCCTCCGCCACGCACCGTATTGTGGATTGCGGAGTATGTATGTAGATGAACATGTAGATGTAGAAAGGCATTGCACGACTGATCTGCATGCTTCTTGGTTCTAGTGGAACAGTGGAACACATCGTACACTATCAGGGATGTCGCCGTTTATTACTGCACGGGTCACGTGCATTTCTCCGCCTACCTTTGACGAATGTGTTGAAAAATGCTAGACGTCATGGTGTACGGAACGTCACTGTGGGCAGGAATGGCATCACACTGTGTTTTCGGACGAAGCCAGGTTCTGTTTCTTTGAAAATGATGGCTGCATTACGGTTCGCCGAAGACAGGTAGTGCAGCATCACAGTAACTACATTCACACAAGACATACAGCGCCAACTCGAGACCTTATGGTGTGGGGTGCTATTAGGTACAACCACAAATCATAGTTGGTGGGCGTCCAGGGCACTATGTCCTGTGTAACCTATATGAATGACATCCTGCGACCGTTAGCCGTAAGCTTTTTCCAAAAGACCCCAGACCTAATTTTTCAGCAAGACAATGCAGGACCACATGTTGCACACCAATATTCAAGAAAGGTAGTAAGAGTAATCCACTAAATTACAGGCCCATATCGTTAACGTCCCCCCCCCCCCCCCCCCCCCCCCAAGAACCATGGACCTTGCCGTTGGTGGGGTCGCTTGCGTGCCTCAGCGATACAGATAGCCGTACCGTAGGTACAACCACAACGGAGGGGTATCTGCTGAGAGGCCAGAGAAACATGTGGTTCCTGAAGAGGGGCAGCAGCCTTTTCAGTAGTTGCAAGGGCAACAGTCTGGATGACTGACTGATCTGGCCTTGTAATAATAACCGAAACGGCCTTGCTGTGCTGGTACTACGAACGGCTGAAAGCAAGGGGAAACTACGGCCGTAATTTATCCCGAGGGCATGCAGCTTTACTGTATGATTAAATGATGATGGCGTCCTCTTGGGTAAAATATTCCGGAGGTAAAATCGTCCCCCATTCGGATTTCCGGGCGGGGACTACTCAAGAGGATGTCGTTATCAGGAGAGAAAAAAAACTGGCGTTCTACGGATCGAGCGTGGAATGTCAGATCCCTTAATCGGGCAGGTAAGTCAGAAAATTTAAAAATGGAAATGGATAGGTTAAAGTTAGATATAGTGGGAATTAGTGAAGTTCGGTGGCAGGAGGAACAAGACTTTTGGTCAGGTGACTACAGGGTTATAAACACAAAATCAAATAGGGGTAATGCAGGAGTAGGTTTAATAATGAATAGGAAAATAGGAATGCGGGTAAGCTACTACAAACAGCATAGTGAACGCATTATTGTGGCCAAGATAGAAACGAAGCCCACACCTACTACAGTAGTACAAGTTTATATGCCAACTAGCTCTGCAGATGATGAAGCAATTGAAGAAATGTATGATGAAATAAAGGAAATTATTCAGATAGTGAAGGGAGACGAAAATTTAATAGTCGCGGGTAACTGGAATTCGAGTGTAGGAAAAGGAAGAGAAGGAAAACGTAGTAGTTGAATATGGATTGGGGGTAAGAAATGAAAGAGGAACCCGCCTGGTAGAATTTTGCACAGGGCACAACTTAGTCATAGCTAACACTTGGTTCAAGAATCATGAAAGAACGTTGTATACATGGAAGAACCCTGGAGATACTAAAAGGTATCAGGTAGATTATGTAATGGTAAGACAGAGATTTAGGAACCAGGTTTTAAACTGTAAGACATTTCCAGGGGCAGATGTGGACTCTGACCACAATCTATTGGTTATGATCTGTAGATTAAAACTGAAGAAACTCCAAAAAGGTGGGATTTTAAGGAGATGGGACCTGGATAAACTGAAAGAACCAGAGGTTGTACAGAGATTCAGGGAGAGCATAAGGGAACAATTGACAGGAATGGGGGAAAGAAATACAGTAGAACAAGAATAGGTACCTTTGAGGGATGAAGTAGTGAAGGCAGCAGAGTATCAAGTAGGTAAAAAGACGAGGGCTAGTAGAAATCCTTGGGTAAAAGAAGAAATATTGAATTTAATTGATGAAAGGAGAAAATATAGAAATGCAGTAAATGAAGCAGGCAAAAAGGAATACAAACGTCTCAAAAATGAGATCGACATTAAGTGCAAAATGGCTAAGCAGGGATGGCTAGAGGACAAATGTAAGGATGTAGAGGCTTATCTCACTAGGGGTAAGATAGATACTGCCAACAGGAAAATTAAAGAGACCTTTGGAGACAAGAGAACCACTTGTATGAACATCAAGAGCCAAGATGGAAAACCAGTTCTAAGCAAAGAAGGGAAAGCAGAAAGGTGGAAGGAGTATATAGAGGGTTTATACAAGGGCGATGTACTTGAGGACAATATTATGGAAATGGAAAAGGATGTAGATGAAGATGAAATGGGAGATACGATACTGCGTGAAGAGTTTGACAGAGCACTGAAAGACCTGAGTCGAAACAAGGTCCCCGGAGTAGACAACATTCCATTGGAATTACTGACGGCCTTGGGAGAGCCAGTCCTGACAAAACTCTACCATCTGGCGAGCAAGATGTATGAAACAAGCGAAATACCCTCAGACTTCAAGAAGAATATAATAATTCCAATCCCAAAGAAAGCAGGTGTTGACAGATGTGAAAATTACCGAACAATCAGTTTAATAAGTCACAGCTGAAAAATACTAACACGAATACTTTACAGACGAATGGAAAAACTAGTAGAAGCCGACCTCGCGGAAGATCAGTTTGGATTCCGTAGAAATGCTAGAACACGTGAGGCAATACTGACCTTACGACATATCTTAGAAGAAAGATTAACGAAAGGCGAACCTACGTTTCTAGCATTTGTAGACTTAGAGATAGCTTTTGACAATGTTGACTGGAATACTCTCTTTCAAATTCCAAAAGTGGCAGGGGTAAAATACACGGTGCGAAGGGCTATTTACAATTTGTACAGAAACCAGATGGCATTTATAAGAGTCTAGGGGCATGGAAGGGAAGCAGTGGTTGGCAAGGGAGTAAGACAGGTTTGTAGCCTCTCCCCCGAAACAAAAGAAAAATTCGGAGTAGGTATTAAAATCCATGGAGAAGAAATAAAATCTTTAAGGTTCCCCGCTGACATTGTAATTCTGTCAGAGACAGCAAAGGACATGGAAGAGCAGTTGAATGGAATGGACAGTGTCTTGAAAGGAGGATATAAGATGAACATCAACAAAAGCAAAACGGGGATAATGGAATGTAGTCGAATTAAGTCTGGTGATGCTGAGGGATTTAGATTAGGAAATGAGACACTTAAAGTAGTAACGGAGTTTTACTATTTGGGGAGCAAAATAACTGATGATGGTCGAAGTAGAGAGGATATAAAATGTAGACTGGCAATGGCAAGGAAAGCGTTTCTGAAGACGAGAAATTGGTTAAAATCGAGTATAGATTTAAGTGTGAGGAAGTCATTTCTGAAAGTACTTGTTTGGAGTGTATGGAAGTGAAACGTGGACGATAAATAGCTTAGACAAGATGAGAATATAAGCTGTCGAAATGTGGTGCTACAGAAGAATGCTGAAGATTAGATAGGTAGATCACATAACTAATGAGGAGGTATTGAATAGAATTGGGGAGAAGAGGAGCTTGTGACACCACTTGACTAGAAGAAGGGATCGGTTGGTAGGACATGTTCTGAGGCATCAAGGGATGACCAATTTAGTATTGGAGGGAAGCTTGGAGGGTAAAAATCGTTGAGGGAGACCAAAAGATATATACACTAAGCAGATTCAGAAGGATGTAGGTTGCAGTAGGTACTGGGAGATGAAGAAGCTTGCACAGGATAGAGTAGCATGGAGAGCTGCATCAAACCAGTCTCAGGACTGAAGACCACAACAACAACAATCGTTAACGTCGATATGCAGCAGGATTTTAGTACATATATCGTGTCCGAACATTATGAATTACCTCGAAGAAAACGGTCTATTGACACAGAGTCAACATGGGTTTAGGAAACAACGTTCTTATGAAACACAATTAGCTCTTTATTAGTATGAAGTGTTGACTGCTATTGACCGGGGATTTCAGATCGATTCCGTCTTCCTGATTTCCGGAAGGCTTTACACAAGCGGTTCGTAGTAAAATTGCGTGCTTATGGAATATCGTCTCAGTTACTTGCCTGGATTTGTGATTTCCTGTCAGAGTGGTCACAGTTCGTACTAATTGACGGAAAGTCATCGAGTACAGCAGATGTGATTTCAGGCGTTCCCCAAGGTAGTATTATAGGCCCTTTGCTGTTCCTTATCTATATAAACGATTAGGGAGACAATCTGAGCAGCCGTCTTGGGTTGTTTGCAGATACGTTGTTATTTATCGACTAATAAAGTTATCAGAAGATGGAAACAATTTGCAAAACGATTTAAAAGAGAGATCTGAATGGTGAGAAAATTGGCAGATGATCCTAAACAACGAAAAGTGTGAGGTCATCCACATGAGTGCTAAAAGGAATTCGTTGAGCTTCGGTTACACGATAAATCTGTCAAATCTAAAGGCCGTAAATTCAACTAAATACTTAGCAGTTTCAATTACGAACAACTTAAATTGGAAGGAAAACATAGAAAATGTTTGGGGAAGGCTAACCAAATACTAAGTTTTATTGGCAGGACGCTTAAAAATGTAGCGGACCTACTAAGAAGACTGCCTACACTACACTTGTCCGTCCTCTTTTAGAATACTGCTGCGCGGTGTGGGATCCTTACCAGTTAGGACTGACGGAGTGCATCGAAAAAGTTCAAAGAAAGGCAGCACGTTTTGTATCATCGCGAAATATGGGAGAGAGTGTCACAGAAATGATATAGGATTATGGCTGGAAATAATTAAAAGAAAGGCGTTTTTTGTTGCGACGGAATCTTCTCGCGAAATTCCAATCGCTAACTCTCTCCTCTGAATGCGAAAATATTTTGTTGACACTGACCTACATAGGGCGGAACGATCACCACGATAAAATAAAGGAAATCAGAGCTCGTACGGAAAGGTATAGATGTTCATTTTTTCCGCGCGCTATACGACATTGGAATAATAGAGAATTGTGAAGGTTGTTCGATGAACCCTCTGCCAGGCATTTTGAAAGGGTACAGTACCGCCCGACATTGAAAATAGGTACAACATTCTTCGTTATTCTTGTCAGAACAACATACGTATTTTTTGTAATAATAACTCAATTTCACTTGATACACGAAAGCCGAACACCAGTGTAGGAAAGAAGGACAATTTATTTATTTGATTGATCACATGTGCACTCCCACAAAATAAATCCCTACATCCAGTTTGGTGAGATCTGTGAAATGAATGAATGTATGGTCGTCTGCTAACGCAGATAGTGAATGTGCAAGATATGATCATCTTTGATACAGTCCTCTGGTCACCTTTGGTGGAACCAAAGAGATGAAATTTACCTGAGCTTTGAGCGCCTGAAATTTAGCTGACCAATACGGTAGCATGGTGCTCCCCCACCACGGCGGAGGTGCGAGATGACCTGAAGAACGGCCATGTTTCAGCATTCTGGCGCTGGATATTGTGTTGGTAAAACCTGTCTTAGGTGTGCTCCGTAAAGACAAAAGAGTGGAGAGAATGGTATGGATGTGAACCGCCTGACAGGTACTTAAATGTGATTTGCAGAGTATCCATGTAGATGTAGAACACGTGCCTTCTTGGCGTCACAGGTTATCAGCTTTTTGCCCCGGCCCACCAGATCACCAGACTTGTTACCAATCGGAAATGTGTGGAATATGGTGAAAAGACAGGTGCAGCGCTGTGACTCAGTGTCAACAACCACAGATGAACTTTGGAACCAGGTGAATGCAGCATGGATGGCTATACCACAGGGTGCCATTCGCACCTTACACGTGTCAATGCCATCACTCTTGCACAAGTTATCTGGGTCCATGGCGGACCCTATGCGTAGTAGGCAACAGAACACATGATGAACTGTGATGGCTGAAATGCTGTACATGTGTGCTAAACATACTGAAGTACATGTCGTGTGAATATGAATGTCCGATCACTAGTCGTTCAAGGTTTATGATTTTTCTGAACATGGGTGTATATTCAGTTTCCAGGGTCCCCAAATGACGGAGACGATGCCGAGGTATAGTTGATCTGACACAATTTTTTACATGAGCCAGAGCTACAAATTCATTCGGAAATAAGTTTGAAATTTTAAGCACATGCATCTTGTTCAAATGGGCTAATTGTTTAACAGTAATTCATTCAGTGTTTGAAGTATGAGGTGTTTTAAAGTATTTAATTTTTTCTTCTAAATTGTTTGTGACATCATTATGATATTCACCGATAAAGAACTTGGATGTCTCAATGACCTGATCGTTAGTTATCTTTGAGAATTTACGTAAAAACCCAAATGTGTTGTCTAAAATCTTCGCTGTCTCATATTCAGTTTTAAAGATAAACACTAGATTGTCAACAATGACATAAAAAACATTTACGTTAAATGAATCTTCTGAATTCATATCTATCACTTAATTTCTTTTATCATCATTTAATGATCTCCACATCTTTTTTGCCTATTTCCGGAAGCTCATGATCTATATAAATTGCTATGGCAAGTTGGTTAATGAATTCTCAAAGTGTCGTACCTCAACATCAATGTAGTGTTTCGAGCTTGTGGTAATTTTCTTCAGCCGGCCGCTGTGGCCGACCGGTTTTGGCGCTTCAGTCCTGAACCACGCTGCTGCTACGGTCGCAGGTTCGAATCCTGCCTCGAGCATCGATGTATGTGATGCCCTTAGGTTAGTTACGTTTTAGTAGTTCTAAGTCTAGGGGACTCATGACCTCCCATAGTGCTTAGAGCCATTTGAACCATTTTTTGAATTTTCTTCTGTAGTCCATTGGTACAAACAACACTTGAAAGATCTCACACAGTATAAAACACCTCATACCACGGACTGTCTTTCAACTGACATATTTATTTAACCTACTGATAGTTTTAACAGCAGTGGCAATTTTATCCATGCGAGTTGCAATTAGTCTTACAGCATCAGAGTGAACATTCCTTCCGGTATAGACTTGAACAGCTGCATGTACCTCACATAAGAGCATAACAAGCACACACTAAAAATTTTACAAACGATTCCACTCAAGAAAATGTGTCTGATGTACTGTCCACCCTATATCAATTTCGTTATATACTACTGGACATTAAAATGGCTACACCAAGAAAAAATGCAGATCATAAACGGGTATTCGTTGCACAAATATATTATACTAGAACTAACATGTGATTACATTTTCAAGCAATTTGGGTGTATAGATCCTGAGAAATCAGTACCCAAAAAATGGTTCAAATGGCTCTGAGCACTATGGGACTTAACATCTTAGGTCATCAGTCCCTTAGAACTTAGAACTACTTAAACCTAACTAACCTAAGGACATCACACAACAGCCAGGCCATCACGAGGCAGAGAAAATCCCTGACACCGCCGGGAATCGAACCCGGGAACCCGGGCGTGGGAAGCGAGAACTCTACCACACGACCACGAGATGCGGGCAATAAATACCCAGAACAACCACCTCTGGTCGTAATAACGGCCTTGATACGGCTGGGCATTGAGTCAAACAGAGCTTGGATGGCGTGTACAGGTACAGCTGCCCATTCAGCTTCCACACGGTACCACAGTTCATCAAGAGTAGTGACTGGCGTATTGTGACGAGCCAGTTGCTCGGCCACCATTGACCAGACGTTGTCAGTTGGTGAGAGATCTGGAGAAAGTGCTGGCCAGGGCAGCAGTCGAACATTTTCTGTATCCAGAAAGGCCCGTACACGATCGTGCATTATCCTGCTGAAATTTAGGGTTTCGCAGAGATCGAATGAAGGTTAAAGACACGGGTCGTAACACATCTGAAATGTAACGTCCACTGTTCAAAGTGCCATCAATGCGAACAAGAGGTGACCGAGACGTGTAACCAATGGCACCCCATACCATCACGCCGGGCGATGACGAATACACGCTTCCAATGTGCGTTCTCCGCGATGTCGCCAAATACGGATGCGACCATCATGATGCTGTAAACAGAACCTGGATTCATCCGAAAAACTGACGTTTTGCCATTCGTGCACCCAGTTTCGTCGTTGAGTACACCATCGCAGGCGCTCCTGTGTGTGATGCAGCGTCAAGGGTAACCGCAGCCATGGTCTCCGAGCTGATAGTCCATGCTGCTGCAAACGTCGTCGAACTGTTCGTTCAGATGGTTGTTGTCTTGCAAACGACCCCATCTGTTGACTCACGGAACGAGACGTGGCTGCACGATCTGTTACAAACATGCGGATAAGATGTCTATCATCTCTATTGTTAGTGATACGAGGCCGTTGGGATCCAGCACGGCGTTCCGTATTACCCTCCTGAACCCACCGATTCAATATTCTGCTAACAGTCATTGGATCTCGACCAACGCGAGCAGCAATGTCGCAATACGATAAACCGCAATCACGATAGGCTACAATCCGACCTTTATCAAAGTCGGAAACGTGATGGTACGCATTTCTCCTCCTTACGCGAGGCATCACAACAACGTTTCATCAGGCAACACCGGTCAACTGCTATTTGTGTATGAGAAATCGGTTGGAAACTTTCCTCATGTCAGCACGTTGTAGGTGTCGCCACCGGCGCCAGCCTTGTGTGAATGAAATGAAAAGCTAATCATTTGCATATCAGAGCATCTTCTTCCTGTCGGTTAAATTTCGCGTCTGTAGCACGTCATCTTCGTGGTGTAGCAATTTTAATGGCCAGTAGTGTGAGAACCCTGTCCGCGGCATTCAGAGATAAGTATTTAGTGCTGCACAAGTATTGAAGGAATTAAATGTGCAGTAGCAATTCCGTTTTCCTGATTACAACCTACGAACTCCAAAAACTATTCCTTCATTTCAACTTTTGCAGTTCTCGAATTTTGAAATAAATATAAACCAAGGTGAATGTTGTCTTTTCAGCGTTATTTGATTCTGGGGTTGCATCAACAATAATTGAATTATACTCCTCATTTTATCTCTGTTCCAAGCTGTCACGACCTATTACTTGAAAGAACCACACTTGAGGCTCACTGCACCCGTCCGTTACTGAGATATATGATATATGATATCCCCACAGACGAGAGCAGGCAGCCTTAGTCTTTCGTGTTTCAACACATGCTCCGTATCACATGCTCATTTACATCTGTTTGACTCCCTTACAGCATCAAGGGCAGTGCCGGAGCAACCAGTTGCAGCCGTTGGCGCGTGACGGGGGGGAAGGGGGGGGGGGGGGGAGGGCGCGGAGGGTTGGCACCAGCGGCAGGTAAAATGGCTGCAGCTGCAAGAATGGGCCCTTTCACTCCCAGTTTAAGAAGTCATATACACTAGACTTGGCCACTGTTTCTATGTTTCGATACAGTGTATCGATACGTGGAACTGTTTCAGTGTTTCGGAACGGCTGTGGTTCACTGTTTCGAAACAGTGGTGTTTCATTCCGCCCCTGTCTCGGATGACCGGACCAGATTCTATCTCGAGCCAGACACAGAAACTGTATCATTGTTTCAAAACAAGGCTGTTTCAGTCCACCTGTGCTTAGAACGGACTAATTGTATCGAAACAGTGATGTTTCATTCCGCTGTGTCGGACGAGATTCGGGCTCGGCACAGGTACTGAAACACATTTAACATACCACTTCGTGAAACACTTTCAAGAGTGTCGAAATCTTTTTGACAAGCAATAGCATGAAGCTTAAGATACCCGAAAATAAAGCTTCGTTTCTAGCTAACTGTCCTATTCCGAAATGGCTGCTTTATAAACACTAACCAAACAATAAAACAACGCAAAATATTCACATTCAAAATAATAAATATGTGAAAATCATTCAGTTCAATTACACTTTTTTTATAACATACGCTTCTCTGTTCATGTACAGTAATCACATTAAGAAACGCAAGTAAGCCTACAACATTTTGAATAAAAAAAGGTGTAGAGTGACAGTTATTAGACATACACATAAATTTGATGTAGGTATAATTGCAAGAAATCTGTTTGACATATCACTGATAGTGTAATAGTGAACGGGAAGGGCTGGGAAGCATGGTGAATTTATATAGTAACGGTTCGAAACACCTTGCAAGACAAAATTTTTTCTGTTATATTTTGTTATTTATTCGAATTATGTGGCGTTATTTGTGAGTCTATAGTCACTGTACCTATTACCCACAATGATTCTCTTTGTGTGAATGGAAATTAGCAGGGTGGGTATATTACCCATACTAACGGAATGTGGGAATCCCAGTAGCATATCCGTTGTTTCAGCAGTTTGCTTCCATCTCCAGTTCTGTTCGTGGTGGTTCTTCTGTCTTCAGCTATGGCTGTCCTCAGCCAATTGAAAAGTATTAAAGTCATACGACCGAAAGCAGCGCATTTGCTGCAGGAAATACGAAACTTCCAAGACGCCTAAGTGATAGTATCACACTTTCTGCGATATGATTAGCGCTCTCGCAACCCATTTGTGTTTATATGGACATACTTATACAGTAGACATTCTAGATGATAAAATGTTTTGGTTTATTAGATTACAAAACACAAACTGTTTCACTGTTTCGAAACAGCGTATCGAAACATTACATTGTACTGTTTCATTTGTTTCGAAACAGTTACGTGTTTCAGTTTGCCCATCTCTAATATACACTGACCGGCCAGAACATTATGAACATCCACCTACTATCGATATAAACCCGTCCACGTCACTTGCCGCAGAATGACTGCTGGTCAGACACACACACGGTGCATGTAATATTAATGAGAGTGTTGTCCATTTGTATGGGGAAGGCGTGCGATCCACTCCTTCCAAATTATGAATGTAAGTGTAGTCCAGATGTAGCTTGAATTCTAAGGAATAGTAACGGTAGCAATTGAGAGATTTATAGCAAATAAATTAAGAAACGACGGAGCAGATCCTCCTTGGTACGCAAAACGGGTCAGAACACTGTTGCAGAAACAACGAAACAAACATGCCATATTTACATAGACACAAAATCCCCAAGACTGGCGATCTTTTGCAGAAGCTCGAAATATAGTGCGGACTTCAATGCGAGATGCTTATAACAGTTTCCACAACGAAACTTGGTCTCGAAACCGGACAGAAAATCGAAAGAGATTCTGGTCGTATGTGAAGTATGTTAGCGGCAAGAAACAATCAATGCCTTCTCTGCACGATAGCAATGGAGACACTATCGAAGACAGTTCTGCCAAAGCAGAGTCACTAAACACAGCCTTCCGAAATGTCTTCACAAAAGAAGACGAAGTAAATATCCAGAATTCATATCTAGAACAGCTGCCAACATCAGTAACATAGGAGTAAATATCCTCGGAGTAGCGAAGCAACTAAAATCACTTAACAAAAGCAAGTCTTCTGGTCCAGACTGTATACCAATTAGATTTCTTTCAGAGTATCCTGATGCATTAGCTCCATGCATAACGATCATATAAAACCGTTCGCTCGACGTAAGATCCGTCCCAAAGACTGGAAAGATGCACAGGTCACGCCAATATTGAGGAAAGGTACTAGGAGTAAACCACTAAATTACAGGCCCATATCGTTAACATCGATATGCAGCAGGATTTTGGAACATGTATCGTGTTCGAATATTATGAATTACCTCGAAGAAAATGGTCTATTGACACGCAGTTAACATGGGTTTAGAAAACATCGTTCTTGTGAAACAAAACTAGCTCTTTATTAGTATGTTGTGTTGACTGCTATTGACAAGGGGTTTCAGATCGATTCCGTATTTCTGGATTTCCGGATGGCTTTTGACATTGTACCACACAAGCAGCTTGTAGTAAAATTGCGCGCTTATGTAATATCGTATCAGTTATTGGAGTGGACTTGTGATTTTCTGTCAGAGAGGTCACAGTTCGTAGTAATTGACGGAAAGTCATCGAGTAAAACAGAAGTGATTTCTGGCGTTTCCCTAGGTAGTGTTATAGGCCCTTTGCTGTTCCTTATCTATATAAACGGTTTGGGAGACAATCTGAGCAGCCGTCTTGGGTTGTTTACAGATGACGTTGTCGTTTATCGACTAATAAAGTCATCAGAGGATCAAAACAAATTGCAAAACGATTTAGAAAAGATATCTGAAAGGTGCGAAAATTGGCAGTTGACCCTAAATAACGAAAAGTGTGAGGTCATCCACATGAGTGGTAAACAGAATTCGTTAAACTTCGGTTACCCGATAAATAAGTCAAATCTGAAGGCCGTAAATTCAGCTAAATACCTAGTAATTAAAATTACGAACAACTTAAATTGGCCGGCCGTGGTGGCCGTGCGGTTCTAGTTGTTTCAGTCCGGAACCGCGGGACTGCTACGGTCGCAGGTTCGAATCCTGCCTCGGGCATGCATGTGTGTGGTGTCCTTAGGTTAGTTAGGTTTAAGTAGTTCTAAGTTCTAGGGGACTGATGACCTAAGATGTTAAGTCCCATAGTGCTCAGAGCCATTTGAACCATTTTTGAACTTAAATTGGAAGGAACACATAGCAAATGTTGTGGGGAAGGCTAACCAAAGACTGCGTTTTATTTGCAGGACACCCAGAAAATGTAACAGATCTACTAAATAGACTGCCTACAATACGCTTGTCCGTCCGCTTTTAGAATACTGCTGTGCAGTGTGGACACTTACTAGACAGGACTGACGGAGTACATCGAAAAAGTTCTAAGAAGGGCAGCACGTTTTATATTATCGCGAAATATGAGACAGAGTGTCACTGAAGTGATACAGGATTTGGGCTGGACATCATTAAAAGAAAAGCGTTTTTCGTTGCAACGGAATCTTGTCACGAAATTCCAACCAGCAACTTTCTCCTCCGAATGCGAAAATATTTTGTTGACACCGACCTACATATGGAGAAACGATCACCTCGATAAAATAAGGGAAATCAGAGGACGTACGGAAAGATATAGATGTTCGTTCTTTCCGCGCGCTGGACGAGATTGGAATATAAAACACCACAAGCACATTTGGATTTGCGTTTCTTCGTCGTACCCTGCATATCGCGATAAGTTTGTTCTGATCTTTCCTTGCAATTGAAGAATTGGTGCCCAGCCGCGACCACATTCACTTGTCGGTCGTTATAGTTAGTTAGCGAATCTACACCCTTATCATACGGAAGTTCACTCGGAGTGGCGTCTAGGCCAGGAAGAAGAAGGAGAAACATATGCAGATATGCCGTTAAGTCCGAATCAAGGTCACGCTTGTTCTGACATGTATATAAGCGAGCGAGCTCCGCGCAGCGGCTCATTCGCGCTGCTGCTGCTGCACAGGCAACTGCATTGAACGCTGCCAAGATGCCGTACAGAAGATATCGCCGCCGTTCGAAACAAACAGTCTACAAGACCATCGAGAACATCGAATTTGCTACAACAGCTGGAGACAAGAAGAATCGTATTCCAGTTAAGTCTGTCGCTGCACAAGCTCTGCTGGATGGTCCTGCTGTTTTCGTCAGTTGCAGACTTAATTTTAGTTTAGATATAAACGATTCGTTTGGTCATGGTAACGGATGGTTTACCGTAGCCATTGTTCGTGGTGGTACAGGAGTACCAAATGTTCCTGGACTTGAAAGTTTTGTTGACAGAAAAACTGCACTTCCTACTGTTGACAAAAAGTAATGTAGTTTCACAGCACCTAGTATGTTGTGAGCAGTTATGTGGGCTTCAAATTGTTGCAACCACTCGAGCCATTCCACGTCTTTTTCATTAAACTGATGAAAAGGTGGTATATCACTCGGAGCTACAGCTGTTGTAGTTTGCGCTGCATTAGTGGTTTGGCTCACCAGGAGCTGCAGTACAGTGCGTAGCAGCGAGGCATTTGCTGGGTCTGAAACTGAAACACCTGTGTTAGCTGCGTTGCATCTATCGCTTTGAGCTGAGACGCCTGAGCGGGTTGTGGGAGAGGTGGGATCCTCATATCGGAAAAGACAGATGCAATAAACAGAGAAGACAAGCAATAAAAATGAGCACACAAGCAAAGAAAATGTACGCAACGCCCACCTGAAAACACTGATTAGTAAAAGCACTATAAGAGACACTATTAAAGCAAGTAACCACACCCCTGCAAAGTAAAGGCAGTGTACGAGGGTCACTCCAAAAGAAATGCACACTATTTTTGTAAAAATACAGTTTTCATTTTGCTTGTGTGAAAGTTTTACAGTGTGTAGATACATCCTTCCCGCTTGTTTTCAAACTTAGTTCAACCTGTTCCCGTGAGTGGCGCCGTCACAGCATATCTTCAAGAAGGCTGCTACACATGACTTTCGTCAGAAGCAACGTGCTGTCATAGAATTCCTGTGCTGTGAATACGAGACAGTGGGAAACATCCGCAAGAGGTTGAAAAAGGTGTATGGAGATGCTGCTGTCGATCGCAGCACAGTTAGTCGGTGGGCAAGCAGGTTACGTGATGAAAGCGGCCAGGGCAATATTGAGGATTGTCCTCACAGCGGCAGGCCTCGTACTACACACACTCCAGACAATGTGCAGAGAGTTAACGAATTGGTGACTGCCGACAGACTCATCACAGTGAACGAATTGTCACACGATGGGATAGGGGAAGGAAGTGTTCGCAGAATACTGAAAGTGTTGGCTTTAAAAAAGGTTTGTGCCAGGTGGGTTCCCAGGATGTTGAAACAAAGATACGAGAAAAACGGTATGCAGCGAACTTTTGGAACAGCACGAGAATGGTGGAGATGAATTTCTTGGAATAACTGTGACAGGTGATGATACACGGTTCCATCATTTTTCACCAGAGACGAAGAGGCAATATATGGAGTACCATCATGCAAATTCACCCAACAAAAAAAATTTCAAAACCACACCTTCTTCTGGAAAAGTTATGGCTACGGTGCTTTTCGATTCCGAAGGACTCTTGCTTGTGGACATCATGCCAAGGGGAACCACCATAAATTCTTATGCATATGTGACTACACTGAAGAAACTTCAAGCTCGACTGAGTCGTGTTCGACCACATCGTAAAAAGCAGGATGTTTTGCTCTTGCAAGACAATGCATGGCCACATGTCAGTCAGAAAACCATGGAAGCGATCACAAAACTCGGATGGACAACACTGAAACACCCGCCTTACAGTCCTGACCTGGCTCCACGTGACTATCATCTGTTTGGGAAACTGAAAGACTCTCTTCGTGGAACAAGGTTTGAAGATGATGACTCCCTTGTGCACGATGCCAAACAGTGGCTCCAGCTGTTTGGTCCAGAATTTTACCATGCGTGTATACAGGCAGTATACAGGCAGTTGAGAGGGATGAAATTATGTGGAGAAATGTAAATATTGTTCCTAAAGGATGTATCTACACACTGTAAAACTTTCAAACAAGTAGAGTGAAAGATGGACTTTTAAAAAAATAGTGTGCATTTCTTTTGGAGTGACCCTCGTAGAACTATGGCGTCAGCAAAACATAAAATATAATCCGTGGCTGCCAGGAACTTACAACTCGCAGCCTAATGTTAAAGCCTGTCTAGTCGTTGAATATGGGGTGTCTAGGAAACCTACTTTCTTGGGTCGCTAGACAAACAATTCAAACAAATCGTATTAATGGGTATTATTACGAAAAGTAAATAACAATACTTAACTTTGATAATTACATAAATGAGTCGCAGGCGAAGGGCGACATATGAATTTAACAAGGTTCTTCAGTATAACAATCCGATTACAAGAGAAGTAATATTGTTGACGCTTCAGGTCTCTAGTCTTGAAGCTTTTCTTCGTCTGGGCCGCGGCCAGTCGGGCACGGTGCTTATGTTCTCTTCGCATAGATGCCGCTGCTGTCACGTTGTCGTCCTAGAGAGGGGTCCGTCAACGTGCAATTTACTAAAGCCGTCGGTACACGGACAGTGCTGTCGAACGTTAACGTTGAGCGTGCCAAGTTCAACGTGCTGCTGAACGCTCAGGGACGATGCCACTTGTGCATACGGTACGTGGGCCCCAACGTGGTATACGCGATCGCAACGCACTCCAGCGGCAGTTTTGGGATGTTTCTAGTTCGTAAATGACACTGCTTACTCATCAGGTGCGCTTAAAATTCCGTAAGCTCTATTAAAACGCACATTTCCTCCATTGTTCATATCCTACTCACGTTGTTCTGTATGTAATATACACAAATTAAAACTTCAGTATCGATGTACATGTTGTAAGACAAAAAGGAAAGTACGATGTCCAATTAATAAAGACACAGGCTTATAAAAGTTCCATTGCAAACAGTGTGACACTAATTTACAATAGTTCTCCACATAAGATAAACGCTATTTTATCTTTTCCACGTTTTAGTAAAACCCTAAAGTCATTCTTACTTGAACACTGTTCCTACCAAGTAGCAGAATCTTTACAACATGTAAATTACGAACTCAAAAGAAAAAGGAAGAAAATATCTTTATACAAGTAGCGCAAGCTGTCCTGTAGATTAAGGCAACCGAACAAACTCACTCCTCAAAAAAAGCTGAACTTATACTTACATAACATCAAAGATTGTAGTATATGCTTACATTAAACTAATAACAAAGCATCAGAACCTATTATATATGCGAATGTTAGGAAAAAAATATTTAGACTTCGCGAGTTGCGAACCATCATTAGATTACGTATCAATGCTACTCACCACACTCTAGTGACAACTATTCATTTATGGCCATTCTAAGATCTTCCCACTTGCTAAATGCTTTAATCGTATTTTATTATAAAAGTACAGCGACCAGCCACTTTTTAATGCGTTTTATTTATGCCAAAAAAGTGGCTGGTCGCTCTATTTTTCGAAGAAAATATCATTATCCACAGGGCTCAACAGTCTAAATAAAATGGACAAATTGCTTTAATCGTAGCTGTGTTACTATCTGAAATTTAATTATAACGAATCGTACCAAGAACAATGTGTTTTTGGTGGATCCTCAGTGTGTCGCTACCTTCAAATAGCATACTCTCATAATACGCAAGTCACAATAATTCTCTTGCCACGAATACGATGTCTCTCATTATTTTATTGCAAAGAATCTCCCAGTTAACAACGGGTTTTCGAGTGATTCTCAATTTGCTGGTGCTCAGGAACGACATATATATGTATAGGCTTGAACTGAATGCCAATATGGCGCCTCACAGCTCAATGCTGAAGGAAGATGGCGTGCATGTGACGTAGGGGGCGTTGTGCCATCTCATTGGTCAACGCTCAGAAGCACGCTCAGAATATCTGACATGCCAAATATTGCTCTGCACGTTCGGAAAGACGCCCGAACGTACCATTCCACGCCATGACGTCTGAAGGTCGGCACGAACAACGCTTAACGTTCGGATGCACTGTCCATGTGCCGACGGCTTTACGTCTTCTTCACAGCCCTCTCTGCTCACTCGTTCCCGACTGGCGTGATGGCTCTTGACTTTACGCCGTAACAGTATTCTTCCTCCGAGAGCAAAAGATCCCTGGTGCCAACTTGAGTCTGGCCGTCGGAGACGCCGGTACCCATCCACGCAACCATCGCCTCAGTGTGAATTTTTTAGACGAACGGCCACTAGCTCTTCTGCAGTTTTACGCCATTTTGCTTCCTCCGTCTCTCGGACGTGACTCTCCAGCAAGCAAACGGAGTGGACACTGGCCTTCTTTCCCGACCTGCTCGCTATTTCTCTGAGGGGCTCCATTACTAGTGTAACATTGGATCTTCCACTGAAAGGCAATTCCATCCTCTGAACTTGCACAGATCTCTCAGGAAGATGGGTCACAGTACCATCAGACGAGGCTGGCTCAGATGTCCTTTCCGCAATAGCCAGTATCTCCAACTTCTTTTTAAGACGCAAGTGGCAGCCGTAGACCCTGTACCCACTTTCAACTTGGGCCCAGAGATTCGCGACCTTTCCACTTTTCCTGCGCCGACTGTCCATGAAGTGCGCATCGGTAGTCGCAGCAGCATCAGGGATCTCAGGCGACGCTATAGGCACCAGTGGCACCAAAACATAATGTCTCATTTCGCCAAGCAGCACTGCAGCCAAGGGTAGCAGCTCGAAGTCTGTTGACGGTGGCTTCCAGCTTCCAGCTGTTTAAAAAATGGTTCAAATGGCCCTGAGCACTATGGGACTTATCTGAGGTCATCAGTCCCCTAGACTTAGAACTACTTAAACCTAACTAACCTAAGGACATCACACACAACCATGCCAGAGGCAGGATTCGAACCTGCGGCCGTAGTAGTCGCGCTGTTCCGGACTGGAACCGCTGGAGAACCGCTCGGCCACCGCGGCCGGCCCCAGCTGTTTAACGACAGCGGCTAATTCCTTCCACATCTGTGCACAACAGGCGCAGTCTCTATCCGTCATTAACCAAATTTCGTCTGCACTACAGCAAATGTAACACTAGTTCAAGAAGTTCAACTCAGTCTACACGAACGATCGAAAAAATGCACAAAATCTTAACAAGGAAATATATAGCGTTACTGAAAACCGGTACTTCGGAAGTAAGAGTGATTCCAGGTGTGCCGCAGGGGAGTGTCGTAGGACCGTTGCAATTCACAATATATATAAATGACCTTGTGGATAACATCAGAAGTTCACTGAGGCTTTTTGTGGATGATACTGTAGTATATCGAGAGGTTGTAACAATGGAAAATTGTACTAAGATGCAGCAGGATCTGCAACGCATAGACCCATGGTGCAGGCAATGGCAATTGAATCTCAATGTAGACACGTGTAATGTGTTGCGAATACATAGAAAGAAAGATCCTTTATTATTTAGCTACAATATAACAGGTCAGCAACTGGAAGCTGTTAATTCCATAAATTATCTGGGAGTAGGCATTAGGAGTGATTTAAAATGGAATGACCACATAAAAATTCATCGTCGGTAAAGCAGATGACAGACTGAGATTCATTGGAAGAATCCTAAGGAAATGCAGACAGAATACAAAGGAAGTAGGTTACAGTACACTTGTTCGCCCACTGCTTGAATACCGCTGACCGGTGTGGGATCTCTACCAGATAGGGTTGACAGAAGAGATAGAAAAGATCCAACGGAGAGCAGCGCACTTCGTTACAGATCATTTGGTAATCGCTAAAGCGCTACGGAGATGATAGCTAGACTCCGGTGGAAGACTCTGCAAGAGAGACGCTCAGTAGCTCGGAACGGGTTTTTGTTGAAGTTTGGAGAACATACCTTCACTGAAGAGTCAAGCAGTATATTGCACCCTCCTACGCATCTCTCGCGAAGAGACCACGAGGATAAAGTCAGAGAGATTAGAGCCCACACAGAGGCATACCGACAATCTTTCTTTCCACGAATAAAACGAGACTGGTATAGAAGGGAGAACCGATAGAGGTACTCAAGGTACCCTCCGCTTGCGGTGTATAGATGTAGATGTAGATGTAGATATAGATGAATAAAAAGCTAGTCTTCATTTTTACTCAGAAGCACGTAAGAATAGCTCTAAACTAAACGGTGTGTACCAACTGCGTACAAACGAAAAGCTGCTACTTCTGCTCTGACACCGGGGCTTTGTTTGACCACAATGAAGCGTCTTACGAATGGATTGTTGCAGCGTTGTTCTCGCTTCAAAGGCAGAAAAATAATGAACGCTTGATACGGGTCTTTATGATTCGGTTAGGCTCATTTATCAGTACTGTGGCACGGGGATTGCAATGTGTACCAGAACAGTAGACACTCACCCGCAAAAAGTTTCTTACATAACTTTATTTTTTCGAGTTAACAATTAAAACTTTATTGCTACCCTAGATAGAATGGTGTAATACAGATCGCCGCAGATAACCGGGGGAATTTAAAATAACTGAAAAAAAGAGTGGATGTTACAAAGTTTTAATTCAAAATGTTGCAACGAAATTGGAATTCAAAATGACTGGAAATTGTATCAATTTTTGGAAATCACATCAGTCGGATGCTGTACATTTGGCCGCATTCAGTAAGTCATTGCTCTAGCTTTTGCCTTGCGCTACGCATTGCGGTCAGCTGAAACTGAAGAGGGTTCCGTGAAGTTCTGCTTATCTACATAGCAACTTAACTGAAAGTGGACTTCATCAGTATCCAAAGGTTTAGTGATATGAAGACACTTTAACATCCATATTCGTTCATCGCAGGTCCGTTAGATGTTGATGTGGGGGATGAATGTCTCCTTTCACCGACAATTCGACAGTTACAAATTTGGAGTAACTGAAAATATAAGAGTGCGAAGCGACAAAAGGACTGACGCGAACAGGTTGTCGAACGTTTGAATTTTGAGAGAAAATTACAGAAGGAGAATACACGCTAACAAAAGACTGTAGCAGTGGGCCTCAATTACAGGGACCCCTTCCGTGTGAATCACCATACTCATCACTCAAGTTCGTTAAATAAAGAGGGGTCTAAAAAAATGTATCCACTGTTTAAAAGTCCATAACTGGCAAACCAATTGATGCAGTTGTCTCATCTTTGGTAGTGTAACAGTTTGTAGTTCCGGAAATCGCCACACAAGCGTTGTATTGCGTTGTTTTGTTTTGTCAGATGACAGTCGCCAGATAGTCAGTGTTTTGTTCTTAGTTGCACCTAGTTACTCGAGTAAACATGGCTGGCGCAAGGCTTACATTCGATGAAAGGAAATCAGTGTTATTTTAAGTACGAAAACATTAATGAGGTTCAAAGGCAATGGCTAAATGAGAATCAAACAGAGCCACCGACACGTTTAACGATTCGTAGCATTCGAGACAAATCTGAAGCCGAAGGCTGTGTTAAACATGTACACAAACAACGATCTGGACGACCTGTAACAGTAACAAGTCCAGCTAACTCCCGTCGTGTGTTACAACAATTCACTCGCTCCCCACAGAAGTCTGTGAGACAGTGTGTCCGTGAAACTGGAGTGAGTCGCTCAAGTGTTCGGCGAATTTTGAAGACAGCAAAGTGGAAGTGCTACATCCCACGATTGCTACACGCAATGAACGAGGGCGACCCAAATCGTAGAATGGAGTACTGCGAGTGGTTTACAAACATGGTGCGCAACGATGAAGAGTTTGCAGAGATGATTGTGTGGTCTGATGAGGCACAGTTCAAATTCAATAGTACAGTAAATCGCCTCAATTGCATCTACTGGGCCGCCGAAAATCCGACAGGCCATGTAGACAAAGCCGTGAAAATGCCAGGACTAAATGTGTGGTATGGGCTGTCTTACCGGGGCTTGATTGGGCCATTCTCCTTTGACGGCACAGTTACCGATGACGTGTACCTTCAGAAGCTTCAGACATCCATTTTACCTGCCATCCCAGACTTGTATGGAGACGGAAGAGGTTACTTTCAACAAGATGGTGCTCCAGACCACTACCAAAATCGTGTTAGGGCGTATCTCGACGAAAATCTACCAGGAAGATGGATAGGACGTAGAGGTGCTGTGGAGTATCCACCACGTTCCCCAGACCTAACTCCTCTGGACTTTTACCTGTGAGGAACACTAAAGGAAGTCGTTTATCGACAAAAGCCACGCACATTGGATGTTCGAGAATCCATCGTATATTCATGTGCAAATATCCAACTGAACACGTTGCAGTCAGTAGTTCGTGCTGCAGTTCGGCGGCATCGTTTGTGTGTGGATGTCAGTGGTGACCATTTCGAACCCCTACAGTGATATCTTTAAGTTGGACTTTAAGCTACACTTTCACCACAAATGAGAAAACCCCGTCAATTAGTTTGCAAGTTATGGACTTCAAACAGTGGATACATTTATTTGGACCCCTCTGTATAAGTAGAGTGGCGGAAAAAATCGCAACACCAAAAAATAATTCGTGTGGCGTAATGAAATTTCGTGAATAGACTTGCCTAAGTAAAATATGTATGTGATTAATATTGCAAGATCACAGGTTAATGTAAACAAGAGCTAAGCCATTGCAGATGTGAAAGGCTGGTACATTAATAACCGGTGTAACTGCCAGAACGTTGAATATAAGCATACAATCGTGCGTGCATTTTGTTATATAGGTGCGGGACGTCAGTTTTTGTGTTCCCTGCCGGCCGCGGTGGTCTCGCGGTTCTAGGCGCGCAGTCCGGAACCGTGCGACTGCTACGGTCGCAGGTTCGAATCCTGCCTCGGGCATGGATGTGTGTGATGTCCTTAGGTTAGTTAGGTTTAAGTAGTTCTAAGTTCTAGGGGACTAATGACCACAGCAGTTGAGTCCCATAGTGCTCAGAACCATTTGAACCATTTTGTTCCCTGCCTGTTGCACTTAGTCGGCCAAAAAATGGAGGATTAATGCTAGTTGTGGGTGACGCTGGAGTTGTCGTCTGATGATTTCCCGTATGTGCTGGATTGTAGACAGATTCGGTGATCGAGCAGGCCAAGGCAACATGTCGACACTACGTGGCGTATGTTGGGGTGCAACAGGGGTAAGTGGGCCACAGGTATCTACACTCCTGGAAATGGAAAAAAGAACACATTGACACCGGTGTGTCAGACCCACCATACTTGCTCCGGACACTGCGAGAGGGCTGTACAAGCAATGATCACACGCACGGCACAGCGGACACACCAGGAACCGCGGTGTTGGCCGTCGAATGGCGCTAGCTGCGCAGCATTTGTGCACCGCCGCCGTCAGTGTCAGCCAGTTTGCCGTGGCATACGGAGCTCCATCGCAGTCTTTAACACTGGAAGCAAGCCGCGACAGCGTGGACGTGAACCGTATGTGCAGTTGACGGACTTCGAGCGAGGGCGTATAGTGGGCATGCGGGAGGCCGGGTGGACGTACCGCCGAATTGCTCAACACGTGGGGCGTGAGGTCTCCACAGTACATCGATGTTGTCGCCAGTGGTCGGCGGAAGGTGCACGTGCCCGTCGACCTGGGACGGGACCGCAGCGACTCACGGATGCACGCCAAGACCGTAGGATCCTACGCAGTGCCGTAGGGGACCGCACCGCCACTTCCCAGCACATTAGGGACACTGTTGCTCCTGGGGTATCGGCGAGGACCATTCGCAACCGTCTCCATGAAGCTGGGCTACGGTCCCGCACACCGTTAGGCCGTCTTCCGCTCACGCCCCAACATCGTGCAGCCCGCCTCTAGTGGTGTCGCGACAGGCGTGAATGGAGGGACGAATGGAGACGTGTCGTCTTCAGCGATGAGAGTCGCTTCTGCCTTGGTGCCAATGATGGTCGTATGCGTGTTTGGCGCCGTGCAGGTGAGCGCCACAATCAGGACTGCATACGACCGAGGCACACAGGGCCAACACCCGGCATCATGGTGTGGGGAGCGATCTCCTACACTGGCCGTACACCTCTGGTGATCGTCGAGAGGACACTGAATAGTGCACGGTACATCCAAACCGTCATCGAACCCATCGTTCTACCATTCCTAGACCGGCAAGGGAACTTGCTGTTCCAACAGGACATTGCACGTCCGCATGTATCCCGTGCCACCCAAAGTGCTCTAGAAGGTGTAAGTCAGCTACCCTGGCCAGCAAGATCTCCGGATCTGTCCCCCATTGAGCATGTTTGGGACTGGATGAAGCGTCGTCTTACGCGGTCTGCACGTCCAGCACGAACGCTGGTCCATCTGAGGCGCTAGGTGGAAATGGCATGGCAAGCCGTTCCACAGGACTACATCCAGCATCTCTACGATTGTCTCCATGGGAGAATAGCAGCCTGCATTGCTGCGAAAGGTGGATATACACTGTACTAGTGCCGACATTGTGCATGCTCTGTTGCCTGTGTCTATGTTCCTGTGGTTCTGTCAGTGTTATCATGTGATGTATCTGACCCCAGGAATGTGTCAATAAAGTTTCCCCTTCCTGGGACAATGAATTCACGGTGTTCTTATTTCAATTTCCAGGAGTGTACATCTACATCTACATCCATACTCCACAAGCCACCTGACGGTGTGTGGCGGAGGGTACCTTGACTACCTCTATCGGTTCTCCCTTCTGTTCCAGCCTCGTATTGTTCATGGAAGGAAAGATTGTCGGTATGCCTCTGTGTGGGCTCTAATCTCTCTCATTTTATCCTCATGGTCTCTTCGCGAGATATATGAAGGAGGGAGCAATATACTGCTTGACTCCGCGGTGAAGGTATGTTCTCCAAACTTCAACAAAAGCCCGTACCGAGCTACTGAGCGTCTCTCTTGCAGAGTCTTCCACTGGACACTATCTATCATCTCCGCAACGGTTTCGCGATAACTAAACGATCCTGTAACGAAGCGCGCTGCTCTCCGTTGCATCTTCTCTCTCTCTCTCTCTCTCTCTCTCTCTCTCTCTCTCTCTCTCTCTCTCTCTCTCTCTCTCTGGTACAGATCCCACACTGCTGAGCAGTATTCAAGCAGTGGGCGAACAAGTGTACTGTAACCTACTTCCTTTGTTTTCCGATTGCATTTCCTTTGGATTCTTCCAATGAATCTCAGTCTGGCATCTGCTTTACGACAATTAATTTTATATGGTCATTCCATTTTAGATCACTCTTATTGCATACTACCAGGTAATTTATGGAATTAACTGCTTCTAGTTGCTGACCTGCTATATTGTGGCTAGATGATAAAGGATCTTTTTTTTTTCTATGTTTCCGCGCCACATTACACTTGTTTACATTGAGATTCAATTGCCATTCCCTGCACCGTGCGTCAATTCGTTGCAGATCCTCCTGCATTTCAGTACAATTTTCCATTGTTACAACCTCTCGATATACTACAGCATCATCCCCAAAAAGCCTCAGTGAACTTCCCATGTTATCCACAAGGTCATTTATGTATATTGTGAATAGCAACTGTCCTATGACACTCCCCTGCGGCACACCTGAAATCACTCTTACTTCGGAAGACTTCTCTCCACTGATAATGACATTCTGCGTTCTGTTATCTAGGAACTCTTCAATCCAATCACACAATTGGTGTGATAGTTCGTATGCTCTTACTTTGTTCATTAAACGACTGTGGGGAACTGTAACAAACGCTTTACGGAAGTCAAGAAAAAGCATCTACCTGTGAACCTGTGTCAATGGCCCTCTGAGTCTCGTGGACGAATAGCGCAAGCTGGGTTTCACACGATCGTCTTTTTCGAAACCCATGCTGATTCCTACAGAGTAGATTTCTAGTCTCCAGAAAAGTTATTATACTCGAACATAATACGTGTTCCAAAATTCTACAACTGATCGACGTTAGAGATAGTAGGTCTATAGTTCTGCTCATCTGTTCGGGGTCCCTTCTTGAAAACGGGGATGATCTGTGCCCTTTTCCAATCTTTTGGAACGCTACGCTCTTCTAGATACCTACGAAACACCGCTGCAAGAAGGGGGCCCAGTTCCTTAGCGTACTGTGTGTAAAATCGAACTGGTATCCCATCGGGTCCAGCGGCCTTTCCTCTTTTGAGCGATTTTAATTGTTTTTCTATCCCTCTGTCATCTATTTTGATACCTTCCATTTTGTCACATGTGCGACAATCTAGAGAAGGAACTAAAGTGTAGTCTTCTTCTATGAAACAGCTTTGGAAAAAGACATTTAGTATTTCAGCCTTTAGTCTGTCATCCTCTGTTTCAGTACCATTTTGATCACTGAGTGTCTGGACATTTTGTTATGATCCACCTACCGCTTGGCATAAGACCAAAATTTCTTACGATTCTCTGCAAAGTCAGTACAATTTTGGTTTGTCTGAAAGGCTTTGGCTTAGTTTATGTTTTCTAGTGGAAAACACCCCCTGCAATGGTGGTGATAAAAGGCAGCACAATAAGTCGCATCATCAGACTGACATACAAATTTTCAGTCAGAGTGCGTGGGGTAACCACAAGAGGGCTCCGACTGTCGTAAGAAATCGCACCCCAGACCATAACTTCTGACGTAGGTCTGGTGTGTCTAGCACGCAGAGAAGTCGGATGCAGGCCCCCTCCTACCCAACAGGCACTCATCACTGGCACCAAGGTGAACCTTTTTGGTCAGAAAACACAACTGTTGTGTTCTGCGTAGTCAGTGCGTACTCAACTTTCCCACAAGAGCGCGCCCCGCTAAGCACAACAGCGCAGGCGCAGCGCTCGTCCGTCTCCGCACTACGAGATGGCGCTGTCTTGGAGACGGACCAAATTCCGCTTCCGCCGATCAGCGTATTAATATGTAACGCAGCCAATGAGATTGCTGCTAACGTAGAACCTTTTCTCCTCGCGGATCACACTCGCGCAGTGATACCTGAACGCGTGACGTATTATAGCGAGTGTACAGACCTCCGATTAGTCAGTCTGCATTTGTCTGCATCAGTCTGCATTAGTCTGTACCAGTCTATAGTCAAGTTTCAGTCTGCGCCTAATAAGATTATAATATTCCTGTACATAGTCATGAAGAGAAATGTATAGACACTTTGTCAAGTATCAGAGATTTGTGAGAATAAGATTAACCTACCAAGACCAAAGGAACTTCAGATTGTCAATTGTAAACAGCATCCAGAATCAAGTTACGTAATAGCTATGCTTTTTATTATTTTAATAAATGTGTGTGAAAATTAATCGAGTTCTCTTTAAAGTTGGTCACCGTCAATCTGCTAGTCTAAGCGTGCAAGTGGCATTTCTACCGTCTGACCTAACGGCAGAAGATAAACACGCCACGATAAGACCATGAGACATATTGCTGACACTCGCGTACTTCGTTAGAGCGTCAAGTCAAATAATCTGATGGTGTGTGTACCGAAGGTCTTACAGTACGCACACCACACTTTGTCACCTTAAATGCATTCTTGACTGACAACAACTCGCCACATCTGATCTCAGAAGTAACTAATACTCACAACCGTTACAGCGTGTACTTAAAGCAAACCTAATTTTCATCTTCATAATGGTGCTACTAACACTCGCTAGGATAGCCGAGAGCGGTAACGTGCTGCTTCCTGGACTCGGGTAGGCGCGCCGGCCCCAGATCCAATACGCCCGGCGTATTAACGACGACGGCCGGTGTGCCAGCCGTCCTGGATGTGGTTTTTAGGCGGTTTTCCACATACTCCTAGGTGAATACTGGGCTGGTCCCCACGTCCCGCCTCAGTTACACGACTCGTGGACATTTGAAACACATTCACATTATTTTACGATTTACACTAGACGCAGACATCTGGGGTACACAAATTTTGTCCCAGGGGGTATGGGGTGGCGGCAGGCAGGGCATCCGGCCACCCCTTAAAATTAACCATGCCAAATCCGTACTTAACCCCGCCGACCCTTCGCCCCATGCGGGATAAAGGCGATAGCAAAAGAAGAAGAAGAAGAAGAAGAAGAAGAAGAATGGTGCTACTGCCGCCCCTCTTACGTGACTGGCGTGAAATCGGAATAGACCACATGTTTCAGATGTAGAAACACGCCTACCAACGTTTGTTTATGTCCCACAACTACTTCTTGGTGATTCGATTTTTTTCCGTCATTCTATCAGTGTGAAGAAAATTATGAACTTTTTAGTGAATTTGCGCGTACTGTGCTCATCAGGTATCAGGCAGATTTCAAACAGTTCACGGTTAAAAGGAACATGCAAAAAACCACGCCACGAATGTTAATTATATGTTGAGTAACGAAACGTTATTCACTTATGTCAGTTTTAAATTAAAATAAATATTTCTTTTCTTTTCGTTTTCTTGTTCATTTCATTCCCCTTCAGGGGTTAGCTGACAGGAGCACTGTGGCTGCTCTTCAGTCACACAGGTCTGAAACATACGAAGATGGTTACAACTTTAAAAAGGTGATAGAAACTGAAGAAAACGTAGATTGGTCACAGTTATGTAATGATAAAGTCTTGAAGGGTCATTCTCTTGTGGTTGATGAACTTTTGGTGGTGGAATTCTTCAGCAATTGCGACGACAGCTTCAGGTAAAGAGCGTGGCGGGGTTGGTTGGGTTGGGTTGTTTTGGGGAAGGAGACAAGACGGCTAGGTCATCGGTCTCATCGGATTAGGGAAGGACGGGGAAGGAAGTCGGCCGTGCCCTTTCAAAGGCACCATCCCGGCATTTGCCTGCAGCGATTTAGGGAAATCACGGAAAACCAAAATCAGGATGGCCGGACGCGGGAGTGGTGGGAGTGGAATGTCACGAGTGAATGAAGGTATTGTGTATGAATAAGGACCTGGCTTTGGAACAGATGTTGTGGGTCTACGTTGGTACGTGAAGGTGTCGAGGTTTGGGAAAAGGTAATGCTGTAGATTGAAAATTGGGTTCAGTAGTGTAGGACGTGCTGCACAAGGTTGATTAAATGTGAGGTTATGCACTGATATCAGGTCGTGAGAATAGTAAATTTGAGTGATTTTAAGAACATATTCGGCGGCATTTAACTTCTAAACATTCATGGTGGTGTCTGATGGTACTATATCGTGTCTCCCTACCACTTTCGCGCAACGACGCTCTGAGCGTGTTTTTTTAGGGAATTAACTAGTTTGAACCTGGGACCTGTTGCTGGTAAGGAGACGCCAGACCACACATGACATGTAGAATTCAGAAGAGTTCAGTGAGACTAGCGATGATATAACCAAATACTAAATGATCTCAGCGTCAGCTCCACTGCACTCCCTGTAAAAGAATCTTAATACTAACTAAATTTAGTGGAAAGGGTTCAAAGCTTTCCTATTTTTAGTTAGCTGGTAAAATAACGTCGAAAAAGCAGTTAAGTTTACCATTGATAATTTTATTCTACTCTTAAAACATCGTTTATAAATTGCACTGTTGATAAAAGGAAATGTTTTAATACAGGATAGTAAAAACCAACTGCGTTCAACAAAAATGTGAATGAATATTCCCTAAATGGGTTTCCAAGTTCTACAATCGATCGAAGGGTGACCTATGCCATATCACATCTATAATCTAGGTTTAATTTAAGTTTCACAAAAGAGAAAACTATCAAAATGGTCTACAGTGACCCTCAATTATCTTTAATAACTTATGTAACTTGTCGTAAATTACAGTGGCTGATGTGGCTTCTCAATAATTATATAAAAGAAAAATCATCGCGTTTCAGATCTTTACTTCAAGTGGCAAATGTGAACACCATGAGTTTTAATTAACGATCACCATTAGTATTACGCAAAAAGGGGGTGTAACAGATGAGTCTTCTGCAGTTCTGAGTGAAGCCTTATGCGCTCAGAAATGCGGCATCGCGTGCGATCATTACCTTGTCGGTGTTTAAGCAGCGTCAGGGCGGCAGCGGCCGGCGCAGCAGCCATCCAGCTCGCCGTCTCGGAACCAACTCTACTCTAACTTCTCGTTACTACAATTCACCGAATTTGGTTTAAAAAAACTATCTGGCTGTGTTTTCATCTGACCAATCAGGGTCTCAATGTTAACCTTTAGCTCCGCCTACAAAAATTCTGTCTATCCAATGAGAAACGTTATACTTTTCGTGGTGGGGCAATGTTTTTAAAGTTTGCAACATAACAGAGAAACTAAAAAGTCTCACGCTAAAACCTGCAGCTGGTGTGGTCCTTTTAGTGTTATCGTGAGATCTATACTGTTCTTCTGGAGGGCTCTATCTTTTAACATGGGCTGGAGGATTGTCCTAATGTAACAGAAACGCGAAAAAGTCTCACGCTAAAACTTGCGGGTGGTAGTGGCCCTTTTTGTGTTATCGTAAGATCTATACTGTTTTTCTGGAGGGCTCTAGCTTTTAACATGGGCTGGGGGTGATCCTTGACGTACCTGAGACGCGAAAAAGCCTCACGCTAAAACGTGCGGGTTGTATAGTCGTACAGGTAGGCTCGCCGCGTGGGTGCCCAGCCCCTCCCTTATCTAGCTTAACACGGTTCTGCTCTCGGCTTCTGTCCTCGTTTCTCCCCTCGGAACTGCGTCTGCCTCACGGTGGGAAGGTACGACATGCATTTAGGCATTCTTGTGTTAGTCTGTGGTATTCCATTTGCTCACTCGTTACTCGTAATACTTTGGTTAATTTAATGTCACGATTTATTCGGAGCTATGTGACATACTAGTAGATTTGCTTATTATGTCAGGGTTTTCATGTAAGGTGTTGGATTTGCCTGACGCCTTACAAACTGCAACATGGAGCAGGCAGCTAAGGTCTGGGATCGTTCAAAAGGATGAAGGATCTGAACGACAGATAAAGTCTTCAGTGGCAGGAATGTGATAAAGGGAGTTGTTAGAGTGCAAGTGGTGTATCATTTCGGCGAATGGGGACAGGAAATTCAGTCTTAGTCACAGGAGCTTTGCACTTACTTTTATGGGAATAGGTGAAATCGCATTATTCTAGATGTTACAGAAAGCTGGAGATAGAAAGTTGGAGCACTGTTTTAAAAGGATCCGTAGTGGAGACAGGTTGGATTGTTTTCGCAATGTTGTATTAAGTAGTCATTGTAGATAAGGTAGAGTTGGGATCAGTATGCTTGAGTTTGGGAATAGGAGGGAACAACACAGACACGAGAGTTGTACAGGTGGACGCAAAGGGTGATAAGGTGGTCAGTCGTAATTGGGGATTTCATGAAGATGCGGACGATGGATGAGGGGCTGGAGTTGTTGCAGATGCGAAGGGCTTTTCTTATCGGAGAGTCAGGGTTGGAAGTGAGCTGCTCTCCAACTCCTCTTCTTTGATCAAGCCCTTTGATCACAGTAGTTAGTGAAGATGGCATGCAGGACGACTAAGATAGTCTGGGCCGTGGGGGACCAATTGGTAGCAAAGTAACATGGGGGCAAACGTTTATAGTACGGGATTTCTGCATCTGGATTCACTAAAATTCGGGACTTGTGGACTTGCTGATAACGGAATCTTTGCGAGGTATGATATGAGAAATGTTTGGGTTCGGAAGGTGCTTTTCGATTCCCAAGGATAGGATATTAGGGTTTACTAATTTAGTGTCAGAGTGGGATAAGAAGAAGGATACGTTGGATTACATGTTTTGGGGATAATGGCAGAGGAGACTACGGATTATAGGGTTTAGCAATTATTTTTTCTTTTTGTTTTTCTTCAGGATGTGGTTGAGCATGAGTACTGGGTAGTTTCTGGGAAGTTTGTCGGGATAAGTTGTTGGAGGCTGTTGGGTGGTTTGCTGGTTTGGGATTTATTATGGTGGGACTTTTCGCCTGGAGCATTGTCCTGCCGGTAAGATGATAGTGGTGGTAGAGTCGACGTAGATGCTGGCGCTGTTAACATTGCAGGATATGGAGCTGGTGCAGCTAAGGCTGGCGAACGTGAGTTTGTTGCTCCTGCTGGCTGATGCTGTTCATGTAGTGTAGGCCGTAAGAGTTGATTGATGCGGTTGCATATGCTGAAACTGAAAGGTGTTGTAAGTGTGATGACTCAGAAACTGGTGGAAAAACGGGAGAATTGCCCTAACGGCAAGGTATGCACGAAATGTGGGAGGAACGGAAGAACATATGAGGACATTTAATATAACGGACGACGAAAATGTTTCCTTGCGAATGTCGTACAGTCCAGAATAGGTAGAACTGTGCCATTCAGGCAAAATCGCTATGAGCACTGAGGCAATTATTCCACCGAGGCATCAGGTTGAATACATCCGTTAGGTATATATATATATATATATATATATATATATATATATATATATATATATATATATATATATGGCTCTGAGCACTATGGGACTTAACTTCTGAGGTCATCAGTCCCCTAGAACTTAGAACTACTTAAACCTAACTAACCTAAGGACATCACACACATCCATGCCCGAAGCAGGATTCGTGCCTGCGACCGTAGCGGTAGCGCAGCTCCAGACTGTAGCGCCTGGAACCGCCCGGCCACTTCAGCCGGCTCCGTTCGGTAAAACACATTGTCCAGCTGCATGAAGAAGTCTGTAACTGTCTGCTGCACATCTCAGTCCGACAGGAACCGGCGACCCTTCAAGGCCTTTATAACGGACGGAAGCCGTGATAACCGCATGGGGAATACTAAGGACACTAGGGCGGATGCTTGAGTGTCTCACATTCGAATTGGCGTAACTTTTTCGTTACGACATTTTACGATATGGGAACCTGCGTTATCAAGAACTTGGCGCACCATTTCACAACGGTCGTTTCCGACAGACATGCCACTTCGTTTTGTGACGGATGTCTACCAGTGTTTGCCCTTCGGCACCAGAGAAGAGAATAACAGCACGTTGGTCCTGTTTGGGCGTATTTGGTAATAACAGTGCTATAGTTCATGTTCCCGCATTAGCCGCAGCACGTCGAAAAGACACAAATACCACACTAACCCTTTGACTGTGTGTCGATGGTTTTATACCAGCATCGGAGTCGCGCTACTTTGCATATATACGGCAGCAGCGCCCTCAAATGGAAACTTTTTGATTGTCCCACATAGGTTATCAAGTACTACATAGCTGTAGGAATGAAGGACGCCCATAGAGCGCCGGGGGATGGACCTAAACCTGGGGGTAGGAAGAATTTTTAAAATTTTGAAAGACGAATGGTGACTTGTAAGCAGCCATAAAAAGTTCCAGTTTCGACACTATTAAAACCTACTATTTCTTGGAAGAAAAACATCTGACTGTAATACATTTCCTCCATTCACTAAGAGCTGGGAAAGGGGGGGGGGGCGGTCCTGCTTGCTGCTTCCCCAGGTATGGGCGCCCTTGGAAAGAGTAGAGTAAATTTGTGATAGATGACCGTCGGTGTGGTGGATGTAGGATTGTCCAGCGATGAAGGTGAAGGAAACCAACAGTAAGACGAAAACAGGGTATGATGGGAGCGATTCGTAGAGCGGCGACTGCAACGTCACAGGCGTATAGCAGAGGTGGCTGTCCGAACAGCGGCAATAACGATGAGGACGGCGACGCCTCACGGCAACGGCAGAAAGGAGGCGTAGAATATAGAGACGGCTCGGGGAGATGGAGGCGGCGACAAAAGTATTCCCGTCTTGAGACTGTCCTGGGAGAACAGTTCCAGCCCTCGGATGTATAAAAATGTGTATCTACTAATTAAATAAAAATGTTTTTTCTTCAATGTTAACCATTAGACTCTAAACAGCAGGGCTCTCCATTCTAATCAGTTCCGTAAGTTAGCGACTTCCATAGGTAATGTTATAGGTCATCTCTGCTATACAGTACTGCTGTGACTGGTCCTCAGAACGCTTGTTTCATGTATAAAACAAATCACTAACAAACGAGTTAACTTAACTGCACTAGCTGCGAGAAGCGCATATCGTCTGTGGAAGTCCAGAAGGTTGGAGAAACTGCTTCTAGATGTCGTTGGCGTTGCCGCGTCGGCGGATGGCCTTCGCCTCGACTTCCCTCGCAAACTGCTCTTGTTGCTCGGCACACTTTATCACACAGTACATATATGTAGCAAACTTTTGTCACTCATTTTTTTCCCTTTAACTGGAGTGTGACTTCCACTCTTAGTCACAGGAAAAAGACTTGTGTGACACTCTTTTAAGCGGTATGTTTTCTTCAGGCAGTAATCTCATTTAAGTGTAGCGTCGACTATGCACACCACACTAAACTCTCGCTAATACGGACCTCAGTGGTCCGGATTGTCAGTTATCCGACAAACTTCCAGCTTCTTGTCGTTCAACCTTGAAATGATTCCTACAATAATGAAATTTCGTCTGCAACAATGTTGTTAGTTAATTACAATGTTCTACATTCCTGTACACTTTGAAATCGTGCCTTTCCTTACGGATCATTATCATGGCTTCTAAAGAGAAACATGTTATGCTAGACCTCAAGCAGAAATTTGAAATTAGATATAAACTAAACTGAGGTTCTTCTCCGAAAACCTTTGTTGCTGGCAACAGTGTTGGACGAGCAACTATTTATGGTCGAACTTAAGCAGAAAAGAGGTAATCATAAGCTCACAGAAAAGTTACGATGAAAATGATGAAGGGGACACAGGAGGAGGGAACATGAGTATATCTGAAACTGCTGGCGCCAAAGCTGGAGACGTCTTCCTGGAGTACATTATGAACCATCAGAAACATGGCAGGACCTATGAAATGCTTGTAAAGCCGTTGTGTGATAAAGCATACTACATCGCGTATCATCATGGTGACAAATAAAAGTTTGGAATATGTTTCACAGTGAATGTCGAGTGATACTGACATGTATGTAAACACTCAAGGACTAAGTTTTCGGACAGAGCGAGGTGGCGCAGTGGTAAGACACTGGACTCGCATTCGGGAGGACGACGGTTCAATCCCGCGTCCCGCCATCCTGATTTAGGTTTTCCGTGGTTTTCCTAAATCACTTCAGGCAAATGCCGGGATGGTTCCTCTGAAAGATCACGGCTGACTTCCTTCCGCATCCTTCTGTACACCGATGAGACCGATGACCACGCTGTCTGGTCTCCTTCCCCAAAACAACCAACCAACTAAGTTTTCGGTAAAAATGAATGTATCTTTTGATTTATAAGGTACAATCCCTATGTGTTTATACTAAATTTTAGACACTCTGAACAATCCGGCACTTCTGCTAACACGACACCCATATGTGCGAGGAATGGCCGCTTTAGCAAGAGTCTAGTTTAATATCGAACTTGTACCTACTGCACTGCAGTAAGACTTGTTAACCGCTCAGCTACATACTCGAACTGAAGTACCCATCTACGTGATACATATTGACTTTCTCCTTACCGAGCATTGATAGTGGGTTAAACTGATGGAAGATTTAACACAGAGTTTCGCACAACACGGTGTTGACAACAGAGTAGCCTACTATTTACAACACAAGGGTTACTGACAAACAAAGGATGTGTGAGAAAGAGGAGAGAACAGTCTGCTTAGTTATTCTGGTGGTATTCAAAACAAGTGGAAAAGCAAAATCCTGTTGGTTGTTCTGTCGGAGTAATGGATGACTCTACTGATCCTTTTTTATTTCCAAAATGTTAGGGTTTCAGAGTACATGACCTCTCGATCCTGAATGCAGTATTTCAGCATATACGAAACATTCGTGTCTGGTAAACAAAAATGCTGTGTAAAGGGGGAGTTTCCAATATCTGTTGCGTTCTGCCTCGTTCATACTGATTTCCCTGTCTTTCCTGTATCATGTGACACACATCCGTTTTCCCAAGAGAGGACTCTGTGTCCTCCTACATCTACACCTACATCTACTTGACTATTCTACTATTCAACTTAAGTACCTGGAAGAGAGTTCATCCAATAATTTTCGGACTATTTCTCTACCCTTCCACTCTCGAACAAAGTGTGGTAAAATGAACACTTGAATCTGTCCGTACGAGCTCCGATTTCTCTTATTTTATTACGATGGTAATATCTCTCTATGCAGGTTGGCGTCAATAAAATATTTTCGCATTCAAAGGAGAAAGATGATGACTGATATTCTGTGAAAAGATTTCACAGCAATGATTGCCATGCCAGCCCCAAATCGCTCATCATATCCGTGATGCTCTCTGCCCTATTTTTCCCTTATTTACCAGTTAGATTTTTGCCGTCTGCGTACTTCCACTCTCTGATGTCATACGGAATAATATTCTGTGGCAACTCAACACTTAGGCAAAAGGTATTCACTGCTCTAAAGAAAGTGGTTAGAATAATATGTGGGGCTCATAGTCGCACATCTTGTTGGCATCTGTTTCAAAGGTTAGGAATTCTTACAACTGCTTCACAGTACATTTACTCAGTAATGAATTTTTTTTTTCTCAAAAACATGGACCAGTTTAAATTCAACAGCAACATTCGTGATTACAATAGCAAAAGAGAGAAAGACCTACACTATCCTTTACTTAACCTATCTTTGGCACAGAAAGGGGTAAAATGTGCTGCTATAAAACTTTTTGATAAATTAACAGATGAAATAAAATGTCTAACAGACAGCAGTAATAGTTTCAAAAACAAATTGAAATCATACCTCCTTGACAACTCCTTCTATACCATAGATGAATTCTTGAATATGAGTAAATAAATCTGGAGATATAATATATTCATTTTGTGACATTTAAGGGAATGGGATAGATAATAGAGATATTTAGGTATAACACTATTATGTAAAGAAAAAAAGAAAAAAAAACAAAAAGAACTTGTTTCCTGTGCGCATTTCTTCTGCATTTGACACGTTCCACATCATAACGGTTTTCTGTGCTATTGATCAATGGAACACGTAACTAACTAACTAACTCTGTGTCATAAAAAGCCGTGTTACAAATTTTGTCTTTCAGGATGATGCCTATTTGGCAATGAATGGTGGAACATATATTTTCTGGGTTGGAATCTGGAAAGTTATTGTGGGTTATTTACACTCGTTGTTAAAAAAAAGTGCGTTTTACTGTGTAATTAAACTGTTTAACATCCCGTTTGTCGTCCGAAATACGTAGGTCATATTCTGAAGGTGCCAAAGCGAGATGATTTATAGTATTTACCCCTTGAACTCATTGGTTAATTAACAACAAAAGCACCGCGATACAACTTGTCTTGTCTTTTTTCTTACTCCTTTTTCGTCACCCAGACCAGTATCATGTGCCACTAAGAAAATGCTGAAGAGCAACATAACTTGTCCACGAATCTTTACAGGGGGCATACTAGTGTGGGTGATTCCTAATTCTAGAGTTAAAAACAAAACAGCAGCCTACCAGGCAATGACGAAGAGTCGGCGAAAGTTCACAGAAGGCAACGATTACCACACGTATACCTGTATACCGGAGAGAATTGAAACTTTCGAAATGTGGTGCTACGGAAGAATACTGAAGATTAGATGGGTAGATCGCATAACTAATGAGGAGGTATTGAATAGAATTGGAGGGAAGAGAGATTTGTGGCACAACTTGACTAGAAGAAGGGATCGGTTGGTAGGGCACATTCTGAGGCATCAAGGGATCAAAAAATGGTTCAAATGGCTCTGACCACTATGGGACTTAACTTCTGAGGTCATCAGTCCCCTAGGACTTAGAACTACTTAAACGTAATTAACCTAAGGACATCACACACATGCATGCCAGAGGCAGGATTCGAACTTGCGACCGTAGCTGTCGCGCGGTTCCAGACTGTTGCGCCTAGAACCGCTCGGCCACTCCGGCCGGCATCAAGGGATCACCAGTATTAGTGTTAGAGGGCAACGTGGAAGGCAAAAATCGTAGAGGGAGGCCAAGAGATGAATACACCAAACAGATTCAGAAGGATGTAGGTTGCAGTAGATACTGGGAGATGAAGCTTGCACAGGATAGAGTAGTATGGAGAGCTGCATCAAACTCTGGACTGAAGACCACAACAACAACCCTTGCACTGCTGACACAGCAATAGATACTCCCTACATTATTGATACAAATGATGTTCTCCCCTCTAGTATATTACGATTGTGGAGATTAACCTACACATCTTACAATGTTTCAAAGAAGTTTTGCAATATTTGCGTCGGTGTTTCTTTGATAGGAAACTACTGTACTTCGTCAATATTAGTACGTACAGTACGTATTTTATGTAAGCCTCCGCCCTCGGGAGGGAAGCAGCCCACTCGGCAGATTAGTGGTGGTGGTGGTTAGTGTTTAACGTCCCGTCGACAACGAGGTCATTAGAGACGGAGCGCAAGCTCGGGTTAGGGAAGGATTGGGAAGGAAATCGGCCGTGCCCTTTCAAAGGAACCATCCCGGCATTTGCCTGAAACGATTTAGGGAAATCACGCAAAACCTAAATCAGGATGGCCGGAGACGGGATTGAACCGTCGTCCTCCCGAATGCGAGTCCAGTGTGCTAACCACTGCGCCACCTCGCTCGGTGCAGATTAGTGTTGAGATCCGGTGTGCTGGCCAGCCTGCTGATGGTTTCCAGGGGGTTTTCCATATTCCTCGGCGAATAGAGGCTGGCTCCCCTTATTCAGCCTCAGTTACACCATGTCGGCGATTGCTGCGCAAACACTGTATCGACGTACGCGTACACCGTAATTCCTCTACCACGCAAACATTTGGGGTTACACTCGTCTGGTATGAGACGTCCGTGGGGAGTCCACTGGAGGCCGAACTACACAATAACCCTGAGTTCGGTGTGGGGCGGCGGTGAGGTGGGTGGACTTATGTGGCCTGTTGTGGGGTAGTCAACCACTGAGTGCTACGGCGGGACGAAAACCTCTCCGTCGTTTCTAGGTCCCCGGTTCAATACACATACATACACACCTATTGATGTAAAAGTAAACCTGAATTTTCAGAGCACTTAAGCAGGATGCACTTGAGTCTGGAATCGCGAACGGGGCAATGCGCTTTGTGAAGACTGTCCAATCTGTCAGCACGCCGTTTAAAGATGACCACACAGCATTAGGTTTTTTGTAAATTTTTACACTTACGGTACGTGAAGTTCAGATTCAAATATTCACAACCAAAAAATTCTCGAGAAAATCGACTTTGTAGTCTCCCAAAGAACTTCAGGAAGTTTGATTCCCTAAAATGCTTAACGGAAGGCAACGTCGACGATAGGCAATTTAACAACATAAAGAGTCGTCCACTCGGTAGCGTAGGAGAGGAGTACTTGGCTAATCTGAAAATAGCTGGTTCCAATCTTGCTGCAGTCCTTTTTAGTTTTATTTTGCATTCAATGCGAATATCTACATCATTTAATATGCTTCACCAAATGTACGCTAATTAACTCGTATCTAATCATTATTGTTATGAATACTGAACCTCATCTGGTTTCTAATTAGAAATCGCACGAAAAATTCCTGTTTACATTCTTAATTATCGGAGTTACTTAAAAAATTCGTTAATAAAGATTAAATACGTGTTAATACAAATGCTGTTTATGAATTTCATGTTTAAACACTACAGGCATTAGAGCTGAAAGGAAAAACGAAAATGAAGAAAAGGACCATAGGAAGTTATGAAAAAGGAATAGATTGCTTACTTTATTACCATTCTTCGACGCTAAACAACGTGCCACATTACCTATCCCGAAAACTGCCTCAATTTTTGAGCATTAAAGTTTCTCTAGATCCTCGCAAAATTGCAAAGTCGATATTCTCGAGAATTTATGAGAGTTGCATCGAACTGATTAGGTATAGTGAAGTTGGAATTCTTAACTACACCTGCTGTAAATACAAAAATTACAAAAATAAGATTGTCGGATGGTCTCGTTCTTAGTCATATTCACTTTACAGCAAGAAAGATTGTCAGCACGAGAAGTTGCCGACCAAACCGAGGTACACTACAGCAATGTCATTCCAAGATTCATCCGCTATCATGAGATACAAAAGGCTGAAGATATTCCTGGCAGTGATAGCCTGTGCTTAATGGCATCAGTGGATGACTGTTACCTACAAGCTATGGCTATTGCGTACCTCGAGGTGCATGCAACACATCTGTGCTCTGCCTTTCACGGGCTCTGTTGACCAGGCAGCACACTCCGTGAATCTGGCCTCTAGGGTCGACACTAAAAACCTCCAGCACTGCGGTGCTCAAAGCAGCTGGCCTGGGGACACCTGGATCATTTATTTATTTATTTTATTTACACGTCAAGTTCCGTAGGACCAAATTGAGGAACAAATCTCCAAGGTCATGGAACGTGTCAGTACATGAAATTAGAACATAAAAGTAATAACAGATAAAAATAAATGTTCATGAACCCGAGAAAAGTCAGTCCATAAGTTTAAGTAAACACTATCAGCAATACAATAAGAATCAGCTTAACTTTTCAAGGGACTCCTCGACAGAGTAGAGTTACCCATGAGGAAACTCTTCACTGCTAAGATTTTTGAATTCGAGTGGCAGCTTAATGAAAATGGATGCAGCAGCATACTGCACACCTTTTTGCACTAGAGTTAAGGAAGTCCGATCCAAATGCAGGTTTGATTTCTGCCGAGTAGAGTGAAAGCTGCTTATTCTTGGGAATAAACTAGTATTGCTCACAAGAAACGACAATAAGGAATATACATATTGAGAGCCCAATGTCAAAATATGGAGACTCGTGAACAGAGGTCGACAAGAGGTCCGTGAACTCACACCACTTATTGCACGAACCGCCCGTTTCTGAACCAAAATTATCTTTTTGGAATGGGAAAAATTACCCGCCCGTTTCTGAACCAAAAATATCTTTTTGGAATGGGAAAAGTTACCCCAAAATGTAATACCATACGACATAGAGAATGAAAATGAGCAAAGTAGACTAATTTTCGTGTCGAACTATCACTCACTTCACATACCGTTCGAATAGTAAAAATAACAGCATTAAGTCTTTGAACAAGATCCTGAACATGGGCTTTCCACGACAGCTTACTATCTATCTGAACACCTAGAAATTTGAACTGTTCAGTTTCACTAATCACATGCCCGTTCTGTGAAATTAAAACGTCAGGTTTTGTTGAATTGTGAGTTCGAAACTGTAAAACCCGAGTCTTACTGTGATTTAACGTTAGTTTATTTACTACAAGCCATGAACTGAGGTCATGTGCTGCACAACATCCTTTACTACCATGCTAGCGTCATCAGTAAACAGAAATATTCCAGAGTTACCCATAATACTAGAGGGCATATCATTTATATAAATAAGGAACAGGAGCGGCCCCAACACTGATCCCTGGGGCAGCCCCCACTTGACAGTACCCCACTCAGATCACACATCACAGCCGTTATCAACATTGTGAATAATGACCTTTAGCTGCCTGTTGCTAAAGTAAGAGGTGAACCAGTTGCGAGCTACTCCCCGTATTCCATCATGGTCCAACTTCTGGAGTAAGTGGGACCTGTTCCCTTCGCTGGCGATTGCTTCCAGATGACCATTATGGAAGAGCGTGCAGGCGACCCGGTACAGTTTCACGTCTCACGAGTTCAGCAGAAATTTGGGTCAGTCATGATTTGGGACGTTCTCATATAAGGCTGTCATAGTTATAGGAGGTAATCTGAAGGTTGTAAATTATCGATACATGATCCTCCAGCCGAACAGCCAGTATTTGTTCTTTTAAAACGATTATGCACCAGCACACTGCTCCCACATCTTGACCAACGACTTCTCGACAATCGTTAAGCGGCGTTCCATGGAGTATCAAAACAAGATACAGTGTACAGGGTGGATCAGTACAGTACTCTTTAACTTCACAGATGTACAAAGATGTACACATTCGAATAGACTGCTTTCATTTTTGTTATTGTTTTGCTTTTCATTGCCGGCCGCGGTGGTCTAGCGGTTAAGGCGCTCAGTCCGGAACCGCGCGACTGCTACGGTCGCAGGTTCGAATCCTGCCTCGGGCATGGATGTGTGTGATGTCCTTAGGTTAGTTAGGTTTAAGTAGTTCTAAGTTCTAGGGGACTGATGACCACAGATGTTAAGTCCCATAGTGCTCAGAGCCATTTGCTTTTCATTTTACGGAAAAGTTACTTTTTAGTTTCATAACCCTTATTCTTTGATTCAGCGCTCATCTTGATTGTATGCCTATACACTTTCGCAGATGGGTACATGATGCAAAACGTTCTCGAGCGGTTTATTTACAGTGTTTCACCAAAAACACGGTGCTAATACGTTCAAAATGACAGTATGTAAATGATGAAATGATTTTACATATTTTGAATGTGCATTAGCGTCATCTACTTCTGTCAAATGAAAATTGGTGCCCGATCGAGACTCAAGCTCGGATTTCCCGCTTTTCACGAGTTGTCACCTTAACCACTTCCCTTGCCTTCAACTCCAGTTTTTCGAATATAATTTTAATACATTTGTTTCTGCAGTAAAGAAGACATTGTCAACAATAGTAGCCAGCAATATTTGTACGTACAGTAGTCTTCGAGATTATTGTAGGAACAGAGTGGCTAAGTGCCAAGAGGGCAACCTCAAGGTTGTAAAAAGAAATACCAAAGAACATCCACAAGGCTCTATATTCGGACCCATCTTCTAGGACATCACAATTGAACCGCTCTTGAATTTAATCGAGGAAGAGAAAGTTCAGACGGGATTGATGCTTATGCTGACGATTTGCTAGTTGTGATATTAGCCAAGACAAGAGCAATGTTTGGAAACAAGGCCAGCGGTACGCCACACACAGTAGCAAAAACGGTGCAACCGAAACAAATTATCCACAGCAGCACAGAAAAATGTGTATATAATTCTTAAAGGATCCCTACAAGGCAACCGGCAATTAGAATTATAAACATAGGACGCGAAGTACTAACCAGATATCTTGGAGTACACAGTGATAAACGAAATAGCTTCAGCAACCACGTAAGACTTATCACATACAAAGCCGAAAGTATACTTTACAAACCGTTCTGGTGACGGCTGTTGAGATGCGAGTTCGCGAACCATTGTGTAGTAAAATTCCAAAGGATTACGACGCAGCGATATCTTTCCATAATGATTTAGCGTCTGCTGGAACGTCGGTTTTGCACATACCATCCACCATGTCAGTGGGGAATGGTATCGTCGAAGGAGCCGTTCGCAGTCCGTTCAACCTATGGTGATAATATGACGGTCTTCAAAGTCCTGGAAGTGTGCAGCATTGACCTTCCATTTGCCACAGTTCCCCCATTTCCTTTGTTGCTGGAGGATGACCATACAAATGAAGGCACTATGGTCTGAAAAGGCAACCCATCTTTCGGCATCCAACGTTCCCTACGCAAGATCGTGTGAGCGACAGGTGCGATCAAGAAGACTAGCCGAGTGACTGAGAATACGCGCGTATCCCGAGGTGGTCATCTTGCATTTCTACACAGTGTCAATGAGAAACAGGCCTAGCACCAATACCCGAGAGTCCTGGCAAGCCAAAAAATGCAGGACCTTGTCTCTGGGGTAGAGCACACAGCGAAAATCGCTGCTCAAGATCCACTACCGGCCATTACAATTGCTACACCACGAAGATACAGACGCGAAATTTAACCGACAGGAAGAAGATGCTGTGATATGCAAATGATTAGCTTTTCAGAGCCTTCACACAAGGTTGGCGCCAGTGGCGACACCTACAAAGTGCTGACATGGGGAAAGTTTCCAACCGATTTCACATAACAAACAGCAGTTGACCGGCCTTGCCTGGCGAAACGTTGTTGTGGTGCCTCGTGTAAGGAGGAGAAATGCGTACCATCTGACTTTGATAAAGGTCGGATTGTAGCCTATCGTGATTGCGTATTACCGTATCGTGACATTACTGCTCGCGTTCGTCGAGATCCAATGACTGTTAGCAGAATATGGAATCGGTGGGTTCAAGAGGGTAATACGGAACTCCGTGCTGGATCCCAACGGCATCGTATCACTAGCAGTCGAGATGACAGGTATCTTATCTGCATGGCTGAAACGGATCGTGCAGCCACGTCTCGATCCCAGAGTCAACAGATGGGGACGTTTGCAAGACAACAACCATCTGCACGAACAGTTCGACGACGTTTGCAGGAGTATGGACTATCAGCTCGGAGACCATGGCTGCGGTTACCCTTGACGCTGCATCACAGACAGTAGCGCCTGTGATGGTGTACTCAATGACGAACATGGGTGCACGAATGGCAAAACGTCAGCTTGGCTGCTGAATTCCTTATCCTCTCGCGGCTTGTCCACAGCCTGATCTGAAATTGGCCTGTGCTTAAGGCGGTTTGGAGATCGCTTGTTTCGGGTATGTCCTTCCATACCAAATGACAGCAGCAACTCATAACACACCGGCACAAAGGCCGCAGCTGGCACGAACAGCAGTTCTACCACCATTCTATCATCTCAAACCTTGTCATGGGTCGCAGGGGGGCGGGACTGTCGGAGTGGAGCCCATAGAACGGGCGTTTCATCATCCCACCGAGTCAGAGGACGCTGCGTTGAGTAATTAGGGAGTGTTGGATGCCGTGGCGAAGTGGCAGTAGGCTTGAGAGCGGCTACGTGGTAAATCACAGGAAGGAGCGTCAGCTGCGACGACGGCACTACGTCCGCGTGCGCTAGTTGCGTGATGCGGATTATGATACATACGGTGAACCTTCTTCTCACATCTGGAACAAGGTTTTAACTGATCTTCGTAAATGACGATGGCACAGCAGCCTTTTATGTACAGATATGACGGAACATTTCTTTTGAGTTCAATTTTGAAATTTCGGACTCCGTTCAGGACAGAATATGTTTGGAATTGTGTCCATCGTTTCGCGACATGACTACGTGCCGTACCATAGGAATGAAGCGCCGTTTCGACGTCTTCCTTTGGGAGTTGAAATGGAAGTCTGAAGGAGAACACGTCATCCTGTTTACAACATTGCATACCAGAAAAAACAACTCTGAGATTTTTCTCCTTCCGTCAGCAGACGTGGACGCGTTACGCGTCTGAACTAAAACCGTCGTAGAACGGGAACGGTACATTTCCGGACATGAATTCTTCTTCAAAGTATTATATACCCACTCCCTTCTACAAGTCCTTGTAGTTTGTAACGGGAATTTTCGAATACCCTGTATTCCACATGTATTAATCCAACCTGGCATGGGTCTGTGATTCATGAACGAATCCCATAATGTAATGTTATAAGGTTGATGGGTACATTCTGTAGCAGTGGACAGTTTTTGTCACTGTAACGCACCTCTTAGTAAGTGGGCGACTTCCCTTAAAACCAATGATCTATTGTTACCAATAGATTCAATTAGCACGCATCAGAGCACATTTGTGAACCGACATTCGCGGGCAACATAAGATAAAAGAAATTAGGTCTCTTTCTTCTTTCTCTCTCTCTCTCTCCGTAGTACCATGTGGAATGTGTGTGTTTTTAATGTTCATGTGTGTATGTGTGTGTTGTAAATAATTTTAGGAACAGGCGTCAAATTGCCTGATCTACTTATAAGCCACCTTGAGTTCGGATAACCAATTAAAGGACATTATTTATTTGTGTCTAATACGAGTATTTGTTCAGAATTATACGCATGTAAGCACTGCACTGTCAGTAAAATAGGCTTCTGTGGAAGTAGTTCCTGCTATAATTATAGCCTACATCAGTTAAACCAACGTGTTAAGTGTTTCAGACTGTCGATCAAATCTAATGTTTTGTCTTAACACACCAGGAAAATCCTAAACGTGTTATATAATTGATAAATAATTATTCTTTCGGAGACTAATCATAGGTATTTATTTACACACCATATTAACATTAGCAGTGCGCTGTGGAACCATGACACCTCTCGAAAGACAATGTTTATGCCAGCCATAGTTGCGAGGGTTTGAGAAAGCTTGTTTCTCAGTTTTGTTTCTATAGAGAGTAACGTGGACAAACGAGATGATTTCAGTCATCTGGCAGATTAACCCTGAATTCCACCATTCCAAAACTAATGCAAGTATAGCTCTCTTTCTCTAATTGATTCCTACGTTAAAACTATAGGCATAAAACGAATAGTTTTATAAACCATTTTAGATCCTGATGGTCTTCCTTTAACGTATAGTATCGAGGTATAACTTCCCGCCATTACTGCATGAACCATTAAAACTACAGCCATCTACATCGTGGATACGTCCAGCTAAAAATATAGAATGTAATCCAATTTTGGATCCACAACAGTAAAATGACGTCATGATCAAAAATATCTAATGTGATATTACTCCCTCATTAGACAAGTAGTAGAATGATCTTGGTGATACGTACACAAGAACATTAGTAAGTTATGCTCTAGGTCTGAATGACAAACAATTTTTGTCCTTTGCGTATAACGAAGATACGATTTGCTCTATACCGTTATCAGCAATATAGCCAGGACTCACAGTTGCATTAGCAGAATTACTGTCACTAGGTTTCTTTCCATATTGTTAATATCCTAACAAAAACCTCTGGATAGGGCTGTGCATTTAAAACCATACTAATCGTAAATAACAAATATCCTGCTGAAATGTACAGTTTCGCAGGGATCGAATGAAGGGTAGACTCACGGGTCGTCATACATCTGAAATGTAACGTCCACTGTTCAAAGTGCCGTCAATGCGAACAAAAGGAGACCGAGACGTGTAACCAATGGCACCCCATACCATCATGCCGGGTGATACGCCAGTATGGCGATGACGAATACACGCTTCCAATGTGCGTTCACTGCGATGTCGCCAAACACGGATGCGACCATAATGATGCTGTAAACAGAGTCTGGATTCATCCGAAAAAACGAAGTTTTGCCATTCGTGCACCCAGGTTCGTCGTTGAGTACACCATCGCAGGTGCTCCTGTCTGTGATGCAGCGTCAGGGGTAACCGCAGCCACGGTCTCCAAGCTGATAGTCCATGCTGCTGCAAACGTAGTCGAACTGTTCGTGCAGGTGGTTGTTGTCTTGCAAACGTCCCCATGTGTTGACTCAGAGATCGAGACGTGGCTGCACGATCCGTTACAGCCATGCGGATAAGATGCCTGTCATCTCGACTGCTAGTGATACGAGGCCGTTGGGATCCACCTCGGCGTTCCGTATTACCCTCCTGAGCCCACCGATTCCATATTCTGTTAACAGTCATTGGATCTCGACCAACGCGAGCAGCAATGTCTCGATACGATAAACCGCAATCGCGATTGGTTACAATCCGATCTTTATCAAAGTCGGAAACGTGATGGTACGCGTTTCTCCTCCTTACACGAGGCATCACAACAACGTTTCACCAGGCAACGCTTGTAAACTGCTGTTTGTGTATGAGAAATCGGTTGGAAACTTTTCTCATGTGAACACGTTGTATGTGTCGCCACTGGCGCCAACCTTGTGTGAATGATGTGAAAAGCTAATCATTTGCATATCACAGCATCTTCTTCCTGTCGGTTAAATTTCGCATCTGTAGCACGTCATTTTCGTGGTGTAGCAATTTTAATGGCCAGTAGTGTAAATCGTCCTGTAGTCGGATTTCGATGCCCTCTTTAGTATTGCAGTCGCAGAAATAGGAGGACTGACAGAGTATTTTTGTTTTTTCATAGTCCATAGTATGGCCAGTCTTTATACAATGGTCAGCCACGGCTGATTTAGTGGCCTGGCGTAATTCGGTATGGCGCTTGAGTTCGTGGCACCTCTCTTCTATAGTGCGGACTGTCTCCCCAATGTATGATTTTCCGCACTGACAGGGAATTTGATGAACGCCTGGGTTTCGAAGGCCTAGGTCATCTTTCACTGAACCCAGTAGAGTCAAGGTTTTTGCAGGGGGTCGGAATGCACATTTCACACTGTGTTTCCCCAGGATTCTACCGATTTTTTGAGGTGTTTCCGACAAACGGAATGCATGCCAATGACTTATGTTCTTCTATTTTTTCTTCTTGTTCTCTTGGCGCAGTCTGTCTGAGTGCGTGTGTTATTTGCCTCTGGTTGTACCCATTTTTCCGAAATGTTGTCTCGAGGTGCTGCAGTTCTGCTGGAAGGTTCTCCTGATCGCAGATCGATCGTGCCCTGTGAACAAGTGTGCGGAAAACGTCTTCACGCTGGGAGTTGTGGTGGCAACTGAAGGCATTTAAGTACAAATCGGTGTGTGTAGTTTTCTTGTACACACTGTGTCCCAGTTTGCCCTCAGATTTCCGATTCACCAGGACGTCAAGAAACGGTAGGGCACTATCCTGCTCCACCTCCTTCGTGAATTGTATGTTGGGGTGCAGCAAGTTGAGGTGTTCGAGAAATTCATTTAAGCTGTCTCGTCCATGTGGCCAAACAACGAACGTGTCATCCACGTAGCGGAAGAAAGAAGTTGGTTTTTGTTTGGCTTATTCTAGTGCCTTCTCCTCGAAATTCTCCATAAAAAGTTGTCCACAACCGGTGAAAGGGGGCATCCCATGGCGTCGCCATCTGTCTGTTCATAATAATTTCTGTCGAACAGGAAGTATGTTCAGGTGAGCAGGAACTCGAAGAGCCTTGTTTGGTTGTTGTCGAATTTCTTGCTTATCAGATCGATGGAGTCTTTCAGTGGTACCCTAGTGAAGAAGGACACTACGTCGAAGCTCACTAACAAGTCGCTATCCTGGAGCCGAAGTTCTTGTATACGTTGTACAAAGTGGATGGAATTATGGATGTGGTGATCGCATTTTACCACAAATGGACCAAGGAGACCCGTCAGGTGTTGGGCCAGTTCAATAGGTTGTTGCTCCTATGTTGCTGACTATTGGACGCATAGAGGTGTCCCATCCTTGTGGACCTTTGGTAGCCCATACAGTCGTGGCGATGCAGCAGCACGAAGGTCGAAGTTTCTTGACAGTTTTTCCATCAAAGGTACTGCGAAGAAGTTGTCAGTTCGATAAGTTCCATAAAAATACTTTGCACAGTCGAAAAGATTCTTTATCGACATCCACGTTGGTTCTTTCAGGGGGAACCTGAATTACATAACATCTTCTTGCTGTTCGCCTGAAAGACACAAGTGTCATTATGTATAGGCGAAGAGTCTTACAAATGCAATGAATTAATTTCAGCAACTGCTTAGAAATGTTAAAAAAATATTCTTTCCCATTTTTGTCAGACTTTCATAGATCGAGTGTAAGATTTTTGGCACTAAGCAGACTTTTTTATTTTTAGTCCTAATATACCTTCAGGTCCCTGCAGACAGATATACAGCTGCAGAAACAGTAATCAACTCATGATTATTACTAACATTGTATACGAATGTATAACAGCATTAATCTACACTCCTGGAATTGGAAAAAAGAACACATTGACACCGGTGTGTCAGACCCACCATACTTGCTCCGGACACTGCGAGAGGGCTGTACAAGCAATGATCACACGCACGGCACAGCGGACACACCAGGAACCGCGGTGTTGGCCGTCGAATGGCGCTAGCTGCGCAGCATTTGTGCACCGCCGCCGTCAGTGTCAGCCAGTTTGCCGTGGCATACGGAGCTCCATCGCAGTCTTTAACACTGGTAGCATGCCGCGACAGCGTGGACGTGAACCGTATGTGCAGTTGACGGACTTTGAGCGAGGGCGTATAGTGGGCATGCGGGAGGCCGGGTGGACGTACCGCCGAATTGCTCAACACGTGGGGCGTGAGGTCTCCACAGTACATCGATGTTGTCGCCAGTGGTCGGCGGAAGGTGCACGTGCCCGTCGACCTGGGACCGGACCGCAGCGACGCACGGATGCACGCCAAGACCGTAGGATCCTACGCAGTGCCGTAGGGGACCGCACCGCCACTTCCCAGCAAATTAGGGACACTGTTGCTCCTGGGATATCGGCGAGGACCATTCGCAACCGTCTCCATGAAGCTGGGCTACGGTCCCGCACACCGTTAGGCCGTCTTCCGCTCACGCCCCAACATCTTGCAGCCCGCCTCCAGTGGTGTCGCGACAGGCGTGAATGGAGGGACGAATGGAGACGTGTCGTCTTCAGCGATGAGAGTCGCTTCTGTCTTGGTGCCAATGATGGTCGTATGCGTGTTTGGCGCCGTGCAGGTGAGCGCCACAATCAGGACTGCATACGACCGAGGCACACAGGGCCAACACCCGGCATCATGGTGTGGGGAGCGATCTCCTACACTGGCCGTACACCTCTGGTGATCGACGAGGGGACACTGAATAGTGTACGGTACATCCAAACCGTCATTGAACCCATCGTTCTACCATTCCTAGACCGTCAAGGGAACTTGCTGCTCCAACAGGACAATGCACGTCCGCATGTATCCCGTGCCACCCAACGTGCTCTAGAAGGTGTAAGTCAACTACCCTGGCCAGCAAGATCTCCGGATCTGTCCCCCATTGAGCATGTTTGGGACTGGATGAAGCGTCGTCTCACGCGGTCTGCACGTCCAGCACGAACGCTGGTCCAACTGAGGCGCCAGGTGGAAATGGCATGGCAAGCCGTTCCACAGGACTACATCCAGCATCTCTACGATCGTCTCCATGGGAGAATAGCAGCCTGCATTGCTGTGAAAGGTGGATATACACTGTACTAGTGCCGACATTGTGCATGCTCTGTTGCCTGTGTGTATGTGCCTGTGGTTCTGTCAGTGTGATCATGTGATGTATCTGACCCCAGGAATGTGTCAATAAAGTTTCCCCTTCCTGGGATAATGAATTCACGGTGTTCTTATTTCAATTTCCAGGAGTGTATTTAAATAATGGGAACTGCACCAGTTACTTATTTTTTGATGCTTAGCGCAACGCGTTTCAGGAATTTATTCTCATTTTCAGGCATTTGTGCATTTGTTTGTATGAATATGATTGTTGATATTTACATTTGTGACTTTCTGCGTCTCTCACATCATTTTGAATTTAGAGTGCGATCGGAAAACTGGACAAAATGAAGCTTTCAGTGTTTTTAAATGCTAATGTTGGAAATGGTATTTTTATTTGGATGCTTACAGGTATTGTGCCTCCTTCATTACACAGAATGTCACAAACATGCAAATCATCACTTACACTATTTGTTTGCCAAACATGCTACAAAGATACTATGACACTATGGTTTCACAAAGAGTTTGTACACAGTCAGAGTTGTAAATTATAAGATGTATTTTTACCACTATTGACTATAACATTATTGATTATATTTTCTCCCCTGAGGAAATATACATATTTATAAAAACTGTTAAAGTTATCATGTGCAGGCAATATATTTGGAGAAATTAACTAAGTCACTATCTAGTTTTTCACTGAAAATTTTTGCTCTCTACTTGCTGTGGTGACAAAAAATTCAAGCTCCTCCTTTAAATCCATACTATGAGATTTCTGGAAGTGGTGGAGATTAAATTTACTTTCATTCCAATTGATCCGTAGTGAGGAGGTCCTCCAGGTTGTAGAATATGTCACAAAAACAATAAAACATGACAAATATTTGCAACTAAAACAAATAAGGTAATTTACCTTCTACAGGGCCCAATGAAATGGTCGTCATTTTTTTTATGAACACTATATGAGAAGATCATTTTACAACACCCATTTACTAAAACCGCATCTTTCAACACGATCGAGCATCTGTTCATAATGCACGGCCTGTGGCGGAGTGGTTACACGACAGTAACATCCATGTAATGGACTGGCCTGCACAGAGTCCTGAGCTGAATCCTATAGAACACTTTTGGGATGTTTTGGAACGCCGACTTTGTGCCTCACCGACCGGCATCGATACCCCTCCTCAGTGCAACGCTCAGTGAAGAATGGGCTGCCATTCCGCAAGAAACCTTCCAGCACCTGACTGAACATATGCCTGCGAGAGTGGAAGCTGTCATCAAGGCTAAGGGTGGACCAACACCATATTGAATTGCAGTATTACCGATGGAGGGCCTCACGAACTTGTAAATCATTTCCAGCCAGGTGTCAGGATACCTTTGATCACATAGCGTATGTCTATAATGGACAGCCAATTTAAACACAAAAAGGAACTCGATGTGCCATCAAGATGAAGTTTGAACAGTGGAAATGCCTACCTGATAACCATAAAATTTTTTGAAAAAGACAAGTGGAAATCGGCAAATTTACGTTTGATTGGTTTGTAAATTTAGGTAAAGACTATTATTATGCAACAGAGATTAAATTCATGTTTTAATGTCTCAATTTTGCATTAATGGAATAGGAGCATAGGAGTGAGTCGCTCACTTTCTCTACTGAGTGACTAATGGAAGGAGAACTGTGGGACATAGACTGGACTGGTGGGCTAGTCCTATTGGGCAGGAATCGGAGAAGAAGAACAGAGGGCTGGCTCCCTGCAAAACAAGGCAGTGCCATAATTGGGGACGCTGCATGCGTAGATGTTTACAGTGGGAACCCTCAATGCTAAGAGCAAGGAGACAACTTGTGATGCTGACTTCATGCAGAGTACAAAAGGACCACTTGTTTACAACAGTAATTCATAAACATACGGCCTACGTAATGTATGATGAACTGCTACACTTCCCTCCTTGTGAGAGATTTAGATTAGCCAGTATGTACCGACGCACAGTATTGTTTACTTGGCCACTATTTGTTTACCATTTTCACTCTTCTATGGAGAACACTACATGCTATCATCCACTGCAATTGGCACTGATCAACATATCAGCTTCACTCTTAACAGTTGCGTCCCAGTGTGGGGGTTCAGCAAGTGACCCCAACGTAGTTTTTGGGCTACAACTCCCGTTGTGTTCAGTATTTTATTTAATACATACATGACATTTATCGTAATGATTATTGCTACAATCGATAATAAGAATAGCTTGTTGAGTTAGAGATTGTTGTAACGGAATGTATAGCAGCTCAACAATCACTACCTGCAGTCAACCGGTAAACAGCGTAGTGAATGGAAGCTAATATCTCTGTGACATATTGACAGAATGTACAAAAAGACGAAAATGACAGATGACGAAATAAGAAAGTTGCTTGAGAATTCAGACAATGAATTTAGTGGGGAACTATCCGAAAGTTGAAGCAGTGAAACTGAAGGTGTGGTCGTGGAAATTCCAGATCAAGTAGTTTCTGACAGCAGCGAGTTGGATGAAAGTGAATGGGATAAGTATTGGTTTTTATTACTATCTGCAGATATTCTGGAGTATATTAAAATGTCTGTCTCCGTAGATGAGTGTTTTGTGTGCTAGTGTTCGGTTCTTCTTTCACATTTTTGTAGATATTCAACATCAAGAAGGCGACCCAGGCCGAAGGCACAAACTGATCACCTTGACAAAGTCATGGTGGCTCCATCAGGTATGACATATGGAAGAGAAACCTTACAAAAATCAAAGGAGGAGGTCTGCTGTTAACGTAATGAGGACCCCAAAAGGAACTGAGCCATTGACAAAACCTGATACACTAGGTAAAGCTATTCTCGTGTACATTGATGATAACATCTTGGATAGCATATTCATGTATACCAACCAAAACCTAGGCAATGTAGGGGAATCACCTAAAGATATTTTCGAAAGCATTTGAAAGGGAATAAATTGTGTCAGCAGTTGGAATTATTTTGAACCGTGGAGTCCACAGACAGAACGAGGACAGTTTACGTGATATATTTAGCAAAGAAAACTTTCCGATGTACCGAGTTTCATTTTCGGAGCATAGACTGACGCTCTTACTAAAGTGCCTGCGCTTTGATGGGGCGCTCTAACCCGAGCAGCTAGAAAACAGGTTGACAAATTTGCTCCTGTCAGGGATGTATGGAACATGATAGTAAATTTCCTCAGATTTATAATTCTAGTGAGTCAGTTACGGTGGCTGAAGAACTTGTGACCCTCCATGGGTATGCCCATTCAGGCTACATATTCCAACAAATCCAGGAAAATAAGGTATAGAAATGAACCTGTTATGTGGCTCAAATACGAAATACTGCTTCGCTGCGGATCCGTATGTTGGAAAGCACGTCAATGAGAAGAACCATAACAGGGGTCCTGAAATAGTTAGAAGTTAGGTTGACATACCTAACCTGAAAGGATCAGGAAGAAATGTTGCCATGGACAGAAAGTTCACTACCGTTCCACTAACATCCGATGTTTTGAAAGAGAAAATAGCTACACTTGGTACTATTCAAAGTGGCAAACGAGATGTTCCTACAGAACTCTGTGCTTTACCTCTGAAAAAAGTTGCACCAGAAACAGTCCTGTTTGTCTTTAGTGATGATGCCACTTTAGTCAGATATGTGCCTAAGAAAGTAAAGGTTGTTACAGTGTTGTCAACTCAACATCACCACATGAGTGTGACGGAAGAGAAGCCAGACATCACCCTAATCTACAACTGTACGAAGACTGGAGTGGGTACATTCGTTAAGTGTGTAAGAATGTACAGCTGCCGTCGAGCAACGCGTTGATGACCAATGGCGGTGTTTTTCTACTTGACTAACATTGTAGCATATAATTCGTATCTTTTATTTCAAGATACACACAAGAAATGGGCAAAAAATCGCCCGAATTCTGACATCACAGTAAGTCTATTAAGTTTGGAAATGAGGAGTGCTGTGAACATGAGGTAGGTGATTTGTAACGAGGTCTGGCGAAACGAGACACATGGAGCTGTGGGCACGCTGGATTTCACAGAAACATAGCTATAGCTATAGCAGGCTCTCCATATTGGGGCGAAGGTCGCTTTGGTGTACGGTGAGAAAGCCGTGAGTCTAGTGTCCAGTTTGCAGCATGGTCTGTGGGATGGTCAAGACAGAAGCCTTTGTTCCAGAAAATAGAACTTTGTAAGTGCGTGCTACACACTAGGAGCTTGTCAGAACGAATGTTTGTGCGGATAAACATCTCCTAGCTATTCTTAAAACATGAGAAAACAGCTCTGGCCTACGTAATCTTCAGAAGGTGGAGCACAGCTGGTGACCAGCCTCATGGACAGTGTAGTGTCCTCGTCGCCACTGTAAAGTCTTGTACCATAGGAATCAAGGGAGAGGATGTTGTTTGGTGGCCGGTATCCCCTTCCTACGACACGACTGTATTAGCAGTGTTCTTTATTTACATAAAGTGGAAGCTACTTATCTTTAAGAGAGTACATGTGTTGTTGTACAAGGTCTTCCGTAATAGTCCACTTTAGTCTCACTGTGGAGAAGTACAAGTCCCACTATGAACACTAATGTAGTTGCAATGTACTGATAGACACCAAACTAGAATGATTCAGTGAGAGTGACTCAAGTAGTGACTGAGACTATGAGCTAGTAATTGAGACTGAGCCCTCCGGTGAGCGGCTGCGACCTAAATAATTGTGGGCGAGAGGACGTTGGCGGCTTGTTGGTTGCGAGTGTGTCTGTGGCGTCTTTCCTGATGAGCTCACTTGATCCAAGCGCCTACTATCCATCTTCTTGGTACATCTTTGCCGACCGGTGTGTTGGCGACAGTTTACGAAAGCACACAGTTTTTTAACATTTTTACAAAATATTTAATGCAAAGCCAGCTCCACGGTGGCCGTTCGGTTCTGGCGCTGCAGTCCGGAACCGCGGGACTGCTACGGTCGCAGGTTCGAATCCTGCCTCGGGCATGGATGTTTGTGATGTCCTTAGGTTAGTTAGGTTTAAGTAGTTCTAAGTTCTAGGGGACTTATGACCTAAGATGTTGAGTCCCATAGTGCTCAGAGCCATTTGAACCATTTTTTTTAGTAAAGCCAGCTGGTGGTTGAATGAGCACCAAACGGCGTGTTAGAAGTACCGTCAGGAGGATGTAACACATAGTGGGGATTCTTTACGAAAGATGGGAAGGAACGCCTTTGCTTTGAGAGGATTGGCGGACGCATTTTGTTGGTGGGAATAAAGACATAAGCTGCTTGTTGGAGACTTAAAAAATATCAGATGTAGACAAGTTGTGATGAGGAGATGGGTAGAAGAGTTGCTACTGCGCTCTCAAGTGGTGGAGTCGTCTGGGGTCCAGTGTTTGAGGCATCAGCTGCCTCAGACCAGAAAGCCATGGTGTCTCCACTCTGATCACATTCCTTTGAAGACTATGGTAAGCTTTTCTTATGGCTCTGGCATGTTAGGGCAAGGTATCATATTCATCAGTACCTTCTCAGATCTTTAGTATTCCGAAGTATTTGTTGAAGACAGTCACTATGATTGTCACTGTCAGTTTGCAATAAATTTCACAGTATCACATCCAATATTATTAAGCAACTCCATTTCATTTAGTAACTTTGCAAACTCAGAATTTTAGTTTACATTTCTTTATAATTCAAACTGTCTTTTGTAATAAACCGTAGATTACCTTTAAATCTAGAGTTTATTATCACATTCGTTTCTTTCAGTGATGAATATTATGCCAACTCCGCCACTTTCAGTTTCACTGCTGGGTTCTAAACAAATTATATCGTCAATGAATCAGTCTCACATATTAAATTATATCGTTACTAAATCCGTAGCCGATAGTAAAGTCAGTACTGAGTTTCTAGAGTGTGCCTGACTCAGGATAAGTTGAGATTCAGCTAAATTTCACTTATACACAAGCGGGGTTTTGAACTGTGCATGGAGATCTTGGGTAATAATTGAAAAATAGGACTCACAAAGCAGTGAACGACATAACACAAGTAAATGAGTGCATGGTAAGTTAGAATAAAGCTTTAATAAGAGGAAGAAACAAGTAGTCGCAAGACACTGTGGAACATGGGATACAAAACGCTGACAGTAATGTCTCAAATATGTCCTCCTTTTGCAGAACTGTCATTCAGTCTATAAAAGCCAAAGGAATCAAAAATATCCCCTACTTGCACCAGTTACAATGTAACTGCTTGTGATACTTTGTCAGTAAAAATGAGAAGTGTCTGATCAGTGCGCTTTTCAATTTTCAGATAGCTTAAGACAAAGAACAACCAAAGTAACAGGAAGAGGCTCACCTAAGTGAGCGTGGTAGAAAATTTCGATGCAACTCTTCACGAAAGCGCGCTTTGCTCGCAGCTTATTTCTCATTTATTTCACACTAACAACGCCTATAGGTTGTCGTAATGTTCATACGACAGTTATTGAAGTGCAATTGTCAGAACAGACTGCAATGGTACCTTTGGCTGAATCAGTGTACAGCACTAATTCTATTTCCGTTTCATCATGGAGGTTATTCGAAACTCAGAATTACGCTTTCAAGATAGTCTCTGCACATATCAAATCGATTCCTGATAATATTGCTCACTGGCTCTTGTTTAACTAAGAATAGATTGGGTCACATAAATAACAAAACAACGTAATGAGAATAGACATGGAGACTGTAGACAGCAGTCTCGACACCACCACGGAGTAACATGGGGTTTCAAGCACACACCAAACTAAAGGTGAAATATATACGATATTGAACGTCTCTCCATGCGTTGTCAACATTTACGACTGGTACCTGTTTCAAATCCCAGTGAAATACAAAAGTTTTCATCATATAATTTCACGTACAAATATACAATTTCTAGCTACTGCCGAAAAACACCACGACGGCTGGTGTCGGGTTCTAATCCTAGTAAGGCAAAATATATTTGTCTTGCCATTTTATCTTCAGTCATCTCACTACTGGTGAAAAAATTCGATATCTAACATTTGATTGCGCTTACTTAACAACCGAATAGGTGCTAGGTTCGAATCCCCATCCAGCACTATCTTTACGCCGTGCCATTTGATGCCTATGCACGGACACACTTCGTTATTTTACACTGAAACAATATTTAAGGTTTTTTGTAGTTAATTAACAGGGATAATAGTTGCAGGATACGAATCCCGGATCCTGGTTGAGTACAATAATTTTCGTCGTTCTTTCCAACGTGAAACTTGCTTTTTACAGATTATTGAGTTTACTAGTGTGAAAGACTGTGTCATCTCTGATAGTCTGTTTCCTGATATTTCTATTAATAAATACAATGATAATACTGATTGCCATACAGGGCAACGTTCTCGAGTGGTCTCTTGTAGTACCCATTTTCTTTGAGGAAACGACTATACCCAAAAGAGCTTAGAGGACCTGGAAGAAAGTTACGTTGTGTTGGTTACATAGGAATCAGGTGGAACGCAGTTCAAGTTGATCCGATACCTTTGAGCATTATAGTACGTGGCAGGCGTGCACGTATGGCACTGGGGCAACGGCAAGACACGGAGAAAGGTTTTTATAAAGAGAAGTAGCTGTTAGTTTCAAAGAATGTAAGAGCAGTGTCTAATTTTGGATGTGTTAAAATGACCTTGTAAGTGCCGGCCGCGGTGGTCGTGCGGTTCTAGGCGCTCCAGTCCGGAGCCGCGCTGCTGCTACGGTCGCAGGTTCGAATCCTGCCTCGGGCATGGGTGTGTGTGGTGTCCTTAGATTAGTTACGTTTAAGTAGTTCTAAGTTCTAGGGGACTGATGACCACAACAGTTGAGTCCCATAGTGCTCAGAGCCATTTGAACCATTTTTTTTGACCTTGTAAGTCCATCTTTATACAGATTGTTACGGGACCTCGGCTGTGCGGCATAAAATGTCGAATTAAAACACGTTTAGCCGTCTGAATTTCCACATGTTATTTTATTTGAACAACCAGTTCCAGAACTACATTACCCCATCTTCAGTTCCACTGACCGACTTGTAGGAAGAATCCTATCTCTGGTCCAGTCAAAATAGGGGCCAGCATTCAGTGACTCATATCCATAGATCTTTAACACAACGACCCCTTCGATCATCACTTTATTTTGTATCAAAATGAGGTTGAAATCCGCAAAGAAACTCTCAAAACGAACTACTGTAGGTGAAAAGCATAAGAAAGCACGTGTGCAGCGCGAGGATATACTCTTAATCATTCCCTTTTGAATTTAAATACATCAGATTACGATTTTTTTCTATTATGCAAATGTAACTGGGTTCCTGTGAACTGCATATAAGCACTGCACTCAGATTTTATCATTACGCTTTGAAGTTAGCAGGGAGGTGAGATATTCATTTAATGATATTTGCATACTCGATTTGGAGAAATCACAGCGCAGTTTAGTGAACGGGATATATCGATGGAAAATGCATATTGTAAATTTCGGTGACCACTGGATGAATGTACGACGCTGGCAAGGAGAGTAAATAGCCGACATGTCGATACCAGTGCATAAAGTCTTGGCGAAATTCATTCCGTGTACTCAGCTAGACGGCAACGGCCTTGCCGCAGTGGATACACCGGTTCCCGTGAGATCACCGAAGTTAAGCGCTGTTGGCGTGGCTGGCACTTGGATGGGTGACCATCCAGCTGCCATGCGCTGTTGCCATTTTTCGAGGTGCACTCAGCCTCGTGATGCCAATTGAGAAGCTACTCGACCGAATAGTAGCGGCTTCGGTCAAGAATACCATCACAACGACCGGGAGGGCGGTGTGCTGACCCCACGCCCTTCCTATCTGCATCCTTCTCTGAGGATGACACGGCGGTCGGATGGTCCCTGTAGGCCACTCGTTGCCTGAACACGGAGTACTCAGCTGGACAGTAACTGTGAATTGCATGGATGCACATGAACAATAAACGTAGATGTCGGCATTTGACAGAGGGAGTGTAGCTGGGCGCAAAGAAGTTACTTGGAATAATTGGCGATTCGCAATAGCAGCGACTATGTTGGCAGGAATGAGTGAACCATGTCCAAATACAGCGTCAAGAAGGAAGCGTGAGGACTGATGAATCGTCAGGGAGCCACTCAGAGCCACGGATTCATGATTATCATCAAACCAAGGTGCAATTGGTGCTTCATTGATCATAAGGTCCCTTAACAGGCGACTCACAGAAAGGATGTTGATTCACGACGCCCCTTGAACAGACTACTACTCATCTCTGTACACTAACAAGCCAAGTTGCAGAGATATCGATAACATTCAGCCTTTCATGTTATTGACTGGAGTAGAACTGTCCTCAGTGATGAGCCCCACTTCGAATTATGCCCCGATAATCAGCAAAGACGTGTTTAGAAGCGTCGTGGACAACGGTGGGATACCAACCTGACCGTCGTCCGCCATATGGCCTAATAACCAGGAGATGCGATTTGTTTTTATAACAGAATCCCTTTGGTTGTTATTCACAGCACCCCTAAATCAGATCTGTACGTCGACGATGTTCTACACCTCGTTTTGTTGCCCTTTGTGCAAGCCATCCTGGGCCCACACTTCAGCAAGGTAATTCCCACCCGCACACGGCGAGAGTGTCAACTGCCTGTCTTCGGGCTTGTCAAACCCTAAGTTGGCCTGCAAGGTCGCTGGATCTAACCCCAGTTGAGACCATTTGGGGCAGTGCCCCTGAACTAGCTCGGGGTTTTCATGATCAGACGCTCTAGTTGGCCAGAATTTGGCACAATATCCTCCAGAAGAACATTCGAAAATACAGTCAATCAATGCAAAGTCGAATAACTGTCTGCATAAGGGCCAGAAGAGCCCTACTGGCCATTATAATTGGTACAACACGAAGATGACGTGCTACACACGCAAAATTTAACCGACAGGAAGGAGATGCTGTGATATGTAAATGATTAGCTTTTCAGAGCATTCACACGAGGTTGGCGCCGGTGGCGACACCTACAACGTGCTGACATGATCCAACCGATTTCTCATACACAAACAGCAGTTGACCGGCGTTGCCTGGTGAAACGTAGTTGCGATGCCTCATGTAAGGAGGAGAAATGCGTACCATCACGTTTCCGTCTTTAATAAAGGTCGGATTGTAGCCTATCGCGAATGCGGTTTATCGTATCGCGACATTGATGCTCGCGTTGGTCGAGATCCAATGACTGTTAGCAGAACATGGAATCGGTGGGTTCAGGAGGGTAATACGGAACGGCGTGCTGGATCTCAACGGCCTCGTATCACTAGCAGTCGACATGACAGGCATCTTATCCGCAGGGCTGTAACGGAACGTGCAGGAACGTCTCGATCCCTGAGTCAACAGACGGGGACGTTTTCAAAACAAGAACCATCTGCACGAACAGCTCGACGACGTTAGCAGCAGCATGGACTATCAGCTCGGAGACCATGGCTGCGGTTACCCTTGACGCTGCATCACAGGGAGAAGCGCCTGGTGTACTCAACGACGAACCTGGGTGTACGAATGGGAAAATGTCAATTTTTCGGATGAATCCAGGTTCTGTTTACAGCATTATGATGGTAGCATCCGTGTTTGGCGACATCGTGGTGAATGCACATTGGAAGCGTGTATTCGTCATCGCCATACTGGCATATCACCCGGCGTGATGGGATGGCGTGTCATTGGTTACACGTCTCGGTGACCTCTTGTTCGCATTGATGACACTCTGAACAGTGGACGTTACATTTCAGATGTGTTACGACCAGTGGCTCTACCTTTCATTCGATCCTTGCGAAACCCTACATTTCAGCAGGATAATGCACGACCGCATGTTGCAGGTCCTGTATGGGCCTTTCTGGATGCAGAAAATGTTCGACTGCTGCCCTGGCCAGCACATTCTTCACATCTCCCACCAATTGAAAACGTCTGGTCAATAGTGGCCGAGCAACTGGCTCGTCAGAAAATGGTTCAAATGGCTCTGAGCACGATCTGACTTAATTTCTGAGTTCATCAGTCCCCTAGAACTTAGAAGTACTGAAACCTAACTTAGCTAAGGACATCACACATATCCATGCCCGACGCAGAATTCGAACCTGCAACCGTAGCGGGGCTGGTCACAATACGCCAGTCACTACTCTTGATGAACTGTGGTATCGTGTTGAAGCTGCATGGGCAGCTGTACCTGTACCCGCCATCCAAGGTCTGTTTGACTCAATGCCCAGCCGTATCAAGGCCGTTATTACGGCCAGAGGTGGTTGTTCTGGGTACTGTTCTCTCAGGATCTATGCACCCAAATTGCGTGAAAATGTAATCACATGGCAGTTCTAGTATAATATATTTGTCCAGTGAATACCCATCTGAATTTCTTCTTGGTGTTGCAGTTTTAATGGGCAGCAGTGCACTTACTCGATCTGGAAGCTCTTTCTCTTGAGTAAGTCATCCAGTTTTTCTGAAATTGGAGTCATTTGTTTGTCTGTAAATGTAAATTATATCCAACGATTTCCATCTCATTCGAATAATTCCTCCGTTGTGCGATGATTTTTCTTTTTTCCGTTTTTGTCTTAGAATGTACTGTTTATTGCGCTATTCTTCTCCTCTTTATTAACAGTATGGAGCGCTAGCATCACTGCATCTGTCAAAAGGCAGCATTTTCTTGTGTTATGAAGTCTTATGGTTGTGTGCCGTAGACAGGAAGCTAAACCCTCATCTTCGTTGGTGAGTGTTTCGTGGTACGAATTGTCGCTGGATGTGACTGTATTGCTAGAAAGATTTGTGCAGCCGAGTTATAATAACACAGAAACTGGGTGTCACCATCTCTTATGAATGTTGCACGTTCAGTTCCTAAATTAAACTATTACAAAAATACACTAGTGACCATTAAAATTGCTACACCAAGAAGAAATGCATGTGACAAACGGGTATTCATTGGACAAATATATTATACTAGAACTGAAATGTGATTACGTTTTCACGCAATTTGGGTGCATAGATCCTGAGAAATCAGTACCCAAAACAACCACTTCTGGCCGTAATAACCACCTTGATACGCTTGGACATTGAGTCAAACAGAGCTCTGATGTCGTGTACAGGTACTGCTGCCCATGTGGCTTCAACACGATACCACAGTTCATCAAGAGTAGTGACTGACGTATGGTGACGAGCCAGTTGCTCGGCCACCATTGACAAGACGTTTTCAGTTGGTGAGAGATATGGAGAATGTGCTGGCCAGGGCAGCAGTCGAACATTTTCTGTATCCAGAAAGGCCCGCACAGTACCTGCAACATGAGGTCATACATTATCCTTCCTGAAATGTAGAGTTTCGCAGGGATCGAATGAAGGGTAGAGCCACGGGTCGTAACACATCTGAAATGTAACGTCCACTGAACAAGAGGTGACCGAGACGTGTAACCATTGGCACCCCATACCATCACACCGAGTGATACGCCAGTATGGCGATGACGAATACACGCTTCCAATCTGCGTTCACCGCGATGTCGCCAAATACGGATGCGGCCATCATGATGCTGTAAACAGAACCTGGATTCATCCGAAAAAGTAACGTTTTGCTATTCGTGCACCCATGTTCGTCATTGAGTACACCATCGTAGGCGCTACTGTCTGTGATGCAGCGTCAAGGGTAACCGCAGCCATGGTCTCCGAGCTGATAGTCCATACTCCTGCAAACGTCGTCGAACTGTTCGTGCAGATGGTTGTTGTCTTGCAAACGTCCCCATCTGTTGACTCTGGGATCGAGACGTGGCTGCACAATCCGTTGCAGCCATGCGGATAAGATGCCTGTCATCTCGACTGCTAGTGATACGAGGTCGTTAGGATCCAGCACGGCGTTCCATATTACCCTCCTGAACCCACCGATTCCATGTTCTGCTAACAGTCATTGGATCTCGACCAACGCGAGCAGCAATGTCGCGATACGATAAACCGCAATCGCAATAGGCTACAATGCGACCTTTATCCAAGTCGGAAACGTGATGGTACGCATTTCTTTTCCTTACACGAGGCACCACAACAACGTTTCACCAGGCAACGCCGGTCAACTGCTGTTTGTTATGAGAAATCGGTTGGAAACTTTCCCCATGTCAGCACTTTGTATGTGTCGCCACTGGCGCCAACCTCGTGTGAATGCTCGTAAAAGCTAATCATTTGCATATCACAGCATCTTCTTCCTGTCTGTTAAATTTCGCGTCTGTATCTTCGTGGTGTAGCAATTTTAATGGCCAGTAGTGTATGTCTACTGGGATTAGGAGAGTAACAGTAATCCGAAACTTACACATGTAAAGTGGTAGAGCTTCTAGCTGCTTTTATTACTAGTCGCTCCGGATGGCTACTCATAGATTTTTTTTTCTTTTTTTACTTTTTCCCTAGGTTAATTGCCTGTAGTACAATGAAACGGTGATAGACGCATCCATCTATTTATGCGCAATACGTAACATTTATTTATGTTCAGAGTCGACTGTTAATGTTGAGGTCACCAATCGTCGAACCTTTGCTGCTCTTGCTTGCTGTAGACAACAGCATTGCCTGCGAACAGCCAGACGTTACCCACTAGATCATTTAGCTGTATTGTAAACAGTGACTGCTCTCTAAGCCTCTCTTGCGGGGATCCCTGAATCTAATCACAGATCTGCTTCGATACGTAGTAAGCTGTGTATTGTTTCAGAAATCTACAGTGAGAAACGGTATCTGATGCCTTTATAAATCAACCTGTATGCCATCGTCTAGTGCTGTGTGGTTTCGTGGGTGAACAGAGGGAACTGAGCTATGCAAGAACTCCATTTGCAAACTCCGTGTTAATTTTTTATAGAGAAGGCATTTGTTCTCGATGAAAGTCGTAATCACTTGTAACCTCCCCACAAATAACTTTCGTAACCTCCCAACAGCAAAACAATAATTATGTATATCATTCACATTTAGTGTAAGCTTCCAACAGATTTATTCCGTAACCCCCCAACAGCAAAAAATAATATAAATAATATTCTCTTTCAGCGTAACTACGCAACAGTGAAAATATGTATAGCATTGACATTTAGCGTAACCTACCAATAATACAATGTGACAAACCTCTCAATAAAATTGTCGCTCACTTATAACCTTTCAGTATTTCACTTTGAATTTAAACTGGTAAATTTTGGACGTCAGCAGTGCTGAGTCATGGCCCTGAAAGATCATACTGAATAAATTGAAAATTCTTACCTCAGCCTAGTCGCCGGATAACGCATATATATCTGCTCCTATATGAAACTAAACTTTTCTGGCACAGCCCAGTGCAATGCTGGAAGATAGATTTGTCATGTATAAAAAGAAAGAACTGATTTTTCTTAACAATAATCAGGATGACCAAGGATTGGAGAAATTAGTAAAATCTTTAAATTGAAATGAATGATTGTCAAAAGTTACTTTTTATGAGAAAGATTATTATTAAGAGATTTTTTAAAAAACATTTACATGGGACATGATATAACAATACTACATATGCGCGAGGCTGCTTTTACCTTATATTATACCGCTCAGGCACCGCCATCGCTCCCACGACCGGCCCAGCCACACACACAACTGCTAGCTACTTCTACTACACAGTTCCTACTGCATACAACACTGCTCTTTGGTCTGAGATTCTCTTATAGCTCACATATCGCAGGCAGTGCGTGAGCAATCCATCGAAATTACATCTGCTAGAATGCGCTAACAACAAATTCCTTAATCATGGACCTCTTACACTCTGAACCAGAACATGTTCCCTAATTCTACAAAAGATTCAAGCCAGCGACTTAGGCCTGTACTCGTAAGTAGTGAATGCTCGACGGCCATTCTTCAAAACGGTAGCAACTGGCGGAGTCAATATCGGCTGTGTTTGTCCGTTAGCTGTCCTTGGCTCTTGAGCCGTGAGCATGTTCGACTTTCGAGCACTTAGCCGCCAGGCGCAAGTCCATAAAGGAAGGCCGCCGGGGCCCTACCCACAAATAGGCCACTACGTCCCAAGCTGCTGGTCAAGCATGTGCTTTTTATTTCAGGGCAATACAATAAATTTATTTTTAAGTCTCGACAACATAATACTTTACTAAGCACCGTTCTGGTATGGCATTGCCTTCCATCTGACCCATACAGACAAGTCCAGCCGTATCTACAGTTTCGCGGTAACTCTCAACCTCGATGGAAGTCGGCGTATTCCACATTACCCACCATTCCCAGCGACGAAAAAAATGATAACAGACAAATAAGAATCCTAAGATTGGTCCAGGATCGAGCCCAAGAGCTTTGGATCCGTAGTGTTGCAATTTATCACTGATAGACCGAACCTCACTAGTTAAAAAAGTCATCAACTGGAAGGTTGATCTGAATACTGCAGTGCTTTACTAGGCACAGTCTTATAGAAGGTATTTTTAGTTATTGTATGCACGGTGTTTTGCAATTACTATTGCTGGCTCCTACAAGCTGTAGGGGGACATAGTAGATAAAGTTCTGACAGGGAGCACATGTCCGGAAAAGTGTTGCTTGAATGTAAAATAAGTTTGAAAACAGGAGCATTTTTACATCTCCCACATACAGTGGCTGCAATGAACTGCGTGCTCTGCAGCAGCCAATGTCATGGGCATTGTTTCGAGTACTCGCCATTGGGTTTTCTTCTACTCACGAAGGACATTCTTTCCAAAATAAGAGAGTGCAGGCAGACCATTGAGCGCCAGTCAACCCTCCAAGTGGCGAACGTACCAGTTTCTTGCAGCCGATCTTGTAGTCTGACGAAAACGGTATGTGATGTCATACATACAACAGTGACTGACGACGGCATCCTCTTCTCAGTGTGTGTGCTTACCATGAACCGGGAGATATAACTGTTCTATCAATTAACACTACCCACAAATACCATAACCAGTTATAAAAGTGAGTGGAAACGGTTTCTTCCTCTGGTATCAGGTGGCAAGTGGAATCAGTCACGTAATGCGGAAGCTGTGTCTCACTGGTTTCAAGTTAGAGATGTACACTGAAGAGCCAAAGAAACTGGTACACCTGCCTATTATAGTGTATGGCCCCCGTGAACACGCCGAAGTGCCGCAAAACGACGTGGCATGGACTCGACTAATGTCTGAAGTAGTGCTGGAGGGAACTGACACCATGAATCTTGCAGGGCTGACCGTAAAGTCGTAAGAGTACGAAGGGGTGGAGATCTCTTCTGAACAGTACGTTGCAAAGCATCCCACATATGCTCAATAATATTCATGTCTGTGGAATTTGGTGGCCATCAGAGGTGTTTAAACTCAGAAGAGTGTTCCTGGAGCCACACTGTAGCAATTCTGGACGTTTGGGGTGTCGCATTGTCCTGCTGGAATTGCCCAAGTCCGTCGGAATGCACAATGGACATGAATAGATGCAGGTGATCAGACAGGATGCTTACGTACTTGTCACCTGTCAGAGTCGTATGTAGACGTATCAGGGGTCCCATATCACTCCAATTGCACACGCCCCAAGCCATTACGGAGAAGCTTGAAGAGTCCCCTGCTAATATGCAGGGTCCATGGATTCATGAGGTTGTCTCCATACCCGTAGATGTCCATCCGCTCGATACAATATGAAACGAGCGAGACTCGTCCGATCAGGAAACATGTTTTTAGTCCTCAACGGTTCAATGTCGGTTTTGACGGGCCCAGGCGAGGCGTAAAGCTGTGTGTCGTACAGTCATCAAGGGTACACGAGTGGGTCTTCGGCACGCTGACACTTGTTGATGGCCCAGCATTGAAATCTGAAGAAGGGTTCCACTTCTGTCACGTTGAACGATTGTCTTCAGTTACCGTTGGCCCCATTCTTGTAGTATCTTTTCCTGGCCGTACCGATGTCGTAGATTTGATGTTTTATCGGATTCCTGATGTTCACGGTACACTTGTGAAATGGTCGTACGGGAAAATCCCCACTTGATCGCTATCTTGATGTTCTGTCCCATCGCTCGTGCGCCGACTATAACACCACGTTTGGACTCGTTTAAATATTGATAATCTGCCATTGTAGCAGCAGTAACCGATCTAACAGCTGCTCCAGACACTTGTTGTCGTATAGGCGTTGCCGACCACAGCGCCGTATTCTGCCTGTTTACATATCTCTGTATTTGAATACACATGCCTATACCAGTGTCTTTGGTGCTTCAGTGAATGTGTGACTGTCTGTCAACTTGTAGCTAGGGCCTATCGCCTGGCGAAGGCGGAACAGTTGAGTCACAATATGGAGAGGTTAAAACTTTGATTCTGTGTAGATTTGTGTATAAGCTATTGAGGCTATATTCTGTTCCCTTACTCTGACATATGTACTGACTTACTAACCACTTATAGTGGAACCCGCAATTTAACGTGAATTCCGAGCCACTGTGCAAATTCCCATTGACAAACATGTCAGATACGAAAGAGAATAATTGTTATTAAGTATAATAACACAGGTCTGCGACATAAAAATTGTTTCAAATTTATTAAGTGATTTTTATAGTGTTTTCAACGCTGATTTCGGGAAAAATAGTGAAAAAATTCCATCACGTGCAGTTATTTCACAAACTGCTTGTCTAGTTTTAGCTTTTCTCGATATTTCACCACTCTAGAGAGATTGAATTTTGGTTTTTAGGATCTCTATAAACTGTTATTTAGCCGTTTTTATACTAGATATACTTAAAATAAAAGGTAGTTAGGTGAAACCAGCAGTATTTTCATGTCAGTGCCTGTCTGTCGCGCTGCCCTTACCCCGCCATCGCCATCAGTGAGCTTCTGCTATTGTCCTTGAGATCACACTACCTCTTCACTCTGTGCTGTTCACGTGTTGTTGTTACTAGTGCTTTAAAGTAGTGACTGTTGTCATGTGTTATAAAGTTGTTTTATGGACAATGGCTAGCAGAGGACGTATAAACTAGCCAGATTACTTCTGCTACATTTGTGATAACTATACCGTTAAAGACCAACAGAGAAACATTTCCGATTTTGAATAAAATGTTATCGGGTTTCCAACCGCGTCAATTTCTTAAAACTACACGAGCTTTCGGCCAAGCACTCATTGGTCATTGTCAAGTGGTCAAAGTGGTCTTACCACTTGACAATGACCGAGCGAGGTAGTGCAGTGGTTATCACACTGGAGTCGCATTCGGGAGGACGACGGTTCAATCCCGCTTCCGGCCATCCTGATTTAGGTTTTCCGTGATTTCCCTAGATCACTTCAGGCAATTGCCGGGATGGTTCCTTTGAAAGGGCACGGCCGATTTCCTTCCCCATCCTTCCCTAACCCAAGCTTGTGCTCCGTCTCTAATGACCTCGTTGTCGACGGGACGTTAAATACCAATATCCTCCTCCTCCACTTGACAATAGCCAAGGAGTGCTTGGCCGAAAGCTCGTGTAGTTTTAAGCAATTGACGCGGTTGGAAACCCGGAAACATTTCATTGAATATTATTGCTGCGAGACTCTGCATTCATACATTTCTGATTTTGTTGAAAAAGTATATTTCGCCTATTTGGGTATAACGTTAGGCCATCAAGATAAGCCTTGGGACCCATACCAAGTTTGCTCAGTGTGTGTTGAAGAACTGAGGCAATGGTTTCAGCGTAAAAAGCAGTCCTCACGTTTTGGTATACCAATGGTTTGGAGGGAGCACAAAAATCACAGTGATGACTGCTATTTTTGTTCTTGCAACTTACGAAGTTTCAATCTGAAAAACAAAAAGGATATTTCTTACCCTAACATTCAATCAGCCATTCGCCCTGTTCCTCATGCACCTGAAGTACCAATACCCTCTCCTCCACATTCTTTGGATGATATAGATGATCACGAGCCGTTGGCTCAGCAAAGTGATAGTGAAGAAGACAGGGATTGGTACGATCCTGGCACAACCGATCCCATTACATTCTCACAATCTGAACTGAACGAGTTAGTTAGAGGCCTAGGCCTTTCTAAGGAATCGGCAGAGGTTTTAGGATCTAGATTGAAAGATATACATATGTTGGCTCCGGATACATCCTTTTCTTGATATCTTTCTTCTCTCAAGAAGGTGGCCTGCTGTTTTCTTTGATGTTACTGGCCTTATGGCACGTTTCAAAACAGAATACGCTCCTGATGAGTGGATACTTTTTATTGATTCTTCAAAAAGAATCCTTAAAGCAGTACATCTACAGAATGGTAATAAGCATGCTTCTATACCAGTTGGACACTCGGTTCACTTAAAAGAATGTTACCGAAACCTTGAACTGGTTTTAAGCAAACTTTGCTATTCAGGCCACAAATGGACACTATGAGGCGATTAGAAGTGATTTCAATGCTGCTTGGTCAACAAAGTGGCTATAAAAAGTTCCCTTGCTTTCTCTGTGAATGGTACAGTAGAGACAGAAAGCAACACTACATAACAAAAGCTTGGCCCTTAAGAAAAACCTTACAGGTTGGGGTTAAAAATGTTGAGAGGAAAAGCCTTGTGGATCCCAAAAAGGCGTTACTTCCACCACTTTTCTTTAAGTTGGGGCTGATGAAGCAATTTGTTAAGGCATGAAGGCGAGTGTTTCAGATATCTTTGTGGACAGTTTCCTGGTTTATCCGAGGCAAAGCTAAAGGAAGGAATGTTTGTCGGACCATACATTAGAAAACTAATGACAGATCCAAACTTTGTGGACAAAATGGAAACAAAAGAAAAGACAGCATGGATATTTTTTAAATTAATTGTTACCGGTTTCCTAGGAAACAAAAGAGATGCAAACTACAAGACAATCGTCGCAGACATGCTCGACAACTTTAAGAAGCTGGACTGTAACATGAGCATTAAAGTTCATTTTCTCCACTCACATCTTGACTACTTCTCTGCAAACTTCGATGATGTAAGTGAGGGCAGGGCGAAAGATTCCACCAAAACATCAAAGAAATGGAAAGAAGGTATCAAGGAAGGTGGAACGTCAACATGATAACGCACTACTGTTGGATGATAAAAAGAGATGATCCTCAACGAGTCCAAAGCCGGAAAAGCAATAAAAGAAGCTTCGACAGGAAGCAAAAGGGTTATTATAAGGACTTACGCGCTTAAAGAGAAATAGAAGTGTACTGGAAACGTAGTTTAGAACATGATTTATAAATAGAAAATTTTAACGTTCGAAAAAATGTGATAAATTGCTTAAATTTTGTTGTTATACGCAAAAATACTCCCTTTTTGTGAGGAAACCTGACGTGATAGAAATAAATGGATTGCATTTTAAAAATCATCGCTGAAAATTACATTAAAGTCAGTTATCAAATTTCAAGCAACTTACAGAAAATATATTTTTGCAGACCTGCGTAATTAGAGTTATTTAATGTAGTATAACAAATTCTTCTTTGTGGCAAAGGTTAACGGGTCTCTTAAGTTGCGTTTAGATGCAAAAGAAACACATAAAAGCTAGACATATCGCAACACAACCAAGAATGGGTTCTGATACACTACTGTGCATGAAATGTATAGATCAAAACTGCATACTATGAGCCACGCAAAAGAGATGAAGTGTAATTGTACGTAAAATTTAAGTTCTGACAGGTTCCCTTCCTACGGAATGGTTTCATATAAACTTAGCACCATGTTTCTCAAATTTCGTGCAAAATTCACCTTTAAAACGATTATCAAAGTTGACAAAATAATAATTCATAACATTAAAACTAACAGAAAGCATTTAGAAGCAGCAGACATATATTGAATTGCTGCATAAGTCCGTAGCGTTTTTTCATACGTTTAATAAACACTACAGGTACACATAGCGGAGACTTTAGTCATCAATAATGTATTCTCTTCACTATTTACAACAGTCTACCAACGCTGAGGTAACTGCCGCGCGGGCCGAGCCGAGCGGTCTGGGGCGCTGAAGTCACGGACTGTGCGGTTGGTCCTGGCGGAGGTTCGAGTCCTCCCTAGGGCATGGGTGTGTGTGTTTGTCCTTAGGATAATTTAGGTTAAGTAGTGTGTACGCTTACGGACTGATGACCTTAGCAGTTAAGTCCCATAAGATTTCACACACATTTGAACATTTCACTCAGGTAAGTTTCCGATTCCGTGATTGTAAGAATCACGTGGTTCTGAGGCAAGGGACTCATGGAGCCATCTTCGGAGCACATTTTCATCCGGAAAGGAAGTTCCTTGAAGGTTGTTCGATAGAGAGTGGAAAACGTGAATAGCTCAGAGCACAAGGTCAGGTGAATAAGGTGGGTGCTGAATGACTTCCCAACACAACTCCTGTAGTGTTTCTTTTTCTTCAGTCTAGCAGAATGCTGGCGGGAGATATTGTGGAGAAGCATCACTCCACGCAGTCTTCCTGGTTGTCGTTCTTTAACTGCGACTGCAAAACTTCTCAGTTGTTGACAGTAAATGTCAGCATTGATGGTACATCTCGGGAAAGCAATTGGTAGTACACTACACTGTCACTGTTCCACCAGACGCATAATGCGACGCAAGTTTTTTTAAGTAAGTACCGTTTTGAAATTAAAAAAAAAAGACGTGCTAAGACATATCAATAACTTTATTTTTACATGAAAGCCTGTACCTTAACCTACGCACTGACACCATTACAGTCTGATTCTTCCTTGTTTACGTTGTGTACTGAGTGTTTAAGATGCCTCCGATAATCGTGAGTCCCGTCGGCTGTGAAGTACGGGCTGTTATAAGATTTCGTAGTGCTAAAGGCCTAAAAGCGATCGATATTCATCGTGAGATCTGTGCAGTTTACGGAGAAAACATTATGAGTGATGGAATGGTAAGAAAGTGTGTGAGAGCATTTAAAGATGGCCGCACAAATGTGCATGACGAACACTGGAGTGGGCGTCCTGCGGTCGTTAATGAAAGTTTGGTGCAGGAAGTTGACAATAAGGTGACAGAAAACAGACGCTTTACGATTTCCTCCCTGCGGGAAGACTTTCCTAATGTTTCTCGTAGTGTTTTGTATGGCATTGTGACCGAGCACTTGAATTACCGAAAATAGTGCGCTCGTTGGGTACCGAAAATGTTGACGGATGTGCACAAAACCAAACGTTTAGACAGTGCATTGACTTTCCTTGAGCGGTACCATAACGACGGTGGTGATTTCTTAAGCCAAATTGTTACGGGCGATGAGACATGGGTGGCCTACGTCACACCAGAATGAAAGCAACAGTCCATGGAAGTTGAGCAAGGGCATCATTTTGCTGCAAGACAATGCCCGTCCGCATGTGGCGAATCGGACCAAAGATCTCATCACATCATTTCGATGGGAAACTCTAGATCACCCTCCGTACAGCCCCGATCTTGCGCCCAGTGACTACCGTCTGTTCCTGCACTTGAAGAAACACCTGGGCGGTCAGCGTCTTCAAGACGATGACGAAGTCAAGACAGTGGTGACGCAGTGGTTAACGAGTCAGGCGGCAGACTTCTGTGAGGAGGGTATTTAAAAACTGGTACAACGTTATGACAAGTGCCTCAATATTGACGGAAACTATGTAGAAAAGTAGAGTAAGGTACAGGCTTTCATGTAAAAATAAAATTATTGAGATATCTTAGCACGTCTTTTTTTAATTTCAAAACGGTACTTACTTAAAAAACACGCCTCGTATCATTTTTCGTGGATGCGGAGAGGTCTTTGTACGGGAAGTTGCTTCATTCTTTGTGCCTAACCATTCCTTTCTTACCCTTAAGTTAGCATAAAGACACCATTTGTGGTCGCCAGTAACGATACAGGTTAGGAATGGTCGGTGTTGCTCATGAGCCAGTTGATGACATCCGCTGAATTATGTGATTTTGGCTTAGAGCATGTGGTACCCAAACACCCGATTTCTGAGCCTTTTCCACTGCATGCAAATGTCTCACGATGGTGGAAAGATTACACAGCATCATATATGGCAGTTCTTGAATGCAATGACATGGATCATTGTCGATTAATGCGTTTATACTATCTTCATCAAACCCCTATGTCTTCCTCAACATGGAGAGAGTTACTAATGTCAAAATGAATGTTCTTAGAACAAGAAAACCATTTTCTTTCCGTGCTCTGTCCAATGGCATTATCCCCATAGATGGCGCACACGTTTCTGTCTACCTCAGCTACTGTCGCCCGTTTATTGAACTCTAACAGAAGAATATGTCAGAAATGTTCCAATTTGTCTTCCTGGCACTCCATTTCCTAGCGTCCACAGGCCCACTGATTATCTACAAGTGACAAAGAACTACAAATAAAAATTACAATCGATAAATAAACTCTTAGAAACAGCGATACCAACATACAAAACAAAAATTTTACGAACTTAAGCACCTAACTAACATAAAATCTAATGCACCGAATATGAGGCATGGTATTGTGAATGTGTGGGTTTTATTTTGTCAATTTGCGCAATGGATTGATCCAACAAGTACCCTTTGGCTCCTGCAAGAAACAATTCCCACCTCACACTACTACAGAAGTCAGACAGACGCTCCTAATGTACCAACAAGAACTGCTTGAAAAACATTCAGCAACAAATATATTCTGGAGTCGTCCGCTGTAAGGAAAAGACACAAAAATATTCTATATATTCTTACGTAACTATTGGGATACTTGAGTATGGGAGTATTGCTAGTTAGTGTAAGAAAAACATTAAACGAACGAAAAATGTTATTTATTACAAAAAATAATCTGAGAAATCAAGTGAAACTTCTTCTTATAAAATAATAATAAATTTTCGGGTTCTTTTCGGAACAGTAGACTTCCTCTTATGGATAGGAATGCTATTATTTTACAAAGTATTGAAAGGTTCTCTTTTCCCTTTTCTTTAAGAATGTTATTTATTCGGCAGAATGGCTAAGACCCGCGCCTACACAACTTAAATAACTTTTATAGGTACAGTCAAGGCTGTCGCGTGAGAAATGTAATGGAGTGTACTGTTATGGAGGACAGATGGGGCTCACATACGTTGTAGCGCACAATACCGTGAGCTGCAACGACTGCTGTCTGCGTCGCACGATGCTGACAAATAACACAATAATGTCTTCCTATCTGGATTGACCTTTGCCAATCAAACTCTCCCTACGCCTTGATGAAGTCAAGAACTCCTATCCGCCCCTCGTCTAACTATTGGCATTGTACACAGGTCAGATAACCAGTCCACCGCGATGCCACTCAATACTCGCTCGCAGGCGTTCAACTAGTATTCTGTCCGTGTTCACAGCACACAATAAGTGTGTTGGCCAACAAAGTGAACAACATTTAATCGCGATCGACTCAATATAGAGTGTCACTCCCATTCGCTAATGACAGAGGTGCTCTCCCAGTGAAGTACTGAGGAGAGACTTTGTTCAAAAAATGGTTCAAATGGCTCTGAGCACTATGGGACTCAACTGCTGTGGTCATTAGTCCCCTAGAACTTAGAACTACTTAAACCTAACTAACCTAGGGACATCACACACATCCATGCCCGAGGCAGGATTCGAACATGCGACCGTAGCAGTCGCACGGTGCCGGACTGCGCGCCTAGAACCGCGAGACCACCGCGGCCGGCAGAGACTTTGTTCCTTGCTCTTTGTGTGCATGTATGAGCGAACTCGCTCTCGTTACGTGTTCCCGCTCCAAGAGCGACAACTGAATGGCCACTTTTTCTGGAAAGGTTGCAAGGGTATATCATTAGCTGCCTTCTCTCACTCCTCTGACTCTTTGCATCAGAAACATTCCGCCAATCAGCGTTGCTCTTTTAAACGGAAGAATGACGTTTCGTTTAAGTCGACCAATGCGGAAATCTGTAGCATCTCCGTTAGGTGTATACTGTCCTCCTGTAAGAACTCTGTAACTACGCAGTCGGTCCCTAAAAAAAAGCGTCTTCTGCGTGCTCCCACACAATGTAGCAGAATTTACTTTTAAGACGAACACGGAGGTCGTTATCCCTTCGCTCTTGCAAAAGCTGTCTTCTCTCAGAGCGGTCGCTTCGGTCGAAGTAGGTATGTTGTTGACCAAGCCCACTGAAGGGACGATCTTCCCAGTGGGCTGGTTTCCTCTTTAGAACTAAAATTCCTGTGGCCGTCATGTTGTGTACACCAGCCTCGACTTTTTTTAACCTCGGCACGCACTTGCGATTTACTTATTAGATGTGCATATTGCTTACTTCAATTCATACAAAATTGACTCTATCTTATCGAGTTTGCGTTCGAATGAAGTGTCTTGATGTGCAGAATACGATTGTGAGGACAGAATATGTAAGAAATGAAGGTCAGGAGACCACGCCACCTTACAGTATGTCAGACAGACCACCAGAAAAATTAAAATCGGAGTCAAAGAAAATAGAGAAATTTCGGTAGGAGAAACGTATCTGAAAAAAATTTGATTTAACTTATCACCTAATCAAGGAAAGGCACAAAGTCACAAGCATAAATAGTAACACTACCAATTAAAAGAAATGGACACCCTTATGGACATTCTTGAATAACATGAAAACTGTAATTGTGCACACAATAAAAAGAATGGAGATGTCAATGAACAGAGAAATCTGAAAAAAAAAACGATTTTCTAAACGCGTTTCAAAATATTTATAATGTGTTTCGATTCCTCGTGATTAGCATCTCTTACGGTGTGCCAGACCGTGTGCATTGCCCTATACCTACCAGCAGATTACATGACGCTTGCGTGAACAGCTGCAACCGCGTGCCATCCAGCTCCGACTTGCCATGTTGCTTATTTCCTCTCTCATTTACCCTGAGCGTCGTCTGCTAGGCATTAAATATAGTGAGTATTGTGTTAATTTTAACGTATAGGCCAAAGAATTTCATGTCCACATTATTTTTAAACTTTATATTACTCCATCACTTCAATTTTTAGGGTTTATCTGTACCAAACTGCTACACTGCTGGCCATTAAAACTATTACACCAAGAAGAAATGTAGATGATAAACGGGTATTCATTGGACAAATCTATTATACTAGAACTGACATGTGATTACATTTTCACGCAGTTTGGGTGCATCAATCCTGAGAAATCAGTACCAAGAACAACCACTTCTGGCCGTAATAACGGCCTTGATACGCCTGGGCATTGAGTCAAACAGAGTTAAGATGGCGTGTACAGGTACAGTTGCCCATGCAGCTTGACCACGATACCACAGTTCATCAGGAGTAGTGACGCGTATTGTGACGAGCCAGTTGCTCGGCCACCATTGACCAGCCGTTTTCAATTGGTGAGAGACCTGGAGAATGTGCTGGCCAGGGCATGTTCATTTTCTGCATCCGGGAAGGACCGCACAGAAACTGCAACATGCGGTCGTGCATTATCCTGTTGAAATGTAGGGTTTCGCAGGGATCGAATGAAGGGTAGAGCCACGGGTCGTAACACATCTGAAATGTAACGTCCACTGTTCAAAGTGCCGTCAATGCGAACCAGAGGTGATCGAGACGTGTAACCAATGACACACCATACCATCACGACGAATACACGTTTCCAATGAGAGTTCACCGCGATTTCGCCAAACACGGATGCGACCATCATGATGCTGTAAACAGAACCTGGATTCATCCGAAAAAATGACGTTTCGCCATTCGTGCACCCAGGTTTGTCGTTCACTACCCCATCGCAGGCGCTCCTGTCTGTGATGCAGCGTCAAGGGTAACCGCAGCCATGGTCTCCGAGCTGACAGTCCATGCTGCTACAAACGTCGTCGAACTGTTCGTGCAGATGGTTCTTGTATTGAAAACGTCCAAGTCTGTTGACTCAGGGATCGAGACGTTGCAGCACGTTCCGTTACAGCGATGCGGATAAGATGCCTGTCATGTCGACTGCTAGTGATACGAGGCCGTTGAGATCCAGCACGCCGTTCCGTATTACCCTCCTGAACCCACCGATTCCATATTCTGCTAACAGTCATTGGATCTCGACCAACGCGAGCAGCAATGTTGCGATACGATAAACCGCAATCGCGATAGGCTACAATCCGACCTTTATCAAAGACGGAAACGTGATGGTATGCATTTCTCCTCCTTACATGACGCATCGCAACAACGTTTCACCAGGCAACGCCGGTCAACTGCTGTTTGTTGGAATGTTGGAAACTTTTCTCATGTGAGCACGTTGTAAGTGTCGCCACCGGCGCCAACCTTGTGGGAATGCTCTGAACAGCTAATCATTTGAAAATCACAACATGTTCTTCCTGTCGTTAAATTTAGCGTCTGTAGCACGTCATCTTCATGGTGTAGCAATTTTAATGGCCAATAGTGTATAAAGTTCAAATTCTAGACAGGTGACTTGTCACAAGGTGGACTACTGTCTGTCATTCACAGTGATAGTCTATGATTGTTTAATACCAGGCCTGAAGCTTGGAGTTTCTTCTCAGGCCATGGTTGACAAGATAAGGGTTTGGGATGGACTGGCTGGTGCCTCTGGACAATGGTGACGCCGAAGATGGAGAACAAGTCTGAGATCAGAGTCCTCAGAGACCAAGGTCAATGAGGCAAAGGGTTGTGGTTAGCCAGCTGGCTGCTGTGGAGGACAGCACAGGCAGAGTGGCCCTGGAATGGTAACTGGACTGAGATTGGAATCGACAGCTGGACTGCTACTTGGACCCGCTGCTCAATCTGACTGGTTCTACCGAACTGGTTAGATGTGGCCCTGTGTTGGCATAAGTATTGTGCGGGCAGAGGATATGAATTGGTGTAGTTGCTGCCACGTGACCTAGTAGACGCAAGAAGTAGTGTAACTGTTGCACCTCCAACTGGCGATCATTGTGCCGCCTGTTGGTATCACGGCGCGACTGGCCGCTGCGGCGGCTGCCGTAACTTCCTGTGACAACAACCCATTGCTGTTGTTGGACTTGGCTGTTGTATTTTGTCTCAATAATGTGGGCCAAGAGGCTCGTGTTGTTGCTGAAGCCATCTAGGACTCGGGCTGGTTTCTGCCGACGTAGTGTCGGCAGCCTCGCGGATCGGCAACCAACAGAAACAGTCTGTTTGCCGGCTGTCTACGTATCTGGTTCAAAATAGTTCAAATGGCTCTAAGCACTATGGGACTTAACATCTGAGGTCAACAGTCCCCTAGACTTAGAACTACACAACTGGCCATTAACACAACGAAAATGACGTGCTACAGACGCGAAATTTAATCGACAGGAAGAAGATACTGTGATATGCAAATGATTAGCTTTTCAGAGCATTCACACAAGGTTGGCGCCGGTGGCGACAACTACAACGTGCTGACATGAGGAAGTTTCCAACCGATTTCTCATACACAAACTGCAGATGACCGGCGTTGGCTGGTGAAACGTTGTTGTGATGCCTCGTGTAAGGAGGAGAAATGCGTACTATCACGTTTCCGACTTTGATAAAGGTCGGATTGTAGCCTGTCGCGATTGCGGTTTATCGTATCGCGACATTGCTGCTCGCGTTGGTCGAGATCCAATGACTGTTAGCAGAATATGGAATTGGTGGGTTCAGGAGTGTAATACGGAACCCCGTGCTGGATCCCAACGGCCTCGTATCACACTAAACAGTCGAGATGACAGGCATCTTATCCGCATGGCTGTAACGGATCGTGCAGCCACGTCCCTGAGACAACAACCATCTTCACGAACAGTTCGACGACGTTTCCAGCAGCATGGACTATCAGCTCGGAGACCATGGCTGCGGTAACTCTTGAATCTGCATCACAGACAGGAGCGCCTGCGTTGGTGTACTCAATGACTAACCTGTGTGCTCGAATGGAAAAACGTCAGTTTTTCGAATTAATCCAGGTTCTGTTTACAGCATCATGATGGTCGCATCCGTGTTTGGCGACATCGCGGTTAACGCACATTGGAAGCGTGTATTCGTCATCGCCATACTGGCGTATCACAAGGCGTGATGGTATGGGGTGCCATTAGTAACACGCCTCGGTCACCTCTTGTTCGCATTGACGGCATTTTGAACAGTGGACTTTACATTTCAGATGTGTTGCAACCCATGGCTCTTCCCTTCATTCCATCCCTGCGAAACCCTACATTAGCCCGCATTTCGTGGTCGTGCGGTAGCTTTCTCGCTTCCCACGCCTGGGTTCCCGGGTTTGATTCCCGGAGGGGTCAGGGATTTTTCTCTGCCTCGTGATGGCTGGGTGTTTTGTGATGTCCTTAGATTAGATAGGTTTAAGTAGTTCTAAGTTTCTCTGCCTCGTGATGGCTGGGTGTTCTGTGATGTCCTTAGTTTAGCTAGGTTAAAGTAGTTCTAAGTTCTAGGGGACTGATGACCATAGATGTTAAGTCCTATAGTGCTCAGAGCCATTTGAACCATTTGAAACCCTACATTTCAGCAGGATAATGCGCGACCGCATGTTGCAGTTCCTGTACGAGCCTTTCTGGATATAAAAAAATGCTCGACTGCTGCCCTGGCCAGTACATTCTCCAGATCTTTCACCAACTGAAAACGTGTGATCAATGGTGGCCGAGCAACTGGCTCGTCACAATAGGCCAGTCACTACTCTTGATGAACTGTGGCATCGTGTTGAAGCTGCATGGGCCGCTGTACCTGTACACGCCATCCAAGCTCTGTTAGACTCAATGCCCAGGCGTATCAAAGCCGTTATTACGGCCAGAGTTGGTTGTTCTGGGTACTGATTTTTCAGGATCCATGCATCCAAATTGCGTGAAAATGTAATCACATGTCAGTTCTAGTATAATATATTTGTCCAATGAATACCCGTTTATCATCTGCATTTCTTCTTGGTGTAGCAATTTTAATGGCCAGTAGTGTACTTAAACCTAACTAACCTAAGGAGATCACACACATCGATGCCCGAGACAGGATTCGAACCTGCGACCGTAGCAGCAGCTCGGTTCCGGACTGAAGAACCTAGAACCGCTCGGTCACAGCGGCCGGCTCTACGTATATGGATATAGCAAGATAATCGTGTAATGTCTCATCTAAGAGGAAGAAAGGACTACCAACACATATCAGAATCCGACAGATGCAGGGTCGCAGCCTATCGAGACTTCGATTAATCGTTCCGCGACATTGCTGCTGGTTTTTATCAAGATCCCAGGACTGTCATGCGAATATGGAATCTATGGGTTCACTAGGGTCGTTCTCTATGCCGTGCTGGATATCAGTGGCCCCACCTGACTAGCACCCAAGAGGACGTCTTTGCTCGAACGTGTAGCATCAAAAACCAGTTAATTTAAGCAAGTCTTCCACTCCATATTGCAATACAATTAGATCCCTTTCAGTGTATGCTGATACATTTGATCCATACTTCGAAATTCTATATACCCACTCAGTCGAGAAAGATCCGTACCTGACAACTAATTAGCTCCACAGGTCACACCAATGAATAAGAAAGGAAACAGAAGTAATCTTCTGAATAACATATCCATGTCACTGATATCCTTTCTCTGTAGGACTTTGAAACATGCTGATCACTATGCAATACCTCGAAAAAAAAAAGATATATTGACACATATGCAGCAAGGATCCAGTAAATGACATTCTTGTGTAATACGACTACCTCGTTATTCACACAAAGTAATGAGTGTTGTCGGCAGGGCTTCTCACATTAATTCCATAACACTAGATTTTCAGAAGACTGTAAACACCGTTCCTCAGAATCAGGTTCTAATCAGATTCCGTGCCTATGGCGTAACGCCTCAGATGTGCGATTGTATTCTTGATTTCCAATCAGAAAGGTAGCCGACCGAAAGCCATTGAGTAAAACGAATGTGATATCTGGCGTTCTCCAAGGAAGTGTAATAGGCCCTTTGCTGTTCCTAATCTGTATGTACGATTTAGGAGACAGTCTGAGCAGCGCTTTTAGATTGTTTGCAGGTGATGCTGTAATCTGCCGTGTAGTAAAGTCATTAGAAGATGAAAACTAATTTGAAAATTATTTAGACAAGGTAGGTGCACAATGCTAAAATTGGCAATAGGCTCTGATCAGTACAAAGAGTAAAGTCGACCACATGAGTACTAAAAGGAATCTGTTAAATTTCGGTTACACTGTAAATTACTCAAATCGAAAGGCTATCAGTTCAACTAAATACCTAGCGATTGCAATCACGAGAAACTTAAATTGGAACGATTTCAAGGATACTGTTGTGGGGAAGACGAAACAAGGACTGCCTTTTATTCGCAGAACACTAAGAGTCTGCAACAGATCTGCTAAAGAGACTGTCTACGCTGCGCTTGTCCGTCCTGGAATACTGCTACGCGGTACAGGTTCTTTACCAGATAATTTTGGGCCGGCAGTAATTAAAACAAAGGCTATTTCATTGCGGCGACATCTTTTCTTAAAATTTCAATCACCAATGCTTTCCCCTGAATGCTAAAATATTTTGTTCACGCCCACTAACACAGAGAGAAAGGATAATCATAATTAAATAATCAAATAAATATAGAGCCAACACAAGCAATGATGTAAATTTTCGTTTTCCCCGCACTTTTAGAGAGTGGAAAATAAGAGAAATAGTCTGAAGATAGTTCGATTAAGCCACTGCGAAGTCCTTAACTGTGACTGTAGATGCAGATCGTGTTGCCATGTTGCGTGCCGCGAACAAGGTCCCACAATCCCGTAAGTGGTCTATTGTGAACGCCAGACAATTATTTAAAAGGCAATCGGCGGATATTCTGTTGGCAAACCTAAGAGCCTATGATTGTAACACACAGACCTTTGCGTTATGTCACAATCATGTATTTAACACATGATGGCAATTCAGTTTGTGAACGGAGAGCATCCTATTTCTTATGTACTACGAGAAATTTACAATAACAATTTGTTCGTAACTAAATGCAGCTTATTACGTTAGCATGAGTGTGAACTGTAGCATTTCGTTGTATAATGCGCCAATTTTTTTTAAAAGTGAAAGGTATTTAGCATTTCCATATTTTTCTGGTATCTGGTACACAATGTTATTACAGTTTCGTGTCATATGCAGAATGCAGATGTAATGAACAGCTCCTACTACTTTGCAGCACCACAAAATGAAACGTTTTGAGCCACGTGCCGACGGCTGCTGTCAGAAATAGCAGCTACTGTCAAAAAAGGAGAAAAAAAAGTCGGTGATGCACCCTTCTGAAAATCTAAGTTCTACGACTGAAAGTCCCTAATATAAAACATCTAAACATATCTACGTACCTGTGAAAGATAATGTTAGTCCTTTTCCAAATTTATTCTTGCAGTTTAACGCTGCACAACTTTTTCCCATATTTTCTCACGTACACTGGCATTGTAAACAATATAGTTAAGACTAACACATACCATACTTATGCACCAACAAATATATAATGTACGCTGTGTGTCCTTACAAGCCACAATACACTTCAGCTTAACAGAGTCTTACCATCAAAATGGTGTCCAGCCGAAGGTTGAAAATACCGTGCGCTTGCAGCGCCCTCTGAGAGTCTAGTTATTTTTACAAGGTCTTTGACCGTTTGAGTCAGGAAATGTCATTGTTTGCAGCAAGACAAGTCTGCACTCCCAGTCTGGAGCACCACGGACTGCCAACAAGGTGATTATATTTGCATCAGAGACAGGCGCAACAATGCAAACCAGCAACAGACTGCACACAGCACAGTCAGTGATTTTCATACAGAGCGCTACGTGGCGTTACCAACAGAAAAACCTAAAGAGCCTACTTACAACTTAAGTCTCTATTATGTATAGTGGTTGCGTTTATTTAAACTTCTGGAATAACGCTACGGACTTAAACACCAACCTGAAATATAAGCCTTGCTACGAATGGCACACGATGGTCAGTTATGAACAGACAGCATAAAACCGTTATTTACTTTTGTTAAAGAAAAATAGGCAGTTTATATGCTCGTGTTTTTTCGAGTGACACTAAGGATTTAAAAATGAAGAATGTGATATTTTGAAAACTCAGGGTAAACATATCAGTTAACTTTGTCGTTATAAATGTATTACAGAGCCATGTAGTTGTCCAAATAGCTGAGCAGTTAAAATACAAAATAAAATATAGTAATGCGGGTAGTCTGGTTTCCTTTTTATGGAGGAAGTACGTAGTGTTTGTCAAGGCAGATTAATTGGCAATATGCCGAGACGTAGCGGAGCCTTACACCGGTTTCTAGAGTGGTGTAAACAAGGCCGTATAGACAGTGCACCAGGGCCGACAGGTCTGGAACCGTCCGTGTAGCGTGATGGATACCGGCCCTTCATCTGTCGGAGAGTCTACCCTGGCTTGTAGCAAGTATTATCACGTGATGGTTCTGTCTAGTTGTGTTCTAAGGTTCGCTGAACAATTACTGATTTCCTTTCACCAAATGTCACAGTTAATGACACAGGTCGTCATAAATAATAAAGTCGAGGCTCAATAAATTTGCTTTTGCCGACACAGATCCAATAATGAGCAAATCGGTGGGTGTTTGCCGGAAACATAACACACCGTAACGTTTGCAGTCAGTGCAAACATGTCAGTTTTCTGCGATTCGGATCTTATACAAAATTCTCTGCGGCTGTACCAAGGCTTAACAAGTGAGTGGCAAGTAGTATTACGACACACGTCAATTACGTAACTTGCTGCGACCAACAATCCTGATTAACATCTCCCACTTCACCTTGCTTCATGGTGATGATTATATAGTCTCAGTCGGAGCGTATTTATACACCTCAAAAATTATTGAAACTGGCTTAATTCATTGATATTATGGGAACGTAATTTTAGTTTGTAAAATAATGTAAGTAAAAACATTTTCATGTACCTCCCAATAATTTATATGCCTTATTAAGTATTAATTAAACGGACTCATCTATTATGTGAGGAGGGCAAGCAGTATTTGTTATAAAACTTTTATATATACAATGAAATACTTAAACCGATGTAACTTCCTAATTATTTCGTATTAGATAAAGTCAAACGGTAGTTACTGTTATTCTGAAGAAGTTTGGGTTATCCCGACTGAAACCTAGAAAAATTCTAGGTAAACGGTGCAACTGAATCTGTCAATTATTAAAATTAAAATTAATGTTTATACATTTGCTGACAGGGCCGCGAAATGATGAAGATATTTAATTCTCTTTACCCATAGCCCAGCAGTACTCCTATGAACTGCATCTTTACCACATAATGCACACAAACGTTTATGGATGTTCGCTACGGTTTCTTTTTCCATTGAGTTGTACCAAATTTCTCGTAACGAGTGTCCTGCGTAGACGCCACTTTGATGGTTCACTGCGGCTATGATATCTCTCAAATTTACACGACACTTCACAGACATGTATAAGAAATACGAAATCTCAAGCACTTAAAAGAATGCTTTCCTATAGATATTAAATTTGGGATGTTGTTTGTTGATCGACACTCATCGATAATTTCAGTAAATGGAAAATTAGTTTTAATTATATTGCAGGTTTTATGTCATATTATGTTTTCTATAAAATTACGAATAAATAATAAGAATGAATTTAATTTTATAATTTTACAACTTCATAAAAATATTCAGAATTTTGTTGTTATTCAGAATTTTCTAAAGACGAAATGTAGAACTTCTATAAAATCTTAAAACTACAAAAACACAACGGAATGTTCTTAATCCTCTTTGTATGTTCCTTCAACCTAGAATTAAAAAGGTGAGGTGCCTTGCTTTCAGTTATTTTAATAATCGCATGGTGAGTGGTGCGTCATGAAAAACAGTTACACTACTGACCGTTAAAATTGCTACACCACGAAGATGACGTGCTACAGACGCGAAATTTAACCGACAGCAAGAAGATGCTGTGGTATGCAAATGATCAACTTTTCAGAGCATTCTCACTAGGTTGGCGCCAGAGGCTACACCTACAACGTGCTGACATGAGGCAAGTTTCCAACCGATTTCTCATACACAAACGGCAGTTGACCGGCGGTGCCTGGTGAAACGTTGTTGTGATGCTTCGTTTAAGGTGGAAAAATGCGTACCATCACGTTTCCGACTTTGATAAAGGTAGGATTGTAGCCTATCGCGATTGCGGTTTATCATATCGCGACATTGCTGCTCGCGTTTGTCGAGATCCAATCTTTGTTAGCAGAATATGGAATCGGTGGGTTCAGGAGGGTAATACAGAAAGCCGTGCTGCATCCCAACGACCTCGTATCACTAGCAGTCGAGATGACAGGCATCTTATCCGCATGGCTATAACGGATCGTGCAGCCACATCTCGATCCCCAAGTCAAAACATGGGGGCGTTTGCAAGACAACAACTATCTACACGAACAGTTCGACGACATTGGCAGCAGCATGGACCATCAGCTCGGGGACCATGGCTGCGGTTACCCTTAACGCTACATCACAGACGGGAGCGCCTGCGATGGTGTACTCAACGACGAACCTGGGTGTACGAATGGCAAAACATCATTTTTTCGGATGAATCAAGGTTCTGTTTACAGCATCATGATGGTCGCATCCATATTTGGCGACATCGCAGTGAACGCACATTGGAAGCGTGTATTCGTGATCGCCATACTGGCGTATCACCCGGCGTGATGGTATGGCGTGCCATTGGTTACACGTCTTGGTCACCTCTTGTTCGCATTGACGGCACTTTGAACAGTGGACGTTACATTTCAGATGTGTTTCGACCCGTGGCTCTACCCTTCGTTCGATCCCCGAGAAAACCTACATTTCAGCAGGATAAAGCACGACCGCATGTTTTGCAGGTCCTGTACGGGCCTTTCTGGTTAAAGAATACGTTCGACTGCTGCCCTGGCCAGCACATTCTCCACATCTCTCACCAACTGAAAACGTCTGGTCAATGGCGGCCAAGCAACTGGCTCGTCACAATACGCCAGTCATTACTCTTGATGAACTGTAGTATCGTGTTGAAGCTGCATGGACAGCTGTACCTGTACACGCCATCCAAGCTTTGTTTGACTCAATGCCCAGGCGTATCAAGGCCAGAGATGGTTGTTGTGGGTACTGATTTCTCAGGATCTATGTACCCAAATTGCGTGAAAATGTAATCACATGTCAGTTCTAGTATGATATATTTGTCCAATGAATATCCGTTTATCATCTGCATTTCTTCTTGGTGTAGCAATTTTAATGGCCAGTAGTGTACATCCCGATAACCTAATTGTGTTGAGCCTAAGTAATGATACGAAAAACACACTACAAGCCTTCCATCAGTTACTGTACTATATCTACGCTGTTTGATTCATTGCAAAAGACGCGCAGTTTGAGGTGCTGCTGTGAGCAGCGCTGTTATGCTAGGTACCCAACTCGAAATACGATTGGTCTGCATTCACTGGCAGCAACAATTCCATTTAGATTTGAAAGTAACTGACGCTAACTGACGTGGGTAAGGTGTGACACTTCTCTCCAGTCCCTATCCTTAGAACCTTCATTCGACCTCAGTTTTTACGCCATGTCACGTGCTTGCGAAAGGTGCACATGTAACTGACTTCACTTGGATGCGCAACAGATCGGACATCTTGATTCACAGTGTGCCCATGGGCACGTTCAAACATGACAGCTTCTTTCTGCCACGTCTTCGTCAGCATTACGTGGTATTGTGATTATTATTGCAGACTTTGTATCACGGGAGCCCGGGTTCGATTCCCGGCCAGATCGAGGATCTGTTCCACTCAGGACTGAGTGTATGTGTTGTCCTCATCATCGTCGACGAACAAGTCGCTCAAGTGGCGTGAAATAGAAAGACAAATACACGATGAATTATCTAAGAACCGCAAATACTGCGGAAATAGAAATTGCTATTGCTGTGCGGCTTTTACAGGATGGATTGTTGGTCAAGGGCTCTTATCGTTAGACAATAAACAGACTGTAATAATACTTAAAAAGTGTATTTTCTGTCCAATCTTACATTTTTAAACGGAAAAATGCCTATTGACCTTAACAAACTGAAAGTAGGGTAACTTAGGATGTCAGTGGTGTTTGTTGCAGGATTCTAGTGTGAGAGATATTGTATTGTGCAAAGTTTCCGTACCGACACTTGCTTGTGCTATTCAGCCTGCGTGAGTGCTACGTACTATGTTATGTTTGCTTACTCTGTGCTTGTGTGTTCCTTAAGTGCATTTTGACTTGCTAGTCAGTTGATGTGTGACATTCCAAGTGAACAGACCATGGGATTCACCAATGCAGAAAAACTCGATAAGCTCATGATGTATGGAGAGTGCAGGACGAATGCAGTTCGCTCTTGCACGCTTGTAGTTATTTTTTTTATTTACACGTCAAGTTCCGTAGGACCAAATTGAGGAACAAATATCTAAGGTCATGGAACATGTCAGTACATGAAATTACAACATAAAAGAAATAACAGATAAAAATAAAATGTTTATGAACCCGAAAAAAGTCAGTCCATAAATTTAAGTAAACGAAATTAACAATACAACAAGAATCAGATCAATTTTTCAAGAAACTCCTATACAGAATAGAAGAAGTGACCCATGAGGAAACTCTTCAGTTTCGATTTGAAAACGCGTGGATTACGGCTAATATTTTTGAATTCGAGCAGTAGCTTACTGAAAATGGATGAAGCAATATACTGCACACCTTTCTGCAACAAAAGTTTAGGAAGTTCGATTCATACATTGGTTTGATATTTGCCGAGTATTAACTGAGAGAAAGGTGCTCATTCTTTAGAATAAGCTAATATTGTTAACAAGAAATGACAGTAAGGAATATATATATATATATATATATATATATATATATATACCACGTATGTGCGTGGAACTCACCCCTCATGGTAATGTACGTGTGCGTCAGTGAAAAAGACCAATAAAAAGGTGTTAGCATGTGGACGTAATGTGCTGTTCCAGTCTCTTCTGTACCTAAGGTCCATCACCGTTCCCTTTGGATCCCTACGTAATTCGGTGATCTCCGATTCACTCTATCGAACAGCGGAGGAGTGGTACTCAAGCGTCAACTTTAGGTTACAATATCTCCGGATGTAATTAACATTTTACAATGCAACAAACGGCACTGATTACGTATTTGCTTATATGGTCAGATGTGCTAACAAAACTAACGGGGTTCCATTTAAAAAAACGTAGGTTTGTGTTAAAAAACATACTTCCGTGCATTTTTTTATGGTTTGTATTAACCAATTACACTAGCCCCTCTCCTCACGTTCGGTCTGTGGAATCGATTCGTCAGTATTTGATGTGGTTTACGAAATATATCCAGCGGTAATGTTAGGTGACTCACCCTTATTGAAAGGCCAGTGTCAAAATACCCAGACTCATGAACAGGAGTCGACAAGAGTTTCGTGAACTTACACCACTTATTGCCCGAACCACCCGTTTCTGAACAAAAAATATCTTTTTGGAATGGGAAAAGTTACCTCAAAATATGATACCATACGACATAAGTGAATAAGGTTCAAATGGCTCTGAGCACTATGGGACTCAACTGCTGTGGTCATCAGTCCCCTAGAACTTAGAACTACTTAAACCTAACTGACCTAAGGACATCACACACATCCATGCCCGAGGCAGGATTCGAACCTGCGACCGTAGCAGTCGCACGGTTCAGGACTGCGCGCCCAGAACCGCGAGACCACCGCGGCCGGCCATAAGTGAATAAAAATAAGCAAAGCACACTAATTTTCGTGTCGAACGATCACTCACTTACCATACCGTTCGAATAGTAAAAATGGCAGCATTAAGTCTTTGAACAGGATCCTTAACGTGGGCTTTCCGCGACAGCTTACCATCTATCTGAACACCTAGAAATTTGAACTGTTCAGTTTCACTAATCATATGCCCGTTCTGTGAAATTAAAATGTCAGGTTTTGTTGAATTGTGTGTCAGAAACTGTAAAAACTGAGTCTTACTGAGATTTAGCGTTACTTTATTTTCTACAAGCCATGAACATTAGTAATGAACTGCATTATTTGAAACTGGGCCAATGTTGCACTCAACATCCTTTACTACCAAGCTAGTGTCGTCAGCAAACAGAAATATTTTAGAGTTACCCATCATATTAGAAGGCATATCATTTATATAAATAAGGAACAGGAGTGGCCCAAACACTGATCCCTGACAAAATATCAGAACAGGTATCAACCATCTCGGCAATTATCTGTCAACGTCTTCAACCAGTTACGTCAAAGTGATAGTGTAACACCCAGGCAACGTAACAGGAGGAAACAAATGACGACAGAACAGGGAAGAATTAATGTTCTTACTGCTGTTACAGTTGATATGCATCTCCCGCGCAACTGCACGAGAAAGTGGCATGAGTCAGGCGAGGGCCCTGTGCATTCTCCATCGACATACGTTTCATCCCTATCACATACCTCTACATCAAGAGACGCATGGAAACGATTATGAGAATCGTGTAAACTTCTGTACATGGGCCTTGACACAGGATACGCCAGATGTATCACTTATCTTGTTTAGTGATGAAGCCACATTCACAAATCAAGGCCGAATAAACCGCCTAAATATGCACTATCGTCTGCTGACAATCAACGTTGGCTCAGGTGGAACGTCAGCGTCTATGGAGTGTAAACGTGTCGTGTGGAATGGTGACCCATCAGCTCATAGACTTCTTTTTCATAGACGGAACTCTGAACGCGCCCAAGTATCACACCCTCCTAACAGACCATGGATACCAGAAGACATTCCTCTGCAGACTAGGAATCAGCGTACTAACATGATGGCTGTACAGCTCATAGCGCACGAAGTACTGCAGCACGTTTTCACCAATTGTTTCCAAATCGTGGGATAGACCTGTATCTTCCCCCAGCCCGTTCCTCGGATTTGACGTTTGTAGACTTTTTTCCTGTGGGGAATGCTGAAAGACACTGTCATCAAGGGCATACCAACTACACCGGATGATATGCAACGACATGTTACTGCAGCCTGCTCGGACGTCTCCGCTTAAATGGTAGCACGAGTGGAGCAGTCGTTCCATAGCAGGCTGGAGGCGTGTATTGCCGCTGTCGGTACTCTTTTGAAAGGAACCCTTGATGGTCAATTGTCTCGTTACCGGTCAGAATCCTCATAACTGGTGGATGAACTTGTGTTGTTCTTTATTGTCTTGTGCAAGTGTTGGTGTGGGAACTTTCAAAATACGGTATCAATTTGAAGTCTCGCACTAGAATCCAGCAACAAACACCACTGAAATTCAGATTTACGCTAATTTTGGTTTGTTAATGTCAACAGGCATTGTTACATTTATGAAAGGGTATGTTTGTACAAAAAATAAATGTTCTAAGTACACTACTGGCCATTAAACTTACTACATCACGAAGATGACGTGCTACAGACACGGAATTTAACCGACAGGAAGAAGATGCTGTGATATGCAAATGATTAGCTTTTCAGAGCATTCACACAAGGTCGGTGCCGGGTGCGACACCTACAACGTGCTGACATGAGGAAAGCTTCCAACCGATCTCTCATACACAAACAGCAGTTGACCGGCGTTGCCTGGTGAAACGTTGTTGTGATGCCTCGTGTAAGGAGGAGAAATGCGTACCCTCACGTTTCCGACTTTGATAAAGATCGGATTGTAGCCTATCTCGATTGCGGTTTATCGTATCGCGACATTGCTGCTCGCGTTGGTCGGGATCCAATGACAGTTAGCAGAATATAGAATCGGTAGGTTCAGGAGGGTAATACGGAACGCCATGATGGATCCCAACGGCCTCGTATCACTAGCAGTCGAGATGACAGGCATCTTATCCGCATGGCTGTAACGGATCGTGCAGCCACGTCTCGATCCCTGAGTCAACAGACGGGGACGTTTTCAAGACAGCATGGACTATCAGCTCGGAGACAATGGCTGCGGTCACCCTTGCCGCTGCATCACAGACAGGAGCGCCTGCGATGGTGTACTCAACGACGAACCTGAGTGCACGACTTTCAAAACGTCATTTTTTCGGATGAATCCAGGTTCTGTTTACAGCATCATGATGGTCGCATCCGTGTTTGGCGACATTGCGGTGAACGCACATTGGAAGCGTGTATTCGTTATCGCCATACTGGTCTATCACCCGGCATGATGGTATGGGGTGCCATTGGTTACACGTCTCGGTCACCTCTTGGGGAATTGAAAACGTTTGGTCAATGGTGGGCGGGCAACTGGCTCGTCACAATACGCCAGTCACTACTCTTGATGAACTGTGGTATTGTGTTGAAGCTGAATGGGCAGCTGTACCTGTACACGCCATCCAAGCTCTGTTTGACTCAATGCCCAGGCGTATCAAGGCGGTTATTACGGCCAGAGGTGGTTGTTCTGGGTACTGATTTCTCAGGATCCATGCACCCTAATTGCACGAAAATGTAATCACACGTCAGTTGTAGTTTAATATATTTGTCCAATTAATACACGTTTCTCATCTGAATTTCTTCTTTGTGTAGCAATTTTAATGGCCAGTAATGTATTATTACGATATGTTTCATTGGTTAACATTGCGAGGTCCTGACTATCAATCCACTTTGTGAAAGCCGTACAGCAACAGCATTTTCCATTTCCGCGACATTTACGTAGGTGATTCAACCTGTATTTTGACAGGCGAACGTACATGTAAGTGTGGTTCCAGAGTCATACAGTTTCGAAATAGCGACCTGTTAGCAGAGCTATAGTGGAGGGCAAAGCTCTCACACTCTCTTCGCTGATTGTGTTAGGACAGACAGCATAACAGGCAGTGGCACAGTTACCGTCTGCAGGATGACTTTGCTACTGCAGCGAGGCAGTCTTCCCCTGAGGTGCGCTTTCTCTCGTTAGAATGCTGCTGGCTGGCGATTCCCTCACTCTCTGGAGGATGACAAAGCACACACAGGCGTTGCTCGATAAAAGCCCCGCCTCCAACGCTGCTCCGCCATGCATCAGTCTGGAGAAAGGCGTAACACCGACTAGTAGCAAGTCTACGCACAATCATTTATTGTGAAATACCAAAACCACACACATAAAAAAAAGTTTTGCATCATCTCGGTTCTGAGAGCTCCGGAACCTGTACACAAAATTGAAACAGAGATCAACATAAACATCATTTCGGCTTTTTTTATTGCTCATGAAAACCACACATTGCATGTTGCACCACCATATAGCGAGTCCTGCAGATGTGGTGGTCCAGGTTGCTGTACACACCGGTACCTCTAACACCCAGTAGCACGTCCTCTTGCATTGATACACGCCTGCATTCGTCGTGGCATACTATCCACAAGTTCATCAAGGCACTGTTGGTCCAGATTGTCCCACTCCTCAACGGCGACTCGGCCTAGATCCCTCAGAGCGGTTTTTGGGTCACGTCGTCCATAAACAGCTCTTTTCAATCTATCCCACGCATGTTCGATAGGGTTCATGTCTGGTGAACATGCTGGCCACTCTAGTCGAGCGATGGGTTTACCCTGAAGACGAATTCTTCGCCAATATACTGCCGATATGGTTGCACTATCGGTCTTAGAATGCAATCCACGTATCGTACAGCAATTACGGCTTCTTCCAAGACCACCAGCGGCGTACGTCTGCCCCACGTAATGGCGTCCCAAAATAGCAGGGACTACCTTGCTACACTCACTGGACAGTGTGTCTAAGGCTTTCAGTCTGACCGCGTTGTCTCCAAACACGTCTCCGACCATTGTCTGGTTGAAGGCATATGCGACACTCATCGGTGAAGAGAACGTGATGCCAATCCTGAGCGGTCCATTCGACACGTCGTTAGGCCCATCTGTACCGCGGTGCATGGTGTCGTGGTTGCAAAGATGGACCTCGCCGTGGACGTTGGAAGTGAAGTTGCCCATCCTGAAGCCTGTTGCGCACAGTTTGAGTCGTAACACGACGTCCTGTGGCTGCACGAAAAGCATTAATCAACATGGCGGCGTTGCTGTCATGTTTCCTCCGAGCCCTACTCCGTAGCTAGCGGTCTTCCCTGCGGTAGTAGCCCTTGAGGGGCCTAAGGGAGGCATGTCGTCGACAGTTCCTGTCTCTCTGTATCTCCTCCATGTCCGAACAACATCGCTTTGGTTCATTCCGAGACGCCTGGACACCTCCCTGGTTGAGAGCCCTTCCTGGCACAAAGTAGACTCCTGGAAATGAAAAAAAAAACACATTGACACCGGTGTGTCAGACCCACCATACTTGCTCCGGACACTGCGAGAGGGCTGTACAAGCAATGATCACACGCACGGCACAGCGGACACACCAGGAACCGCGGTGTTGGCCGTCGAATGGCGCTAGCTGCGCAGCATTTGTGCACCGCCGCCGTCAGTGTCAGCCAGTTTGCCGTGGCATACGGAGCTCCATCGCAGTCTTTAACATGGTAGCATGCCGCGACAGCGTGGACGTGAACCGTATGTGCAGTTGACGGTCTATGAGCGAGGGCGTATAGTGGGCATGCGGGAGGCCGGGTGGACGTACCACCGAATTGCTCAACACGTGGGGCGTGAGGTCTCCACAGTACATCGATGTTGTCGCCAGTGGTCGGCGGAAGGTGCACGATCCTGTCGACCTGGGACCGGACCGCAGCGACGCACGGATGCACGCCAAGACCGTAGGATCCTACGCAGTGCCGTAGGGAACCGCACCGCCACTTCCCAGCAAATTAGGGACACTGTTGCTCCTGGGGTATCGGCGAGGACCATTCGCAACCGTCTCCATGAAGCTGGGCTACGGTCCCGCACACCGTTAGGCCGTCTTCCGCTCACGCCCCAACATCGTGCAGCCCGCCTCCAGTGGTGTCGCGACAGGCGTGAATAGAGGGACGAATGGAGACGTCTCGTCTTTAGCGATGAGAGTCGCTTCTGCCTTGGTGCCAATGATGGTCGTATGCGTGTTTGGCGCCGTGCAGGTGAGCGCCACAATCAGGACTGCATACGACCGAGGCACACAGGGCCAACACCCGGCATCATGGTGTGGGGAGCGATCTCCTACACTGGCCGTACACCTCTGGTGATCGTCGAGGGGACACTGAATAGTGCACGGTACATCCAAACCGTCATCGAACCCATCGCTCTACCATTCCTAGACCGGCAAGGGAACTTGCTGTTCCAACAGGACAATGCACGTCCGCATGTATCCCGTGCCACCCAACGTGCTCTAGAAGGTGTAAGTCAACTACCCTGGCCAGCAAGATCTCCGGATCTGTCCCCCATTGAGCATGTTTGGGACTGGATGAAGCGTCGTCTCACGCGGTCTGCACGTCCAGCACGAACGCTTGTTCAACTGAGGCGCCAGGTGGAAATGGCATGGCAATCCGTTCCACAGGACTACATCCAGCATGTCTACGATCGTCTCCATGGGAGAATAGCAGCCTGCATTGCTGCGAAAGGTGGATATACACTGTACTAGTGCCGACATTGTGCATGCTCTGTTGCCTGTGTCTATGTGCCTGTGGTTCTGTCAGTGTGATCATGTGATGTATCTGACCCCAGGAATGTGTCAATAAAGTTTCCCCTTCCTGGGACAATGAATTCACCGTATTCTTATTTCAATTTCCAGGAGTGTAACTATGCGGACGCGACCGAACCGCGTTATTGACCAACCACAGACAACACGAGCCGTGTACCTTCTCCCTGATGGAATTACTGGCACTGTTCGGCTGTGGGACCCCCTCCGTCTGATAGGCGGTGCTCCTGCATGGTTGTTTGGGCGGGTTTAGTGACATCTCTGAGGAGTCAAAGGGACTGTATCTGTGGTACAATATCCACAGTCAGCGTCTATCTTCAAGAATTCTGGGAACCGGGGTGATACAAAACGTTTTTTGATGTGTATATATTGCCATTCACGGCGAAACTAACGTGAGTTGCCTATGCCCCTGGCTCAGATATTACGTACGCCTTTGACCGTTCTCTTCACCTTAGCTCCTGAGGTAAGCGTTCACTGGCCCCCAGCACTACTCTTATCACTTGAGAGAACTACTGTCAGTGATCATCATCAAAACACGGCATGCATGCACTCTTGCCGCCTTTTCTCCTTTAGCTCCTCAAAGTGGTTGCTCACTTTTTACTACGCTACTATTTGACAATAAAGCAAAGAGTGTCAGTGATGAAACTATCGGAACTTACACGCCCATTTACTAACGGGAAACGAAGAAGAAAAGCCGATGTACAAGATTTTTGTTGGACAACATCTGCAGAAAAAGATATGATCGTGGAGAGTTTTATTCTCCCTTTCCGGTTTCAGTGAAACTACACACAACATGGTTCAGCACGGATTTACTCGTTATCTGACGAAAAATTTTCATCTCTCCTTGGTTTACGTTTGCATAAGGCAAAATGCGTCATTCAGAAAAACAGTAGGACCAAACGAAATACTGTTCCTTAAAAGTACACGAATTTATTTTTACCCAATAATTATGCTTTACTTCAACATGGAACAACATTGAAATGGGTAAGTGACACTTCAGATGTATGTTGTGCGTTTTATATGTCTTTTCAACAGGTGTCACTTGCACTCAATCACATTCAGATGACTCATTAGCAATCCTCATTTCTGTTGCAGATGTCACGTCAAGTATCTCTGTCTTGATTTCATATTGGTCTTGCAATGATAACGTTGCGACCGTTTGTGCCATACTGACTGAGAAAGTAGTTAGGTAATGGCGATTTTTTGTTTTACCTCTCACTCTCTCTCTCTTCTGTTTTTTGTTTTTTAATTTTCCAAATACAGGTATTCTCGAAGAACAGAAGCTGCCCCTTGTTCCATTACTTCATGGCGCGGACATTTGTATTTTCTGAAGTATTGAAGGTTGAGGAAATGTCGGCATTACTAAAGCCCTCGCCATTTAAAAGAGTATTAAATTGTTACTCGAATTCAGAATTATGTTATGCGATAGTTGAAGGCGACCGTATTGGAACAATGTGCTCGTTCATATTGCCACGTAACGAGACGATTATAGTAGTTCTATTTTTGATCTTAATGATTTGGAATCACTGTCTAAAACATTTTATAATGCTTCAAAACCTTACGTGTTTGCTTCATTAAAGCTGCTTTCTTGGTTCAAATGGTTCTGAGCACTATGTGAGTTAACATCTATGGTCATCAGTCCCCTAGAACTTAGAACTACTTAAACCTAACTAACCTAAGGACATCACACTATACCCAGTCATCACGAGGCAGAGAAAATCCCTGACCCCGCCGGGAATCGAACCCGGGAACACGGGCGCGGGAAGCGAGAACGCTACCGCACGACCACGAGCTGCGGACGAAGCTGCTTTCTCTTCTCTATTATTCTCTCTTCGTTGATGACTGAGGAATACTGGCTGTCTAAAGGGAAAACGTTCTTTTAATTTTTTCACAGGCGTGATAACTATTCCATAGTCCATAGCACATACTGAATGCCTGTGCTGCCTTAATAATTGCTGATACCCGCCCGGATAGTCAAGTGTGTTAACGAGCCGCTTCCAGCATTCAGGTAGGCGAGTCTGACGCGGATCTAACGACGAGCGCTAGCCTGTATGGGGCTTTTAGGTGGTTTCCCACATCCCACCAGGTAAACACCGAGGTCATACCCACGTCTCAGATGCAAGCTACGCGAACGTTTAGCAAAAATTCTCACACTTGCACATAGGGTATATTCTAGATGCAGACAGGTAGGGTACACAAATTCCGTCCTTGGGGATGAATAAGAGGCTGACCTGAAATGTTTAATCTCTTGAAACCTGTAATCAGCAGCAACAGTAAATTCTGATGTTCGTTTAATGTCGTCGGTCTCTGCGCAGAGCTCGCCTGTGACATCAGCAGAACGGGCTGAATGCGTCACCACTTCGGCAATGCAGGTCCACTCGTACAGCGTGGACTCCCTTTGTATACACCGCAGAGAATGCGATAATGCGATTCGTCCGGTGTGCCCCAGAGAACACTCACCTTCCTGTCGTCGGATTCCTTCCACATGCTTATCTTCTGGAATAGAATAACAAAACCTTCTACATCTACATCTACATCCATACACTGCAAGTCACTTGACGGTGTGTGGCGGAGGGTACCTTGAGTACCTCTATAGGTTCTCCCTTCTATTCCAGTCTCTTACTGTTCGTGGAAAGTAAGATTGTCGGTATGCCTCTGTGTGGATTCTAACTTCTCTGATTATATCCTCATGGTCTCTTCGCGAGATATACGTAGGAGGGAGCAATATACTGCTTGACTCCTCGGTGAAGGTATGTTCTCGAAACTTCAACAAAAGCCCGTACCGAGCTACTGAGCGTCTCTCTTGCAGAGTCTTTCTCTGGAATTTATCTATCATATCCGTAACGCTTTCACGATTACTAAATGATGCTGTAACGAAGCGCGCTGCTCTCCGTTGGGTCTTCTCTATCTCTTCTATAAACCCTATCGGGTACGGATCCCACACCGGTGAGCAGTATTCAAGAAGTGGGCGAACAAGCGTACTGTAACCTACTGCCTTTGCTTTCGGACTGCATTTCCTTAGGATTCTTCCAATGAATCTCAGTCTGGCATCTGCTTTACCGACGATTAATGTCATGTGGTCATTCCATTTTAAATCACTCCTAATGCGTACTCTCAGACAGTTTATGGAATCAACTGCTTCCAGTTGCTGACCTGGTATATTGTAGCTAAATGATAAAGGATCTTTATTTATATGTATTCGCAGCACATTACACTTCTCTACATTGAGTTTCAATTGCCATTCCCTGCACCATGCGTCAATTCGTTGCAAATCCTCCTGCATTACAGTACAATTTTCCATTGCTATAACCTCTCGATATACTACAGCATCATCTGCAAAAAGCGTCAGTGAACTTCCGATGTTATCCACAACGTCATTTATATATATTGTGAATTGCAACGGTCCTACGACACTCCCGTGCGGCACACCTGAAATCACTCTTACCTCGAAACACTTCTCTACATTGAGAATGACATGCTGCGTTCTGTTATCTAGGAACTCTTCATTCCAATCACACAATTGATCTGATAATCCCTATGCTCTTACTTTGTTCATTAAACGACTATGGGGAACTGAATCGAACGCCTTGCGGAAGTCAAGCAACACGACACCTACCTGGGAACCCTTGTCTATGCCCCTCTGAGTCTCGTGGCCTTCTTGTTCCATCTTCCATCAGTCAACCTAGCTACATGCTTTACCCTCCCCCACTTCAATTTCATTACGTGGTAATTTCGTCCTTGACTCCCGTCCGTTGTTTCCTTTTTTGGTCTCCTAACATTTAGCATCACTGGCATACCAATACTCAGGTTTTGAATAGTTTCCTCTGGAACAGACCGTATCTCACTGACATAATTAGGAATTTGGCAATAGCACAGTGCCTGTAAGCTTTCAGGTACACCAAAATCTTCACATTGGAAATTATATTATGTTTATTAACAGCACTTAAATTCCTTTTTTTTTTAAATTTCGCTGCCCAACTGCTCTAAAAATAAAAACTCATCACTTAGTCGGATGTCTAGGAAGTTTATCTGCACTAGATACAAACTGTACAGATATCCATAAGGCCGCACTGCGAAGTGCAATGTACGGTGGTCATTCCAAAAGAAATGCACACTCTTTTTTTTTAATCCATATTTTATTCAACATGTTTGAAAGTTTTACAGTGTGTAGGTACATCCTTTAGGAACAATATTTTCATTTCTCCGCATAATTTCCACCCCTGTCAACTGCCTTACGCCATCTTGGCACCACCAGCTGCATACCCGTACGGTAAAATTCTTGACCAGCCTGTTGGAGCCACTGTTTGGCAGCGTGCACAAGGCAGTCACCATCTTCAAACCTTGTTCCACGAAGAGAGTCTTTCAGTTTCCCAAAGAGATGATAGTCACATGGAGCCAGGTCAGGACTGTAAGGTGGGTGTTTCAGTGTTGTCCATCCGAGTTTTGTGATCGCTTCCATTGTTTTTTGACTGACATGTGGCCGTGCATAGTCGTGCAACAGCAAAACATCCTGCTTCTGCCGATGTGGTCGAACACGACTCAGTCGAGCTTGAAGTTTGTTCAGTGTCATCACATATGCACCAGAATTTATGGTGGTTCCACTTGTCATGATGTCCACAAGCAAGAGTCCTTCGGAATCGAAAAACACCGTAGCCATAATTTTTCCAGCACAAGGTGAGGTTTTGAATTATTTTTTTCTTTGGTGAATTTGCATGATGCGACTCCATTGATTGCCTCTTCGTCTCTGGTGCAAAATGATGGAGCCATGTTTCATCACCTGTGACAATTCTTCCAAGAAATTCATCTCCATCATTCTCGTACTGTTCCAAAAGTTCGCTGCATACCGTTTTTCTTGTTTCTTTGTGAGCCCCTGTCAGCATCCTGGTAACCCACCTGGCACAAACCTTTTTTAACTCCAACACTTTCAGTATTCTGCGAACACTTCCTTCCCCTATCCCAACGTAGCGTGACAATTCGTTCGCTGTGATGTGTCTGTCAGCAGTCACCAATTTGTTAACTCTCTGCACATTGTTTGGAGTGTGTGCAGTACGAGGCCTGCCACTGTGAGAACAATCCTCAATATTGCCGTGCCCGCTTCCATCACGTAACCAGCTTGCCCACCGACTAACTGTACTCCGATCAATATCAGCATATCCATACACCTATTTCAACCTCTTGTTGATGTTTCCCACTGTCTTGTTTTCACAGCACAGGAATTCTATGACAGCACGTTGCTTCTGACGAACGTCAAGTGTAGCAGCTATCTTGAAGACATGCTTGGACGGCACCACTCACGGGAACAGGTTGAACTAAGTTTGAAAAAAAGTGGAAAGGATGTATTCACGCACTGTAAAACTTCCACACATGCAGAATGAAAACTGTATTTTTACAAAAATAGTGTGCATTTCTTTTGGAGTGACCCTCCTACATATGTCATCCGCTAAAGGAAGGTATTTAGATGTGTTCCATTAACAGGTGTTTATTATTTTCCCCAGTGTCGGGATATGGAAACCTCTTATAGATCTGGTGATGTACTATCTGATCAAAAGTTTCTGGATAGCTACTGGCGTAAATCAATCCATCCTTAATATTCATGACTGAATGGATACTGCTGGGGTCACTTTCAGTAAGATGTGTCAATTTCTCTTGAGGAATTGCATCCCACCCTTCTTCCAGAGCCGAAATCAGAGAAGGTAGTGGTGTTAGATGCTGGAGTCTGGAACGAATTCGACGTTCTAACTCATCCCAAAGGCGTTCCATTTGGTTCATGTCGATACTCTAGGGTACGTCAGTCCATTCCAGGAATGTTTCTGTCCACTAACCGTGCGCTCACAGTTGCTGCTTTATGACAGTGTGTGTCTCTGAACTGTTCCTCTGCCGTACACAGCTCATAATCTTGTAAGATTTTTCATATCACTCCGAATTCAGCGTTTTCTTCAAAGCAGCAACGGGACGACACACTAACCACGAAAAACCCACCTGTACCATAGCACCACCTCCTCCATACTTCACTGTTGGCGCTATACACAATGGCAGGTAACATTCTCCAGGCATTCACCAAACTGAAAGTGTTCCATTGGATTTAGGGTATAGCGTGAGTCATCATTCCATATGAAACGTCCCCTTAGAAAAATTGTACAAGACTGTGCTTAAACTGACACTCAATATTTTTAGCGCAACGCAATCTGACTTTTAAAAATCCCTACGAAAGAATGGCCATGACTAACATTAACCTATACCTTTCACAAATCACTTACCTCACAAAAATCTTGGTTACTCGATCTACTGCAATATAGAGAGCGCCACTACTGCCAGCTAAATAAAAGACTCAAACTACGGAAGGCACTAACTACTGATAGGCATGATTAGCGAATGAAAGATTTTAATAGAGAACAAACAATGTATTTACCTTAATAGTCATAATATATATAGCAGTTCATGACATCCAGTCTTACAAATTTCGAAACTCCGCCATCTCTCTCCCCACGTCCACCACTGCTGGCGGCTCACCTCCAACTGCCCAACGCTACGCGCCGCTAACATCCATCTGCCCAACGCTACAATGGCGAGTATTACAACAATGCCAACCAGCCACAGACTGCACACAGCACAGTCAGTGATTTTCATACAGAGGTGGTGTTACAAATAAAAAAACCTAAACAGCCCACTTACACATGTCACTCGTTTGTCGCCACCCAATGTCCGATGGCGTCGCTCTTCACATCATCTCAAGCGTTGCTTAGCGCTGACAGCAGGAATGCATGGCTCATGAAGAGCTGCTCTGTCATTGTACACAATTCTCTTGAACTCCGTAAGTACAGCTACTGAACTCGCCGTGGTGCTGGGACTCACGAGTGATTCGTTCCGACGATTTCTTTTGATTTTGTGCAGCAACCCTCCAAATTGTTCGATGGTCTCTGACCGTCAGTACAAGAGGTGCGCCTGGCCTCTGTCTGGTCCCTTCGTATTTCCACTTTACAATCAAATCATCAACAGTAGACTTGGGCAGTATTAGAAGTGTTGAAATGTCCCTGATGGATTTGTCACTATGGTAACATCACTGAATTCACCACGTCCAAAGTCACTGAGGCCTCCTCGCCGAGTCATTTTGCAGTTACTGCTTCTCTACTGACGACACAATAACTTTGCCTCCTTTTATACTGGCCGGTCCACCACACGTGACATGTACGAGGGGCGTTTGAAGAGTCCGTGCAAAGTCCGAGAGACGGTTCCACCGGCGCGCATCGAGGTCATGTTTAGTTAGCAGCATCTTTGGAAAGAACGCACACCAAGTTTCAGCCATATTGGTCTATTTCTTTTTGTTTGGAATTTGTGTGAATCAAGGAAGTCGAGTGACTGTCAAAAAATGGACGAAAAAGAATTTTGTGGAGTGATTAAACATTACTTTCTGAAAGGCAAAACGCCTGAGGAGACTAAAGAGAGGCTTGATAAACATTACAGTGACTCTGCACCTTCGATTAGAACAGATTATAGGCCTAAGTGGTTTCAAAATTTTCAGAGTGGCCATATGGATACAAGTGATGCTGAACGTTCTGATGCCCTGTGGAGGTTATGGCTCTAGAAATCATTGACAAAATCCTTGATATGGTGGTGGATGACAGAGGAGTTAAGGTGCGTGAGATTGCTAGTGCTGTGGGCATCTCGAATGAAAGGAGACATAATATTTTACATAAACATTTGGACATGAGAAAGCTATCCGCAAGATGGGTACCGCGACTGCTCACGCTTGACCAAAAACGGAATCGTGTGAAGTGTGCAAGGGTGGTTTGCAGCTGTTCAGGAAAAATCTGCAGGACTTTAAGCGTCGTTTCTTCACTGTGGATGAAACATGGATACATTGCTATATTCCTGAGACCAAAGAACAATCTAAACAATGGGTTACTAAGGGAGAATCTGCACCAAAAAAGACGAAGACCACTCCTTCGGCCAGAAAGGTTATGGCGACTGTCTTTTGGGATTCGAAAGGGATAATCCTCATCGTCTATCTGGAAAAGGGGAAAGCTATGACAGGTGCATATTATTCATCGTTATCGGACCATTTGAAAACCGAGCTGCAAGAAAAACGCCGGCAATTGGACAGCAAAAAAGTCCTTTTCCATTACGACAATGCACCAGCACACACCTAAGCAGCTGTGGCCGCAAAATTAATGGAAGTAGGATCCAAACTCGTTTCACATCCTCCCTATTCTCCAGACGTGGCTCCCTCGGACTACTGTTTGTTCCCCAGTTTGAAGAAATGGCTGGCGGGACAAAGATTTTATTCACACGAGGAGGTGATTGCAGAAATTAATAGCTATTTTGAGGACTTGGACAATTCCTATTATTCAGAAGGGATCAACAAATTAGAACAGCGTTGGATGAAGTGTATAAGACTAAAAGGAGACTATGTCGAAATATAAAAAAGATTTACGCCAAACACGTAAATAGTTTTATTTTTGCACGGATTTTTCAAACGCCCCTCGTAATGGCCAATTATGAATCACAAGAGAGTGTCTGGGTACTTTTGCTTACATAGTGTAGGTCCTCCTTATTTGCCACCTGCTTCAGTTTTTAATTTGCTACTGTTCTAACACAGCGTAGTGCAATGTTTGGTACTGACATATAATTTCCTAACTCTACTAGCATAGACTGACTAGTCTAGTTTCTCGAGGCTCAAGAGCTGCCAGTACTTATTTTGTCGAATTTCGTTGAAGTCTTTTATTTCAGAGAATAGTTCACGTAAAGTTGTAAAATACAGCAAGATAGTCGAGCAGTTCGCATTCAGTACATTCTGTAAATTTTTCATAATTTGATTCACTAGTTTTTGCCTCAAACCGCATTTATAATCATCAACAAATTTTCTCACAAATTTTATTGATTTGATTAGGAAGCTCCCCTTCCGTGACTTTGTGACAGCACATCAAAGTTGGTAACGTTTTTAAAGGGCTCCGGAAATCTCTATCTTTACAATGTTAAAATAGCGCTTATAAGTTACATGTCTTCTCAGAAAGTATTTGAGCTCGGAAGTTGAAATTTTTACAGATTATTCATTAGAGTACTGGCTACAACTTAACGCATGGATTTAAAAAAATTTGAATTCGGTTGTTAGAGATTAATTTTTTGTGGTGTAATGAAAATTCACTACGTTTTGTGCCATTTTTTGTTCTAAAATTCAAAAATATACAGGTTTTTGGAAAAAGGCTGTGTTAAGTTACGCAGAATGGACTGTGTAACATTTCCTGAAAATGTGAAGCAAATTGATTTCGTAGATCCTGAGAAAACATGTGATCTCTATGAAAAACTAAAACTTTTGGGAATCGAGCGACAATATTTGGATTACCTTTTTAGTGAATTCCAGGTCCATATCATGGATTGTCTTAATCTTCTGCAAAGTCCTCCAAGCTGCAGATTCCTCTTTATCCTCCTCCTGTTTACTCTGGCTTGTTTCTCTAGGCTGTTTACAGCCCTGTCAGCAGCCCGAAGACGTCCCTTGTCTAAAGCAAGCATCGTTCGTACCATGTTGAAAACTATCTCCATTCCCATATTTCCAAATACTCTGCACGTTAAAACGTTCCCATCTTTGAAAGTAACAACAGTATCATACACACCAAAGCGAAATCTTTCTGTTCCAGCAAACACAGTCATGGGGATTCTAGACCAATAACACTATTTACGGTTTTCAGTTTTTCCATGGACACACTTTTTCAACAGTTCAGGTGCCGCTAAGCATCTGGAAATAGGTTTTATCACCTCCATTATCGCATCAGGCAGAGTAAGACTGTACACTTCACTAGTTAGCAATCCCTTATTGTATACACGGGTCACTGTTTTATTCGCGACAGCGTCGCAGTTTGTGCATCATGTAACCGTCTTATACATTTCATTATCCTTCCGTCTACTGGCATAACATTGTTTTGTCGGAAGTTGTTTTTAATATGTCATTTAATTAGATGTTAAACAGACTGATTGAAAGATAACATCTACAGGTATCTAGAATGAAATTTTCACTCTACAGCGGAGTGTGGGCTGATATGAAACTTCCTGGGAGATTAAAACTGTGCGCCGGACCGAGACTCGAACTCGGGACCTTTGCCTTCCGCTGTAGAGTGAAAATTTCATTCTAGAAACATCCCCCAGGCTGTGGCTAAGCCATGTCTACGCAATATCATTTCTTCCAGGAGTGCTATTTTTGCAAGGTTCGCAGCAGAGCTTCTGTGAAGTTTGGAAGGTAGGAGACGAGGTACTGGCGGAATTAAAGCTGTGAGGACGGGGCGTGAGTCGTGCTTCGGTAGAGCACTTGCCCGCGATAGGCAAAGGTCCCGAGTTCGAGTCTCGGTCCGGCACACAGTTTTAATCTGCCAGGAAGTTTCAATATAGTATGTGCAAACACTCTCCGAGTTTTGATTTCCTTTGACACCTCATCTCGTATTGTTACTTTTAGTCTGTGCGTCATCGAAAAAGTGAATCCTAAATCATCGTACGTAATTTCAGAGGTTGCTCATGGATATTTCTAGGTATTTTGGTATAAGGGATCTATATTCTCCGTTAACAACAGTAATACCTAGTTTACTCTTTCACCTCAAGCTTCCATTCCGTACGGCTCGGATCTGTCTCACGTTTGTTTTTCCGAAAGTTTTAGTTGTATCTGAATAGTGATACACTAAAATGTGTAGAGTTTTAATGCTTTGGAAGAGCAACAAAATGACGCTATGTTAAGATGTTCCCAGAGCGAAGGAGCCAAATAATTTTGCATCTGTACGTAAGTGTATACGACTAACCGAATTTCTCTGTGTTAGAGTGGAAGATATTGACAGCTTGAAGTACGCCAGAAGACGTGATATGGAAGACTTTACACATTACCGGTGACGGTAGTGTCATCAAAAAAATGTTCAAATGTGTGTGAAATCTTATGGGACTTAACTGCTAAGGTCATCAGCCCCTAAGCTTACATACTACTTAACCGAAATTGTCCTAAGGACAAACACACACACCCATGCCCGAGGGAGGCTTCGAACCTCCGCCGGGACCAGCCGCGCAGTCCATGACTGCAGCGCCTGAGACCACTCAGCTAATCCCGCGCTGCGGTAGATTCATCAACAGTCGGCATGTTGCAAGAGGTCTAAACACAAGCCAAACAATAGTTTTCAATGTTATTTCTCTGCTCTGCATTTTGTAGTGTGCTGTACGTTTGATGACTGCGTATAACAAGTTTTCTCAGTGCTGTGAAGGGGTTTCCACACAATCAGAGGTAACGGGGATAACAAACAGAATAAAAAATAGATTATCAGCCCATAACGAGTGACCGGAAACTGCAGGGAAACTTATACCAAAATATACATAAAATAATAGAGTTGAGGTTCAATCTGTATGGATTGCTTATTGGTCTCCTTTATTTCCAGTTAACTCCGAACTATATCACACTTAAAAGTTTTGTCCACCGAACTCTACTAAAGTTTATTTCCAAATCAGCAAAACGTGCGCAATCTTCATTTTTAGGTAGACGAGTCCTTACTTTCGCTTATTACAACGCCTCCCTTACTCTGTTCCATTTCTAAGGACGTACTTGTAACTTTTTTTATTTAGACAGCATCATGGGATAAAGTCGAGGTCACTAACCTTGAGTTGAGTACTGAGATGCGGGACTGCCTTAGAATTCAGTCCATGGGTATTGTCGTCTGGAGTTGCCTTTTACCCCCTGCAGTATATGGGAGGCGTACACGATATTATCATCCAAAGTGCTCAGTTACACCTCGAAGGCCATGATTTGCACTTAAAACATATTTACTCGAACACAGACAGCGAAATATCGTAGTAATAAAATACGTTTCCTGACTTCCAAAGACATTGACACATAAGTATTGGCAGTCTGCCTGCCTGCTACATAACCTCACATTTCAATGCGGGAACACGTTTCAGAATGCTGTTTCCGCGTCTGCGGCGTGTCTCCACCGACAAAGACGTCGTTCTCACGGCACCGACCATGGCGTGCATTCCAATGACAACGGCCTCGAATTACACACAAATACCTGCAACGTCGGTCTGAGGTCGCACACTCAAAAACCTATTCTGAGCACCTCAAACAGTATAACATATCTGGGGAAAAACGAACTCTCTTTGAAATGAATTCAGGAGAAACTTCCACTGTGATATGCAGCTTGCCTTGCTCCATACAGTATCTTGCAAGTAGATTCCGTCATCCTAGATTCTACATATACTGTATAGTCCGCAAGAGGCTGTGCAATGCATAGCGGAGGGTACACCGTACCAATATTATCAGTTCCATTGCCTATTCCATTTGCGTCCTGCACACGTCCTAATCTCTGTTACTTTATTCCTAGAATCCCTGCGTAAATTACACCTTTATGGAAGCATAATGATCGTACAATCTTCCTCGGAAACAAGTTAACGCAACAGGATTTCGACTTCCAAGGATTCCCTTTACTCTTTTGTAAGACTTTGTATGGGCTATACATACCCGTTACGAACCTAGCAGCGTGTCTCGGAATTCTTTCGATATCGGTTATCTCGCCTCTTTGAGAAGAACTCCAAAAACTGGAGCAATACTCTAAAATTGGTCGCACTGACGCATTGTACGAAAGTTCCTTCACTGATGCAATTCGTTTGTGAAAGAATTTCGATGCTGTGCCACAAAATCAGCAACCAACTAAGATACGGTTATGTGAGTGTCTCCACAAATAAAGGATTGGGACTGACAAATTTCAATGATACGCGGAGTATAGATGTAGTTGTAAATTATTCTAATTACACTACTGGCCATTAAATTTACTACACCACAAAGATGACGTGCTACAGACGCGAAGTTTAACCGACAGGAAGAAGATGCTGTGATATGCAAATGAGCAGATTTTCAGGGCATTCACACAAGGTTGGCGCCGGTGGCGACACCTACAACGTGCTGACAAAAGGAAAGTTTCCAACCGATTTCTCATACACAAACAGCAGCTGACCGGCGTAGCCGGGTGAAACGTTGTTGTGATGCCTCGTTTAAGGAGGAGAAATGAGTACCGCACGTTTCCGACTTTGATAAAGGTCAGATTGTAGCCTATCGCGATTGCGGTTTATCGTATTGCGACACTGCTGCTCGCGTTGGTCGAGATCCAATGACTGTTAGCAGACTATGGAATCGGGGGGTTCAGGAGGGTAATACAAACGCTGTGCTGGATCCCAACGGCCTCGTATCACTAGCAGTCGAGATGACAGTCATCTTATCCGCATGGCTGTAACGGATCGTGCAGCAACGTTTCGATCCCTGATTTAGCATATGGGGACGTTTGCAAGACAACAACCATCTGCACGAACAGTTCGACGACGTTTGGAGCAGCATGGACTACCAGCTTGGAGAACATGGATGCAGTTCCCCTTGACGGTGCATCATAGACAGGAGCGCCTGCGATGGTATACTCAACGACGAACCTGGGTGCACGAATGGCAAAAGTCATTTTTTCGGATGAATCCAGGTTCTGTTTAGAGCATAATGATGGTCGCATCCGTGTTTGGCGACATCGCGGTGAACGCACATTGGAAGCGTGTATTCGTCATCGCCATACTGGCATACCACACGGCGTGATGGTATGGCACGAATGGTATGGCGTGATATGCCAGTATGGCTACTCTTCAACCAAATTACTTTAAAATACACAAATAGATGGAAAACTTTTAAAATTAATGTTATTAATTCGTTTACATCAATGTCATTCCCTTAAAAATAGCTGCCATTAGATACTGAATAGTTATCCAAACGAGTTTTCCGATCCCAGAAACACTTCCTACATCGATCTTTGAATAGCTTTCAGCTCTCTTAGCGATGTGTTTTTAATCTCATCTATGCTTGTAAAACCACGGCCCTTGAAGTTAATCCACATTATGGGGATCAGAAAAAGTCTCATAACAGTACCTCTTGGCGAATATGAAGGCTGCAGAGTCATTACAGTACTGTTTTTCGCGAAAAATTCACGAACTATCAACGAAGTGTGAGCAGGCGAATTATCGCCGTGCGAAAGGTATGAACCGTTTTTTCTCGAAACTGGGAACATTTTTCTCATTACTTTACGCGTCGGCGTTGAACTTGTAAATAATACTCACTGAACTTTCGACCTTCTGTCAAGAACTCGTGGCGCACTGTGCCATTAAAATCTAACGATACAGTGATCATAACATTCAAATTTTATACCACACGTCAAGGATTTTCGGCATTCGCGGTCCGTAACTGAGCCTTAGCTTCGATGTCATATCGGTAAATACATGTTTCATCAACTGTTAATGACTCGTCTCAGTAGTTCTGCACTGTTACTGACTTCGTGTATTACTCCTGAGTAATTTGCATCGCCGCTGTTTAAGTTAGAAATTCAACAAATATGAAACAAATACTGCTATCACGCGCTTCATGCCCAAAAAATAGAGAAAAAATTCCATGGTATCAAAGGGTTGATAAGTCAACACTTGTTGCTACTTTTATGGTTTTGATTCGGTGGTCGTTCTTTTGCCACGTTTTCAACAGCCGATGATGTGTTGGATCGTCCAGGGGCGCTCGTCGTCTTCAGCATTTTCGCGGCCTTCTCTAAAACAGTAACAGGACTCTTAAACCCTCTTTTTGCTCATAGGAGACTAAAAAAATTAATATTAGACTGCTAAAGTACGCGAAATTACGAAATTACCGTCACTTTTTGACCATGCCTTCTATAGTGTTTTTGGGCAACGGCCTTGCCGCAGTGGATACACCGGTTCCCGTCAGATCACCGAAGTTAAGCGCTGTCGGGCGTGGATGGCACTTGGATGGGTGACCATCCCGGCTGCCATGTGCTGTTTCCATTTTTCGGAGTGCACTCAGCCTCGTGATGTAAATTGAGGAGCTACTTGACCTAATAGACGCGGCTCCGCTCAAAGAAAACCATCGTGGTGTGCTGACCACACGCCCCTCCTACCTGCATCCTCAGTTGAGGATGACACGGCGGTCGGATGGTCCCGGTGGGCCACTTGTGGCATGAAGACGAAGTGCTTCTACAGTGCTTTTACTCTTGAGAGACTAAAGTGACGGCCGGCCGGTGTGGCCGTGCGGTTCTAGGAGGTTCAGTCTGGAATCGCGTGACCGCTACGGTCGCAGGTTCGAATCCTGCCTCGGGCATGGATGTGTGTGATGTCCTTAGGTTAGTTAGGTTTAAGTAGTTCTAAGTTCTAGGCAACTGATGACCTCAGATGTTAAGTCCCACAGTGTTCAGAGCCATTTGAACTAAAGTAACAAGTTTAAAAATACATCAGAATGATTCCTTATTATGATTTTACACAGAACACAAACGCCGATGGTGTGGATGGTGCTAAAGACGTTGACGGTGACGGCGACCCATTCAGCAGATCACTCTCAGCCGCTGATATGTTGATAGGGAGGATGAAGTGGTGCAGAGTTGGCAGCAGTAAGAAAAGAAGACAGATTTATATGCTAGAGGGAAGGGGGAGGGGATGACGTATAGGTTGCAGAAAGAAGCAGAGATTTGTAGGAGCTTTCATTCAGTAGACGTCAGGGAGACGGAGCCTACTGGAATACGATGTGTGTACATGGGCAGAGCCACAGGTAGAAAGCTCCTCCTAAGCCCCTTGATCTGTTTCAACCAAATTTGATACACACATTACTTACTATCTGATAAGAAATACTGTGGTTGTAAGAACCAGAAACATCCTGCTGGGATAGGAGCGATAACGTGGAAAGAGGAAGAAGAGGGGAGGTCGACAGGATGAGAGGAGGAAGGAGGAGACGGACAGAGAGAGAGGTATAGGGAGATGGACAGAGAAAGGGATAAGGTGGAGGTGGACAGAGAGAGGAATGAGGAGCAGATGACAGAGGTAGGAGGGAGAAGGATATGGATTACGAGAGGGTTCAAATGGTTCAAATGGCTCTGAGCACTATGGGACTCAACTGCTGTGGTCATTAGTCCCCTAGAACTTAGAACTACTTAAACCTAACTAACCTAAGGACATCACACACATCCATGCCCGAGGCAGGATTCGAACCTGCGACCGTAGCAGTCGCACGGCTCCGGACTGCGCGCCTAGAACCGCGAGACCACCGCGGCCGGCTAACGAGAGGGAGAGGACGAGATGGACAAAGAGAGGGATAGGAAGAGATGACCAGAGAGGGGGCACGAGGAAATGGACAGAGGGGGAATGAGCAGATGTACAGAGAGGGAGGAGCAAATCGACAGTGAGAGGGGCAGGAGGAGGTGGACAGAAAGTGGAAGGTGTAGGAGGAGGACAGAGAGAGAGGGAGGAGAAGGTGGACAGAAACGTGTGGAGGAGAAGATGGATGGAGAGAGGCGGGAAGGATGAGATAGATTAACTTGAAGATTGGAATCAGTACATACCTGATTAAGGCCATGTACTTAGCTGGTTGCTCTATAAAAACCCTTGGATTCTAATGTTAACATATAGTCATCACTATGGAAATTGGAAATTTGTGGTAAGGTCTTACGGGACCAAACAGCTTATGGGACCTAAGCCTACACGCTACTGAATCAAACTTAAACTAATGGACGACACACAGACCCGTGGCCGAGGAAGGACTCAAACCTCCGACGGGGAGAGTCGCACGGACCGTGACAAGACGTGTTAGACTGCTCGGCACACCACTATGGCTGAGTGGATTCAAAATGGTTCAAATGGTTCAAATGGTTCTGAGCACTATGCGACTTAACTTCTGAGGTCATCAGTCGCCTACAACTTAGAACTACTTAAACCTAACTAACCTGAGGACATCACACACATCCATGCCCGAGGCAGGATTCGAACCTGCGACCGGAGCGGGATGAGTGGGCAAACACTTTCACCACAACGACTTCAGAGTGACTGACTGGTCCTGCAGTACTACTGAAGAACAGAAGAACGCCGCGCGGGGTAGACGTGCGGTCTTTGGCGCCTTGCCACGGTTCACGCGGCTGCCCCCGTCGGGGGTTCGAGTCCTCCCTTGGGCATTGGTGTGTGTTGTCGTTAGCGTAAGTTAAAGTTAGATTAACTAGTGTGTAAGCCTAGGGACCGATGATCTTAGCAGTTTGGTCCCATAGAACGTACCACAAATTTCCATTTTTTTTTACCAGAAGAAGAAGGAACACTCCTCGCTATTAATATATATGCAGTAATTTTTGGCCCGTCTGACTGTGGCAAGACGAATATCCTTATCACATCGCTAACAAGCCAGATGGGTTCCGCTCTGAGCATGTGTATTTTCAAAAGCATTAATTCAGTCTAAATATCACCAGGGCATCATTGGTGCACCACACACAACATGAAGTGAAAGTAGAAATTCTCACACAGTGGAAAACTAAAAACCCAACAGCGTGTTTATATTTGACAATAATGCAGCGGAAAACCATGATTGATTATGCTGATATTTCTGTTTCTGCCATTATATGGGAGTAAATATTTGAGTCAGAAACCTTCTGGGATTGTGTAACAATTGGTTCAAATGGTTCAAATGACCCTGAGCACTATGGGACTTAACATCTTAGGTCATCAGTCCCATAGAACTTAGAACTACTGAAACCTAACTAACCTAAGGACATCACACACATCCATGCCCGAGGCAGGATTCGAACCTGCGACCGTGGCAATCGCTCGGCTCCGGACTGAAGTGCCTAGAACCGCTCGGCCACAGAGGCCTGCGAAACAATTGGTATGGGATAATGTAAATCTTACTATCGCCTTCAAACATAGCATAAAACACGTTTACCAAGCACATGTAGGAAATCACATGGCATTCGATCAGTTTATGACCATATGTGGAGATTGTTAGAATCAAACACAATACAGGTTTCTATTTATTGATAAACAAGATAATTTGACAACGGATGGTATAGATGAAAAGAGTTTCTTTTAAGTTAATATTAACTTAACGTATACTGAACAGTAAATAGGTAAGTTGTGCTATGTTCAGTACTGTAGATATGTTGGCTGTGCTCTCTAACGAAGCCGAGGTGACCTCTCTGTCTGAAGCAAGGTTTTTGCCAGCGTGGCGGCAGAAGGGCAGCAGTGGCTGGGGACAGAGACGACGAGTAAGCAAGTGCGCGTCTCCTAGTATGCACGGTCAGTGCAGACAACTTGTTTACTTGGCTCTAGCAACACCGACTCAAAGGAAGGCCTCGGCGCTTATTCGTGACGTCACGCCAGCTAGGCACGGCGAACGCCAGGTCTGTTGCAGGCATATTCATAATGCATTACAATTCTTAACAAATAGTGTACTCCTGAACTTAAATTTCCACCTGTTTTAAGGATTGACATACAAAAACAACTTCATGGTCCAGCAGCAACAGAATTCGTGCTTCTTTACCTTATTTGTGAACCTGCGCAAGTTACGTTTGTGCCGGCCGGGGTGGTCTCGCGGTTCTAGGCGCGCAGTCCGGAACCGTGCGACTGCTACGGTCGCAGGTTCGAATCCTGCCTCGGACATGGATGTGTGTGATGTCCTTAGGTTAGTTAGGTTTAAGTAGTTCTAAGTTCTAGGGGACTAATGACCACAGCAGTTGAGTCCCATAGTGCTCAGAGTCATTTTTAGTTACGTTTGTACTGGGTTGCTTTTACAAGAAATTGTGAACATATTGGTGCTCTTCTTTACGTATCTTGGTTGACTATGGTGTGAGGAGCACTGAATGTTAATGAAATATGTTTCGATTGCACACGTTGGGGGAGGGGGTGGGGGACAGAAGAAGAGGCAAAAAAGAGATACTTGTTTTATCAAATAAAATTTTTTATCTTATAAAGTTTCTCCTTTCAGTTGCAAGAGGGGAATATTTATCTTTTCTAATGTGAATGTTTAAAAAAGTTTAAGTCCAGCTGTATTTTCGATGTATGACGCTATTTTGTGTCCTTTTTAGAATTCCTTTCGTTGAAAACAATTGTAATCTAATGACTGGCAACAGTTGGACATTTACATACGTAAATTAGTTCACATTTCCAGTGACGATGTCTAACGAAAATAAATAAAAAATAATAGAAACGAGTTAATTGTAAGGGGGTTGGGGTAAGTTTCGATAGCAAAATGGATCAAGTAAATATAGGTACTTGAACGTAAATTTTCCGAAGTTTGCAATGGGGAAAAACATCTTCTTGTATTGATCTACGTTTGTTTAATACAGAACTATGATTTCATTTGTAGCTTTACGATAGTAAGAAAATCTTTCATCTAAATAAAACTGCAGAATCCAAAACAGTAGCAACCATTTTGTCCAGAAATAAGAGATTTATAGTGTTACGCACGCCGAGGCGTTTCTGCCTGCAACAGACCTGGCGTTCGCAGAGCCTAGCTGACGTGACGTCACCAACAAGCGCCGAAGCCTTCCTTTGAGTCGGTGTTGGCTCTAGACGGAATAAGCCGTGCTGCCTTACTGGATGTCATCATTGTGTGGGTTGGTCACGAGCGTACTGAACATCCAAGCTTGTGAACGAATAAGACGTCTAAAAATTGTCTAACTCAACGGTGCTGGAGGCTCAGCGTTTTCAGGTACTGTGTAATGATCGTTGTTTCCCAGGTTACATCTTCTTGGTGTCGAGTAGTGTAACTGTTATTCGAGCAATTGCTACAATTGGTGCTCCACGTCAGACTTTGTGGTACAAATGAGTTGCAGACGCATTCTTTTACTTCTTGTGCTCTAGTCATAGCCGCCTCCAGGGTGTGTTAATAATCTGAGTAAATTTGATGTACGCTGAGTCAATTACTGTCGCCGGCCGGAGTGGCCGAGAGGTTCTAGGCGCTACAGTCTGGCGCCGCGCGACCGCAACGGTCGCAGGTTCGAATCCTGGATGTGTGTGATGCCCTTAGGTTAGTTAGGTTTAAGTAGTTCTAAGTTCTATGAGACTGATGACCTCAGACGTTAAGTCCCATAGTGCTCAGAGCTATTAATTACTATCTGCGCATGTGCCATTAGGATCACCTTCATTAGTGTGGCATTATTTTTTTTCTATTTATTTAGTGGTAGCCATTGCCAGCATTGCATTAAAAACATGTACACTGTACTTGCTTGATTAAGATGATTTATAATAAGCTCGAGCTGAGCGCATTCTTTAGTGAAATATTGTAGTGCCTTTTCTAATACTATCTTGTTTCAGGTGTACTATGAGATATTTTGTATACAGTATGGACTTGGAAACCGATCAGACGATTATTTTCATGTAACGAACGGCACCTGGAAATAGAACAAGCATTGCAGAAGGGAAGGAATCGTTTACGCTAATTTTGGTTGATAATAATAATTTTTACAATGGCAAGGAAAGAGTTTCTGAAAAAGAGAAATTTGTTAACATCGAGTATAGATTTAAGTGTCAGGAAGTCGCCTTGGAAAGTATTTGTATGGAGTGTGGCCATGTATGGAAGTGACACATGGACGATAAGTAGTTTGGACAAGAAGAGAATAGAAGCTTTCGAGATGTGGTGCTACAGAAGAATGCTGAAGATTAGACGGATAGATCACATGATTAATGAGGAGGTATTGAATAGAATTACGGAGAAGAGAAATTTGTGGCACACCTTGGCTAGAAGAAGGGATCGGTTGGTATGACATGTTCTGAGGCGTCAAGGGATCACCAGCTTAGTATTCGAGGGCAGCGTGGAGGGTAAACATCGTACAGGGAGACCAAGAGATGAATACACTAAGCAGGTTCATAAGGATGTAGGTTGCAGTAGGTACTGGGAGATGAAGAAGCTCGCACAGGATAGAGTAGCATGGACAGCTGCATCAAACCACTCTCTGGACTGAAGACCACAACAAAAACAATAATTTTTAATGTTGATCTCGCTGCCGGATTACTGGTTGGTGTTCTGATAAAGTTGTTGACATCGAGTATAGATTTAAGTGTCAGGAAGGCGTTTCTGAAAGTATTTGTATGGAGTGTGGCCATGTATGGAAGTGAAACGTGGACGATAAGTAGTTTAGACAAGAAGAGAATAGAAGCTTTTGAAATGTGGTGCTACAGAAGAATGCTGAAGATTAGATGGGCAGATAACATAACTAATGAGGAGGTATTGAATAGAATTGGAGAGAACATTCAGTAACAGATACATTACATAAAACAGATTTATTTAAAAGATTTCAGAGATCAGCAAATTATTATTATTTGATCCATAGAAAAAAATGCCTTCCATCATGAAACTTCTCACAAGAACACATTAGTATGCTGAAACATGTTAATGATTCAAACCAGCAGTTGCTCAACATTATTAAATTGCTCTTGATCCAGCAGCAAAGAAGTTTACGGAATTAAAAATCAATTGAATAAAAGAAGTAATTATTCACAAGAGCATCAAGTAAGTTGTCTGAATGGAAATTTTACCACAAACACCCAAATATTCACAAGTCCCAAACTTTGGATCACGTAATTATACAGCTGATAATTCTAATAATGTTGCAGTTCTAAAAGAAAATACCATAAACGTAGGGAGTAGCAAATAGATTTTAACACGTCAGTATATATATTCAACATTATTAGAATTATCAGCTGTATAATTATGTCGCCGTGCAGTTCTAGGCGCTTCTGTCCGGAACCGCGTGACCGCTACGGTCGCAGGTTCGAATCCTGCGTCGAGCATGGATGTGTGTGATGTCCTTAGGTTAGTTAGGTTTAAGTAGTTCTAAGTTATAGTGGACTGATGGCCACAGATGTTAAGTCCCATAGTGCTCAGAGCCATTTGAACTATTTTTTTTTATAATTACGTGATCCAAAGTTTGGGGACTTGTGAATATTTGGGTGTTTGTAGTTAAAATTTCCAGTCAGACAACTTACTTGATGCTCTTGTGAATAATTGTTTATTTTACTCAATTGATTTTTGATTCCGTGAACTTCTTTGCTGCTGAATCAAGAGCAATTTAGTAATGTTGAGCTACTGCTGGTTTGAATCATTAACATGTTTCACCATACTAATGTGTTCTTATGAATGTTTGATGATGGAAGACATTTATTCTATGGAACAGATAATAATAATTTGCTGAGCTCTGAAATCTTTTAAATAAATCTGTTTTATGTGATGTATCTGTCACTGAATGCTCAAATGCTCAAAGTGTGTGAATTCCAATGGTACCAAACTGCTGCGATCATGGGTCCCTAGACTTACACACTACTTCAACTAACCTATGCTAAGAAGAACACACACACAAAACACACATGCGCGAGGGAGGACTCGAACCTCGGGCGGCGCAGTCCGCGACGTGACGCCTCAAACCGCGTGGCCACACCGCGCGGCTGTCAGTTGAATCAATCGTTTCCACTCTTTCGTAATCTATGTGTCCCAATGTTTCTGCACGAAGAAAATCAGTAAGTCGACACTATGGACAAATACACATTCGTATCTTTGAGAGGTGTGGTTGCATTCAGAGAACATTTCCCTCTATGTGGATGCGAAAATTGGTACAGTAAACGAGGTTCTTAAACGCCATAGCGGGAAATCTGTAAATAATATTCAAAATATTGAGGAATGCTTAACTAGCATGATTGATATACAGTTTCTGATGCTTAATCAGCAAATTGATACACAGTATGAGAAGACTAGGCTGCTCCTAATTTCCGGATTTTTGAACATGTGGCTGATAGTCAATATGTTAGCTGGAAGGACATCGCAATTGAAAAAGTGTTAAAAGATATGGAAAAAATATTGGAGGTATTACACCCATTTTTAAATTAACTGACGATGAATTACGCTAGTCAAGTCGTCTGGACCTAGAAACTTAATTAAGCCTGTGCGAAGCTACAGTGGGTCGCTGGTCCTCTGTAAGAGTAATACACTACTGGCCATTAAAACTGCTACACCAAGAAGAAATGCAGATGATAAACGGGTATTCATTGGACAAATATATTATACTAGAACTCACATATGATTACATTTTCACGCAATTTGGGTGCATAGATCCTGAAAAATCAGTACTCAGAACAACCACCTCTGGCCGTAATAACGGCTTTGATACGCCTGGGCATTGAGTGAAACAGAGCTTGGATGGCGTGTACAGGTACAGCTTCCCATGCAGCTTCAACACGATACCACAGTTTATCTAGAGTAGTGACTGGAGTATTGTGATGAGCCAGTTGCTCGGCCATCATTGACCAGACGTTTACAACTACTGAGAGATCTGGAGAATGTGCTAGCCAGGGCAGCAGTCGAATATTTTCTGTATCCAGAAAGGCCCGTACAGGACCTGCAACATGCGGTCGTGCATTATCCTGCTGAAATGTAGGGTTTCGCACGAATGGCAAAACGTCATTTTTTTTCGGATGAATCCAGGTTCTGTTTACAGCATCATGGTGGTCCTATCCGCGTTTGCTGACATTGCGGTGAACGCACATTCGAAGCGTGTATTTGTCATCGCCATACTGGCGTATCACCCGGCGTCATGGTAAGGGGTGCCATTGCTTACAGGTCTCGGTCACCTATTGTTCGCACTGACGGCACTTTGAACAGTGGACGTTACATTTCAGAAGTGTTACGACCCGTGGATCTACCCTTCGTTCGATCCCTGCGAAACCCTACATTTCAGCAGGATAATACACGACCGCATGTTGCAGGTCCTGTACGGGCCTTTTTGGATACAGGAAATGTTCGACTGCTGCCATGGCCAGCTCGTTCTCCAGATCTCTCACCAACTGAAAACGTCTTGTCAATGGTGGCCGAGCAACTAGCTCGTCATAATGCGGCAGTCACTACTCGTGATGCTGTGGTATTGTGCTGAAGCTGCTTGCGTGAAAATGTAATGACATGACAGTTCTAGTATAATGTATTTTTCCAACGAATACCCGTTTATCATCTGCATTTCTTCTTGGTGTCGCAATTGTAACGGCCACTAGTGTATTTTGTCTAGTTCCGGTTTTCCCTATTAATTATGATAAAAACTGTATGTGAGGATAACAGAGATTGTTTTGAGGCCGTGTCCTGACACAGAGAGCGTCGCACTGCGTTTCTCCGGAGTGCTGTGAATGCCAGCTGCCAGTTTATCGCCCCTCTAATTCGTTTTGTGTCAAGTAGCTCGTTACAGCCCGCAATTCCAATGAAATTTAAGACCCTCGCTTCTGCACTCCAACGAATCCTGTCTGGCACCCACGAACCGCACAGCTGGGTACATTGCCGTTTCTGTAACAGGAATGTTCCTAGCTGAGCATTCCCTTGATGACATCCTTCAATTTAACGCTCTATTACGTGATATTCGAGTAACTTCAGTCACAGTGTGGTGATATGCACGTCAAAAGGCATTCTGTTATTCTACACTACTGGCCATGAAAGTTGCTACACCAAGAAGAAATGCAGATAATAAACGGATATTCATTGGACGAATATATTATACTAGAACTAACATGTCATTACATTTTCACGCAATTTTTCACCATAGATCCTGAGAAATCAGTACCCAGAACAACCACCTCTGGTCGTAATAACGGCCTTGATACGCCTGGGCATTGAGTCAAACAGAGCTTGGATGGCATGTACAGTTGCCCATGCAGCTTCAAGACGATATCACAGTTCATCAAGAGTAGTGATTGGCGTATTGTGACGAGCCAGTTGCTCGGCCACCATTGACCAAACGTTTTCATTTGGTGAGAGATCTGGAGAATGTGCTGGCCAGGGCAGCAGTAGAACATTTTCTGTATCCAGAAAGGTCCGTACAGGAACTGCGGTCGTGCATTAACCTGCTGAAATATAGGGTATCACAGGGATTGAATGAAGGGTGGAACCTAGGGTCGTAACACATCTGAAATGTAACGTCCACTGTTCAAAGTGTCGTCAATGAGAACAAGAGGTGACCGAGACGTGCAACCAACGGCACCCCATACCATCACGCCAGGTGATACGCCAGTATGGCGATGACGAATACACGCTTCCAATGTGCGTTCGCCGCGATGTCACCAAACACAGATGCGACCATCATGATGCTGTAAGCAGAATCTGGATTCGTCCGAAAAAATAACGTTTTACCATTCGTGCACCCAGATTCGTCGTTGAGTACACCATCGCAGGCGCTCCTGTCTGTGATGCAGCGTCAAGCGTAACCGCAGCCATGGTCTCCGAGCTGATAGTCCATGCTGCTGCAAACGTCGTCGAACTGTTCGTGCAGATGGTTGTTTTCTTGCAAACTCCCCCCTGTTGACTCAGGGATCGAGACGTGGGTGCACGACCCGTTTCAGCCATGCGGATAAGATGCCTGTCATCTCGACTGTTAGTGATACGAGGCCGTTGGGATCCAGCACGGCGTTCTGTATTACCCTTCTGAAGCCACTGATTCCATATTCTGCTAACAGTCATCGGATCTCGACCAACGCGAGCAGAAATGGCACGATACGATAAACCGTAATCGCGATGGACTACATACAATCCGACCTTTATCACAGTCAGAAACGTGATTGTACGCATTTCTACTCCTTTTCACGAGGCATCACAACAACGTTTCACCAGGCAACGCCGGTTAACTGCTGTTTGTGTATGAGAAATCGGTTGAAACGTTCCTCATGTCAACACGTTGTAGGTATCGCCACCGCGGCCAACCTTGTATGAGCCTTGCGGGATTAGTTGAGCGGTCTGAGGCGCTGCAGTCATGGACTGTTCGGCTTGTCCCGGCGGAGGTTTAAGTCCTCCTTCGGGCATGGGCGTGTGTGTTTGTCCTTAGGATAATTTAGGTCAAGTAGTGTGTAAGCTTAGGGACTGATGACCTTAGCAGTTAAGTCCCATAAGATTTCACACACCAAACTTGTATGAATGCTCTGAAAAGCTAATCATTTGCATATCTTTTTCCTGTCGGTTAACTTTCGCGTCTGTAGCACATCATCTTCGTGGTGTAGCAATTTTAATGGCCAGTAGTGCATCATGTCTCTAGGTCGATCCATCTTACTGTACTCATTCCAAGCAATCGATTTCCATACTTATGTCAGTGTCAGCGGTGGAGGCCGTCACGGTCATTCGCAGCGCTCCTGAGCAACCAATGTGTTGACTAATATTTCTGTCGGTGAGCTTATACGAATATATGTTTATAAGTCGGTAGCGTCTCCTGGATAGTTAAAGTAATACACAACATTCACTCTTTAGCCTATAAGGCGCCATAATACAATCTGACAGTGTGATTGGTTGTAGGTGATAGTTGGCGACGGACAGTATCGTTCAGGAATGGTAATATGAAGCAAACGTGAAAGTTTGCCAATTTGGCGTTCCTTTCTTTTACAGACTTTCATCGTAAGATTGGCTGTTCTTGTTAGCGACTTCGACGAATGGAGACTGATACATGAAGCTAGGCCAAGGACTCGATCGTCAGAACGGTGACAAGGCCGTAGATCACCTATCCGACTGAGTGTTCGAGCTGTCGGACGTGAACGGCGCTCTCACAGTTTTTATGCCACGGCGGTGACGTCATGGCGAGCTACGAACCGACCTCTGGGGACACATATCCTTGGCCTGCTATTCAGTCGCCGGTTCGCGGAAGGGCCTGCTTCTTTTCAACTTTTTTTAGCGCGGCCATTACTGCGGTCGATACGCACTGCTTATGCTAAAGTGACCCCATTTCTTCTCCTTCGCGTCTGGTGCAGTATGATACTACAAATTATTTTTCGAGATTATTAGTTTAACCATCACCTTCCCTAGACCAAGACCGCTGGTACATTTAACTGAAGTAATAGAATGATAATCCTGGACTTTTTATGTTCTTCTTGTATGCTCTTAGATGATTAATTCAGTTTCTTGGAGACCTTGAATGGAAAAGTATTAAGTTCTTAGGAGTCGACGTTGTGTTGAGAACGTGTTAGGTGCTTTTCTGTGGGAGTGACGTTAATGTAACAGTGCTTAGAGGTATAAATAAATCTCACACAGCCTGTTAGCCCATTTGATTAGCTACATGTTCTTTGGATCGTAATGCGTGGAAGGACTAAGTTCACATTTTATTAACACAGAAGATTTTTCTGCCTTGACTTTGCATTTGCATGGAGTGAAACACCTCAAACTTAGACTCCGAGAGCTTCTTGATTTCTAGCATTTGATAGTGCACAGGGGAAGCACGTAATTTGGTTCGTGGTTAATCCTCTTACCTCTGATCAACTGAGATATTGTGGAGTAATATACATTTTCAACAGCTTTCGGAAGCTTTTGAAAAGACGATTAGAGTAACATAACGATTGCTCATGGTTGCGTTGATACTTTCCGCGGAAGTATCTCAGGAATGAGAGCCCTAATTGGTAAAGTTTACACAGCAACAACTGATTACAGCTACCATACCTTTCAGTTTTAGTGCAGTTGTGAGATATTTTGCCAAAGGTTTCAGTGCCAACATTAACAAACATTGCATCGCCTGACTCGACTTTCAAGACCCTGAGAAAGAGATTACTAAAATAAATCGCTCCATTAAGAAGAACCATACTTGTATAAAAGTCTAGGTAGGTAGAAACAGAATTATACGCTGATTTGCACACTATCACACGCAAAAAAAGTCCTTCGATTTCTTGAATGCTTCACGACTTACGTGATATACGTTGAGAAACAGCAAGCATTTATGATAAGTAGTGGGATGGGGCAATACGAGCTAAGATTAAAATCTTATCTGAAAGTTATGCCCACGCATTTCTGGCAATTGCAGGAGGTATATTTGAAGCCAGGATGCAACCTGATATCCTTCCCCCTTCCGCTGCCCACGCCTATAGGCCACTTGTATAGGGTACATTCGAGGGCACGATATAACCTGATACAAGGTCCATTCACCTTAGGCAAATCTATGACGTAAAAATGGTGGGAGAACGAAGGTTATCATTCTTCTTCACCCCCCTACCTCTTCTTCTATCCTTTTCTCTAGGCCAAAGAAAGACTTAAATCAAGTCCCCACCTCCCCCACACTTGCTTTTATTCCTGATCCACATGCATGAGCCTCTTCATTTGTCCTCTCTTCACAGTAGTGACAGGACCATCAGCAGCAGAGATATATGACTGAAAAATGGTGGTAGATATTACCATAATTTATGGGGTAAGACATTCTCACATAATGTGTTACTGTGATATGACTGAATTGCCATAATTACTGACTTCATATCATCTTCTGAAAAATTATGGGCAATATTGACATAATCTGTAACGCAAGAAACTTCGACATTACAGTGTGTGATTGGGACATAACCGATTTACTGCTGTATAAGTTGATGACATGATGGCATATTCTTCAAAACCGTGGGACGTATTATCATACTTTATGACCTAAGTCAGTCTGACGGTCCAGCGTGTGACTAAGGCGCTGCTGAATTACTATAAATTACATAACAAATGGCTTAAATGGCTCTGAGCACTATGGGACTTAAGTTCTAAGGTCATCAGTCCCCTAGAACTTAGAACTACTTGAACCTAACTAACGTAAGGACATCGCACACATCCATGCCCGAGGCAGGATTCGAACCTGTGACCGTAGCGGTCGCGCGGTTCCAGACTGTAACGCCGCGCTCGGCCACCCCGGCCGGCAATTACATAACATCATAACATTCACGTCAAAACATTTTCTATAAGCAATCCAAAACATCACAACCTCTCATTCACATTTAAAATTTTTACCGATTTTCTCCAACTTTTCAAGAAGACACACGTAAATACGGGACTGAACAGTTACCAGAGAGTGATATTTAAACAAACTGGGTAAATATCCCCGTTAAAAAATATCGACAAAACACTACTTAACAACCAATACATTGCTACTACACGCCTCCTACAAGCACTCCAATGTATGATAATATCCCTATAGCATTATTTACGGTTCGTTACAATTTTATTGATCTTCTGTCAGCATTCCAAGACAGAGACGTACATATGAAACTCAACAATTGGCACTGTGCGAATTTAAACAAATACGTCGATATCCCATGTTGAACAAGTAGCACACTGCAAAAAATTCTTACCAAGTCTACGAGGAACTCGTCCTGCACGATTAGTGTGTTAAAAGACAATGACGGCTCTATTAGGTCACCTGAGAGGACTATGACACTGTACGATTATGCTAGACTTTAAATGATAACAAAAAATAGGTATATGTACGAGGGGATGTTGGAAAGTGAAGATTCCGAATTTTTTATTATGAAAACTAATAAAGCTTCTTAAATAAAACATATTGTACACTACTAGACATCAAAATATCTACACCAAGAAGAAATACAGATGATAAATGGGTAGTCATTTTATACTATAACTGTCATGTGATTACATTTTCACGCAGTTTGGGTGCATAGATCCTGAGAAATCAGTACCCAGAACAACCACCTCTGGCCGTAGTAACGGCTTTGATACGCCTGGGCGTGTACAGGTACAGCTGCCCATGGACCATGCAGCTTCAACACGATACCACAGTTCATCACGAGTAGTTACTGGCATATTGTGACGAGCCAGTTGCTCGGCCACCATTGACCAGACGTTTTAAATTGGCGAGAGATCTGGAGAATGTGCTGGCCAGGGCTGTAGTCGAACATTTTCTGTTTCCAGAAATGCCCGTACAGGACCTGCAACATGCGGTCATGCATTACCCTACTGATGTGTAGGGTTTCACAGGGATCGAATGAAGGGTAGAGCCAAGGGTCGTAACACATCTGAAATGTATCGTTCACTGTTCAAAGTGCCGTCGTCAATGCGGTTCAAGAGGTGACCGACACGTGTAACCAGTGCCACCCCGTACCATCAAGCCGGGTGATACGCCAGTATGGCTTCCAATGTGCGTTCACCGAGGTGTCGCCAAACTCGGATGAGTCTATCATGATGCTGTAAACAGAACCTGGATTCATCCGAAAAAATGACGTTTTGCCATTCGTGCACCCAGGTTCGTCGTTGAGTACACCATCGCAGGCGCTCCTGTGGCTGCACGACCCGTTACAGCCATGCGGATAAGATGCCTGTCATCTCGACTGTTAGTGATACGAGGCCGTTGGGATCCAGCACGGCGTTCCGTATTACCCTCCTGAACCCACCGATTCCATATTCTGCTAACAGTCATTGGATCTCGACCAACGCGAGCAGCAATGTCGCAATACGATAAACCGCAATCGCGATAGGCTACAATCCGAACTTTATCAAACCTGATGGTACGCATGTCTCCTTCTTACACGAGGCATCACAACAACGTTTCACCAGGCAACGCCGGTCAGCTGCTGTTTGTGTATGAGAAATCGGTTGGAAACTTGCCTCATGTCAGCACGTTGTAGATGTCGCCACCGGCGCCAACCTTGTGTGAATGCTCTGAAAAGTTAATCGTTTGCATATCACAGCATCTTCTTCCTGTTTGTTAAATTTCGCGACTGTAGCACGTCATCTTAGTGGTGTAGCAATTTTAATGGCCAGTAGTGTATTAACATTCTACATCTTTATTCTTCATGTCTACATATTTATTTTTCAATATAGTCTCTTTTGTGACGAATGCATTTCTCCCGATAAGAAGACAGTTTGTTGATGCCGTCACTCCAGAATGCTTAACTTTGTTGCAGAGCCTCAACCACCCCTCTGCTTTGACTGCTTCATGACTATTAAAGTGAAGTTCTCGATGGCGTTCTTTAAATTTGGAAACAGATGGGGCGACGTGAGAACTGTATGGAGGAAGATTGATGACGGTCAACCCAAGGTGTCGAATTGCTGTAGGTGTTGCAGAGCTTGTATCTGGGCTGGCATTTTCATACTGAAGGAGAGGGCATTCCGTGTGTGGGCGAGCACTTCGAATTCGTGTGCTCAATTTGCTGAGGGTCTTGCAGAAACTTGCAGAGTTTCTGATGGTGCCTTTAGGCTTGAATTCCTAATACATCATACCTTGAACATCCCAGAACAGCATGAGCATGACTTTGCCTCCCGATGCCCTGGTCTTCAGCTTTTCGGACTAGTTGAATCTTTGTGGAAGATCTTCATTCATGCTCTCTTCTACATCTACATCCATACTCCGCAAACCACCTGACGGTGTGTGGCGGAGGGTACTTTGAGTACCTCTATCGGTTCTCCCTTCTATTCCAGTCTCGTATTGTTCGTGGAAAGAAAGATTGTTCGTACGCCTCTGTGTGGGCTCGAATATGTCTGATTTTATCCTCATGATCTCTTCGCGAGATATACGTAGGAGGGAGCAATATACTGCTTGACTCCTCGGTGAAGGTATATTCTCGAAACTTCAACAAAAGCCCGTACCGAGCTACTGAGCGTCTTTCTTGTGGAGTCTTCCACTGGAGTTTATCTATCATCTCCGTGACGCTTTCGCTATTACTAAATCATCCTGTAACGAAGCGCGCTGCTCTCCGTTGGATCTTCTCTATCTCTTCTATCAACATTATCTGGTACGGATCCCACACCGGTGAGCAGTATTCTAGCAGTGGGCGAACAAGTGTACAGTAACCTACTTCCTTTGTTTTCGGATTGCATTTCCTTAGGATTCTTCCAATGAATCTCAGTCTGGCATCTGCTTTGCCGACGATTAATTTTATATGGTCATGTTTTGGCATTGACGGCGAACTGTCATACATCGATGTATAGTCCTGGTATGTGAGTGCTGGCCGCATTGATTAATGGTTGTAAACAGATGACGAACAGTATCATTAATAAAGGGCAACTCCGTGTGACAGGTGGTTGTGTTGGGAATCCTTCCATAAGATGTCTGTTTATTTGCACTTTCTAAATCGTTTGGAATTCACTTGGTAGCTGGATATATGTGTTTGCTAGCGGAAATCCGAAATGCTGCAAAACACTCCTTAGGTACTGATGGCTCACTTTTTAGAAGCCTTTTCTGTAAATTGATGTTCAGCAGCCCTAATGTCTGTGTCTGATGTTACCATAAGAAGAATTGTGTGTTTCTTAGGGAACTTATTGCGTCTGTGGTGCTTTTGTTTGGTAGATTATATGTCTGCCCTGGCACAAGGAATTCTGAAAGGACTTGTTTTACTCTGGCCACTATGACACGAGATATGATTTTAGGGTCTTTGCATCATTATTGCCCTGAAACCCGTTATTCTTTGTGGTTTCTATTTTCTTGGGGCCAAATACGATTAATCAGCATTCTTTTTCAGAGTATAAGCGTCCGCAGCTTTGTTTCTCCCTCCCTACCTCCGTCAACTGTTTCTTGATGATCGATCAGAAAGTTTTGTAAGATTCATAGAGGATAATGTCTAGTCCGGCATTACTGAGTTTTGGCATGTTTTTTATTATGTCTTCTATTTTATGTTGCTGTCTAACGGTTTTCTGCTGTGCAGTTGATCTTCTGAGTAGCATCTCGTATGAGCAAACAAGTTGCAACTTTTCCTGAAGTTGCTCGCACATTAGCTGGTGGGGCTATGCACATCTCTGTTTAAAAGGAATAGCTCGTTGTAGTCACAGGGTCGAACAGCGTATGCCCGCTTTCACAGCCAGCAGCTAACTCGCTGTAAATAATAACCTGTATCTTTAAGACTGTCGGACACTCCGCCATTTGTTGGAGCGTTGTCTGTCCCCTTGAGCGACCGGAAGTGGTTAAAATTCCCCGTACTTGGATTTACCTTCATCCAGTCACACTACTCGTCTTTGTACCTGGCTCGTCTTGCCAGACCAGCAACGATTCGCCCTCGACCCTGGGGCCGTACAGCTAGCTCAAACAAATTCATCTCCTCTCATGCCAACTCTACACGGCCAAATTATTCGCCTACGCATGTGTAACGTTACAATTTCTTCTTTGGACACTGGTTCCGGAAAAATAGCAATACTTTTGTGTGATACACATAAGTGCAATCGAGTAATAGCTGTTCTGCTTCTGTATAATCATATTGTTTATGCTTATAACAGCCTTTGGAAATTGTCTTTTAGCCTCTCAGCTATCATATTCATTCCCGTCTGTCCATAGAATATTACCTCATAGATCTGTTTACGTCTTTTTCGTTCTCTTGTAAGATGGCAAATGTTCCACTTATCTGGTGGGTGCCCAAGTTCCTTGCATGTGATGATTTTTCATGAAGTTCATTTTCCTGCAGCTTTAAAATTTCATTTTTGAATTTTCGTAAATCACTTGCTCAGTCTTCGCTGTTATCTATTTTCGTTTGCAGTTCACGAGTATGATGATAGTAAATCTCGATGTTCTTCTGCTGTCATCATGTACCCTGGAGGCTATATTTTATTGTTTGGTTTCTGGACACCAAATATAACGAGTTTTCCCATCAATCAACCGTTTCTGGTTGACCCAAAAGTGGTAACAAGATTCTGAAACGTAACCTTTCCTATGTTATTTGGAGCTGTTACAGATTACTTTCCAGTATCGTCTACAACTTAGTTTTGGATGAGACATACATTTTACTTTAACGGTTGCAGTGTGGTGGTCGGAGCCACTGATAGAGATGACGTCATAAGCTTGCACATGAAGTTCAGCTGTGGTATAGACTCTATCGATCCTTCATACTTTGCTGTCAAAACATATGACTAGTGAGTACACGAAGTGCCAAGTCTCTAAGCCACTTCATACGTCACCAGATTTCCAATCCAAAGGGTGTTGTGCCCTTGAATCTGTAACGCTCAAAATGCATTTTGGTATTTTCCGTCTCTATAGAGAAATTCTGTCCGTGCTTCATCACTTTAACAATGCCCAGTATTGAGAAAAATACTTTTCAATAGCTTTATTATAGCACCTATGTGTAATATGTATGTCGTCTGTCTTCGCCACGGTCGCACGTTCGAATCCTGCCTCGGGTATGGATGTGTGTGATGTCCTTAGGTTACTTAGGTTTCAGTAGTTCTAAGTTCTAGGGGACTGATGACCTCAGAAGTTAAGTCCCATAGTGCTCAGTGCCATTTGAACCATTTCGTCTGTCTTGGACCTATGCTAGACCTGTCACTCCCTTCCTCAGTGGAGTATCCTACAAGTTGCTTTATTTAGAGTTGTGAGTGCTCCCTTTTTAGTAGAGTATCGCTATTTGGTAGCACACCCCACCCTTAATAAAAGTTTCATCAAAAACTACAGTCTTCTACAACGTAGACACATCCTCGTGATTTTTAAGTATTGTTTGCTTGCAAAGAATAGACAGCACTCAAGCAGATCAATGGAATCTGATGCATAACATAGATCACAAACAAAGGATAGTCTACAAATACGCTTGTCAGTCGTCAAGCGTATTTGTACTGTGTTAAGCCACTTCGATCCATGTAGAGTGGCGTGGCGAGACGTGTCTCTAATCTGTATACTGACAACAGCCCTACCTTCAAGACTGGACACATCTCGTCCCAGTACTAATATAAATCGCTGAATTTTAGTCCAAGTTGTTACTCCGTGTGAATGTAATAGGAACTGCACAAACTACGCATCCGACTAAAACAGAAATAACAGGTTACATGCCCCTATTACATCGTACACATTCTGTCAATGCTACCCTCGTGAGTTGAAGTGGTAAATGGTCAACACAATTCAATAATGGTACTTCTCGTTACAGTAATTAGGATTTGATTAAATCTTGTGCACACTGCACACAAGTTGTCTGAAACAAATACGCGCGTTCAATGAGCCGTAATGTGGGTTGCTACTGACAACAACAGTTCAATAACTCTCAGAAAAATTGCGTACGCTATAACCCATAACTTGCTTCGACTGTGGCGTTATTATTCATAATTTAAATGATTAACACCTCTTAATGACAGCAACCAATTTTATAACCCGAAATAACTATAGCTATCGCTGGTTATTTACGTTATTCACGCTAACGATCGGTGTAGTTTACTACTCGAAAATCTTTCACTCAGTGCTGTAAAACAAAATCACCTAAAATCGTGTGCTAAATATTTACCGTGACCAGCATTTCACTTCCTTGCAGTAAATCTCAATTTCGTATGCCCTTGTTCAGTTAAATTTAATAAACCATATCTTGTTACAATAATTCCGATCATTGGAATGAACGTTATAATTTCACTGCAAACCAGCTGTGTAACGATTGCTATATCTACGACTCTATTAACTCCCTTACGATATGTAAACGTTATTTCTTATTGTCCCTTTCCCTTATTTCTTTCCCTTAAATCCTTGAAACCATCTTTTAGTGAATAAAGAAGTTCATACCTTTGCCTTTTCTTAATTGAAATCTAATTAAACCCTTTTTTCTAATTACTGATTTTAAATCGTAATTAAATCTCGATAAGATATTGCTTCCTTGAGTCTAGCTCTTTGACTAGGAATAATTGACTTACTTTTACAAGACTGACTTTTAACTACTTTTCATCAATGTAGCTCTCTATTATTGACACAAGTTGTGTATCTTTCACTGGGGGTTGAATCCTTTCCACTGTAAAATTAGACTCTGAGCTCAGAATTAAGTTTGACATTTCTTTATTGGAATAAAATCTGTATCTCACACACAACTTTCTTGTCAAGGAGTGACATTCAAAAAATCAAAGCCCCACACAACTCGGGATAGGACAGGAAAACAAAAACATAAACAAAAATCCTACATGCCACCACCAGTTTTTTACGAACATTAATACAGTAATTAAGGCGGGTCTGCTTCAGGTGTTGGGAATCCCGTTCCCTTTAACAGTCCGTAAATTAAATTTGCCACTCGTCACCCTACGAAGCAATCGAATTCAATATCGTCGAATAATATTAGTTGGTTCCCGCTAGTGTACGAAGTCTATCTTCAAAGATTAGGGTCACAAAATTTATGGGTAACAGTAACTTGTCCTCTTTTACATAAGTCTTGCAGATCCTCGTTCTGGCCTTGAGACTTAAACACAATGGTCCACAAAATCACAGTTATTACGCTATTAACCTTGCAGTGCGTACTCAAAATATACACTAACATAAACCGCTCAACAATGAACTACCTTACAATGGGCGTTCAAAATCGCACAAATACCACAATCGCTTGATTATCTTAGAACTTGCGAGAATACAACAGCCATCTACTTAAACCACAACGACTTCTAGAGTCTTGTGTGCACCTGGAACACCACGAATCGCCCTCTAAATCCAGTCCAATAACTAACAGCTACAGACATCAACTTCTCCAAATACGGAACACAGTTTCACCGAAATTAGGCCGTAATTTTACAACAGCACGCCAGTCCGTTACTCCCTACACAGTGTGATCACTAACAAACTTTATCCACGCTACTGCAGCGTCAATTAACCAATTCCTCCACATATACGATCGTAGCCAAAATCTCTCCAGTGTTACGACCCAAAATAAACTCAAATCTGTTACTTTAACGTATAATACTTTCTCTCACCGAAAAATATAAATTGAAGCAGATACACTGCTAAACATGTTGAACAACTCGGTCACACTACCTTCTGATCTACAACACAGACCGAAAACTAACTCAATAATTCAATAAAACTCCGTGACGATATTTTTACCAAATTTATTAGTCATGATCCCACCTTTATCCGCTTTCCAGGTAAGTGTTAGCCATGATAATCACAGATTGCACCTACCAGCTCTAGCGTAGGCTTCTCTAGTAAGATTCAAATCATAACTGAGCGTCTAAATCCCAAAAACCATAGGGGAACCAATTCAGCCACTTCACATTTCCATTGCTTTTAAGTTCTTGGGCAGCCTTCGTCTCGTTCAATAGCTGCCAGCTCGATGTGATGATACTCTCTCTGGTTTCACTACACGTAACCACACTGTGAAATATTTAAATACTGTCGAATTATATATATTGTATCTTCAGAACATATATTTGAAGCTTTGACAGGTGTAATTAGACAGTACTCTGTGTTATTAACATATGACAAAGAACATATGCATTGCAACGTTGTTACGTGGTCATGGAGCGACATATTGTAATATTCAGTAAATATAAAAGCTGTATTTAATATATGTAAAGTTAGCACTCCACTTTCACCACAATCCAAATGAGTCTTCATGTATACAGCGGTTGGCTTTGGGTGTTAGCATTGTGTGTGATACAAGTGTTTCTGGTTTCTACATCTACATCTACATTTATACTCCGCAAGCCACCCAACGGTGTGTGGCGGAGGGCACTTAACGTGCCACTGTCATTACCTCCCTTTTCTGTTAGAGTTGCGTATGATTCGCGGGAAGAACGACTGCCAGAAAGCCTCGGTGCGCGCTCGAATCTCTCTAATTTTACATTTGTGATCTCCTCGGGAAGTATAGGTAGGGGGAAGCAATATATTCGATACCTCATCCAGTAACGCACCCTCTCGAAACCTGGACAGCAAGCTACACCGCGATGCAGAGCGCCTCTCTTGCAGAGTCTGCCACTTGAGTTTGCTAAACATCTCCGTAACGCTATCATGCTTACCAAATAGCCCTGTGAAGAAACGCGCCGCTCTTCTTTGGATCTTCTCTATCTCCTCCGTCAACCCTATCTTGTACGGATCCGACACTGATGAGCAACGCTCAAGTATAGGTCGAACGAGTGTTTTGTAAGCCACCTCCTTTGTTGATGGACTACATTTTCTAAGGACTCTCCCAATGAATCTCAACTTGGTACCCGCCTTACCAGCAAATAATTTTATAAGATCGTTCCACTTCAAATCGTTCCGCATGCACACTCCCAGATATTTTACAGAAGTAACTGCTACCAGTGTTTGTTCCGCTGTCATATAATCATACAATAAAGGATCCTTCTTTCTATGTATTCGCAATACATTACATTTGTCTGTGTTAAGGGTCAGTTGCTACTTCCTGCACCAAGAGCCTATCTACTGCAGATCTTCCTGCATTTCGCTACAATTTTCTAATGCTGTAACTTCTCTGTATAATACAGCATCATCCGCGAAAAGCCGCATGGAACTTCCGACACTATATACTAGGTGATTTATACACTCCTGGAAATGGAAAAAAGAACACATTGACACCGGTGTGTCAGACCCACCATACTTGCTCCGGACATTGCGAGAGGGCTGTACAAGCAATGATCACTCGCATGGCACAGCGGACACACCAGGAACCGCGGTGTTGCCGTCGAATGGCGCTAGCTGCGCAGCATTTGTGCACCGCTGCCGTCAGTGTCAGCCAGTTTCCCGTGGTATACGGAGCTCCATCGCACTCTTTAACACTGGTAGCATGCCGCGACAGCGTGGACGTGAACCGTATGTTGTGCAGTTGACGGACTTTGAGCTTATAGTGGGCATGCGGGAGGCCGGGTGGACGTACTGCCAAATTGCTCAACACGTGGGGCGTGAGGTCTCCACAGTACATCGTGTTGTCGCCAGTGGTCGGCGGAAGGTGCGCGTGCCCGTCGACCTGGGACCGGACCGCAGCGACGCACGGATGCACGCCAAGACCGTAGGATCCTACGCAGTGCCGTAGGGGACCGCACCGACACTTCCCAGCAAATTAGGGACACTGTTGCTCCTGGGGTATCGGCGAGGACCATTCGCAACCGTCTCCATGTAGCTGGGCTACGGTCCCGCACACCGTTAGGCCGTCTTCCGCTCACGCCCCAACATCGTGCAGCCCGCCTCCAGTGGTGTCGCGACAGGCGTGAATGGAGGGACGAATGGAGACGTGTCGTCTTCAGCGATGAGAGTCGCTTCTGCCTTGGTGCCAATGATGGTCGTATGCGTGTTTGGCGCCATGCAGGTGAGCACCACAATCAGGACTGCATACGACCGAGGCACACAGGGCCAACACCCGGCATCATGGTGTGGGGAGCGATCTCCTACACTGGCCGTACACCTCTGGTGATCGTCGAGGGGACACTGAATAGTGCACGGTACATACAAACCTTCATCGAACCCATCGTTCTACCATTCCTAGACTTGCAAGGGAACTTGCTGTTCCAACAGGACAATGTACGTCCGCATGTATCCCGTGCCACCCAACGTGCTCTAGAAGGTGTAAGTCAACTACCTTGGCCAGCAAGGTCTCCGGATCTGTCCCCCATTGAGCATGTTTGGGACCGGATGAAGTGTCGTCTCACGCGGTCTGCACGTCCAGCACGAACGCTGGTCCAACTGAGGCGCCAGGTGGAAATGGCATGGCAAAGCGTTCCACAGGACTACATCCAGCATCTCTACGATCGTCTCCATGGGAGAATAGCAGCCTGCATTGCTGCGAAAGGTGGATATACACTGTACTAGTGCCGACATTGTGCATGCTCTGTTGCCTGTGTCTATGTGCCTGTGGTTCTGTCAGTGTGATCATGTGATGTATCTGACTCCAGGAATGTGTCAATAAAGTTTCCCCTTCCTGGGACAATGAATTCACGGTGTTCTTATTTCAATTTCCAGGAGAGTATATATTGTGAAAAGCAATGGTCCCTTAACACTCCCCTGTGGCACGCCAGAGGTTACTTTAACGTCTGTAGACGTCTCTCCATTAAGAACAACATGCTGTTTTCTGTTTGCTAAAAACTCTTCAATCCAGCCACACAGCTGGTCTGATGTTCCGTAGACTCTTACATCTACATAATTTCACGTTTGGAAGAACAACACTATGAAATATTTAAATACTGTCGAATTAGTATTAATTGCTTTTGAGTATAAAAACATATATCTTCTTCTCCTTCTTCTTCATCTTGCGTTACGTCCTCTGTAGGACCACGGGTAGCCCCTTCATGGACTGCAGTTTCCTCTTCTTCTCCGAGAACCTCTTCATTCTTTCTCTTCATGTCTCCCGCTCTTTTTCCGATATCTTCAGTTTCCGTTTCTCCTGTCGGCTACACTGGTGACACTCTAATCTTTTCCTGTGTTCTTCTCTGTCACTGATCTGCGGCATATTTGTCGGTGTGTATTTGTTCCTCCAGTTTTCTTTTGCTTCGACCTTGATCCCAATTACAACCAGTACTTCCGAAATTCAACAATCCACTTGGTTCATGTCTTTCTCCTTCTCCTCCCTGCTGTTTCCCACATTCTCTTCTTCATTCTGTCCATACTCATCCTAACTACATGTCCAGCAGACCTTGCCCTTTTGAATCTGATTTCCTCGGATATTGTTCTCATGTTCCGGTACAATTCTTCCCTAGGTCTTCGCGTCAATCTCTTTTGTGACCTAGTATTTTTCTCATTATTTTTCTTTCTTCTTTCTCTAGTTGTTCTGCCCCATTTCTTCCTAGTGTCATCATCTCAGCAGCATATAATGCTGCATTCCTCACCGTTGCCTTGTAATGGCTTATCTTTGCCTTTGTGGATACATTCCTTTTATTGTATATCTCTCTCGTCGTACAGAAGGCTGACCTCATCTTCTTTAACCTGTCTGTTATTCCCTCCTTGCTCCTGTTCCTTCATGTTATAAATTCTCCCAGGTATTTAAATTTGTCCACCATTTGCACAGTGCCTTCCGGTGTTTCCCAGTCTGCAGTGGTGTTTACTGTCTTTGTCTTGTTATAGGCACCGAGCGAGGTGGCGCAGTGGTTAGACACTGGACTCGCATTCGGGAGGACGACGGTTTAATCCCGCGTCCGGCCATCCTGATTTAGGTTTTCCGTGATTTCCCTAAATCACTCCAGGCAAATACCGGGATGGTTCCTCTGAAAGGGCACGGCCGACTTCCTTCCCCGTCCTTCCCTAATCCGATGAGACCGATGACCACGCTGTCTGGTCTCCTTCCCCAAACCAACCAACCACCTTGTTATAGGCGATCCTCAGTCCCACCTTTCTGGCTACCTTACTTAAGATGTCGAGTTGTATCTTTTGCGTTCTTCCGTCTCACTTACTATTGCTATGTCATCTGCAAAGGCTAGGCAGTCCACTTTAGCCCTGTTGTCCTTTTTGTCCCCCACGTGGGTCCTTGGTATTCCCATTTCCTCGTTTATTGCTCTCCGCTGCCTGATCACTTCGTCCAGTGCTATATTGAACAACAACGGTGACAATCCATCTCCCTGTTTAACACCAGTCTTGATCTCAAATTCTTCTGACAGTGCTCCTCTGGATCTCACCCTTGGTTTTGTGTCTGTCAGAATTTCTTTTCTGAGTTCTTGTGTAGTTCCATCAAGTCCTCTGTTCTTCAGGATCCTAACAAGAGTCTGTCTGTCGATGGAGTCATATGACTTTGTGAAATCCATATGCAGATGTACTGTATATTATACTTAGACTGAAATGTGATTACATTTTCACGCATTTTGGGTGCATACATCCTGAGAAATCAGTACCCAGAACAACCACCTCTGGCCGTAATAACGGCCTTATTACGCCTGGGCAATGAGTCAAACAGAGCTTGGATCGCGTGTACATCTACAGCTGCCCAGCAGCTTCAACACGATACCACAGTTCATCGAGAGTAGTGACTGGCGTATTGTGATGAGCCAGTTGCTCGGCCACCATTGACCAGACGTTTTCAATTAGTGAGAGATCTGGAGAATGAGCTGGCCAGGGCAGCAGTCGAACATTATTTGTATCCAGAAATGCCCGTACAGGACCTGCAACATGCGGTCGTGAATTATCCTGCTGAAATTTAGGGCTTCGCAGGGATTGAATGAAGGATAGAGCCACGGGTCGTAACACATCTGAAATGTAACGTCCACTGTTCAAAGTGCTGTCAATGCGAACAAGAGGTGACCGAGACGTGTAACCAATGGCACCCCGTACCATCACGCCGTGTGCTACGCCTGTATGGCGATGATGAATACACGCTTCCAATGTGCGTTCACCGTGATGTCGCCAAACACGGATGCGGCCATCATGATGCTATAAACAGAACCTACATTCATCCCAAAAAATGACGTTTTGCCATTCGTGCACTTAGGTTCGTTGTTGAGTACACCGTCGCAGGTGCTCCTGTCTGTGATGCAGCGTCAAGGGTAACCGCAGCCATGGTCTCCGAGCTGATAGTCCATGCTGCTGCAAACGTCGTCGAACTGTTCGCGCAGTTGGTTGTTGTCTTGCAAACGTGCCCATCCGTTGACTCAGGGATCTGGACGTGGCTGCACGATCCGTTACAGTCATGCGGATGAGTTGGCTGTCATCTCGACTGCTAGTGATACGAGGCCGTTGGGATCCAGCACGATCCGTATTACCCTCCTGAACCCACCGATTCCATATTCTGCTAACAGTCATTGGATCTCGACCAACGCGAGCAGCAATGTCGCAATACGATAAACCGCAATCGCGATAGGCTACTATCCGAACTTTATCAAAGTCGGAAACGTGATGGTATGCATGTATCCTCCTTACACGCGGCATCACAACAACGTTTCACCACGCAACGCCGGTCAACTGCTGTTTGTGTATGAAAAATCGGTTGGAAACATTCCTTATGTCAGCACATTGTAGGTGTCGCCACCGGCGCCAGCCTTGTGTGAATGCTCTGAAAAGCTGCATATCACAGCATCTTCTCACTGTCGGTTAAATTTCGCGTCTGTCGCACGTCATTTTCATGGTGAAGCAATTTTAATGGCCAGTAGTGTACATCATAGATGTCACATTGATTTCTGTTGTTTTTTCAAGCAGTGTTGCTTGTGTGTTTGTACTGCCAGGTCTACGCAAACGCCGCCTCTGTCTGTTAAGTGAAGGCTGTCGGCCACTTTGTTGTCTGTGATGAGAGGTAATGCCTCAAAGTTTGGCATTCTCGGCACACTCTTGGCATTTTGGAGCTCGGAATATTAAATTCCCTAACGATCTCGGAAATAGTATATCACATGTGTCTAGCTACAAATACCACACAGCATTCGAAGTCTAGTAATTCCTGTTGCGTGGGCACAATCACGACGGAAATCTTTTCACATTAATCAGTGTGTACAAATGACTGCTCCGCCAATGCACTGCCCTTTTGTATCTTGTGTACATGATACTTCAAATGGCTCAAATGGCTCTGACCACAATGGGACATCTGAGGTCATCAGTCCCCTAGAACTCAGACTACTTAAACCTAACTAACCTAAGGACATGACACACATCCACGCCTGAGGCAGTATTCGAACCTACGACCGTAGCAGCCGCGCGGTTCCAGGCTGAAACGCCTAGAACCGCTCGGCCGCAGTAGTCTATGTGTACGCGATAATACCGCCATATGTATATATGTACATCACTATCCCACTAATTTCGTCACCTCAGCGTAAAACACAGGGTGAACACTAAAAAACCTGTCTACCTAAAGTTTTAATTATTTGTCTATGAACTGTGTGAATATCAATGTTACACACCTGATTCCATTGGTCTTCTGAACTGCTGTGTATTATTCGCAGGTAAATTGCATTTCAAACTCAGTAGGGCGTGTATGTGTGTAGAAGTCTATAATTTCAGTGAACCTACCTGATAACAGTGGGATGCAGTGCCATACTGAAATCCATAGATGTTATAAAAATATATGTACAGTCTTAGACATAATAACTGACCGCCGGCCGGCCGCCACAGAGCCGAAGTCCGAGACGTTCACTTAAGGTGGCCAATAAAACTGACTGCCCCTGACAACTCTTAAGTCCGACCATCTGCACAATCTGGCAACGCTGTAAGATGGGGAAGTGTTAGGAGGAAGTGTTGTCTACTTCCGAGTTGCTTTGGATGGAGTGAGCCCGTGGTCCTGCGGTAAATGTCGTACATTCTAAACTTAGACTCGCATATTCGCGTCCACATGTTTTTTTTCTTCTTTTTTTACCACATTTCGGTGTAAAGTTATGAGTCTGATTGAACATCGAAGACAATTCGCTTAACATTCTACCCACCCGCAATAACAAGTATTCCAGAAACAATTCCGCAGGACAGCTCGTGGCTGCGCCGCGATCATAACAGCTTACGCTCGAGCATTTCCCTCGCGCTGCAGCGGCCACCGGTCACCGGCCAGACGCCACCCGCCGCCTGAAATCCGGCGCTGCCCAGGTGAACGCGGAGCCACGCTGTCAGTGTATGTATCAATGCCATTTTCGAATCTGAAGTTCTAGTTATCATCTTGCAGCTAAGCATTGGATTTTGCATACTTGAAAATCATGAACTACAGTTAAGAATTGTAAAATTGAGTCGCATGTGGAGAAAGGTATAACATCTGCAACACAACGTTTACTTTTGGTATAACAGTGGGGTGAATGTAGAGGAGGCAGCTAGAAAGATTTGAACTGTGCGTGGAGCGAGTGCTTTTGGGAAAAATACGCCAGAAAAGATATTCTTATTTCAACAAAGATCGTTCTGGCATGAATGATTTTCCACATTAAGGTAGGCTCGACTACTGATATATATGACAGATTACCGTTTTATCATCATGCGACATTTGCATTCAACAGTCAAAGTTCAGAAGTCTGGTGTAGGAGTACTGCATGCTCTAATTCTAAACAACAAAAATCAATGGAATGACTATTATTGAACGTCATCAGGTCGCTCATTGAGCATTCCTATGCAGTACTGTTACTGGTGACGTGTTATGATGCCTTTATCGTTAACTTCCTAAGAAGAAATGAAAGGCTGAGCCCCACCAAAAGACGTAGACTAGAGTAAAGTGTAGTGGGAACATAATATTTTACATTTGATAGCTCCATAAGTGTGTTTTGGACTACGAATTTTGCGCCAAGGTGGGTGTGCAACACAGCTGGAGTTTGTTGTCAACAACTGAGACACCTTTAGGTCGCATAGTAAGGAAGTCGAGCAGCAAAACTATCCAGGAGATTGATAGGAGATTGTCTCTCAGACACTTGTATTGATAGTGAAGTCCTCTTTAAAGCACTTGTACCTCTCGTCAGATATTCGTAAAATATTACCTTTCCCGCTCTTGATCGATCAACCGTCAAGGCAATTCATTTCTAGACGAAAATAATCTTCAAAACTACTATGGTTTAATGACATCGTTAAAACAAGTATGTTTCTACGGGTGTAGACTTTGTAAACAAACTGTTGCATTGCCAGATTATTGTAGATATCGTGAAAGAAAAATCAGCTGCTGATTAATTTCTCTTTGATGCGTATAGTAAACTAATGGAAAATGCAAATATAATATTCACTTTACTAATACAAATTAAATTCAAAAATGGTTCAAAGGTCTCTGACCACTATGGGACTTAACTTCAGAAGTCATTAGTCCTCTAGAACTTAGAACTAGTTAAACCTAACTAGCCTAAAGACATCACACACATCTATGCCTGAGGCAGGATTCGAACCTGCAACTGTGGTGATCGCGCGGTTCCAGACTGTAGCGATGCATTAAATGTCTGTAAGACGATTGATCCTATTTTAACACAAATTAGTAGGATATTACCGACTTTTCACTTCGAAAAGATCTGTATTTACTTCATGTCCTGTATAATTCGCAAGTATTATGAAAATGTGGCATTTCATAGATAAAATTATGTATACACAACAACAACAAATATGTCGGCAGAAAACAAAAGTTTCATTATGAAATTGGCAGTACCGTAAGGTTTTCGCTCTGACAGTAAGGGTTACTGAAAGTACCAAGACGAATTTTGCTCGAGCGCTGTCTTACGATTCCCTTATTGAGTTTGTATCTACCTGCTTGTAGCTCTACTACAAAAGAATAAAAAAGCTGGCTTTCAGCGATTCTAGAAAGGCGAACGACAGCAGCTTGCACCTGGTAGCCAAGCATGTTACCTGAGAAATGGTATTTTCCTAAAGTGGGAAGACATCCTTTTGTAGTTGAATTGTTGGCAAATATCAGTCAGACGTGTGCCGTTGGCATAAGCGTTTCGGTGTGTTGAATTGTACCAATGATATTTCTACAGGTTTTTTCTGTCCCGAATAGAGAGTTGAAGTCTCCCTTTAGTATTTTCACGTCATCTTGGTGAACTTTGCTCATAGTATTTTCGAGTGTGTTCCAGAATTTTTCGACATTTTTGGTGTTTTTCTTATTTTCGATGTTGGTGGGGCCATGTGCATTGATGAGTGTTTACTTTTTACTGGGGCTCTGAATGAGCATAGTCATAAGTCGGTTGGGTGTGATTTCTTTGACAGGACTGATGATAGATCTGTCTTCGAGAAATGCCATGGCCAAGATTGATACGCCTTTCGCTACCTTTGGTTGCCTTTTGCTCTTGAAGATGCAATGGTTTCCGTAATTTAAGGTTTCATTGTCAGTTAGTCGTGGTTCTTGAAGAGCAATGATGAGAATTTTTTGTCGGTCGAGTTAATATGTGAGATAATTTAGTTTTCGTTATTTGGATCAATGTATCGATGTTTTGTTATTTGAAAATAGTTCTTATACTTAACTGCTAAGGTCATCAGTCCCTAAGCTTACACACTACTTAACCTAAATTATCCTAAGGACAAACACTCACACACACCCATGCCCGAGGGAAACAAACGCAAAATAATTTTATTTAAAAAAGCGGATAAAGTACCACTAGAAGCCTTCCTAAAAGACAATTTCCATTCCTTCCGAACTGACTATGCGAATGTAGACGAGATGTGGCTCAAATTCAAAGATATAGTAGCAACAGCAATTGAGATATTCATACCTCATAAATTGGTAAGAGATGGAACGGATCCCCCGTGGTACACGAAAAAGGTCCGAACGCTGTTGCAGAGGCAACGGAAAAAGCATGCGAAGTTCAGAAGAACGCGAAATCCTGAAGATGGGCTAAAATTTACAGACGCGCGAAATTTGGCACGTACTTCGATGCGAGATGCCTTTAATAGGTTCCACAACGAAACATTGTCTCGAAATTTGGTAGAAAATCCGAAGAAATTCTGGTCGTATGTAAAGTACACAAGCGACAAGACGCAGTCAATACCTTCGCTGCGCAGTGCCGATGGTACTGTTATCGACGACTGCGCCGCTAAAGCGGAGTTATTGAACGCAGTTTTCCGAAATTCCTTCACCAGGGAAGACGAATGGAATATTCCAGAATTTGAAACACGAACATCTGCTAGCATGAGTTTCTTAGAAGTAGATACCTTAGGGGTTGCGAAGCAACTCAAATCGCTTGATACGGGCAAGTCTTCAGGTCCAGATTGTATACCGATTAGGTTCCTTTCAGATTACGCTGATACTATAGCTCCCTACTTAGCACTCATATACAACCGCTCGCTCACCGATAGATCTGTACCTACAGATTGGAAAATTGCGCAGGTCGCACCAGTGTTCAAGAAGGGTAGTAGGAGTAATCCATTTAACTACAGACCTATATCATTGACGTCGGTTTGCAGTAGGGTTTTGGAGCATATACTGTATTCAAACATTATGAATCACCTCGAAGGGAACGATCTATTGACACGTAATCAGCATGGCTTCAGAAAACATCGCTCTTGTGCAACGCAGCTAGCTCTTTATTCGCACGAAGTAATGGCCGCTATCGACAGGGGATCTCAAGTTGATTCCGTATTTCTAGATTTCCGGAAAGCTTTTGACACCGTTCCTCACAAGCGACTTCTAATCAAGCTGCGGAGCTATGGGGTATCGTCTCAGTTGTGCGACTGGATTCGTGATTTCCTGTCAGGAAGGTCGCAGTTCGTAGTAATAGACGGCAAATCATCGAGTCAAACTGAAGTGATATCAGGTGTTCCCCAGGGAAGCGTCCTGGGACCTCTACTGTTCCTGATCTATATAAATGACCTGGGTGACAATCTGAGCAGTTCTCTTAGGTTGTTCGCAGATGATGCTGTAATTTACCGTCTAGTAAGGTCATCCGAAGACCAGTATCAGCTGCAAAGCGATTTAGAAAAGATTGCTGTATGGTGTGTCAGGTGGCAGTTGACGCTAAATAACGAAAAGTGTGAGATGATCCACATGAGTTCCAAAAGAAATCCGTTGGAATTCGATTACTCGATAAATAGTACAATTCTCAAGGCTGTCAATTCAACTAAGTACCTGGGTGTTAAAATTACGAACAACTTCAGTTGGAAGGACCACATAGATAATATTGTCGGGAAGGCGAGCCAAAGGTTGCGTTTCATTGGCAGGACACTTAGAAGATGCAACAAGTCCACTAAAGAGACAGCTTACACTACACTCGTTCGTCCTCTGTTAGAATATTGCTGCGCGGTGTGGGATCCTTACCAGGTGGGATTGACGGAGGACATCGAGAGGGTGCAAAGAAGGGCAGCTCGTTTTGTATTATCGCGTTATAGGGGAGAGAGCGTGGCAGATATGATACACGAGTTGGGATGGAAGTCATTACAGCATAGACGTTTTTCGTCGCGGCGAGACCTTTTTACGAAATTTCAGTCACCAACTTTCTCTTCCGAATGCGAAAATATTTTGTTGAGCCCAACCTACATAGGTAGGAATGATCATCAAAATAAAATAAGAGAAATCAGAGCTGGAACAGAAAGGTTTAGGTGTTCGTTTTTCCCGCTCGCTGTTCGGGAGTGGAATAGTAGAGAGATAGTATGATTGTGGTTCGATGAACCCTCTGCCAAGCACTTAAATGTGAATTGCAGAGTAGTCATGTAGATGTAGATGAGTAGGACTCGAACCTCCGCCGGGACCAGCCGAACAGTCCATGACTGCTGCGACTCAGACCGCTCGGCTAATCCCGTGCGGCATCTAGTTTTCAAATGCATGCTTTTTGCTTGTGGGGAAATTTACAAGAGATCTTCAATATTCTCTGCCGTGCCAACCTGCCCCCCCCCCCCCCCCCCAACGAATCCGAAATTCCAACTGCCGCCTGTCGACAGTTTGCACAGTTCATGTTTCATTGGTTTGGTCTGGGTGATTCCAGGACCGGACAGGACCAGAGGATGTTGAAGCCTTTGGAAGCAAATATTTGCAGCCGAGCTCATTGAGCTAACAGACAGTGGCCAGAGTAGCGGTGGTTTTCACTCAGACGTGCGTGGATTTTGAGTTCAACGGATTGAATAGTCGTTGAGGATTGTGCTCGTATTTGGTTCACCCCAAGTATTTGATTTCCTCGGTACCACCCATATGGGGGAGGGTTTCCCCTATCGGCCCCACGGGATTATTATTATTATTATTATTATTATTATTATTATTATTATTATTATTATTATTATTATTTTCGATTATTCCCATTTAAGAGAGCGTTTGAACTTGAATTCCTTTATGATGATTGTTTATGTTTCATCTGAGCAAAAATTTTCTTCATGTGTTCAGTGTGTTGTTTCTTTCGCTCCGCTGTCCATTTGCATCCTGGTCTCTTCTGCGTTGTGGTGTCAAATTTATGTATTTTGATGGTGTTCCTGAATTCAGTTCTATTTTCAGCATCGTTTACTGTTATGTGTGCTTGTCTGAGGTCCTCTTCAACTTCTTTTATCCATTTTGTTTTTCCCCTGCCTGAGATGATGACTTTAAGAATTCGCTTTGAAATTCTGTTTTCATTCATCCTGTGAATATGTCCGTAGAACTGCATTCTTCTTTTCCCTATTGTATCAGTAATCTTGTCTGTGTATTTATATAATTCTGATGTTGGCCTCTTCTTCCAGATTCCTTGCTCTTGTATCGGGCCAAAAATTTTTCTTTCTTGTTTCTCTATTTCGTTGATTTTAGTTTGCCCACCTATTTGTGTTCTTTCAGATGCATACAGTGCCTCCGGAAGTACGACAGTTTTGTAGTGCGGTAATGGATATGGATTTTTTGTTATAATAGTTCCACATGAGTTTATATGCTTTCTGTAGTAGTTTTTTTATTCTTTCCTCATTGGCCTTTAGCTTGGTCCCTGATGGCTGGATGATTTATCCCAGCTACTTAAAATGTGGTACCTGTACGATTTTCCCATGGTTTGTCACAATATGCAATTTGTCTTGTGGCGCTCTTTCTATGTACTGGGTTTTCTCATATGAGATTTGCAGGCCAGTTCTTTGTACAATTTCCTATAACTTCTCTATGACATTAGTGGCTTCTTTTCTATTATTTGTGAGGAGTGCAAGGTCATCCGCAAAAGCTAAACACTTCACATTGAATCTATTATCATTTCTAATGCCAATTAGGACTCCTTTGACTTCAAAAATGGTTCAAATGGCTCTGAGCACTATGGGACTTAACTGTGGAGGTCATCAGTCCCCTAGAACTTAGAACTAATTAAACCTAACTAACCTAAGGACATCACACACATCCATGCCCGAGGCAGGATTCGAACCTGCGACCGTAGCTGTCGCACGGTTCCAGACTGAAGCGCCTAGAACCGCGTGCGGTTCTAGGCGCTCCAGTCCGAAGCGAGTTGATATCTAAACTTATCCAACAAACAAAAATTAACTGCAGGGCTTTCATGTATGCAGTAGTACCACACAAGGAAATATTATGTCTTGGAAGCGTGTATTTCATTTCCTCTTCTCATATTAACGCCCTTGTTTTAGTATGAAGTGAGGAAAAAACATGAAAAACTAAAGTTCCTGAGAAGCATATAAGTCATTTCCTCTTCTCATATCACAACGTTTATTTTAGTATGAGGTAAAAAAATAAACAGTTAGTTTGTGAAGCATAATATGACACTAGATTCTTATCGTAGGCGCTATCGGAAACGCAACAAGCAGGGAGCTGTCCATTCTTTTGTCCAACAGTCTATCTCCTTTTATGCATTGCTCCCTCTAGGAGATTCTTATTTAAGGACTTGTGGGCATCAAGTTCTTCAGTAGAACAAGCCTTATGTTATTGTGCTAATTACGGTAAGGGAAAAAATGCACGTGTGGCCGCTACGGTCGCAGGTTCGAATCCTGCCTCGGGCATGGATGTGTGTGATGTCCTTAGGTTAGTTAGGTTTAAGTAGTTCTAAGTTCTAGGGGACTGATGACCACAGATGTTAAGGCCCATAGTGCTCAGAGCCATTTGAACCTTTTTTTTGTTGTTGAAAAGGTGCAACAAAGACGATTTCCCCTAAAGCAGTGGGGATATTTGCAAATGTCTGTATTCAGCAATGACTGCCAGCTGCCATAACACTTCACAGAATCCATGCGGCAAGCAACACAACTGTGCGTGCACTTCAGACTTCATTCAGTAAGACGTCAGGAGATGGATGGAAACGTCAAATTAACGTCGCTTTCCGAGTCGTATTCAATCCAGAATGAGGTGTTATTAAGGTAGTTGAGCGTTCTAGCAATTACAGTTTTATAATTCCCATATGAGTATTCCGATAGCCAAAAGAACCCCTTAGTGTGAAACTATCGGGAACTGCATAAATTTCAAACTGCAAGAACTTGAGACAATACGTGGACTCTTCTCTTTGCTGGGTGAACTATTACTGTTATTTAGGATTCTCTGCGTCCTAGGCGTAATGCAAATGGAACTTCAGAGGCGCTTTCCGCTATTCTTGATAAACATCAGCAACTTGTAATCACTGCCAATTACAACTGCGTGATGATATGGCTCAGGTTGTCAGTAGTTGTGCTGTCAACCTGCTTGCAGTAACGTTAATGGTGGCACACATAATTTAGCGCTGACAACCTACTTAAGTAAAGATAGTGTTGTGGCGTCGTCGCTTCTCTTTATTTGGCCTCAGCTTGAGTAATCCGATTTAACGAACATAGTATTCCATTCGCGGGCTGCTAATGATGCGTTATGTCTACAGAGATCATCGTACGGGTATTACATTAATTTTGCAATGAATTGCTTGACAAATATTACCCTCAGCTATGCAGCTGGAATGACTCATTACATAGGTACTCTATGTTGCACTTGGTTAAGGGATCAGTTCGCTGCAATCCTGCCTCTACTTTTCGTAAATACTTGTATACTTCATAAATGGTTCAAATGGCTCTGAGCACTATGGGACTTAACTTCTGAGGTCATCAGTCCAGTAGAACTTAAAACTACTTAAACCTAACTAACCTAATGACATCAGACACATCCATGCCAGAGACAGGATTCGAACCTGCGACCGTAGCGGTGCGCGGTTCCAGACTGTAGCGCCTAGAACCGCTCGGCCATCCCGGCCGGCATACTTGTATACTGACCATTCGTTATTTGACTAAATGTGAACTACAATCTGATTCGCATATATATGACATGGGTTAGCGCCGGCACAAAGCAATTCCTAAGGGTTGGATGCCGTTGAAGTCCCGTTACACTGATGGCAAGACAAATGTTCGCAAATCACCTCTATTGCCTCAAAATCAATTGCATCTTAAATATCGAAGGACCGACGTCCACACTGTCACGTCGCGTTGAAATACAGCTAAGACGGCAGTTGAATATTTGCGACCGAATGGGCTTCGAACCTGGGCCTCCTGCTTACTAGACAGACATGCTGATCACTGCTCTATTATTTTTTTTAAGAAGTTTGAGAAGACTTTCAGCACTAGGTAGGCGGAGGCAAAGAGGACAGGGGTAGAAGATCGGAAGCCTGGCCTCAATGACTCCCCCATACCTGTCACTGAGCAGCTGCATTATTCCCATGTATTCCATGTTTGCACCCATATATACCTTTAAATTGTGGAACAAAATTGAAGTAGTAATTAAGGTAAAATAAGTTACAGATTGCCGCCTCCAATGGCGTGCGTTCCTTGTAGAACATCACTTATAACAGTGTAAAGGGTGACGGAAAAATACATAACAAACATTCATTCATAAATATATTCACAATATAACTTATTTTGTACTGAATGCATATGAGGTTTGTAAGGAAGCCATATATTTTTCCACAAATGAAAAAAAAAATTGGACCCGTAGGGGTTTTGCCAAATTTGAACAGTTCTGATTTTAGAACCAACGTAAAAGAATATTCCAGGAATAGAAAAAAGTGAAAGAATAGTATTCTGCTTCTAATAAAAAAAACTGTCCACCTTTTCGTAGCCCATATAAAGCAATAGATAAAAAAATTTGAAACCATTCATTATATTTGTTATTCTTCTTCAGCGTATAATGTTCTTCTGCAATGTAAAACATGTACTATTCTAAGTTCTGTTTGTTACGACGTAAAACACAAACTGTCCCATAAGTAACTGTTATTCTTTGCGGGCGGGTAACATTTCCAGTCGGGTTGTAAAGCTTCAGTTATCGGTGTATGACTTTCCGTGGTTCTGTTGATAGTGCTAATATCTTCCTAGTCCAGTTTCAAATTCTGTTTCTATTTTCACATAAGAAGATGTGCGCCACCGTTTCTACAAGCCGACATTTGTCTCAGTATGGAGATGGTCTCAATTTGATTTTTCATAATCGTTCCCCTGAGGGTATGGTTTCGTTTACAATTTCGCAGCATACGGCACTGACTCTAGTTGGTAGAATTTTATTGTTGATATTTTTCCAGACATTCCTCCAGTTTTTTGTAGGTTAATTTACCGGATTTGGTTTGTGAAGACGATGTGTGGTAATATAATCATAGACGGTTCTAGTGTTGGTTTGTGCTGGTAGAAGTCCTATACAGCTCCAATCGCCATGGTGCTTTCGGACGTAATCTAGGCTGCCATGCTACATCGACAGGAGCGTTCCTCTCCCCAGGATCTAACAAGAGGAACAGAAATTTCGTGATAACTGTCTTAGTGGCATGTATTAGTTTAAAAGCACGTCTTCAATACCAAGTCCTCCATTTTGCCTCTGCAATGCCACCGTGTGGAGGGATACTTTGAAGATATTTTATTTCCACACATACCAAGGGGCTACAGCTAATATTTTATGTGCAGTGACGTGCAGTATCGGTAAGACTGCTTCGACATGATATATTTTGCTAAGTATGTATGTATTTATAGAGTGAACTTTCTGCAGTCGGTCTAACAATAGCATGTAATGGTCCTTCAACAAGATTCCGATGACATTAAGTTTCCGCTCCCAATTGCTCGTGGCCATGCGCTTGGGATTCGCCCTTAACCTCAAGCCGAGTTGGAGTCTCTCTTCAGTTACATCTAACCAGTGCGCACCTGATGCACTATTGTAAGAACCGAGATGCAGGTTCATTTGGCTACATGAATGCGTATGTTCCTCCAAGATGACGGGGCTCCTGCACATTCTAGTCGTCAGGTAACACATTATCCAAACCTAACATTTCCCGGAAGGTGTATCATTAGATATGGGCACTTTTCTTGGCCTTAAAGGTCCTCGGACCTTATCCCTTTGGATTTTTGCCTGCGGGGATGGTTAAAGGCAAAGTCTACAAATAAAAAGTAAACCCAAGAGCCGATTTGATCGTTCTGGTTATGAATAGTGCAGCCCTCATAAAAGAACTCAAAGACGACCTTAGTAAGGCTCCACGTGGTGTTGTCAACAGAAGTCAAATTTGCATTGAAGTTGGTTGGTGAATTGTTGAAAATCAACTATGAATGTCCTCTTTTGCCTTTGCTTTGAGTTTGTTAGCGTTATGTACTAACAGCTGTATCTCTGGACTCAATGAAAAGTGGACGCATTTATATGGAATTTTTTTCGTCTGTGCTACCACCTGCTCAAATATGTGCTATTCCTCCTGAAACACCCTGTATATGGATATATGTGTGGTGTCTGTTCTTTCGGACATGTCCGAAAGAAAATGCTTCATGGCATTCTGCAACGACCTTCGATCTAGTTGCAGGGGCTGATACAGATTTCAGAGCTGCTTGTCTGTCTAAATAAAAGTAGATGCTACGATTTTTGTAGGGTCTACTCTAATTTTCCTCCCTGCACAGGCTGACAGAAAAAAAAGCGTAATACTGTGGACATCTCCCCTAAAGGGATTCTAGGCAGTACACCAGACCTGGTACTTTCATTTGTTTTCGACCTGTCAGTAAGCCACTATATTATGTCTCCTGCACGGTGTTGTGGTTCGTTTTTCCACTGCTCCCTGCTTCCAATTGTTACATGGCAAAGTTTATTGAAACAGCTAGAAGTTATTGTGTTGTTAGTCGGCATTTCCCCAGCCATCGTCTTACTGATTTCGGATTCCGTATATTCTAACTAAATTCAGTTATTTCCAATTTTTAGCCTTTATGACCCTGCCGCTGCCTCCATTTTAAGCCACAGGTGTAAGGCGGGCATGTCTAGCATAATATCCATTCCAAGAATGGATATCCTGCTAATTCGATCTGTTTGTGAAAGCAGGCCAGTCTCTGCACTTTGCCAGAGTCCCTAGCAGCCACCTTCTGTTCGACTTTGTTCATATTATAGGCCAAAAAATTATCATTGGTCTTTTTGCAGGGATGTATATCCAGTACGTACTGGGTTTATACCCCAATTTACCCTACAGCAGCTTCTAGTGCTTATAAGATTATCTTTCGTAGTGGAAAATATTCTTTATGTGAGGTGTTCATAATAGTTATCCATACAGGGCTACTTCTAGATACACTATAAACCTCTCTAAAGTTTCATCGAGAAACATATTTTTTAAGTATGTGTGTTGGGAATGCTTCCCCATAAATAATACTACACCAATTTTCGTGGGGCTCGTCTTTAAATACTTTTTCACAGTGTTAAGTGCACATAGGTTTAACAGTACTAGCAAATTTTCAAAGTCTTACTGTGAATAGATCGTCTACTTATTCTTTTCAAGAGTAGTCTCCCGCACTCAGCTCATCTATGAGTTCATTCACGACTAGGCTCTTCATCTCTAACCATTTACTCGAAGGTCGTATTACTCGACATCCAGGAAGAGACAGAGAGCATCCACAAAGGGTAGTGCTTTTTCCACCTTCCCAACAAGTTGGTGAAGTGTTACTTCACATGATTTGCTTCGCAAGTATTATGAAAATGTGGCAGTTCATAGATAAAATTATGTATTCACAACAACAACAAATATGTTGGCAGAAAACAAAAACGTGGCATTATGAATTTAGCACTACCTCAAGGTTTTCGCTTTGACACTAAGGGTTATTAAAAGAAGCAAGACGAATTTTGCTAGAGCGTTGTCTTACGATTCCCTCACTGAATTTGTATCTGCCTGCTTGTAGCTCTGCTACTAAACAATTAAAAATCTAGCTTTCGACGAGGCTCCAAAGGCGAACAAAGGCAGCATGCACCTGACAGGCAAGCACGTTACCTACGAGCTAGCGAATAGGCGCGGTGTCCACTTACTTACTGACCCAGTTAGCGCTACTGCTGATAAACCGCAACATAAGAGGCAACAGTAGTTGTATTTCCCATGTGGAACGACTTTCGTGGACTCAAAAGGATTAACTGATATCCTTATGTCACGTCTCAAGCGAAAATCACTAAGTATCAAATTGAAACGACACGATAATATCAAGTGAATTTAGCAGGATAGTTCTGTGCCATCAAGGAAGTAACTCGCGGGTCACAGAGCTGCCAAACATATTCTGCGCTGTTGCCAAGTTTCAGTTACACCGCCAGGAAGGATACCAGCTGATGTGTTCTGTGAATGACCTCGGAAGTGACTATATCTTAATTTCAAAGTTGCGGGTGGCAAGGGCCGCAAGATCCTCATTATATGTCAATGAGTGTTATTCGCATTTCTGTAACTATGTTTAGGGGCTAGAGTGCAATTACTTGTAATACATCGATGCACTGAATGCAAACTAAATGTCATAAATTAATAACTGCGACAATTATTTGTGTTTTACTGACTTAATCGGACAGAAACCTTGAAAGCGTATTCACCAGACGCGATTCACAGTTTTGGAACTTCTCCAGTGGTTGGGTTGGCAATGTATATTTGCTGTACAATATTGTTATTGAGATCACTGTCATTGGCACATCCACCAGAAGACAGGCATGGCCTGGCTTATTGTTGTCAGCTTTCCTGACGGATATTCTGCCTTTGTTCGAAACGTGAAGACTTAGGGTGAATTCGAACATTCCATATGGCGAAAATTTGATGTTTCTATTCTTCCAGCTCTAACATTCAAATAACAGTTACAATAAGAGGCAGAAAAGCGCCTGGGAAACAACAGTTAATGATGCAATCATAATTAGTGGAATCTGACAAATTCCATCTGTCATCTGATAATTGTGAAAAACTACTTTTTTCATCTTCACAGCACCACAGTATGAACTCAAGGGTTTCATAAGATACCTATACTTTAACTTCATTGTGATTGTTTTCAATGACAATATGGGAGGAGCAAAACCATCTGACTTGAAAGATACTTTTCCAGCAGGATTTGAATCTTTGGCTACAGTTGCAGTAGCACGTCCAGTGAGGTATCAACAATGTGAGAAATCACTCATTGCTATAGTATAGGCTTGGGCAGACAGAAGCACGTTTCCGACAAAATAAACAATGAGAGAGACTGTCGCTGTCACTAATTAAACAGGAATTATTCAGAAAATTACAACTATATCTAGTGAAATGAATAGGTTGATGCAGCTCCGATCCGGCACAATTACTGAGTTTGCCAATCATTTTCCGAATAGCACTTAAGATAAAAATGTGTGTGTGTGTCTGTTCTTTCGGACATTTCCGAAAGAACAGACATTACGAATCTAAATAGACAACCTTGTTAATCAATTAAAGATTGAAGGACAGGTGTCCAGGCTGTCATGCACAGTAAAATAGAACAACGGCGTCAAATGAAAATTTGTGCCTGATCAGGTTCGAACCGAGATTCGTATTGTCTTTCGGACATTCCCGAAAGAGCCGCGTATGTGGTATGCGGCAAATATGGGAATTCGCGTCTGACGAGGAGAGTGTGTAGATAGGTGCTAAAAAGAGGTTGGCTGCTGCGTCCCGACAGTGGCCACCGTCGGAGGTTTGAGTCCTCCCTCCGGCATGGGTCTGTGTGTTGTCCATAGCGTAAGTTAGTATAAGTTAGATTACGTAGTGTGTAATCTTAGGGACCGAAGACCTAAGCAGCTTGATCTCATGAGTTCTTACAACGAATTTACAGAATTTTAAATCCAAAATACTGCATCTCGGTTCTTACAATAGTGCAATAGGTGCGCACTGGTTAGCTGTAACTGAAGAGAGACTCCAAATGGCTCTGAGCACTATGGGACTTAACATCTCTGGTCATCAGTCCCCTAGAACTTAGAACTACTTAAACCTAACTAACCTAATGACATCACACACATCGATGCCCAAGGCAGGATTCGAACCTGCGACCGTAGGAGTCGCGCGGTTCCGGACTGAGTGCCTTAACCGCGAGACCACCACGGCTGGCGAAGAGAGACTCCAACTCGCATTGTGGTTAAGAGCATAATAACTTAAATTGTTAATATATTTCTGAATCAATGTTCGTTATGTATTTTTCCGTCACCCTTTTCACTTGTAACTAGGCTGTTTAGGTATTTTTTATTGGTAACTCCGCCGCCACGTAGCACTCTGTATGAAAATCACTGGCTATGTAAGTAGGCTGTTTAGGTTTTTTTATTGGTAACGCCGCCGCCACGTAGCACTCTGTATGAAAATCACTGGCTATGTAAGTAGGCTGTTTAGGTTTTTTTATTGGTAACGCCGCCGCCACGTAGCACTCTGTATGAAAATCACTGGTTTATGTAAGTAGGCTGTTTAGGTTTTTTTATTGGACACGCCGCCGCCACGTAGCACTCTATATGAAAATCACTGGCTATGTAAGTAGGCTGTTTAGGTTTTTTTATTGGTAACGCCGCCGCCACGTAGCACTCTGTATGAAAATCACTGGTTTATGTAAGTAGGCTGTTTAGGTTTTTTTATTGGTAACGCCGCCGCCACGTAGCACTCTGTATGAAAATCACTGGCTATGTAAGTAGGCTGTTTAGGTTTTTTTATTGGTAACGCCGCCGCCACGTAGCACTCTGTATGAAAATCACTGGCTATGTAAGTAGGCTGTTTAGGTTTTTTTATTGGTAACACCGCCGCCACGTAGCACTCTGTATGAAAATCACTGGCTATGTAAGTAGGCTGTTTAGGTTTTTTTATTGGTAACGCCGCCGCCACGTAGCACTCTGTATGAAAATCACTGGCTATGTAAGTAGGCTGTTTAGGTTTTTTTATTGGTAACGCCGCCGCCACGTAGCACTCTGTATGAAAATCACTGGTTTATGTAAGTAGGCTGTTTAGGTTTTTTTATTGGTAACGCCGCCGCCACGTAGCACTCTGTATGAAAATCACTGGCTATGTAAGTAGGCTGTTTAGGTTTTTTTATTGGTAACGCCGCCGCCACGTAGCACTCTGTATGAAAATCACTGGCTATGTAAGTAGGCTGTTTAGGTTTTTTTATTGGTAACGCCGCCGCCACGTAGCACTCTGTATGAAAATCACTGGCTATGTAAGTAGGCTGTTTAGGTTTTTTTATTGGTAACACCGCCGCCACGTAGCACTCTGTATGAAAATCACTGGCTATGTAAGTAGGCTGTTTAGGTTTTTTTATTGGTAACGCCGCCGCCACGTAGCACTCTGTATGAAAATCACTGGCTATGTAAGTAGGCTGTTTAGGTTTTTTTATTGGTAACGCCGCCGCCACGTAGCACTCTGTATGAAAATCACTGGTTTATGTAAGTAGGCTGTTTAGGTTTTTTTATTGGTAACGCCGCCGCCACGTAGCACTCTGTATGAAAATCACTGGCTATGTAAGTAGGCTGTTTAGGTTTTTTTATTGGTAACGCCGCCGCCACGTAGCACTCTGTATGAAAATCACTGGCTATGTAAGTAGGCTGTTTAGGTTTTCTTATTGGTAACACCGCCGCCACGTAGCACTCTGTATGAAAATCACTGGCTATGTAAGTAGGCTGTTTAGGTTTTTTTATTGGTAACGCCGCCGCCACGTAGCACTCTGTATGAAAATCACTGGTTTATGTAAGTAGGCTGTTTAGGTTTTTTTATTGGTAACGCCGCCGCCACGTAGCACTCTGTATGAAAATCACTGGCTATGTAAGTAGGCTGTTTAGGTTTTTTTATTGGTAACGCCGCTGCCACGTAGCACTCTGTATGAAAATCACTGGTTTATGTAAGTAGGCTGTTTAGGTTTTTTTATTGGTAACGCCGCCGCCACGTAGCACTCTATATGAAAATCACTGGCTATGTAAGTAGGCTGTTTAGGTTTTTTTATTGGTAATGCCGCCGCCACGTAGCACTCTGTATGAAAATCACTGGTTTATGTAAGTAGGCTGTTTAGGTTTTTTTATTGGTAACGCCGCCGCCACGTAGCACTCTGTATGAAAATCACTGGCTATGTAAGTAGGCTGTTTAGGTTTTTTTATTGGTAACGCCGCTGCCACGTAGCACTCTGTATGAAAATCACTGGCTATGTAAGTAGGCTGTTTAGGTTTTTTTATTGGTAACGCCGCCGCCACGTAGCACTCTGTATGAAAATCACTGGCTATGTAAGTAGGCTGTTTAGGTTTTTTTATTGGTAACACCGCCGCCACGTAGCACTCTGTATGAAAATCACTGGCTATGTAAGTAGGCTGTTTAGGTTTTTTTTATTGGTAACGCCGCCGCCACGTAGCACTCTGTATGAAAATCACTGGCTATGTAAGTAGGCTGTTTAGGTTTTTTTATTGGTAACGCCGCCGCCACGTAGCACTCTGTATGAAAATCACTGGTTTATGTAAGTAGGCTGTTTAGGTTTTTTTATTGGAAACGCCGCCGCCACGTAGCACTCTATATGAAAATCACTGGCTATGTAAGTAGGCTGTTTAGGTTTTTTTATTGGTAACGCCGCCGCCACGTAGCACTCTGTATGAAAATCACTGGTTTATGTAAGTAGGCTGTTTAGGTTTTTTTATTGGTAACGCCGCCGCCACGTAGCACTCTGTATGAAAATCACTGGCTATGTAAGTAGGCTGTTTAGGTTTTTTTATTGGTAATGCCGCCGCCACGTAGCACTCTGTATGAAAATCACTGGCTATGTAAGTAGGCTGTTTAGGTTTTTTTATTGGTAACGCCGCCGCCACGTAGCACTCTGTATGAAAATCACTGGCTATGTAAGTAGGCTGTTTAGGTTTTTTTATTGGTAACACCGCCGCCACGTAGCACTCTGTATGAAAATCACTGGCTATGTAAGTAGGCTGTTTAGGTTTTTTTATTGGTAACGCCGCCGCCACGTAGCACTCTGTATGAAAATCACTGGTTTATGTAAGTAGGCTGTTTAGGTTTTTTTATTGGTAACGCCGCCGCCACGTAGCACTCTGTATGAAAATCACTGGCTATGTAAGTAGGCTGTTTAGGTTTTTTTATTGGTAACGCCGCCGCCACGTAGCACTCTGTATGAAAATCACTGGTTTATGTAAGTAGGCTGTTTAGGTTTTTTTATTGGAAACGCCGCCGCCACGTAGCACTCTATATGAAAATCACTGGCTATGTAAGTAGGCTGTTTAGGTTTTTTTATTGGTAACGCCGCCGCCACGTAGCACTCTGTATGAAAATCACTGGTTTATGTAAGTAGGCTGTTTAGGTTTTTTTATTGGTAACGCCGCCGCCACGTAGCACTCTGTATGAAAATCACTGGCTATGTAAGTAGGCTGTTTAGGTTTTTTTATTGGTAACGCCGCCGCCACGTAGCACTCTGTATGAAAATCACTGGCTATGTAAGTAGGCTGTTTAGGTTTTTTTATTGGTAACGCCGCCGCCACGTAGCACTCTGTATGAAAATCACTGGTTTATGTAAGTAGGCTGTTTAGGTTTTTTTATTGGTAACGCCGCCGCCACGTAGCACTCTGTATGAAAATCACTGGCTATGTAAGTAGGCTGTTTAGGTTTTTTTATTGGTAACGCCGCCGCCACGTAGCACTCTGTATGAAAATCACTGGCTATGTAAGTAGGCTGTTTAGGTTTTTTTATTGGTAACACCGCCGCCACGTAGCACTCTGTATGAAAATCACTGGCTATGTAAGTAGGCTGTTTAGGTTCTTTTATTGGTAACGCCGCCGCCACGTAGCACTCTGTATGAAAATCACTGGTTTATGTAAGTAGGCTGTTTAGGTTTTTTTATTGGTAACACCGCCGCCACGTAGCACTCTGTATGAAAATCACTGGCTATGTAAGTAGGCTGTTTAGGTTTTTTTATTGGTAACGCCGCCGCCACGTAGCACTCTGTATGAAAATCACTGGTTTATGTAAGTAGGCTGTTTAGGTTTTTTTATTGGAAACGCCGCCGCCACGTAGCACTCTATATGAAAATCACTGGCTATGTAAGTAGGCTGTTTAGGTTTTTTTATTGGTAACGCCGCCGCCACGTAGCACTCTGTATGAAAATCACTGGTTTATGTAAGTAGGCTGTTTAGGTTTTTTTATTGGTAACGCCGCCGCCACGTAGCACTCTGTATGAAAATCACTGGTTTATGTAAGTAGGCTGTTTAGGTTTTTTTATTGGTAACACCGCCGCCACGTAGCACTCTGTATGAAAATCACTGGCTATGTAAGTAGGCTGTTTAGGTTTTTTTATTGGTAACGCCGCCGCCACGTAGCACTCTGTATGAAAATCACTGGTTTATGTAAGTAGGCTGTTTAGGTTTTTTTATTGGTAACGCCGCCGCCACGTAGCACTCTGTATGAAAATCACTGGCTATGTAAGTAGGCTGTTTAGGTTTTTTTATTGGTAACGCCGCCGCCACGTAGCACTCTGTATGAAAATCACTGGTTTATGTAAGTAGGCTGTTTAGGTTTTTTTATTGGAAACGCCGCCGCCACGTAGCACTCTATATGAAAATCACTGGCTATGTAAGTAGGCTGTTTAGGTTTTTTTATTGGTAACGCCGCCGCCACGTAGCACTCTGTATGAAAATCACTGGTTTATGTAAGTAGGCTGTTTAGGTTTTTTTATTGGTAACGCCGCCGCCACGTAGCACTCTGTATGAAAATCACTGGCTATGTAAGTAGGCTGTTTAGGTTTTTTTATTGGTAACGCCGCCGCCACGTAGCACTCTGTATGAAAATCACTGGCTATGTAAGTAGGCTGTTTAGGTTTTTTTATTGGTAACGCCGCCGCCACGTAGCACTCTGTATGAAAATCACTGGTTTATGTAAGTAGGCTGTTTAGGTTTTTTTATTGGTAACGCCGCCGCCACGTAGCACTCTGTATGAAAATCACTGGCTATGTAAGTAGGCTGTTTAGGTTTTTTTATTGGTAACGCCGCCGCCACGTAGCACTCTGTATGAAAATCACTGGCTATGTAAGTAGGCTGTTTAGGTTTTTTTATTGGTAACACCGCCGCCACGTAGCACTCTGTATGAAAATCACTGGCTATGTAAGTAGGCTGTTTAGGTTTTTTTATTGGTAACGCCGCCGCCACGTAGCACTCTGTATGAAAATCACTGGTTTATGTAAGTAGGCTGTTTAGGTTTTTTTATTGGTAACGCCGCCGCCACGTAGCACTCTGTATGAAAATCACTGGCTATGTAAGTAGGCTGTTTAGGTTTTTTTATTGGTAACGCCGCCGCCACGTAGCACTCTGTATGAAAATCACTGGTTTATGTAAGTAGGCTGTTTAGGTTTTTTTATTGGAAACGCCGCCGCCACGTAGCACTCTATATGAAAATCACTGGCTATGTAAGTAGGCTGTTTAGGTTTTTTTATTGGTAACGCCGCCGCCACGTAGCACTCTGTATGAAAATCACTGGTTTATGTAAGTAGGCTGTTTAGGTTTTTTTATTGGTAACGCCGCCGCCACGTAGCACTCTGTATGAAAATCACTGGCTATGTAAGTAGGCTGTTTAGGTTTTTTTATTGGTAACGCCGCCGCCACGTAGCACTCTGTATGAAAATCACTGGCTATGTAAGTAGGCTGTTTAGGTTTTTTTATTGGTAACGCCGCCGCCACGTAGCACTCTGTATGAAAATCACTGGCTATGTAAGTAGGCTGTTTAGGTTTTTTTATTGGTAACACCGCCGCCACGTAGCACTCTGTATGAAAATCACTGGCTATGTAAGTAGGCTGTTTAGGTTTTTTTATTGGTAACGCCGCCGCCACGTAGCACTCTGTATGAAAATCACTGGCTATGTAAGTAGGCTGTTTAGGTTTTTTTATTGGTAACACCGCCGCCACGTAGCACTCTGTATGAAAATCACTGGCTATGTAAGTAGGCTGTTTAGGTTTTTTTATTGGTAACGCCGCCGCCACGTAGCACTCTGTATGAAAATCACTGGTTTATGTAAGTAGGCTGTTTAGGTTTTTTTATTGGTAACGCCGCCGCCACGTAGCACTCTGTATGAAAATCACTGGCTATGTAAGTAGGCTGTTTAGGTTTTTTTATTGGTAACGCCGCCGCCACGTAGCACTCTGTATGAAAATCACTGGCTATGTAAGTAGGCTGTTTAGGTTTTTTTATTGGTAACGCCGCCGCCACGTAGCACTCTGTATGAAAATCACTGGCTATGTAAGTAGGCTGTTTAGGTTTTTTTATTGGTAACGCCGCCGCCACGTAGCACTCTGTATGAAAATCACTGGCTATGTAAGTAGGCTGTTTAGGTTTTTTTATTGGTAACGCCGCCGCCACGTAGCACTCTGTATGAAAATCACTGGTTTATGTAAGTAGGCTGTTTAGGTTTTTTTATTGGAAACGCCGCCGCCACGTAGCACTCTATATGAAAATCACTGGCTATGTAAGTAGGCTGTTTAGGTTTTTTTATTGGTAACGCCGCCGCCACGTAGCACTCTGTATGAAAATCACTGGTTTATGTAAGTAGGCTGTTTAGGTTTTTTTATTGGTAACGCCGCCGCCACGTAGCACTCTGTATGAAAATCACTGGCTATGTAAGTAGGCTGTTTAGGTTTTTTTATTGGTAACGCCGCCGCCACGTAGCACTCTGTATGAAAATCACTGGCTATGTAAGTAGGCTGTTTAGGTTTTTTTATTGGTAACGCCGCCGCCACGTAGCACTCTGTATGAAAATCACTGGCTATGTAAGTAGGCTGTTTAGGTTTTTTTATTGGTAACACCGCCGCCACGTAGCACTCTGTATGAAAATCACTGGCTATGTAAGTAGGCTGTTTAGGTTTTTTTATTGGTAACGCCGCCGCCACGTAGCACTCTGTATGAAAATCACTGGCTATGTAAGTAGGCTGTTTAGGTTTTTTTATTGGTAACACCGCCGCCACGTAGCACTCTGTATGAAAATCACTGGCTATGTAAGTAGGCTGTTTAGGTTTTTTTATTGGTAACGCCGCCGCCACGTAGCACTCTGTATGAAAATCACTGGTTTATGTAAGTAGGCTGTTTAGGTTTTTTTATTGGTAACGCCGCCGCCACGTAGCACTCTGTATGAAAATCACTGGCTATGTAAGTAGGCTGTTTAGGTTTTTTTATTGGTAACGCCGCCGCCACGTAGCACTCTGTATGAAAATCACTGGCTATGTAAGTAGGCTGTTTAGGTTTTTTTATTGGTAACGCCGCCGCCACGTAGCACTCTGTATGAAAATCACTGGTTTATGTAAGTAGGCTGTTTAGGTTTTTTTATTGGAAACGCCGCCGCCACGTAGCACTCTATATGAAAATCACTGGCTATGTAAGTAGGCTGTTTAGGTTTTTTTATTGGTAACGCCGCCGCCACGTAGCACTCTGTATGAAAATCACTGGTTTATGTAAGTAGGCTGTTTAGGTTTTTTTATTGGTAACGCCGCCGCCACGTAGCACTCTGTATGAAAATCACTGGCTATGTAAGTAGGCTGTTTAGGTTTTTTTATTGGTAACGCCGCCGCCACGTAGCACTCTGTATGAAAATCACTGGCTATGTAAGTAGGCTGTTTAGGTTTTTTTATTGGTAACGCCGCCGCCACGTAGCACTCTGTATGAAAATCACTGGTTTATGTAAGTAGGCTGTTTAGGTTTTTTTATTGGTAACGCCGCCGCCACGTAGCACTCTGTATGAAAATCACTGGCTATGTAAGTAGGCTGTTTAGGTTTTTTTATTGGTAACGCCGCCGCCACGTAGCACTCTGTATGAAAATCACTGGCTATGTAAGTAGGCTGTTTAGGTTTTTTTATTGGTAACACCGCCGCCACGTAGCACTCTGTATGAAAATCACTGGCTATGTAAGTAGGCTGTTTAGGTTTTTTTATTGGTAACGCCGCCGCCACGTAGCACTCTGTATGAAAATCACTGGTTTATGTAAGTAGGCTGTTTAGGTTTTTTTATTGGTAACACCGCCGCCACGTAGCACTCTGTATGAAAATCACTGGCTATGTAAGTAGGCTGTTTAGGTTTTTTTATTGGTAACGCCGCCGCCACGTAGCACTCTGTATGAAAATCACTGGTTTATGTAAGTAGGCTGTTTAGGTTTTTTTATTGGAAACGCCGCCGCCACGTAGCACTCTATATGAAAATCACTGGCTATGTAAGTAGGCTGTTTAGGTTTTTTTATTGGTAACGCCGCCGCCACGTAGCACTCTGTATGAAAATCACTGGTTTATGTAAGTAGGCTGTTTAGGTTTTTTTATTGGTAACGCCGCCGCCACGTAGCACTCTGTATGAAAATCACTGGTTTATGTAAGTAGGCTGTTTAGGTTTTTTTATTGGTAACACCGCCGCCACGTAGCACTCTGTATGAAAATCACTGGCTATGTAAGTAGGCTGTTTAGGTTTTTTTATTGGTAACGCCGCCGCCACGTAGCACTCTGTATGAAAATCACTGGTTTATGTAAGTAGGCTGTTTAGGTTTTTTTATTGGTAACGCCGCCGCCACGTAGCACTCTGTATGAAAATCACTGGCTATGTAAGTAGGCTGTTTAGGTTTTTTTATTGGTAACGCCGCCGCCACGTAGCACTCTGTATGAAAATCACTGGTTTATGTAAGTAGGCTGTTTAGGTTTTTTTATTGGAAACGCCGCCGCCACGTAGCACTCTATATGAAAATCACTGGCTATGTAAGTAGGCTGTTTAGGTTTTTTTATTGGTAACGCCGCCGCCACGTAGCACTCTGTATGAAAATCACTGGTTTATGTAAGTAGGCTGTTTAGGTTTTTTTATTGGTAACGCCGCCGCCACGTAGCACTCTGTATGAAAATCACTGGCTATGTAAGTAGGCTGTTTAGGTTTTTTTATTGGTAACACCGCCGCCACGTAGCACTCTGTATGAAAATCACTGGCTATGTAAGTAGGCTGTTTAGGTTTTTTTATTGGTAACGCCGCCGCCACGTAGCACTCTGTATGAAAATCACTGGTTTATGTAAGTAGGCTGTTTAGGTTTTTTTATTGGTAACGCCGCCGCCACGTAGCACTCTGTATGAAAATCACTGGCTATGTAAGTAGGCTGTTTAGGTTTTTTTATTGGTAACGCCGCCGCCACGTAGCACTCTGTATGAAAATCACTGGCTATGTAAGTAGGCTGTTTAGGTTTTTTTATTGGTAACACCGCCGCCACGTAGCACTCTGTATGAAAATCACTGGCTATGTAAGTAGGCTGTTTAGGTTTTTTTATTGGTAACGCCGCCGCCACGTAGCACTCTGTATGAAAATCACTGGTTTATGTAAGTAGGCTGTTTAGGTTTTTTTATTGGTAACGCCGCCGCCACGTAGCACTCTGTATGAAAATCACTGGCTATGTAAGTAGGCTGTTTAGGTTTTTTTATTGGTAACGCCGCCGCCACGTAGCACTCTGTATGAAAATCACTGGTTTATGTAAGTAGGCTGTTTAGGTTTTTTTATTGGAAACGCCGCCGCCACGTAGCACTCTATATGAAAATCACTGGCTATGTAAGTAGGCTGTTTAGGTTTTTTTATTGGTAACGCCGCCGCCACGTAGCACTCTGTATGAAAATCACTGGTTTATGTAAGTAGGCTGTTTAGGTTTTTTTATTGGTAACGCCGCCGCCACGTAGCACTCTGTATGAAAATCACTGGCTATGTAAGTAGGCTGTTTAGGTTTTTTTATTGGTAACGCCGCCGCCACGTAGCACTCTGTATGAAAATCACTGGCTATGTAAGTAGGCTGTTTAGGTTTTTTTATTGGTAACGCCGCCGCCACGTAGCACTCTGTATGAAAATCACTGGCTATGTAAGTAGGCTGTTTAGGTTTTTTTATTGGTAACACCGCCGCCACGTAGCACTCTGTATGAAAATCACTGGCTATGTAAGTAGGCTGTTTAGGTTTTTTTATTGGTAACGCCGCCGCCACGTAGCACTCTGTATGAAAATCACTGGCTATGTAAGTAGGCTGTTTAGGTTTTTTTATTGGTAACACCGCCGCCACGTAGCACTCTGTATGAAAATCACTGGCTATGTAAGTAGGCTGTTTAGGTTTTTTTATTGGTAACGCCGCCGCCACGTAGCACTCTGTATGAAAATCACTGGTTTATGTAAGTAGGCTGTTTAGGTTTTTTTATTGGTAACGCCGCCGCCACGTAGCACTCTGTATGAAAATCACTGGCTATGTAAGTAGGCTGTTTAGGTTTTTTTATTGGTAACGCCGCCGCCACGTAGCACTCTGTATGAAAATCACTGGCTATGTAAGTAGGCTGTTTAGGTTTTTTTATTGGTAACGCCGCCGCCACGTAGCACTCTGTATGAAAATCACTGGCTATGTAAGTAGGCTGTTTAGGTTTTTTTATTGGTAACGCCGCCGCCACGTAGCACTCTGTATGAAAATCACTGGCTATGTAAGTAGGCTGTTTAGGTTTTTTTATTGGTAACGCCGCCGCCACGTAGCACTCTATATGAAAATCACTGGCTATGTAAGTAGGCTGTTTAGGTTTTTTTATTGGTAACGCCGCCGCCACGTAGCACTCTGTATGAAAATCACTGGCTATGTAAGTAGGCTGTTTAGGTTTTTTTATTGGTAACGCCGCCGCCACGTAGCACTCTGTATGAAAATCACTGGCTATGTAAGTAGGCTGTTTAGGTTTTTTTATTGGTAACGCCGCCGCCACGTAGCACTCTGTATGAAAATCACTGGCTATGTAAGTAGGCTGTTTAGGTTTTTTTATTGGTAACACCGCCGCCACGTAGCACTCTGTATGAAAATCACTGGCTATGTAAGTAGGCTGTTTAGGTTTTCTTATTGGTAACGCCGCCGCCACGTAGCACTCTGTATGAAAATCACTGGCTATGTAAGTAGGCTGTTTAGGTTTTTTTATTGGTAACACCGCCGCCACGTAGCACTCTGTATGAAAATCACTGGCTATGTAAGTAGGCTGTTTAGGTTTTTTTATTGGTAACGCCGCCGCCACGTAGCACTCTGTATGAAAATCACTGGCTATGTAAGTAGGCTGTTTAGGTTTTTTTATTGGTAACGCCGCCGCCACGTAGCACTCTGTATGAAAATCACTGGTTTATGTAAGTAGGCTGTTTAGGTTTTTTTATTGGTAACGCCGCCGCCACGTAGCACTCTGTATGAAAATCACTGGTTTATGTAAGTAGGCTGTTTAGGTTTTTTTATTGGTAACGCCGCCGCCACGTAGCACTCTGTATGAAAATCACTGGCTATGTAAGTAGGCTGTTTAGGTTTTTTTATTGGTAACGCCGCCGCCACGTAGCACTCTGTATGAAAATCACTGGCTATGTAAGTAGGCTGTTTAGGTTTTTTTATTGGTAACGCCGCCGCCACGTAGCACTCTGTATGAAAATCACTGGCTATGTAAGTAGGCTGTTTAGGTTTTTTTATTGGTAACGCCGCCGCCACGTAGCACTCTGTATGAAAATCACTGGCTATGTAAGTAGGCTGTTTAGGTTTTTTTATTGGTAACGCCGCCGCCACGTAGCACTCTGTATGAAAATCACTGGCTATGTAAGTAGGCTGTTTAGGTTTTTTTATTGGTAACGCCGCCGCCACGTAGCACTCTGTATGAAAATCACTGGCTATGTAAGTAGGCTGTTTAGGTTTTTTTATTGGTAACACCGCCGCCACGTAGCACTCTGTATGAAAATCACTGGCTATGTAAGTAGGCTGTTTAGGTTTTTTTATTGGTAACGCCGCCGCCACGTAGCACTCTGTATGAAAATCACTGGCTATGTAAGTAGGCTGTTTAGGTTTTTTTATTGGTAACGCCGCCGCCACGTAGCACTCTGTATGAAAATCACTGGCTATGTAAGTAGGCTGTTTAGGTTTTTTTATTGGTAACGCCGCCGCCACGTAGCACTCTGTATGAAAATCACTGGCTATGTAAGTAGGCTGTTTAGGTTTTTTTATTGGTAACGCCGCCGCCACGTAGCACTCTGTATGAAAATCACTGGCTATGTAAGTAGGCTGTTTAGGTTTTTTTATTGGTAACGCCGCCGCCACGTAGCACTCTGTATGAAAATCACTGGCTATGTAAGTAGGCTGTTTAGGTTTTTTTATTGGTAACACCGCCGCCACGTAGCACTCTGTATGAAAATCACTGGCTATGTAAGTAGGCTGTTTAGGTTTTTTTATTGGTAACGCCGCCGCCACGTAGCACTCTGTATGAAAATCACTGGCTATGTAAGTAGGCTGTTTAGGTTTTTTTATTGGTAACGCCGCCGCCACGTAGCACTCTATATGAAAATCACTGGCTATGTAAGTAGGCTGTTTAGGTTTTTTTATTGGTAACGCCGCCGCCACGTAGCACTCTGTATGAAAATCACTGGCTATGTAAGTAGGCTGTTTAGGTTTTTTTATTGGTAACGCCGCCGCCACGTAGCACTCTGTATGAAAATCACTGGCTATGTAAGTAGGCTGTTTAGGTTTTTTTATTGGTAACGCCGCCGCCACGTAGCACTCTGTATGAAAATCACTGGCTATTTAAGTAGGCTGTTTAGGTTTTTTTATTGGTAACGCCGCCGCCACGTAGCACTCTGTATGAAAATCACTGGCTATGTAAGTAGGCTGTTTAGGTTTTTTTATTGGTAACGCCGCCGCCACGTAGCACTCTGTATGAAAATCACTGGCTATGTAAGTAGGCTGTTTAGGTTTTTTTATTGGTAACGCCGCCGCCACGTAGCACTCTGTATGAAAATCACTGGTTTATGTAAGTAGGCTGTTTAGGTTTTTTTATTGGTAACGCCGCCGCCACGTAGCACTCTGTATGAAAATCACTGGCTATGTAAGTAGGCTGTTTAGGTTTTTTTATTGGTAACGCCGCCGCCACGTAGCACTCTGTATGAAAATCACTGGCTATGTAAGTAGGCTGTTTAGGTTTTTTTATTGGTAACGCCGCCGCCACGTAGCACTCTGTATGAAAATCACTGGCTATGTAAGTAGGCTGTTTAGGTTTTTTTATTGGTAACGCCGCCGCCACGTAGCACTCTGTATGAAAATCACTGGCTATGTAAGTAGGCTGTTTAGGTTTTTTTATTGGTAACACCGCCGCCACGTAGCACTCTGTATGAAAATCACTGGCTATGTAAGTAGGCTGTTTAGGTTTTTTTATTGGTAACGCCGCCGCCACGTAGCACTCTGTATGAAAATCACTGGCTATGTAAGTAGGCTGTTTAGGTTTTTTTATTGGTAACGCCGCCGCCACGTAGCACTCTATATGAAAATCACTGGCTATGTAAGTAGGCTGTTTAGGTTTTTTTATTGGTAACGCCGCCGCCACGTAGCACTCTGTATGAAAATCACTGGCTATGTAAGTAGGCTGTTTAGGTTTTTTTATTGGTAACGCCGCCGCCACGTAGCACTCTGTATGAAAATCACTGGCTATGTAAGTAGGCTGTTTAGGTTTTTTTATTGGTAACGCCGCCGCCACGTAGCACTCTGTATGAAAATCACTGGCTATGTAAGTAGGCTGTTTAGGTTTTTTTATTGGTAACGCCGCCGCCACGTAGCACTCTGTATGAAAATCACTGGCTATGTAAGTAGGCTGTTTAGGTTTTTTTATTGGTAACGCCGCCGCCACGTAGCACTCTGTATGAAAATCACTGGCTATGTAAGTAGGCTGTTTGGGTTTTTTTATTGGTAACGCCGCCGCCACGTAGCACTCTGTATGAAAATCACTGGTTTATGTAAGTAGGCTGTTTAGGTTTTTTTATTGGTAACGCCGCCGCCACGTAGCACTCTGTATGAAAATCACTGGCTATGTAAGTAGGCTGTTTAGGTTTTTTTATTGGTAACGCCGCCGCCACGTAGCACTCTGTATGAAAATCACTGGTTTATGTAAGTAGGCTGTTTAGGTTTTTTTATTGGTAACGCCGCCGCCACGTAGCACTCTGTATGAAAATCACTGGCTATGTAAGTAGGCTGTTTAGGTTTTTTTATTGGTAACGCCGCTGCCACGTAGCACTCTGTATGAAAATCACTGGCTATGTAAGTAGGCTGTTTAGGTTTTTTTATTGGTAACGCCGCCGCCACGTAGCACTCTGTATGAAAATCACTGGCTATGTAAGTAGGCTGTTTAGGTTTTTTTATTGGTAACACCGCCGCCACGTAGCACTCTGTATGAAAATCACTGGCTATGTAAGTAGGCTGTTTAGGTTTTTTTTATTGGTAACGCCGCCGCCACGTAGCACTCTGTATGAAAATCACTGGCTATGTAAGTAGGCTGTTTAGGTTTTTTTATTGGTAACGCCGCCGCCACGTAGCACTCTGTATGAAAATCACTGGTTTATGTAAGTAGGCTGTTTAGGTTTTTTTATTGGAAACGCCGCCGCCACGTAGCACTCTGTATGAAAATCACTGGCTATGTAAGTAGGCTGTTTAGGTTTTTTTATTGGTAACGCCGCCGCCACGTAGCACTCTGTATGAAAATCACTGGTTTATGTAAGTAGGCTGTTTAGGTTTTTTTATTGGTAACGCCGCCGCCACGTAGCACTCTGTATGAAAATCACTGGCTATGTAAGTAGGCTGTTTAGGTTTTTTTATTGGTAATGCCGCCGCCACGTAGCACTCTGTATGAAAATCACTGGCTATGTAAGTAGGCTGTTTAGGTTTTTTTATTGGTAACGCCGCCGCCACGTAGCACTCTGTATGAAAATCACTGGCTATGTAAGTAGGCTGTTTAGGTTTTTTTATTGGTAACACCGCCGCCACGTAGCACTCTGTATGAAAATCACTGGCTATGTAAGTAGGCTGTTTAGGTTTTTTTATTGGTAACGCCGCCGCCACGTAGCACTCTGTATGAAAATCACTGGTTTATGTAAGTAGGCTGTTTAGGTTTTTTTATTGGTAACGCCGCCGCCACGTAGCACTCTGTATGAAAATCACTGGCTATGTAAGTAGGCTGTTTAGGTTTTTTTATTGGTAACGCCGCCGCCACGTAGCACTCTGTATGAAAATCACTGGTTTATGTAAGTAGGCTGTTTAGGTTTTTTTATTGGAAACGCCGCCGCCACGTAGCACTCTATATGAAAATCACTGGCTATGTAAGTAGGCTGTTTAGGTTTTTTTATTGGTAACGCCGCCGCCACGTAGCACTCTGTATGAAAATCACTGGTTTATGTAAGTAGGCTGTTTAGGTTTTTTTATTGGTAACGCCGCCGCCACGTAGCACTCTGTATGAAAATCACTGGCTATGTAAGTAGGCTGTTTAGGTTTTTTTATTGGTAACGCCGCCGCCACGTAGCACTCTGTATGAAAATCACTGGCTATGTAAGTAGGCTGTTTAGGTTTTTTTATTGGTAACGCCGCCGCCACGTAGCACTCTGTATGAAAATCACTGGTTTATGTAAGTAGGCTGTTTAGGTTTTTTTATTGGTAACGCCGCCGCCACGTAGCACTCTGTATGAAAATCACTGGCTATGTAAGTAGGCTGTTTAGGTTTTTTTATTGGTAACACCGCCGCCACGTAGCACTCTGTATGAAAATCACTGGCTATGTAAGTAGGCTGTTTAGTTTTTTTTATTGGTAACGCCGCCGCCACGTAGCACTCTGTATGAAAATCACTGGTTTATGTAAGTAGGCTGTTTAGGTTTTTTTATTGGTAACGCCGCCGCCACGTAGCACTCTGTATGAAAATCACTGGCTATGTAAGTAGGCTGTTTAGGTTTTTTTATTGGTAACGCCGCCGCCACGTAGCACTCTGTATGAAAATCACTGGTTTATGTAAGTAGGCTGTTTAGGTTTTTTTATTGGAAACGCCGCCGCCACGTAGCACTCTATATGAAAATCACTGGCTATGTAAGTAGGCTGTTTAGGTTTTTTTATTGGTAACGCCGCCGCCACGTAGCACTCTGTATGAAAATCACTGGTTTATGTAAGTAGGCTGTTTAGGTTTTTTTATTGGTAACGCCGCCGCCACGTAGCACTCTGTATGAAAATCACTGGTTTATGTAAGTAGGCTGTTTAGGTTTTTTTATTGGTAACGCCGCCGCCACGTAGCACTCTGTATGAAAATCACTGGCTATGTAAGTAGGCTGTTTAGGTTTTTTTATTGGTAACGCCGCCGCCACGTAGCACTCTGTATGAAAATCACTGGCTATGTAAGTAGGCTGTTTAGGTTTTTTTATTGGTAACGCCGCCGCCACGTAGCACTCTGTATGAAAATCACTGGCTATGTAAGTAGGCTGTTTAGGTTTTTTTATTGGTAACGCCGCCGCCACGTAGCACTCTGTATGAAAATCACTGGCTATGTAAGTAGGCTGTTTAGGTTTTTTTATTGGTAACACCGCCGCCACGTAGCACTCTGTATGAAAATCACTGGCTATGTAAGTAGGCTGTTTAGGTTTTTTTATTGGTAACGCCGCCGCCACGTAGCACTCTGTATGAAAATCACTGGTTTATGTAAGTAGGCTGTTTAGGTTTTTTTATTGGTAACGCCGCCGCCACGTAGCACTCTGTATGAAAATCACTGGTTTATGTAAGTAGGCTGTTTAGGTTTTTTTATTGGTAACGCCGCCGCCACGTAGCACTCTGTATGAAAATCACTGGCTATGTAAGTAGGCTGTTTAGGTTTTTTTATTGGTAACGCCGCCGCCACGTAGCACTCTGTATGAAAATCACTGGCTATGTAAGTAGGCTGTTTAGGTTTTTTTATTGGTAACGCCGCCGCCACGTAGCACTCTGTATGAAAATCACTGGCTATGTAAGTAGGCTGTTTAGGTTTTTTTATTGGTAACGCCGCCGCCACGTAGCACTCTGTATGAAAATCACTGGCTATGTAAGTAGGCTGTTTAGGTTTTTTTATTGGTAACGCCGCCGCCACGTAGCACTCTATATGAAAATCACTGGCTATGTAAGTAGGCTGTTTAGGTTTTTTTATTGGTAACGCCGCCGCCACGTAGCACTCTATATGAAAATCACTGGCTATGTAAGTAGGCTGTTTAGGTTTTTTTATTGGTAACGCCGCCGCCACGTAGCACTCTGTATGAAAATCACTGGCTATGTAAGTAGGCTGTTTAGGTTTTTTTATTGGTAACGCCGCCGCCACGTAGCACTCTGTATGAAAATCACTGGCTATGTAAGTAGGCTGTTTAGGTTTTTTTATTGGTAACACCGCCGCCACGTAGCACTCTGTATGAAAATCACTGGCTATGTAAGTAGGCTGTTTAGGTTTTCTTATTGGTAACGCCGCCGCCACGTAGCACTCTGTATGAAAATCACTGGCTATGTAAGTAGGCTGTTTAGGTTTTTTTATTGGTAACACCGCCGCCACGTAGCACTCTGTATGAAAATCACTGGCTATGTAAGTAGGCTGTTTAGGTTTTTTTATTGGTAACGCCGCCGCCACGTAGCACTCTGTATGAAAATCACTGGCTATGTAAGTAGGCTGTTTAGGTTTTTTTATTGGTAACGCCGCCGCCACGTAGCACTCTGTATGAAAATCACTGGCTATGTAAGTAGGCTGTTTAGGTTTTTTTATTGGTAACGCCGCCGCCACGTAGCACTCTGTATGAAAATCACTGGCTATGTAAGTAGGCTGTTTAGGTTTTTTTATTGGTAACGCCGCCGCCACGTAGCACTCTGTATGAAAATCACTGGCTATGTAAGTAGGCTGTTTAGGTTTTTTTATTGGTAACGCCGCCGCCACGTAGCACTCTGTATGAAAATCACTGGCTATGTAAGTAGGCTGTTTAGGTTTTTTTATTGGTAACGCCGCCGCCACGTAGCACTCTGTATGAAAATCACTGGCTATGTAAGTAGGCTGTTTAGGTTTTTTTATTGGTAACGCCGCCGCCACGTAGCACTCTGTATGAAAATCACTGGCTATGTAAGTAGGCTGTTTAGGTTTTTTTATTGGTAACGCCGCCGCCACGTAGCACTCTGTATGAAAATCACTGGCTATGTAAGTAGGCTGTTTAGGTTTTTTTATTGGTAACACCGCCGCCACGTAGCACTCTGTATGAAAATCACTGGCTATGTAAGTAGGCTGTTTAGGTTTTTTTATTGGTAACGCCGCCGCCACGTAGCACTCTGTATGAAAATCACTGGCTATGTAAGTAGGCTGTTTAGGTTTTTTTATTGGTAACGCCGCCGCCACGTAGCACTCTGTATGAAAATCACTGGCTATGTAAGTAGGCTGTTTAGGTTTTTTTATTGGTAACGCCGCCGCCACGTAGCACTCTGTATGAAAATCACTGGCTATGTAAGTAGGCTGTTTAGGTTTTTTTATTGGTAACGCCGCCGCCACGTAGCACTCTGTATGAAAATCACTGGCTATGTAAGTAGGCTGTTTAGGTTTTTTTATTGGTAACGCCGCCGCCACGTAGCACTCTGTATGAAAATCACTGGCTATGTAAGTAGGCTGTTTAGGTTTTTTTATTGGTAACACCGCCGCCACGTAGCACTCTGTATGAAAATCACTGGCTATGTAAGTAGGCTGTTTAGGTTTTTTTATTGGTAACGCCGCCGCCACGTAGCACTCTGTATGAAAATCACTGGCTATGTAAGTAGGCTGTTTAGGTTTTTTTATTGGTAACGCCGCCGCCACGTAGCACTCTGTATGAAAATCACTGGCTATGTAAGTAGGCTGTTTAGGTTTTTTTATTGGTAACGCCGCCGCCACGTAGCACTCTGTATGAAAATCACTGGCTATGTAAGTAGGCTGTTTAGGTTTTTTTATTGGTAACGCCGCCGCCACGTAGCACTCTGTATGAAAATCACTGGCTATGTAAGTAGGCTGTTTAGGTTTTTTTATTGGTAACGCCGCCGCCACGTAGCACTCTGTATGAAAATCACTGGCTATGTAAGTAGGCTGTTTAGGTTTTTTTATTGGTAACGCCGCCGCCACGTAGCACTCTGTATGAAAATCACTGGCTATGTAAGTAGGCTGTTTAGGTTTTTTTATTGGTAACGCCGCCGCCACGTAGCACTCTGTATGAAAATCACTGGCTATGTAAGTAGGCTGTTTAGGTTTTTTTATTGGTAACGCCGCCGCCACGTAGCACTCTGTATGAAAATCACTGGTTTATGTAAGTAGGCTGTTTAGGTTTTTTTATTGGTAACGCCGCCGCCACGTAGCACTCTGTATGAAAATCACTGGTTTATGTAAGTAGGCTGTTTAGGTTTTTTTATTGGTAACGCCGCCGCCACGTAGCACTCTATATGAAAATCACTGGCTATGTAAGTAGGCTGTTTAGGTTTTTTTATTGGTAACGCCGCCGCCACGTAGCACTCTGTATGAAAATCACTGGCTATGTAAGTAGGCTGTTTAGGTTTTTTTATTGGTAACGCCGCCGTCACGTAGCACTCTGTATGAAAATCACTGGCTATGTAAGTAGGCTGTTTAGGTTTTTTTATTGGTAACGCCGCCGCCACGTAGCACTCTGTATGAAAATCACTGGCTATGTAAGTAGGCTGTTTAGGTTTTTTTATTGGTAACACCGCCGCCACGTAGCACTCTGTATGAAAATCACTGGCTATGTAAGTAGGCTGTTTAGGTTTTTTTATTGGTAACACCGCCGCCACGTAGCACTCTGTATGAAAATCACTGGCTATGTAAGTAGGCTGTTTAGGTTTTTTTATTGGTAACACCGCCGCCACGTAGCACTCTGTATGAAAATCACTGGTTTATGTAAGTAGGCTGTTTAGGTTTTTTTATTGGAAACGCCGCCGCCACGTAGCACTCTGTATGAAAATCACTGGCTATGTAAGTAGGCTGTTTAGGTTTTTTTATTGGTAACGCCGCCGCCACGTAGCACTCTGTATGAAAATCACTGGTTTATGTAAGTAGGCTGTTTAGGTTTTTTTATTGGTAACGCCGCCGCCACGTAGCACTCTGTATGAAAATCACTGGTTTATGTAAGTAGGCTGTTTAGGTTTTTTTATTGGTAACGCCGCCGCCACGTAGCACTCTGTATGAAAATCACTGGCTATGTAAGTAGGCTGTTTAGGTTTTTTTATTGGTAACGCCGCCGCCACGTAGCACTCTGTATGAAAATCACTGGCTATGTAAGTAGGCTGTTTAGGTTTTTTTATTGGTAACGCCGCCGCCACGTAGCACTCTGTATGAAAATCACTGGCTATGTAAGTAGGCTGTTTAGGTTTTTTTATTGGTAACGCCGCCGCCACGTAGCACTCTGTATGAAAATCACTGGCTATGTAAGTAGGCTGTTTAGGTTTTTTTATTGGTAACGCCGCCGCCACGTAGCACTCTGTATGAAAATCACTGGCTATGTAAGTAGGCTGTTTAGGTTTTTTTATTGGTAACGCCGCCGCCACGTAGCACTCTGTATGAAAATCACTGGTTTATGTAAGTAGGCTGTTTAGGTTTTTTTATTGGTTACGCCGCCGCCACGTAGCACTCTGTATGAAAATCACTGGTTTATGTAAGTAGGCTGTTTAGGTTTTTTTATTGGTAACGCCGCCGCCACGTAGCACTCTGTATGAAAATCACTGGCTATGTAAGTAGGCTGTTTAGGTTTTTTTATTGGTAACGCCGCCGCCACGTAGCACTCTGTATGAAAATCACTGGCTATGTAAGTAGGCTGTTTAGGTTTTTTTATTGGTAACGCCGCCGCCACGTAGCACTCTGTATGAAAATCACTGGCTATGTAAGTAGGCTGTTTAGGTTTTTTTATTGGTAACGCCGCCGCCACGTAGCACTCTGTATGAAAATCACTGGCTATGTAAGTAGGCTGTTTAGGTTTTTTTATTGGTAACGCCGCCGCCACGTAGCACTCTGTATGAAAATCACTGGCTATGTAAGTAGGCTGTTTAGGTTTTTTTATTGGTAACGCCGCCGCCACGTAGCACTCTGTATGAAAATCACTGGCTATGTAAGTAGGCTGTTTAGGTTTTTTTATTGGTAACGCCGCCGCCACGTAGCACTCTGTATGAAAATCACTGGCTATGTAAGTAGGCTGTTTAGGTTTTTTTATTGGTAACGCCGCCGCCACGTAGCACTCTGTATGAAAATCACTGGCTATGTAAGTAGGCTGTTTAGGTTTTTTTATTGGTAACGCCGCCGCCACGTAGCACTCTGTATGAAAATCACTGGCTATGTAAGTAGGCTGTTTAGGTTTTTTTATTGGTAACGCCGCCGCCACGTAGCACTCTGTATGAAAATCACTGGCTATGTAAGTAGGCTGTTTAGGTTTTTTTATTGGTAACGCCGCCGCCACGTAGCACTCTGTATGAAAATCACTGGCTATGTAAGTAGGCTGTTTAGGTTTTTTTATTGGTAACGCCGCCGCCACGTAGCACTCTGTATGAAAATCACTGGTTTATGTAAGTAGGCTGTTTAGGTTTTTTTATTGGTAACGCCGCCGCCACGTAGCACTCTGTATGAAAATCACTGGTTTATGTAAGTAGGCTGTTTAGGTTTTTTTATTGGTAACGCCGCCGCCACGTAGCACTCTGTATGAAAATCACTGGCTATGTAAGTAGGCTGTTTAGGTTTTTTTATTGGTAACGCCGCCGCCACGTAGCACTCTGTATGAAAATCACTGGCTATGTAAGTAGGCTGTTTAGGTTTTTTTATTGGTAACGCCGCCGCCACGTAGCACTCTGTATGAAAATCACTGGCTATGTAAGTAGGCTGTTTAGGTTTTTTTATTGGTAACGCCGCCGCCACGTAGCACTCTGTATGAAAATCACTGGCTATGTAAGTAGGCTGTTTAGGTTTTTTTATTGGAAACGCCGCCGCCACGTAGCACTCTATATGAAAATCACTGGCTATGTAAGTAGGCTGTTTAGGTTTTTTTATTGGAAACGCCGCCGCCACGTAGCACTCTGTATGAAAATCACTGGTTTATGTAAGTAGGCTGTTTAGGTTTTTTTATTGGTAACGCCGCCGCCACGTAGCACTCTGTATGAAAATCACTGGTTTATGTAAGTAGGCTGTTTAGGTTTTTTTATTGGTAACGCCGCCGCCACGTAGCACTCTGTATGAAAATCACTGGCTATGTAAGTAGGCTGTTTAGGTTTTTTTATTGGTAACGCCGCCGCCACGTAGCACTCTGTATGAAAATCACTGGCTATGTAAGTAGGCTGTTTAGGTTTTTTTATTGGTAACGCCGCCGCCACGTAGCACTCTATATGAAAATCACTGGCTATGTAAGTAGGCTGTTTAGGTTTTTTTATTGGTAACTCCGCCGCCACGTAGCACTCTGTATGAAAATCACTGGCTATGTAAGTAGGCTGTTTAGGTTTTTTTATTGGTAACACCGCCGCCACGTAGCACTCTGTATGAAAATCACTGGCTATGTAAGTAGGCTGTTTAGGTTTTTTTATTGGAAACGCCGCCGCCACGTAGCACTCTATATGAAAATCACTGGCTATGTAAGTAGGCTGTTTAGGTTTTTTTATTGGTAACTCCGCCGCCACGTAGCACTCTGTATGAAAATCACTGGCTATGTAAGTAGGCTGTTTAGGTTTTTTTATTGGTAACACCGCCGCCACGTAGCACTCTGTATGAAAATCACTGGCTATGTAAGTAGGCTGTTTAGGTTTTTTTATTGGTAACGCCGCCGCCACGTAGCACTCTGTATGAAAATCACTGGTTTATGTAAGTAGGCTGTTTAGGTTTTTTTATTGGTTACGCCGCCGCCACGTAGCACTCTGTATGAAAATCACTGGCTATGTAAGTAGGCTGTTTAGGTTTTTTTATTGGTAACGCCGCCGCCACGTAGCACTCTGTATGAAAATCACTGGCTATGTAAGTAGGCTGTTTAGGTTTTTTTATTGGTAACGCCGCCGCCACGTAGCACTCTGTATGAAAATCACTGGCTATGTAAGTAGGCTGTTTAGGTTTTTTTATTGGTAACGCCGCCGCCACGTAAAACTCTGTATGAAAATCACTGGCTATGTAAGTAGGCTGTTTAGGTTTTTTTATTGGTAACGCCGCCGCCACGTAGCACTCTGTATGAAAATACTGGCTATGTAAGTAGGCTGTTTAGGTTTTTTTATTGGTAACGCCGCCGCCACGTAGCACTCTGTATGAAAATCACTGGCTATGTAAGTAGGCTGTTTAGGTTTTTTTATTGGTTACGCCGCCGCCACGTAGCACTCTGTATGAAAATCACTGGCTATGTAAGTAGGCTGTTTAGGTTTTTTTATTGGTAACGCCGCCGCCACGTAGCACTCTGTATGAAAATCACTGGCTATGTAAGTAGGCTGTTTAGGTTTTTTTATTGGTAACGCCGCCGCCACGTAGCACTCTGTATGAAAATCACTGGCTATGTAAGTAGGCTGTTTAGGTTTTTTTATTGGTAACACCGCCGCCACGTAGCACTCTGTATGAAAATCACTGGCTATGTAAGTAGGCTGTTTAGGTTTTTTTATTGGTAACGCCGCCGCCACGTAGCACTCTGTATGAAAATCACTGGCTATGTAAGTAGGCTGTTTAGGTTTTTTTATTGGTAACACCGCCGCCACGTAGCACTCTGTATGAAAATCACTGGCTATGTAAGTAGGCTGTTTAGGTTTTTTTATTGGTAACGCCGCCGCCACGTAGCACTCTGTATGAAAATCACTGGCTATGTAAGTAGGCTGTTTAGGTTTTTTTATTGGTAACGCCGCCGCCACGTAGCACTCTGTATGAAAATCACTGGTTTATGTAAGTAGGCTGTTTAGGTTTTTTTATTGGTAACGCCGCCGCCACGTAGCACTCTGTATGAAAATCACTGGCTATGTAAGTAGGCTGTTTAGGTTTTTTTATTGGTAACGCCGCCGCCACGTAGCACTCTGTATGAAAATCACTGGCTATGTAAGTAGGCTGTTTAGGTTTTTTTATTGGTAACGCCGCCGCCACGTAGCACTCTGTATGAAAATCACTGGCTATGTAAGTAGGCTGTTTAGGTTTTTTTATTGGTAACGCCGCCGCCACGTAGCACTCTGTATGAAAATCACTGGCTATGTAAGTAGGCTGTTTAGGTTTTTTTATTGGTAACGCCGCCGCCACGTAGCACTCTGTATGAAAATCACTGGCTATGTAAGTAGGCTGTTTAGGTTTTTTTATTGGTAACGCCGCCGCCACGTAGCACTCTGTATGAAAATCACTGGCTATGTAAGTAGGCTGTTTAGGTTTTTTTATTGGTAACGCCGCCGCCACGTAGCACTCTGTATGAAAATCACTGGCTATGTAAGTAGGCTGTTTAGGTTTTTTTATTGGTAACGCCGCCGCCACGTAGCACTCTATATGAAAATCACTGGCTATGTAAGTAGGCTGTTTAGGTTTTTTTATTGGTAACGCCGCCGCCACGTAGCACTCTGTATGAAAATCACTGGTTTATGTAAGTAGGCTGTTTAGGTTTTTTTATTGGTAACGCCGCCGCCACGTAGCACTCTGTATGAAAATCACTGGCTATGTAAGTAGGCTGTTTAGGTTTTTTTTATTGGTAACGCCGCCGCCACGTAGCACTCTGTATGAAAATCACTGGCTATGTAAGTAGGCTGTTTAGGTTTTTTTATTGGTAACGCCGCCGCCACGTAGCACTCTATATGAAAATCACTGGCTATGTAAGTAGGCTGTTTAGGTTTTTTTATTGGTAACTCCGCCGCCACGTAGCACTCTGTATGAAAATCACTGGCTATGTAAGTAGGCTGTTTAGGTTTTTTTATTGGTAACACCGCCGCCACGTAGCACTCTGTATGAAAATCACTGGCTATGTAAGTAGGCTGTTTAGGTTTTTTTATTGGAAACGCCGCCGCCACGTAGCACTCTATATGAAAATCACTGGCTATGTAAGTAGGCTGTTTAGGTTTTTTTATTGGTAACTCCGCCGCCACGTAGCACTCTGTATGAAAATCACTGGCTATGTAAGTAGGCTGTTTAGGTTTTTTTATTGGTAACACCGCCGCCACGTAGCACTCTGTATGAAAATCACTGGCTATGTAAGTAGGCTGTTTAGGTTTTTTTATTGGAAACGCCGCCGCCACGTAGCACTCTATATGAAAATCACTGGCTATGTAAGTAGGCTGTTTAGGTTTTTTTATTGGTAACGCCGCCGCCACGTAGCACTCTGTATGAAAATCACTGGTTTATGTAAGTAGGCTGTTTAGGTTTTTTTATTGGTAACGCCGCCGCCACGTAGCACTCTGTATGAAAATCACTGGTTTATGTAAGTAGGCTGTTTAGGTTTTTTTATTGGTAACGCCGCCGCCACGTAGCACTCTGTATGAAAATCACTGGCTATGTAAGTAGGCTGTTTAGGTTTTTTTATTGGTAACGCCGCCGCCACGTAGCACTCTATATGAAAATCACTGGCTATGTAAGTAGGCTGTTTAGGTTTTTTTATTGGTAACGCCGCCGCCACGTAGCACTCTGTATGAAAATCACTGGTTTATGTAAGTAGGCTGTTTAGGTTTTTTTATTGGTAACGCCGCCGCCACGTAGCACTCTGTATGAAAATCACTGGCTATGTAAGTAGGCTGTTTAGGTTTTTTTATTGGTAACGCCGCCGCCACGTAGCACTCTGTATGAAAATCACTGGCTATGTAAGTAGGCTGTTTAGGTTTTTTTATTGGTAACGCCGCCGCCACGTAGCACTCTGTATGAAAATCACTGGCTATGTAAGTAGGCTGTTTAGGTTTTTTTATTGGTAACGCCGCCGCCACGTAGCACTCTGTATGAAAATCACTGGCTATGTAAGTAGGCTGTTTAGGTTTTTTTATTGGTAACACCGCCGCCACGTAGCACTCTGTATGAAAATCACTGGCTATGTAAGTAGGCTGTTTAGGTTTTTTTATTGGTAACGCCGCCGCCACGTAGCACTCTGTATGAAAATCACTGGCTATGTAAGTAGGCTGTTTAGGTTTTTTTATTGGTAACGCCGCCGCCACGTAGCACTCTGTATGAAAATCACTGGCTATGTAAGTAGGCTGTTTAGGTTTTTTTATTGGTAACGCCGCCGCCACGTAGCACTCTGTATGAAAATCACTGGCTATGTAAGTAGGCTGTTTAGGTTTTTTTATTGGTAACGCCGCCGCCACGTAGCACTCTGTATGAAAATCACTGGCTATGTAAGTAGGCTGTTTAGGTTTTTTTATTGGTAACGCCGCCGCCACGTAGCACTCTATATGAAAATCACTGGCTATGTAAGTAGGCTGTTTAGGTTTTTTTATTGGTAACTCCGCCGCCACGTAGCACTCTGTATGAAAATCACTGGCTATGTAAGTAGGCTGTTTAGGTTTTTTTATTGGTAACACCGCCGCCACGTAGCACTCTGTATGAAAATCACTGGCTATGTAAGTAGGCTGTTTAGGTTTTTTTATTGGAAACGCCGCCGCCACGTAGCACTCTATATGAAAATCACTGGCTATGTAAGTAGGCTGTTTAGGTTTTTTTATTGGTAACACCGCCGCCACGTAGCACTCTGTATGAAAATCACTGGCTATGTAAGTAGGCTGTTTAGGTTTTTTTATTGGAAACGCCGCCGCCACGTAGCACTCTATATGAAAATCACTGGCTATGTAAGTAGGCTGTTTAGGTTTTTTTATTGGTAACGCCGCCGCCACGTAGCACTCTGTATGAAAATCACTGGTTTATGTAAGTAGGCTGTTTAGGTTTTTTTATTGGTAACGCCGCCGCCACGTAGCACTCTGTATGAAAATCACTGGCTATGTAAGTAGGCTGTTTAGGTTTTTTTATTGGTAACGCCGCCGCCACGTAGCACTCTATATGAAAATCACTGGCTATGTAAGTAGGCTGTTTAGGTTTTTTTTATTGGTAACGCCGCCGCCACGTAGCACTCTGTATGAAAATCACTGGTTTATGTAAGTAGGCTGTTTAGGTTTTTTTATTGGTAACGCCGCCGCCACGTAGCACTCTGTATGAAAATCACTGGCTATGTAAGTAGGCTGTTTAGGTTTTTTTATTGGTAACGCCGCCGCCACGTAGCACTCTGTATGAAAATCACTGGCTATGTAAGTAGGCTGTTTAGGTTTTTTTATTGGTAACGCCGCCGCCACGTAGCACTCTGTATGAAAATCACTGGCTATGTAAGTAGGCTGTTTAGGTTTTTTTATTGGTAACACCGCCGCCACGTAGCACTCTGTATGAAAATCACTGGCTATGTAAGTAGGCTGTTTAGGTTTTTTTATTGGTAACGCCGCCGCCACGTAGCACTCTGTATGAAAATCACTGGCTATGTAAGTAGGCTGTTTAGGTTTTTTTATTGGTAACACCGCCGCCACGTAGCACTCTGTATGAAAATCACTGGCTATGTAAGTAGGCTGTTTAGGTTTTTTTATTGGTAACGCCGCCGCCACGTAGCACTCTGTATGAAAATCACTGGCTATGTAAGTAGGCTGTTTAGGTTTTTTTATTGGTAACGCCGCCGCCACGTAGCACTCTGTATGAAAATCACTGGCTATGTAAGTAGGCTGTTTAGGTTTTTTTATTGGTAACGCCGCCGCCACGTAGCACTCTGTATGAAAATCACTGGCTATGTAAGTAGGCTGTTTAGGTTTTTTTATTGGTAACGCCGCCGCCACGTAGCACTCTGTATGAAAATCACTGGCTATGTAAGTAGGCTGTTTAGGTTTTTTTATTGGTAACGCCGCCGCCACGTAGCACTCTGTATGAAAATCACTGGCTATGTAAGTAGGCTGTTTAGGTTTTTTTATTGGTAACGCCGCCGCCACGTAGCACTCTGTATGAAAATCACTGGCTATGTAAGTAGGCTGTTGAGGTTTTTTTATTGGTAACGCCGCCGCCACGTAGCACTCTGTATGAAAATCACTGGCTATGTAAGTAGGCTGTTTAGGTTTTTTTATTGGTAACGCCGCCGCCACGTAGCACTCTGTATGAAAATCACTGGCTATGTAAGTAGGCTGTTTAGGTTTTTTTATTGGTAACGCCGCCGCCACGTAGCACTCTATATGAAAATCACTGGCTATGTAAGTAGGCTGTTTAGGTTTTTTTATTGGTAACTCCGCCGCCACGTAGCACTCTGTATGAAAATCACTGGCTATGTAAGTAGGCTGTTTAGGTTTTTTTATTGGTAACACCGCCGCCACGTAGCACTCTGTATGAAAATCACTGGCTATGTAAGTAGGCTGTTTAGGTTTTTTTATTGGAAACGCCGCCGCCACGTAGCACTCTATATGAAAATCACTGGCTATGTAAGTAGGCTGTTTAGGTTTTTTTATTGGCAACACCGCCGCCACGTAGCACTCTGTATGAAAATCACTGGCTATGTAAGTAGGCTGTTTAGGTTTTTTTATTGGCAACACCGCCGCCACGTAGCACTCTGTATGAAAATCACTGGCTATGTAAGTAGGCTGTTTAGGTTTTTTTATTGGAAACGCCGCCGCCACGTAGCACTCTATATGAAAATCACTGGCTATGTAAGTAGGCTGTTTAGGTTTTTTTATTGGTAACGCCGCCGCCACGTAGCACTCTGTATGAAAATCACTGGTTTATGTAAGTAGGCTGTTTAGGTTTTTTTATTGGTAACGCCGCCGCCACGTAGCACTCTGTATGAAAATCACTGGCTATGTAAGTAGGCTGTTTAGGTTTTTTTATTGGAAACGCCGCCGCCACGTAGCACTCTATATGAAAATCACTGGCTATGTAAGTAGGCTGTTTAGGTTTTTTTATTGGTAACGCCGCCGCCACGTAGCACTCTGTATGAAAATCACTGGTTTATGTAAGTAGGCTGTTTAGGTTTTTTTATTGGTAACGCCGCCGCCACGTAGCACTCTGTATGAAAATCACTGGCTATGTAAGTAGGCTGTTTAGGTTTTTTTATTGGTAATGCCGCCGCCACGTAGCACTCTGTATGAAAATCACTGGTTTATGTAAGTAGGCTGTTTAGGTTTTTTTATTGGTAACACCGCCGCCACGTAGCACTCTGTATGAAAATCACTGGCTATGTAAGTAGGCTGTTTAGGTTTTTTTATTGGTAACGCCGCCGCCACGTAGCACTCTGTATGAAAATCACTGGCTATGTAAGTAGGCTGTTTAGGTTTTTTTATTGGTAACACCGCCGCCACGTAGCACTCTGTATGAAAATCACTGGCTATGTAAGTAGGCTGTTTAGGTTTTTTTATTGGAAACGCCGCCGCCACGTAGCACTCTGTATGAAAATCACTGGCTATGTAAGTAGGCTGTTTAGGTTTTTTTATTGGTAACGCCGCCGCCACGTAGCACTCTGTATGAAAATCACTGGTTTATGTAAGTAGGCTGTTTAGGTTTTTTTATTGGTAACGCCGCCGCCACGTAGCACTCTGTATGAAAATCACTGGTTTATGTAAGTAGGCTGTTTAGGTTTTTTTATTGGTAACGCCGCCGCCACGTAGCACTCTGTATGAAAATCACTGGCTGTGACGTGTGCAGTCTGTGGCTGGTTTGCATTGTTGTCTGCCATTGTAGTGTTGGGCAGCGGCAGCTGGATGCTAACAGCGCGTAGCGTTGCGCAGTTGGAGGTGAGCCGCCAGCAGTGGTGGACGTGGGGAGAGAGATGGCGGAGTTTTGAAATTTGTAATAATTGGTGTCATGAACTGATATATATATATTATGACTATTAAGTTAGCTGGCAGTAGTGGCGCTCGCTGTATTGCAGTAGATCGAGTAACGAAGATTATTGTGAGGTAAGTGATTTGCGAAACATATAGGTTAATGTTAGTCAGCGCCATTCTCTTGAAGGGATTACTGAAAATCAGATTGCGTTGCGCTAAAAAAAAAAATATTGTGTGTCAGTTTAAGCACAGTCTTGTATAATTTTTCTAAGGGGACGTTTCACACTGTTATAAGTTATGTTCTACAAGGAACGCATGCCATTGGAGGCGGCAATCTGTAACTTATTTTACCTTAATTACTACTTCAATTTTGTTCCACAATTTAAAGGTATATATGGGTGCAAACATGGAATACATGGGAATAATGCAGCTGCTCAGTGACAGGTATGGGGGAGTCATTGAGGCCAGGCTTCCGATCTTCTACCCCTGTCCTCTTTGCCTCCGCCTACCTAGTGCTGAAAGTCTTCTCAAACTTCTTAAAAAAAATAATAGAGCAGTGATCAGCATGTCTGTCTAGTAAGCAGGAGGCCCAGGTTCGAAGCCCATTCGGTCGCAAATATTCAACTGCCGTCTTAGCTGTATTTCAACGCGACGTGACAGTGTGGACGTCGGTCCTTCGATATTTAAGATGCAATTGATTTTGAGGCAATAGAGGTGATTTGCGAACATTTGTCTTGCCATCAGTGTAACGGGACTTCAACGGCATCCAACCCTTAGGCATTGCTTTGTGCCGGCGCTAACCCATGTCATATATATGCGAATCAGATTGTAGTTCACATTTAGTCAAATAACGAATGGTCAGTATACAAGTATGCCGGCCGGGATGGCCGAGCGGTTCTAGGCGCTACAGTCTGGAACCGCGCACCGCTACGGTCGCAGGTTCGAATCCTGTCTCGGGCATGGATGTGTCTGATGTCATTAGGTTAGTTAGGTTTAAGTAGTTTTAAGTTCTACTGGACTGATGACCTCAGAGGTTGAGTCCCATAGTGCTCAGAGCCATTTGAAACATTTATGAAGTATACAAGTATTTACGAGCAGTAGAGGCAGGATTGCAGCGAACTGATCCCTTAACCAAGTGCAACATAGAGTTCCTATGTAATGAGTCATTCCAGCTGCATAGCTGAGGGTAATATTTGTTAAGCAATTCATTGCAGAATTAATGTAATACCCGTACGATGATCTCTGTAGTCATATTGTATAATTAGCAGCCCGTGAATGGAATACTATGTTCGTTAAATCGGATTACTCAAGCTGAGGCCAAATAAAGAGAAGCGACGACGCCACAACACTATCTTTACTTAAGTAGGTATTCAGCACTAAACTATGTGTGCCACCATTAAAGTTACTGTAAGCAGGTTGACAGCACAACTACTGACAACCTGAGCCATATCATCTCGCAGTTGTAATTGGCAGTGATTACAAGTTGCTGATGTTTGTCAAGAATGGCGGAAAGCGCCTCTGAAGTTCCATTTGCATTACGCCTAGGACGCGGAGAATCCTAAATAACAGTAATAGGTCACCCAGCAAAGAGAAGAGTCCACGTATTGTCTCAAGTTCTTGCAGTTAGATATTAATGCAGTTCCCGATATTTTCACACTAAGGGGTTCATTTGGCTATCGGAATACTCATATGGGAATTATAAAACTGTAATTGCTAGAACGCTCAACTACCTTAATAACACCTCATTCTGGATTGAATACGACTCGGAAAGCGACGTTAATTTGACGTTTCCATCCATCTCCTGACGTCTTACTGAATGAAGTCTGAAGTGCACGCACAGTTGTGTTGCCTGCCGCATGGATTCTGTGAAGTGTTGTGGCAGCTGGCAGTCATTGCTGAATACAGACATTTGCAAATATCCCCACTGCTTTAGGGGAAATCGTCTTTGTTGCACTTTTTCAACAACAACAAAAGGTTCAAATGGCTCTGAGCACTATGGGCCTTAACATCTGTGGTCATCAGTCCCCTAGAACATAGAACTACTTAAACCTAACTAACCTAATGACATCACACACATCCATGCCCGAGGCAGGATTCGAACCTGCGACCGTAGCGGTCACGCGTGCTTTTTTTCCCTTACCGTAATTAGCACAATAACATAAGGCTTGTTCTGCTGAAGAAATTGATGCCCACAAGTCCTTAAATAAGAATCTCCTAGAGGGAGTAATGCATAAAAGGAGATAGACTGTTGGACAAAAGAATGGACAGCACCCTGCTTGTTGCGTTTTCGATAGCGCCTACGATAAGAACCTAGTGTCATATTACGCTTCACAAACTAACTGTTTATTTTTTTACCTCATACTAAAATAAACGTTATGATATGAGAAGAGGAAATGACTGATATGCTTCTCAGGAACTTTAGTTTTTCATGTTTTTTCCTCACTTCATACTAAAACAAGGGCGTTAATATGAGAAGAGGAAATGAAATACACGCTTCCAAGACATGATATTTCCTTGTGTGCTACTACTGCATACATGAAAGCCCTGCAGTTAATTTTTGTATGTTGGATAAGTTTTGATATCAACTCACATTCCATTGTGAGAAGGTTTCTATTCTCTTGGGATTCAAATAGAGTGGACATTTCATCACTGGTTAATATTCTGAAGACTAATGACATGATACCCGTTGCAATTGCCCCATGGCACCTGTGAGCAGAGTCTCACGTTGGTTACTATAAGAACACGCAGGCAGTGATATTCGCTCACTGCAGTCAGATCCAAGGTGATTTCTTTTTGTTTATGGCGAAGCGCCTGCTGCAGTGTCCACGCTCAGCCAACATAAACAAATCGCGGAGGCATTGGGCACTGCTAATCGCTGCACTTGTCGCGTGCCTCTACAACAAGAGTGCTTTGTCTCTGCTAACGATACTATGGAGTTAATATATCCTACTTAACGTAACGTAATATGCAGGTCGTGGGTTGGGTAAAAATTCAGTTTGTAACTTCCCATGGCATTAAAATACTTTACCGTCATATTTGATGCAATATTTATTGTTGGTTGTCTCTCTAATGTTAATAGTATTGATAGATTGTGTGTGAACACGAAAACACACACGCACACACGCACACACACACACACACACACACACACACACACACACACACACACACAAACAGTCATTGATTCCAGTGAGGGTGACAACTATTGTGTGTTGAACAACACAAGCACCAGTCAATTCCTCAGTTGGCGTCGAGTGGAGGAGATTTCTCAGTTACCTTGCATTGCAAGAACTGTAAGGAGGAGACTGAAAGTAAATGGACTTGTATCTAAAGAGCTGTGACAAAGCAAAGCTTGACCGACTATCAGATAATTGTCCACATGGGTTTTGTGGAAGTGTATACTTTTAGTAACCAGCCCACCCACGATCATTACGTAAGATTTCTCGAAGGCGTAGGGGCATTGTTTTGATTAAGTCGTCGACAGTGTAGCGTGATGGTTTACTTCCCACCATACGTTTTCTATATTCGTCCAAAGGTTTCTTACATTTGTAAGTCCACATGGCAATGACCTTGTTACCTCTGCCCACATATTCTCTATCTGGTTGATGGTTGGTGACCGGGAACCGTGCGACTGCTACGGTCCCAGGTTCGAATCCTGCCTCGGCATGGATGTGTGTTGTTTTTAGGTTAGTTAGGTTTAAGTAGTTCTAAGTTCTAGGGGACTGATGACCACAGCAGTTGAGTCCCATAGTGCTCAGAGCCATTTTGAATCGAACCTGCTACCGTAGAATTCCCGTGGTTTCGGACTGCGCCTAGAACCGCAAGACCACCGCGGCCGGCTCGCACTGCTCTGCTATGATGGATGGGGCTCTGCTCCTGTAAATAAACTGTTATCTCGTTCGTTCATATATTTAGATTTAAATAACATATTAGTAATAAGCACATTGATTTATTATTTTTCACAGTGTTTAAGAATTCAGGCCCTGTCATAAATAAGTGATCTAGATTCAACCGTCCGATTAATAATGTGATTTACCCTGTGTATCAAATGATAAGAGTCGTTTTCGGATATCCACATTAAGCCTGACTGGCTGAATCCTATTAGAACGATCTGGTATCGAAATGAAATTACAGAAATCGGATAATTAGAACGTCTGTATTGCAACAATGCTGCTTACATAAATTCCTATGATGGAGTAACAGGTAGTAACTGCCCAAGAAAAAGTGAGAAATATGTCTACTAGCAGCAATGTAACGTAATTATAACCCATATTTATGTGATGGAAATACTGAGTCGAACAATGCACATCTATTTCATTGGTGGGAAGATGCACCATATCGGATTTGCTGGTGACATAATGACAATAATAATAATAATAATAATAATAATAATAATAATAATAATCCAATGGGGCCGATAGGGGATACCCTCCCCCATATGGGTGGTACCGAGGAAATCAAATACTTGGGGTGAACCAAATACTAGCACAATCCTCAACGACTACTCAATCCGTTGAACTCAAAATCCACGCACGTCTGAGTGAAAACCACCGCTACTCTGGTCACCGTCTGTTAGCTCAATGAGCTCGGCTGAAAATATTGGCTTCCAAAGGCTTCAACATCCTCTGGTCCTGTCCGGTCCTGGAATCATCCAGACCAAACCAATGAAAGACAAGCAAACATGAACTGTGCAAACTGTCGACAGGCGGCAGTTGGAATTTCGGATTAGGGGGGGGGGGGGGGGGGGGGGGAGGTTGGCACGGCAGAGAATATTGAAGATCTCTTGTAAATTTCCCCACAAGCAAAGAGCATGCATTTGAAAACTTCACGCCTCACGGATTAGCCGAGCGGTCTGAGTCGCAGCAGTCATGGACTGTTCGGCTGGTACCGGCGGAGGTTCGAGTCCTCCCTCGGGCATGTGTGTGTGTGTGTGTGTGTGTGTGTGTGTGTGTGTGTTTGTCCTTAGGATAATTTAGGCTAAGTAGTGTGTAAGCTTAGGGACTGATGGCCTTAGCAGTTAAGTATAAGAACTATTTTTAAATAACAAAACATCGATACATTGATCCAAATAACGAAAACTAAATTATCTCACATATTAACGCGACCGACAAAAAATTCTCATCATTGATCTTCAAGAACCACGACTAACAGACAATGAAACCTTAAATTACGGAAACCATTGCATCTTCAAGAGCAAAATGCAACCAAAGGTAGCGAAAGGTGTATCAGTCTTGGCCGTGGCATTTCTCGAACACAGATCTATCATCAGTCCTGTCAAAGAAATCACACCCAACCGACTTATGACTATGCTCATTCAGAGCCCCAGTAAAAAGTAAACACTCATCAATGCACATGGCCCCACCAACATCGAAAATAAGAAAAACACCAATAATGTCGAAAAATTCTGGCACACAGTCGAAAGTACTATGAGCAAAGTTCACCAAGATGACGTGAAAATACTAAAGGGAGACTTCAACTCTCTATTCGGGACAGAAAAAACCTGTAGAAAAATCATTGGCACAAATCCAACACACCGAAACGCTTAGACCAACGGCACACGTCTGACTGATACTTGCTAACAATTCATCCACAAAAGGATGTCTTCCCACTTTAGGAAAATACCATTTCTCAGGTAACATGCTTGGCTACCAGGTGCAAGCTGCTGTCATTCGCCTTTCTAGACTCGCTGAAAGCCAGATTCTTTATTCTTTTGTAATAGAGCTACAAGCAGGTAGATAAAAACTCAATAAGGGAACCGTAAGACAGCGCTCGAGCAAAATTCGTCTTGGTACTTTCAGTAACCCTTACTGTCAGAGCGAAAACCTTACGGTACTGCCAATTTCATAATGAAACTTTTGTTTTCTGCCGACATATTTGTTGTTATTTTATCTATGAAATGCCACATTTTCATAATACTTGCGAATTATACAGGACATGAAGTAAATACAGATCTTTTCGTAGTCAAAAGTCGGTAATATCCTACTAATTCGTGTTAAAATAGGATCAATCGTCTTACAGACACTTAATGCTTCGCTACAGTCTGGATCCGCGCAACCACTACGGTTGCACGTTCGCATCCAGCCTCAGGCATGGATTTGTGTGATGTCTTTAGGTTAGTTAGGTTTAACTAGGTCTACGTTCTAGAGGACTGATAATCTCAGTAGTTAAATCCCATAGTGGTCAGAGACCTTGGAACCGTTTTTGAACTTAATGCTTTATTAAGATAGACTGCGGTCGTGATGTTTCTGTAGTAAGCTCAAATATTTTATTTGCATTTTCCATTAGTTTACTATACGCAACAGTAATCATCAAAGAGAAGTTAATCAGCAGTTGAATTTTCTTTCACGATATCTACAATAATCTGGCAATGCAACATTTGTTTACAAAGTCTACGCCCGTAGAAACATACTTGTTTTAACGATGTCATTAAACCATAGTAGTTTTGAAGATTATTTTCGTCTAGAAATGAATTGCCTTGACGGTTGATCGATCAAGAGCGGGAAAGGTAATATTTTACGAATATCTGACGAGAGGTACAAGGGCTTTAAAGAGGACTTCCCTATCAATACAAGTGTCTGAGAGACGACTTTCCTATCAATCTCCTGGATAGTTTTGTTTCTCATATCAACAGAGTGAGTTATCATGCAGTAGCACAGGTGATGTAGTTTTGTTGCTCGACTTTCTTACTATGCGACCGAAAGGTGTCTCAGTTGTTGACAACAAATTCCAGCTGTGTTGCACACCCACGTTCAATAATAGTCACTCCGTTGATTTTTGTTGTTTAGAATTAGATCATGCAGTATTCCTACACCAGACTTCTGAACTTTGACTGTTGAATGCAAATGTCGCATGATGATAAAATGGTAATCTGTCATATATATCAGTAGTCGAGACTTCCTTAATGTGGAAAATCATTCATGCCAGAACGATCTTTATTGAAACAAGAATATCTTTTTTTGGCGTATTTTTCCCAAAAGCACTCGCTCCACGCACAGTTCAAATCTTTCTAGCTGCCTCCTCTACATTCACCCCTCTGTTATACCAAAATTAAACGTTGTGTTGCAGATGTTACACCTTTCTCCACATGCGACTCAATTTTACTATTCTTAACTGTAGTTCATGATTTTCAAGTATGCAAAATCCAATGCTTAGCTGCAAGATGATAACTAGAACCTCAAATTCGAAAATGGCATTGATACATACACTGACAGCGTGGCTCCGCGTTCACCTGGGCAGCGCCGGATTTCAGGCGGCGGGTGGCGTCTGGCCGGTGACCGGTGGCCACTGCAGCGCGAGGGAAATGCTCGAGCGTAAGCTGTTATGATCGCGGCGCAGCCACGAGCTGCCCTGCGGAATTGTTTCTGGAATACTTGTTATTGCGGGTGAGTAGAATGTTAAGCGAACTGTCTTCGATGTACAAGCAGACTACTAACTTTACACCGAAATGTGGTAAAAAAAGAAGAAAAAAAAACAGTTGGACGCGAACATGCGAGTCTAAGTTTAGAATGTACGACATTTACCGCAGGACCACGGGCTCACTCCATCCAAAGCAACTCGGAAGTAGACAACACTTCCTCCTAACACTTCCCCATCTTACAACGTTGCCAGATTGTGTAGATGGTCGGACTTTGTCAGGGGCAGTCAGTTTTATTGGCCACCTTAAGTGAACGTCTCGGACTTAGGCTCTGTGGCGGCCGGCCGGCGGTCAGTTTTTGTGTCTAAGACTGTATATAGATATGTAGGTTTTATATCTCCTCCCCAACCATTGGACCGATTTCAACCCAACGTGGATAAGAGCCACCTACCTGTCAAAGAGGTGGGGGTGGGCGTGGCCGTGGGAGAGCTGTGTAGCGCACGATGTGTGAATACACATACTTTATTCATACACTATTTGATAATGAGAGCAGTTAATGACTTGCAATCAACTTCGCCCATAATTTCAAACCTTTAAAAAACCTTTATTGCATTTTCGATATTCATGTCATAAAAGTGCTGTATGAAGTACAATTTAATTAACTATTTTTCACTGCTAATTTAAATCGTGACTCATTTTACAGACGGTATTCTCGTATATCACTGAATGTATAAGGAAAATTATATCACTGTACAACATATATTTCAGGAAATATGACGCCAACATGTGTGAAAAACTATGCATCATGCATTACATTTAAATTTATTACCTATTTGCTACTAGCTCTATCCGTAAATGATTTCCCAGAGTCTATCCACGTATGCAGCTGAATGTACCTAGAAAAATGTAACACTTTACGAATCATAGTCGAGGAGACGTGAGGTTAAATACTGAGATGCGTAGAGAACTGCCGCAACGTGCATGACGTTTTAATTTATTATTTCTTTGCTACTAACTCTATACACAACACATTTCGCAAACAGTATCCACATACGCTGCTCACTGTACCTCGATAAATATATGATTGTACTTCACATAATGCTGGAGATGCGACGTCATAAATATGGTTCAAATGGCTCTGAACACTATGGGACTTAACATCTATGGTTATTAGTCCCCTAGAACTTAGACCTACTTAAACCTAACTAACCTAAGGACATCACCCAACACCCACTCATCACGAGGCAGAGAAAATCCCTGACCCCGCCGGGAATCGAACCCGGGAACCCCCGGAGCGGGAAGCGAGAACGCTACCGTACGACCACGAACTGCGGTCTCTGGACTTCATTAAAAACATGCAAAATATATGTGTTACGTATGTATCCGGGCAAGGCAATGGGTCAAAAACCCCACCTACCTTCCTGGATCAATTTCAACCAGATCTGATACGCATATTACACTACTGGCCATTAAACTTGCAACACCACGAATATGACGCACTACAGACGAAAAATTTAACCGACAGGAAGAAGATGCTGTGATATGCATATGATTAGTTTTTCAGAGCTTTGACACAAGGTTGGCGCCGATGGCGACACCTACAACGTGCTGACATGCGGAACGTTACCAACCGATTTCGCATACACAAACAGCAGTTGACTGGAGTTGCCTCGTGAACCGTTGTTGTGATGCCTCGTGTAAGGAGGAGAAATGCGTACCATCACGTTTCCTACTTTGATAAAGGACGGATTGTAGCCTATCGCGATTGTGGTTTATCGTATCGCGATATTGCTGCTCGCTTTGGTCGAGGTCCATTGACTGTTAGCAGAATATGGAATCGGTGGGCTCAGAAGGGTAATACGGAACGCCGTGCTGGATCCCAACGGCCTCGTACCACTAGCATTCGAGATGACAGACAGCTTATCTGCATGGCTCTAACGGATCGTGTAGCCACGTCTTGATCCCCGAGTCAACATTTGGGGACGTTTGTAAGACAACAACCATCTGCACGAACAGTTCAACGACGTTTGCAGCAGCATGGACTATCAGCTCGGAGACCATGGCTGCGGTTACCCTTGACGCTGCATCACAGACAGAAGCGCAAGCGATGGTGTACTCAACGACGAACCTGGGTACACGAATGGCAAAACGTCATTTTTTCGGATGAACTCTGGTTGTGGTTATAACATCATGATGGTCGCATCCGTATTTGGCGACATCGCAGTGAACGCACATTGGAAACGTGTATTCGTCATCGCCATACTGGCGTATCACCTGGCGTGATGGTATGGGGTGCAATTGGTTGCCGGCCGCGGTGGCCGTGCGGTTCTCGGCGCTGCAGTCTGGAACCGCGGGACCGCTACGGTCGCAGGTTCGAATCCTGCCTCGGGCATGGATGTGTGTGATGTCCTTAGGTTAGTTAGGTTTAAGTAGTTCTAAGTTCTAGGGACTGATGACCTAAGACGTTAAGTCCCATAGTACTCAGAGCCATTTGAACCATTTTTTGCATTTGGTTACACGTCTCGGTGACCTCTTGTTCCCATTGACGGCACTTTGCACAGGGAACGTTACAATTCAGATGTGTTACGACCCGTGTTTCTACCCTTCAGTCGATCCCTGCGAAACCCTACGTTTCAGCAGGATAATGCACGACCGCGTGTTGCAGGTCCTGTACGGGACTTTCTGGATACAGAAAATGTTCGACTGCTACCCTGGCAGCACGTTCTCCAGATCTCTAACCAATTGAAAACGTCTGGTCAATGGTGGTCGAGCAACTGGCTGGTCCCAATACGTCAGTCACTACTCTTGATGAACTGTGGCATCGTGTTGAAGCTGCATGGGCAGCTGTAGATGTACACGCCATCCAAGCTCTGTTTGACTCAATGCCCAGGCATATCAAGGCTGTTATTACGGCCAGAGGTGATTGTTCTATGTACTGATTTCTCAGGATCTATGCACCCAAATTGCGTGATAATGTAATCACATGTCAGTTTTAGTATAATATATTTGTCCAATGAATACCCTTTTATCATCTGCATTTCTTCTTGGTGTAGCAATTTTAATGGCCAGTAGTGTACTTACTACATGGAAAGAAATACTGTGGGGGTAACATCCAGTGGCCTCATGTTAGAGTGGAGTAAAAACATTTTATTCAAAGTACTGACCCTTGATTTCTATACATTTTGACCACCTTTCTGGCAATTTGTGGACACCACGCCAATAGAAATGTTCATCTTTTGAAGCAAACTGATCAGACACCCAATTTTCGACTTCTTCGTAGGAATCGAAGTGTTCCTCAGCAAATGCGTGTCCCATCGATGAAAACAAATGTTAGTCGGAAGCGGCCAAGTCTGGTGAATACGGCGGATGGGGTAGCAGCTCCCAGCCAAGTGTTTTGATTGTATCCTGAGCCAGTTTTGCTTTGTTAAAAAATGGTTCAAATGTCTCTGAGCACTATGGGACTCAACTGCTGTGGTCATTAGTCCCCTAGAACTTATAACTACTTAAACCTAACTAACCTAAGGACATCACACACATACATGCCCGAGGCACGATTCGAACCTGCGACCTTAGCAGTCGCACGGTTCCGGACTGCGCGCCTAGAACCGCGAGACCACCTTTTGCTTTGTGTCGAGGTGCATTGTCGTGTAAAAAAATTACTTTGCCATGTCTTCTGGCCCATTCTAGTCTTTTTTTCGATCAATGCACAGTTCAGATTGATAATTTTTTGTCAGTAGCGATTGTATTCACAGTTTCACCGGGTTTCAGAAGCTCATGATACACCACACCTTTCTGATCCCACCCAACACAGAGCATTGTCTTCTTGCCGAATCGATCTGGTTTTGCAGTCGATGTTGATGGTTGTCCCGAATTAACCCATGGTTTTTTCCGTTTATCATTCTTAAAATAAATCCATTTTGTCATTGCCAGTAACAATTTGATGCAAAATTGATTTTCTTTCATGTCTTTGAAGCAAAATTTGACAAATGGATTTTCGGATTTCCATCTGTCGTTCATTCAATTCATGTGGCACCCACTTTTGGATCTTTCCCATAGCTTTCAAACGCTCAGAAATTGTTTGTTGTGCAACATTTAGCATTGCTGCCATTTTATTCTGACTCCATGTATCATTTTTATCCAATATTTCTTCCAATTCGGCGTCTTCGAACTTTTTTGGTGGTCTTCCACGTTCTTCATTTCTGACATCAAAATCATTATTTCTGAACCGTTAAAACCATCTTTTGCATGTTGCTTCTGATGGAGCATGATCACCACATGCCTCGACAAGCATTCGATGCGACTCTGCAGGACTTTTTTTTTCAAATGAAAACAAAAAATTAATGCTTTCCACAAATCATCACTTTCTGGTACACAATTCGACATTGTTAACACGATGAAAATACAGGGTGTTACAAAAAGGTACGGTCAAACTTTCAGGAAACATTCCTCATACACAAAGAAAGAAAAGATATTACGTGGACATGTGTCCGGAAACGCTTACTTTCCATGTTAGAGCTCATTTTATTACTTCTCTTCAAATCACATTAACCATGGAATGGAAACACACAGCAACAGAACGTACCAGCGTGACTTCAAACACTTTGTTACAGGAAATGTTCAAAATGTCCTCCGTTAGTGAGGATACATGCATCCACCCTCCGTCGCATTGAAACCCTGATGCGCTGATGCAGCCCTGGAGAATGGCGTATTGTATCACAGCCGTCCACAATACGAGCACGAAGAGTCTCTACATTTGGTACCGGGGTTGCGTAGACAAGAGCTTTCAATTTCCCCCATAAATGAAAGTCAAGAGGGTTGAGGTCAGGAGAGCGTGGAGGCCATGGAATTGATCCGCCTCTACCAATCCATCGGTCACCGAATCTGTTGCTGAGAAGCGTACGAACACTTCGACTGAAATGTGCAGGAGCTCCATCGCGCATGAACCACATGTTGTGTCATACTTGTAAAGGCACATGTTCTAGCAGGAGAGGTAGAGTATCCCGTATGAAATCATGGCGGTGAATCGAGGAAGCACAGTACATACTGACGAAACTAAAATGAGCTCTAACATGAAAATTAAGCGTTTCCGGACACATGTCCTCATAACATCTTTTCTTTATTTGTGTGTGAAGAATGTTTCCTGAAAGTTTGGCCGTACCTTTTTGTAACACCCTGTATATGATGTTGTTGGTTCCATGACTTGATATATACTAAATATCTTTGACAGATGCCATGCCAACCAAACAAACAAAAATTAAGGCTCGTTCCTTATCGACACATTTGTATCTTAACGCTCATTTCATACCGGTACACTTGGTACAACTGCAGTCGGTTTGCTGTGAAACTAACAGAGGTTCTTTCGTTGTCTGTGTTTTGTCTCTACTACCTCCAGAATTTCGATGACTGTATTCCAGTGAATAACGTCAAAAGCTTTCATTGCATCTACAGACGCTATAAGCGTTGGATTGCCTTTCATTAAGAAAAGATGTAGGATCAGTATAGTCTTACATACACTCCTGGAAATGGAAAAAAGAACACATTGACACCGGTGTGTCAGACCCACCATACTTGCTCTGGACACTGCGAGAGGGCTGTACAAGCAATGATCACACGCACGGCACAGCGGACACACCAGGAACCGCGGTGTTGGCCGTCGAATGGCGCTAGCTGCGCAGCATTTGTGCACCGCCGCAGTCAGTGTCAGCCAGTTTGCAGTGGCATACGGAGCTCCATCGCAGTCTTTAACACTGGTAGCATGCCGCGACAGCGTGGACGTGAACCGTATGTGCACTTGACGGACTTGGAGCGAGGGCGTATAGTGGGCATGCAGGAGGCCGGGTGGACGTACCGCCGAATTGCTCAACACGTGGGGCGTGAGGTCTCCACAGTACATCGATGTTGTCGCCAGTGGTCGGCGGAAGGTGCACGTGCCCGTCGACCTGGGACCGGACCGCAGCGACGCACGGATGCACGCCAAGACCTTAGGATCCTACGCAGTGCCGTAGGGGACCGCACCGACACTTCCCAGCAAATTAGGGACACTGTTGCTCCTGGGGTATCGGCGAGGACCATTCGCAACCGTCTCCATGAAGCTGGGCTACGGTCTCGCACACCGTTAGGCCGTCTTCCGCTCACGCCCCAACATCGTGCAGCCCGCCTCCAGTGGTGTCGCGACAGGCGTGAATGGAGGGACGAATGGAGACGTGTCGTCTTCAGCGATGAGAGTCGCTTCTGCCTTGGTGCCAATGATGGTCGAATGCGTGTTTGGCGCCGTGCAGGTGAGCGCCACAATCAGGACTGCATACGACCGAGGCACACAGGGCCAACACCCGGCATCATGGTGTGGGGAGCGATCTCCTACACTGGCCGTACACCTCTGGTGATCGTCGAGGGGACACTGAATAGTGCACGGTACATCCAAACCGTCATCGAACCCATCGTTCTACCATTCCTAGACCGGCAAGGGAACTTGCTGTTCCAACAGGACAGTGCACGTCCGCATGTATCCTGTGCCACCCAACGTGCTCTAGAAGGTGTAAGTCAACTACCCTGGCCAGCAAGATCTCCGGATCTGTCCCCCATTGAGCATGTTTGGGACTGGATGAAGCGTCGTCTCACGCGGTCTGCACGTCCAGCACGAACGCTGGTCCAACTGAGGCGCCAGGTGGAAATGGCATGGCAAGCCGTTCCACAGGACTACATCCAGCATCTCTACGATCGTCTCCATGGGAGAATAGCAGCCTGCATTGCTGCGAAAGGTGGATATACACTGTACTAGTGCCGACATTGTGCATGCTCTGTTGCCTGTGTCTATGTGCCTGTGGTTCTGTCAGTGTGATAATGTGATGTATCTGACCCCAGGAATGTGTCAATAAAGTTTCCCCTTGCTGGCACAATGAATTCACGGTGTTCTTATTTCAATTTCCAGGAGTGTATTTGTACATTTCTACGGAACCCAAACAGATGTTTGAGCTCCTTAAATTTTATAGCTGTACTCTAATTCTGTATAGTCAAAATAGCTATCGCCGGTTTCGCGGCTCTCTGCACTCACATAGCAGCAGTCATGGGCCACCTCTATGCGTCACAGGCCACAGTACGCCGTGGACCTGCTCTGCCGTAGCCGTAGTCTGTGAGTACGAGTAGCTAGCCGGAAAGCTACACGTGTCGACGCATCTATCCCGGCTCTCCTCCTATCCTCAAAGCTGTGAGTGTTTATTTCCGCAGCTGATGCAGCGGTGCGGCAGACTTTTGGACCTGCAGTCCTATAGGATACCTACATTGAGTGCTGTGAGCTGACGAACTAATGGGCGGAAATTTTTTTTTTTATTGACATTAACCACTAACCAACTTAAGCTCATAGTGACGAGAGCCAATAACAACGAACACAATGTTGTTGTTGTTGTTGTTGTTGTTTGAAGTTCAAAGAGTCGTCTGATGCAGCTCTCCACGCAAGTCTATGCTGCACAAGCCTCTTCATCTCTGTATAAGAACAGCAACTTAAATATATCTGAACCTGCTTGATATAGCCAGGCGTCGATCTGCCGCTAGAGTTTTTGCCTCCCACACTTTACTCTGTTACAGATTCGACTATTACTTTCTGCCTCTCGATGTGTCCTATCAACCGATCCCTTATCTTAGTCATGTTGTAGCATGAATTCCATGTGTATCCTACTCCATTCAGTGCTTCTGTTTTATCCATCTTCAGCAATCTTCGTAGAACTACGTTTCAAAAGCCTCTGTTCTCTTCTTGTATGAGCCCTTTATCGTCCATCTTTCATTTCCTTACTAGTCTACATTACAAACAAATAGGATACAGGATGGAGAAACAACACAGAGAGAGATCACAACATAATAAACACCCATGGATAAATTTAACAGGTCAGGAATATATGAACTCACATTCAACACTTGCCATAGGACAAACATGCAGAAACTTCAAAGCAAGATATTCGGAACATCTCAGAGTTTCAAAAAGCAGCAGCTCCCATAGCACATTTGCTGACCACCTTGTAGCCAACAACCACCACCCAACCACATTAGAAACAGACTTAAGAATACTAAAACTCAGCCACAGCAAACTGACCATTGAGGAAAACTTCTGTATACAGAAGGCAGTAGCGGAAGGAAAACAGGTCTTACACGAATACGCTACATTCTGCAAGGGCACACTATTTAACACATTAAAGGAACTTTACAAATAAAAACAGCACAAACAGATACACACGCACTCACGCACGTACACACACACACACACACACACACACACACACACACACACACACACACACACACACGAAAAATAAATACACACACAGATAAAATGAAAATAAAATTCAAATTTGGCGCCGAACCTTCTGGTGAACAAATGATCACTGATTGGGCTGGGACACATAACAAACCACAATCACACTGTGTTCTGGTGTAGTGAAAAGCGTTTTACTACGTTATTTGTGGAAAATACTTGTTATAGCTACGTATGCACCACAACATCTCAACATGATGCGGAGAATGGAAGTGCTTGCCACACGAAAACGTAAGTAAATACGAAAACAGGCGCGAAAACATCGCGAAAAACTAAATTACAATCTAGAAGATAGGTTAACTCCCAGCAGAGAAACTTTCTCATCAACATCGTTTGGTTGCAGATTACAGACTACCTGTAATAATTAACACAAAAGTGGTCCAGAAAATTCATCCTCACCAAATGTAAAGGTATTTACCAAAAGAAACGATCTGTTGTTTGAACTAAAAATGCACACAATTTTATAATCATGTAACAAAAATGTTCGCACTGCAGTATAAATAAAAACGAAAACCCACTGATGATGGCGCAGTGGTGCCGAAACATGTTTGGGTACTGAGAAAATCGGTGTTTTGCATTAACTGGTGGACATCAAATCCAAGAAATTTTAACGGCAAACACGGCCAATACAAGGAGCTGCAAATCAGAAATATGGATATTTAAATTTATATTCGATTTAAAAAAATTCTCTATTTCAGAAACGCTTTTTGTGAATTTTCAGTCCAAATAGCAAAGATCGTTCACTGCACTATGTATCTCGCCTCCTAAACTAATTATCACAGCAATACCTGATGTATTTCGGCTACAGCAAATACACTTCGTTTTACTTCATTGATATTCATCTTATAAGCTCCTTTCAGGACTATCTATTTCGTTCAATTCATCTTTCAAGTCCTTTGCTGTTTCTGACAGAACTACAATACAGTTGGCAAACCACAAAGTTTTTAAAAAAATGGTTCAAATGGCTCTGAGCACTATGGGACTTAAATTTGATGTCATCAGTCCCCTAGAACTTAGAACTACTTAAACCTAACTAACCTAAGGACATCACACACATCCATGCCCGAGGGAGGACTCGAAACTGCGACCGCAGCGGTCACGCGGTTCTAGACTGAAGCGTCTAGAACCGCTCGGCCACTCCGGCCGGCTCAAAGTTTTTATTTCTTCCCCCACAACTTTAATCTCTTTCCACATTTCTCGTTTGTTTCCTTAACAATTTGTTCAGTGTACACATAGAATAGCGTGGACGATAAACTCTAAGCCTGTCTCACTTCCTTCGTACAAGTTGTTTGTAACTTTACGCTCCGTGTATTTTATCCTTGCTACCCCCAGCATTTCCGCAAGTGCAGTCCAGTCAGTACTTCCCAATGAGTTCTCTAAACCTACAAATGGTGAAAATGTAGGTTTGTCATTCTTCAGACTATCCTGTAACGTAAGTTCTAGGGTCAGTGTTGCTTCGCGCTTCTTTCTTCAGAATCGAAAGTGATCTTCGCCGAGGCTTCTAACACTTTTTTCATTCTTATGTAAATAATTCGCGTCTATATTTGGCAACCATGACTTACCAAACCGCTCTCCCAGATAACAGTATCGCCTGGTGAAGAATGAAGCAGACAGCAGGGATCTTGCCAGCCGGTACTTATTAATCTTCTAGTGGGCTTTATTATAACCCGACGACTTCTTGTAACCCCATAGAAATTTCGGCTTATCCTTTGTCAATGCTACAGAAGCCTGTGACTATACAGGGCGGTCCATTGATCGTGACCGGGCCAGATATCTCACGAAATAAGCGTCAAACGAAGAAACTACAAAGAACGAAACTTGTCTAGCTTGAAGGGGGAAACCAGATAGCGCTATGGTTGGCCTGCTAGATGGCGCTGCTGTAGGTCAAACGGATATGAATTGCTTTCTTTAACATAGGAACCCCCACTTTTATTACATATCCGTGTAGTACATAAAGAAATATGAATGTTTTAGTTGGACCACTTTTTTCGTTTTGTGATAGATGACGGTCTAATAGTCACAAACATATGGCTCACGATTTTCGACGAACAGTTGGTAGGTTTTTTAAAATAAAATACAGATCGTAGGTACGTTTGAACATTTTATTTCGGTTGTTCCAATATGACACATGTACCTTTGTGAACTTGTCATTTCTGAGGACGCATGCTGTTACAGCGTGGTTACCTGTAAATACCACATTAATGCAATAAATGCTCAAAATTATGTCCTTCAACCTCAATTCATTTGGCAATATGTGTAACGACATTCCTCTCAACAGCGAGTAGTTCGCATTCCGTAATGCTCACACATGCATTGACAATGCGCTGACGCATGTTGTCAGGCGTTGTCGGTGGATCACGATAGCAAATATCCTTCAACTTTCCCCCACAGAAAGAAATCCGGGGGCGTCAGATCCAGTGAACGTGCTTCGAAGACTAATCCGCCTGTCATGAAATATGCTATCCAATACCGCTTAAACCGCACGCGAGCTATGTGCCAGACATCCATCATGTTGGAAGTACATCGCTATTCTGTCATGCAGTGAAACATCTTGTAGTAACATCGGTAGAGCATTATGTAGGAAATCAGCGTACATTGCACCATTTAAATTGCCATCGATAATCCCATAATGCCGCACCGTACAATAGCGCGACAAGGTCGCTGATGTTCCACTTGTCGCAGCCATTGTGAATCTTCTGTTGCCCAATAGTGCATATTATGCCGGTTTACATTACCAGTGTTTGTGAAGGACGCTTCGTCGCTAAATAGAAAGCGTGCAAAAAATGTCATCGTCCCGTAACTTCTCTTGTGCCCAGTGGCAGAACACGACGGTCAAAATCGTCTCCATGCAATTCATGGTGCATAGAAAAATGGTACGTGTGCAATCGATGTTGATGTAGCATTCTCAACACCGCCGTTTTTGAGATTCCCGATTGTCCCGCAATTTGTCTGCTACTGATGTGAGAATTAGCCGCGACAGCTACTACTTGGGCATCATCATTTGTTGCAGGTCGTGGTTGACGTTTCAAATGTGTCTGAACACTTCCTGCTTCCTTAAATGACGTAATTATCCTGCGAACGGTCTGGACACTTGGATAATGTCGTCCAGGATACCGAGCAGCATACATAGCACACGTCCGTTGGGCATTTTGATCACAATAGCCATACATCAACACGATATCGACCTTTTCCGCAATTGGTAAACGGTCCATTTTAACATCGGTAATGTATTACGAAGCAAATACCGTCCGCACTGGCGGAATGTTACTTGATACCACGTACTTATACGTTAGTGACTATTACAGCGCCATCTATCACAAAGCGAAAAATGTGATCCTACTAAAACATTCATATTTCTTTACGTACTACACGATTATGTACTAAAAAATGGGGGTTCCTATTTTAAAAAACGCAGTTGATTACCGTTTGACGTATGGCAGGGCCATCTAGCGCGTCAACCAAAGCGCCATCAGGTTTCCCCTTAAAGTTAGACGAGTTTCGTTCTTTGTAGTTTTTACGTTTGATGATTATTTCGTGAGATATCTGGCCCGGTCACTGTCAATGGACCACCCTGTATACTAATGAAATATAAATCCAGTTAGCTGCCACTTACCACTACCAAATATTTCTTTATTTCTGTGAACAGAGTTTCGAGGAGATTAAGGCTCGTGTCCAGATGTACTTGCTTCATGCCGGAATATGGGCGCTATTAGTGTTGAGATCGTGCTGGCAGCTTTTATTGCTGTCTTTCAGTGACACAGCTAAGCACAATTCACCATCATTCCGTATTTGTTACACTGCTTTGTAAGTACTGTTTTTCACGAGAAACCGGTCATCATGTCGCATGTGCTGTACCGTATATCAGTTGTACATCGGCTGTACAACACATGAATTACACAGTGTGATTTAAGCGCGTCATTGGACGGCTCGCATCGTATGAAAAGAGGCAAAATAGGGACTCGTCAGACGATGCGGCCCGCAGCTTGTGGTCGTGCGGTTGCGTTCTCGCTTCCCGCGCCCGGGTTCGATTCCCGGCGGGGTCAGGGATTTCCTCTGTCTCGTGATCGCTGGGTGTTGTGTGATGTCGTTAGGTTTAAGTAGTTCTAAGTTCTAGGGGACTGATGACCATAGATGTTAAGTCCCATAGTGCTCAGAGCCATTTGAACCATTTTCAGACGACGCAGCACGAATCCAGTCAGCTGCTGTCAGATTTCAGAGTTGTTCGTCCACTGAAGACGCGATGCCTTACGTGACATGTACATATACATCTACATCTACATCCATACCCCGCAAGCCACCTATGGTGTGTGGCGGAGTGTACCTTGAGTATCTATATCGGTTCTCCCTTCTTTTCCAGTCTCGTATTGCTCGTTCAAAGAAAGATTGTCGGTATGCCTCTGGGTGGGCTCTAATCTCTCTGATTTTATCCTCATGGTCTCTTCGCGAGATATACGTAGGAGGGAGCAATATACTGCTTGACTCCTCGTTGAAGATATGTTCTCGAAACTTTAACAAAAACCCATACCGAGCTACTGAGCGTCTCTCCTGCAGAGTCTTCCACTGGAGTTTATCTATCATCTCCATAACGCTTTCGCAATTACTAAATGATCCTGTAACGAAGCGCGCTGCTCTTCGTTGGATCTTCTCTATCTCTTCCATCAACCCTATCTGGTACGTATCCCTCACTGGTGAACAGTATTCAAGCAGTGAATGAACAAGTGTACTGTAACTTACTTCCTTTGTTTTCGGATTGCATTTCCTTAGGATTCTTCCAATGAATCTCAGTGTGGCATTTGCTTTACCGACGATCAACTTTGTATGGTCATTCCATTTCAGAGCACTCCTTATGCCTACTCCCAGATAATTTATGGAATTATCTGCTTCCAGTTGCTGACCTGCTATATTGTAGCAAAATGATAAAGGATCGTTCTTTCTATGTATTCGCAGCACATTACACTTGTCTACATTGAGATTCAAATGCCGCTGTGAGCAATGGCGTTTTGGCTTGAACCCGACTCCAAATGTCCACTGCGCGCTGTTACCTTTGCAACACTTGGTCAGAAACTGGTTAAGATGGACCTGCATTCACTGGCAGCAACAATTCCTGTCTGGTTTGTAACCGACTGCCATTAACACGACGTGACGTTCGCCTTCGGCCCCTGTCGGTTAGGATCTTGTCTTCGACCATTTTACTACTCTGTGTTACATGGCTGCGACAGTACATCGTTTAATGAAGACTCATTGGACAGTTGGAATTGATACAGCAAAAAATCAGGTTACTTCTCTAATGGTGTGATGTACCATTCTGTCACGACTCCACGGCGACCTATCTTCACGTGCTGTATCAATAGAACTGACTGTCGCATTCACACCATTTCACCGACACGAGTTCCGTGCAGCGGTGGAGGGCCACATGACTGCCAGGTAGCGTATACACTACTGGCCATTAAAATTGATGCACCAAGAAGAAATGCCGATGATAAACGGGTATTCATTGGACAAATATATTATACTAGAACTGACATGTGTTTACATTTTCACGCAATTTGGGCCCATAGATCCTGAGAAATCAGTAGCCAGAACAACCACCTCTGGCCGTAATAACGGCTTTGATACGCCTGGGCATTGAGTCAAACAGAGCTTCGATGGCGTGTACAGGTACAGCTGCCCATACAGCTCCAACACTATACCACAGTTCATCAAGAGTAGTGACTGGCGTATTGTGACGAGCCAGTTGCTTGGCCACCACACACCAGACGTTTTAAATTGGTGAAAGATCTGGAGAATGTGCTGGCTAGGGCAGCAGTCGAACATTTTCTGTTTCCAGAATGGTCCGTACAGGACCAGCAACATGCGGTCGTGCATTATCCACTTGAAATGTAGGGTTTTGCAGGGATCGAATGAAGGGTAGAGCCACAGGTCATAACACATCTGAAATGTAACGTCCAATATTCAAAGTTCCGTCAGTGTGAACAAGAGGTGACCGAGACGTGTAACCAATGGCACCCCATACCATCACGCCAGGTGATACGCAAGTATGGCGATGACGAATACGCGCTTCCAATTTGCGTTCACTGCGATCTCGCCAAACGTGGATGCGACCATCATGATGCTGTAAACAGAACCTGGATTCATCCGAAAAAATGACGTTTTGCCATTCGTGCACCCAGGTTCGTCGTTGAGTACACCATCGCAGGCGCTCCTGTGTGTGATGCAGCGTCAAGGGTAACCGCAGCCATGGTCTCCGAGCTGATAGTCCATGCTGCTGCAAACGTCGTCGAACTGTTCGTTCAGATGGTTGTTGTCTTGCAAACGTCCCCATCTGTTGACTCAGGGATCGAGACGTGGCTGCACGATCCGTTACAGCCATGCGGATAAGATGTCTATCATCTCTACTGCTAGTGATACGAGGCCGTTGGGATCCAGCACGGCGTTCCGTATTACCCTCCTGAACCCACCGATTCAATCTTCTGCTAACAGTCATTGGATCTCGACCAACGCGAGCAGCAATGTCGCAATACGATAAACCGCTATCGCGATAGGCTACAATCCGACCTTTATCGAAGTCGGAAACGTGATGGTACGCATGTCTCCTTCTTACACGAGGCATCACAACAATGTTTCACCAGGCAACGCCGGTTAACTGCTGTTTGTGTATGAGAAATCGGTTGAAAACTTTCCTCATGTCAGCACGTTGTAGATGTCGCCACCGGCGCCAACCTTGTGTGAATGCTCTGAAAAGTTAATCGTTTGCATATCACGGCGTCTTCTTCGTGTCGGTTAAATTTCGCGTCTGTAGCACGTCATCTTTGTGGTGAAGCAATTTTAATGGCCAGTAGTGTTAACGCTTTTGTCCGATGTGCTGAAATAGCTCCGTGGCATTCGATGTGCGTGGGAAGCCACGAAACTCTGTAGGTTTCCCCCTTCCGCACCTGATGTAGCACCGCACTTATTACGACAGCGCTGTCGTATTCGGTAATAGCAAGGTTCACATCCCTGTTTCCGCAGATTTGCTGGAACGGATGCTATGAAATGCTGCAGCAGATTATCGACCGCGCCTTCTTCGCCTAGTGACCTCTGCGAGTTGTGTAGCCTTGAAACTTGCCTTCCTCCTTCCGCGATGCTCCAGTATAGCGTTAGGGCCATAAGCGGCCTGACTGCTCATATCAAGCCCAACAAGAGTGAAGAAGTTCGATACTGACTACAGATATAAGCTTCCCGTTATGCTCCGCTGGGGCTACAGCTTACCGATTGCTTGAGATGAAAGCTCTTTTCTAAAGTACAGTATACTTTTTATTGTAGTAAACGTTGGTTCTGATGTAGCGTAACTGCCACTGTCGCCCACTAAATGAAATGGTTCGAAATCTGCCGTCCCTTTTGTTCGTGTGATTCATGTTTTCTTATTCCTTTTCTTTTTTAGATGCTATCACTGTGTTAACACGTAGTCAGAAGAATTCTTGTGTGAGATTATGTCTTCTATACAACCCGCCAGGTTAGCCGAGAGCGTTAAGGCGCTGCTTCCTGGACTCGGGTAGGCGCGCCGGCCCCGGATCGAATCTGCCTCACGGATTAACGACGAGGGCCAGTGTGCTTGCCAGCCTGGATATGGTTTTTAGGCAGTTTTCCACATCCCTCTAGGTGAATACCGGGCTGGTCCCCACGTTCCGCCTCAGTTACATGCGTCGCAGACATTTGAAACACGTTCGCACTCTTTCACGATTTACACTCAATGCAGACAGATAGGGTACACCGAATCCCTCCCTGGGGGTAGGGGGTGGCAGCAGGAAGGGCATCCGGTCACCCCTAAAACTAACCTAGCCTAATCCGTTCTAACCACGCCGACACTGTGATCGCTGTGGGACTATGGCGTAAGCGGAAGAAGAAGATTTGGCTTCTATACAGTAATCCAGAAAGCTTTTTATTCTTTCTTTTTTAGAAAAGCCTAATTTTACTTCCAAGGTAGTGTTTTAGTACCATTAATGTATTAAAAGAAACTTCTTTACCAAGACAAGATCCCGTTTCAGTTTCTTCATCCTCTGATCAAATTGTTTCGTTTCATATATATCACAATAACTTTCTGTTTCATTTTTCTTGGAATTTTTTCTGTTGACTTTGGTTTTTGTATATTTTTAGTACTTCAACCAAGGCTGCATGGAGCACAACCATGCAAAAACATCACAGCGGTTGTGACAACATTGTACGTATATCTATCACACAAAAGGAATACTAATTTGTCAAAACCAATAACCGAAGAAGACATAGAAGACATAATAAAAAGAACTGCAAAAGACAAGAACGATGGAGTAGATAGCGACTCCTATCGATTTTATAAAACTTCCTGACCGATCATCAGCGAAGAGTTCACGGATGTAACGAGGAAACAACAGTGCTACGGCCGCTGATGCTCTCTATAAGAACCCAGAATAATCGTACTCGTTGCCAAGAGAAAATAAACCACAAAAATGACGGATTTCATGTCAATAATGATACAAAGACTCAAATAATATTTCGTGGCATTGAAGTAAGAATAAAGCAAGCTCTGCCGGAATTCATCGTCAGGAACAGTCGTGTAGCGTAACCAAATAAGGCATCATAGATGGAATTTGATACGTTGGTGGAGGTTTAGCCATGGAGCAGGTTTGCTTCCACACAAAGATCCTTAAGTGGTAAGGCAATGAACGTTTACTCACGAAAAAATTTTATTTGCACAGCAAATTAAATTTTGTAAGGGGGCTATGCTCCAGACTGAACGCTGAAAGGCATAATCAATCTTTAATGATGATGATGATGATGATGATGATGATGAGCAAATTGACTACAATACAAGTTTTAGATACATTGGTACTCGAGCAGATACTTCGTTTCACAATACAATTAATAACTTCACAATTATAAAACCACACCAATGAAGGTAACTGCATGGGATATGAATACAGTCGTTAACCTTTACCCATATGTGCAAATACAGGGCATGGCGTGTACTCCTTAAACAGGCGCGTGCTCAATGCCATTGGGCTGGTGTCAACGTTTCCAGGCTTCCGTTGGTGTCAACCACCGGTGCACCCAGACCCTGCACGTAATAATATCCATAGTACACAATAACGAACGATCTTCTAAAACAAACAGACAAGTACGATCAGTGTCTCAAATTACTTCTCAAAATGAGCATTAGAAGGTAACTAGAAGAAAGCCTTTAATTATGATTACTAAAGAAAAGTCCTTTTCTTTTGACATTCAGTAAATACCATTGGGAACAGTTGCAAATATTAACTTAAGATGACGCAGGCTTGAGCCAACACTTTCGACAAAAGCAATATTTTGTCCCCAATGCAGTTCGAACCCGAGACACAACACAGCTTCGGCACAGCACGGTGTGAACATCCCATCCCATGACCAGCAGACCAACCCAATCTCTCTCTCTCTCTCTCTCTCTCTCTCCCTCTCTCTCTCTCTTCCCCTGCCTGCCTGTCTCTCTCTCTCCCTCCCTCCCTCTCTCTCTCCCCCTGCCTGCCTGTCTCTCTCTCCCTCCCTCCCCCCCCCCTCTCTCTCTCTCTCTCTCTCTCTCTCTCTCTCTCTCTCTCTCTCTCTCTCTCTCTCTCTCTCTCTCTCTCTCTCTCTCTCTCTCTCTCTCTCTCTGTCCGGCGTACACTGTGATCGGCGGAGGCTCCAAGACTCTACTCTCCCTGTCTGGCCGCATTGGGCATGGCTGCTCACAGTACCCTCACACGAGGAAAATTCTAGATCGAAAGCCAACAGGTTTTTTAAATTAAAATACAGAACGTAGATACGTTTGAACATTTTATTTCGGTTGTTCCAATGTTCAAATGTACCTACGTTCTGTATTTTAATTTAAAAAACCTACCTGTTACCAACTGTTCGTCTAAAATTGTGAGCCATATGTTTGTGACTATTACAGCGCAATCTATCACAAAGCGAAGAAAGTCGTCCAACTAAAATTTTCATATTTCTTTATGCACTACACGAATATGTAATGAAAAAATGGGGGTTCCTATTTTTAAAAATGCAGATGATATCTTGTTGACCTATGGCAGCGGGCCAACCATAGCGCCATCTGATTTCCCCCTTTAAGCTAGATGAGTTTCGTCCTTTGTAGTTTTTTCGTTTGACGCTTATTTCGTGAGATATTTGGCCCGGTCACGATCAATGGACCACCCTGTATAGCTACTGGAAACGAGAAACAGTGACTTTATGCTGACATACGGAAAAGAAAGAAATCATTGAAACTAAAAACAAGCAACAGCTCCCATTACAAAGACCCGAGTGCACCCACAAAAGATCATGTTACGCATCTTAATCCAACAGCGATGGTGTAGCGTACTGCGAACTGCTTGCCCGGGGTGTAACCGTCATTGCTAACGTTTATTATCAACAGCTAATACGTCTTGTAGGCGCAATCTAAGAGCAACAACGCCGGCCGATGTGGCCGTGCGGTTCTAGGCGCTTCAGTCCGGAACCGCGCTGCTGCTACGGTCACAGGTTCGAATCCTGCCTCGGGCATGGATGTGTGTGATGTCCTTAGGTTTGTTAGGTTTAAGTAGCTCTAAGTCTAGGGGACTGATGACCTCAGATGTTAAGTCCCATAGTGCTCAAAGCCATTTTCTAAGAGCAGCAACCAGCAAGGTCGCGTGAAGTGATGTGACTCAACGATAATGCGCAGCCCCATTCTGCTAGACTGGCCAAAAACGCTGTACAAGAGTTAGCTTGGGAAGTCATTCCGCACACACCTTATTCATTTGATCTTAGGGCCTCAGATTTTCAACTTTTCCGCTCTCTATAGAACAACCTGCAAGGAAGTTCCTTTCCGGATGCAAATATGCCCCAACATGGCTCGACGAGTTCTTCGCATCAAAAATGATTTCTACACTCGTGGAATCTACAAGTTAACCCCGCTTTGGCAAAGTGTTATAAATAATGAAGGAGAATATATTACTTTTGACTAAAGCCTCAGTTATGTGTATTTGTTGTGGCTATTAAACTTACGGAAAAACGCCATGAACTTATGCACCAATTCAATAATATCCCATCAATACGCGTTACCGGAAATACAGTGCTAATACACTTGTTATTTACGAGATCTCACAGAAGTCTCTGCCTACGACTGTTCATACCATACATCTAGTTCGTCGTTTACTATATGAAACTTGTGTGCCACACACAAACAGGTCATCGTCATTCCTCAGTGCTAACATCATGGCTCCGCGCATCTCTAAAACTTCATTAGTGATCCTTATAAGTATTATTGTTTCACACGAATACAAGTGTCTCAAAAATGGATAAACAGGGATGACTAGAGGACAAATGTAAGGATGTAGAGGCGTATATCACTAGGGCTAAGATAGATACTGCCTACAGGAAAATTAAAAAGACCTTTGGAGAAAGGAGAACCACTTGTACGAATATCAAGAGCTCAGATGGAAACCCAGTTCTAAGCAAATAAGGGAAAGCAGAAAGGTGGATGAAGTATATAGAGGGTCTACACAAAGGTGATGTTCTTGATGACAACATCATGGAAATGGAAGAGGATGTAGATGGAGATGAAATGGGAGATATGATACTGCGTGAAGAAGTTGACAGAGCACTGAAAGATCTAAGTCGAAACAAAGCCCCGGGAGTGGACAACATTCCATTAGAACTACTGATAGCCTTGAGAGAGCCAGCCCTGACAAAACTCTACCATCTTGTGAGCAAGATGTATGATACAGGCGAAATACCCTCAGACTTCAAGAAGAATGTAATAATTCCAATCCCAAAGAAAGCAGGTGTTGACAGAAGTGAAAATTACCGAACTATCAGTTTAATAACCCACGGCTGCAAACTACAAACACAAATTTTTTTATAGACGAATGGAAAATCTAGTAGGAGTGGACCTCGGGGAAGATCAGTTTGGATTCCGTAGAAATGTTGGAACACGCAGTACTGACCCTACGACTGATCTTAGAAGAAAGATTAAGGAAGGGCAAACCTACGTTTCTAGCATTTGTAGACTTAGAGAAAGCTTTTGACAATGTTGACTGGAATACTATCTTTCAAATTCTGAAGGTGGCAGCGGTCAAATACAGGGAGCGAAAGGCTATTTACAATTTGTACAGAAACCAGATGGCAGTTATAAGAGTCGAGGGACATGAAAGGAAAGCGGTGGCTGGGACGGGAGTTAGACAGGGTTGTAGCCTCTCCCCGATGTTATTCAATCTGTATACTGAGCAAGCAGTAAAGGAAACAAAAGAAAAATTCGGAGTAGGAATTAAAATCCATGGAGAAGAAATAAAAACTTTGAGGTTTGCCGATGACATTGTAATGCTGTCAGAGACAGCAAAGGACCTGGAACACCAGCAGAACGGAATGGACAGTGCCTTGAAAGGAGGATATAAGATGAACATCAACAAAAGCAAAACGAAGATAATGGAATGGAATCGAACCAATTCAGGTGATGCCGAGGGAATTAGATTAGGAAATGAGACGCTTAAAGTAATAAATGACTTTTGCTATTTGGGGAGCAAAATAACTGATGATGGTCGCCATAGAGAGTATATAAAATGTAGACTGCCAATGGCAAGGAAAGCGTTTCTGAAGAAGAGAAATTTGTTAACATCGAGTATAGATTTAAGTGCCAGGAAGTCGTTTCTGTAAGTATTTGTATGGAGTGCAACCATATATGGAAGTAAAACGTGGACGATAAATAGTTTAGACAAGAAGAGAAGAGAAGCTTTCGAAATGTGGTGCTACAGAAGAATGCTGAAGATTAGACTGATAGATCACATAACTAATGAGGAGGTATTGAATAGAATTGTGGAGAAGAGTAATTTGTGGCATAACTTGACTAGAAGAAGGGATCCCTTGGTTGGACACATTTTGAGGCATCAAGGGATCACCAATTTAGTATTGGAGGGCAGCGTGGAGGGTAAAAATCGTAGAGGGAGACCGAGAAATGAATACACTAAGCAGATTGAGAAGGATGTATGTTGTAGTAGGTACTGGGAGATGAAGAAGCTTGCACAGGATAGAGCAGGATGGAGAGGATCAAACCAGTCTTCGGACTGAAGACCACAACAATAACAGCAACAACGAATGCGTGATGTCTGTTCTTTCGGACATGTACGAAAGAAATGAGGGCAGACGTTCATACAACTGATTCTCTTCGATGGGCAGTGAATCAATCACCTTAAAATCCGATGCACAATAACGTTCGACCTCATGCGGGAATCTCAAAGTATCGAGCATGGAAGACGTAAACGGGGACTGCGGGCGAGATAGTCCTCGCAATTACGATAAACGCTATGCCCGGACGCCACAGCGTTGAACGCAACTGTCTAGTAACCAGGAGATCCAGGATTCCGCCGATGAAGTACGCAATGTACTAAACTGGATCAAGCAAAATGCACAGGCGGTGGACAGTCTTCTGAATATCAACAAGCCAGCGGCATTGGATATCGGGCTTGGTCTCGGACCGGGTGCTGTCACGCCCCCACTCGCCATTTATTGAACTGAGGTATTTGGCAATACGTTTAGGAAGGATGTGCGTGGAATGGGCGCGGAAAATTATCGACGGTTACTGCAGATTATACATTTGATGGCGTGCCATAATCTGCTCTGAGCATGAACCAGTATGGAATACCTGAGCCTCTACGCAGCATCAGTACTCAGCCACGTGTCGCATGTCCTCCCCCAACCAGCGGCGAAAGGGGGCAGAATTCAAGCGGCTGTCGGGTATTTCCTGATGATGATGATGATGATGATGGTGGTGGTGGTGGTGGTGATGATACTTGGTGCGTGGGGCGCTGAACTGTGCGGTTATAAGAGCCCATACAAGTTTCCAGTCGTTTCACTGTCCAGTCTCCCCACTTTGCCAAACGATGAAGATAACAGAAACGCTCAGTGTCTGGGTGGAGAAAATCCCCGAGCCAGCCGGGAATCGGATTTGATACGCCGTGATCTAGAGGCAGCAACGCTAATCACGTGAGTACATCCAGCGACGGATACAAATTGAAAATATCTTGTGACACTCTCACTAAAAAAATTGTTCAAATGGCTTTGAGCAGTATGGGACTTAACATCCGAGGTCATCATTCCCTTAGACCTTAGAACTACTTAAACCTAACTGACCTAAGGACATCACACACATCCATGTCCGAGGCAGGATTGGAACCTGCGGCCATAGTAGTCGCGCGGATCCAGACTGAAGCACTTAGAACCGTTCGGCCTCATCGGCTGGCAACACTGTCACCCTCCACCTACGTGGTGGAGGGCTGAAATTGTTTAACGTCCTTTATATGAGCAGTACGTAGAAACGATGGACCAATGAACAGGTCTCCCTGACGGGTCTGTTGGAGGCCCTGATGCCGATCTCTCACGTCCCGCCAGTATCGGTGGCGCACGTCGCGACACAGCTGTCCTATGTATCGGCATTCATTTTGGAACACAGCTGTGTGATCTCGGATCTCCCCACAAAGCACCCGCCTTAGGTGCAGGATTTTTACACCCCCTTTCTGCGGGCAGTAACGCGTAACGTGGTAGAAACCAAGTTCCCAATTGTCAGTTGGCCATGAGTGTGGTAAAACGACACACCTCTACTTTCTAGTAACCACCGTACACGCGACGTGGTATCAAGTCACTGACAAAAAATATGTGATGCATCGACTACACGCTGTCACTTCGCCCTGGGCAACAGCCTTGCCGCAGTGGATACACCCGTTCCCGTCCGATCACCGAAGTTAAGCACTATCGGGCGTGGCCGGCACTTGGATGGGTGACCATCAGGGTCGCCGTGTGCTGTTACCATTTTAAGGGGCGCACTCAGCCTCATGATGCCAATTGAGGAGCTACTCGACCGAATAGTAGCGGCTCCAGTCAAAGAAAACCATCGTATCGACTGGGAGGGCGGTATGCTGACCAAACGCCTCTCCTATTTGCATCCTCAGCTGAGGATGACACGGCGGTCGGATGGTCCTGATGGGATACACCCGTTCCCGTCCGATCACCGAAGTTAAGCACTATCGGGCGTGGCCGGCACTTGGATGGGTGACCATCAGGGTCGCCGTGTGCTGTTACCATTTTAAGGGGCGCACTCAGCCTCATGATGCCAATTGAGGAGCTACTCGACCGAATAGTAGCGGCTCCAGTCAAAGAAAACCATCGTATCGACTGGGAGGGCGGTATGCTGACCAAACGCCTCTCCTATTTGCATCCTCAGCTGAGGATGACACGGCGGTCGGATGGTCCTGATGGGCCACTTGTGGCCTGATGACGGAGTGCATAATAATATACACTCCTGGAAATGGAAAAAAGAACACATTGACACCGGTGTGTCAGACCCACCATACTTGCTCCGGACACTGCGAGAGAGCTGTACAAGCAATGATCACACGCACGGCACAGAGGACACACCAGGAACCGCGGTGTTGGCCGTCGAATGGCGCTAGCTGCGCAGCATTTGTGCATCGCCGCCGTCAGTGTCAGCCAGTTTGCCGTCGCATACGGAGCTCCATCGCAGTCTTTAACACTGGTAGCATGCCGCGACAGCGTGGACGTGAACCGTATGTGCAGTTGACGGACTTTGAGCGAGGGTGTATAGTGGGCATGCGGGAGGCCAGGTGGACGTACCGCCGAATTGCTCAACACGTGGGGCATGAGGTCTCCACAGTACATCGATGTTGTCGCCAGTGGTCGGCGGAAGGTGCACGTGCCCGTCGACCTGGGACCGGACCGCAGCGATGCACGGATGCACGCCAAAACCGTAGGATCGTACGCAGTGCCGTAGGGGACCGCACCGCCACTTCCCAGCAAATTAGGGACACTGTTGCTCCTGGGGTATCGGCGAGGACCATTCGCAACCGTCTCCATGAAGCTGGGCTACGGTCCCGCACACCTTTAGGCCGTCTTCCGCTCACGCCCCAACATCGTGCAGCCCACCTCCAGTGGTGTCGCGACAGGCGTGAATGGAGGGACGAATGGAGACGTGTCGTCTTCAGCGATGAGAGTTGCTTCTGCCTTGGTGCCAATGATGGTCGTATGCGTGTTTGGCGCCGTGCAGGTGTGCGCCACAATCAGGACTGCATATGACCGAGGCACACAGGGCCAACACCCAGCATCATGGTGTGGGGAGCGATCTCCTACACTGGCCGTACACCTCTGGTGATCGTCGAGGGGACACTGAATAGTGCACGGTACATCCAAACCGTCATCGAACCCATCGTTCTACCATTCCTAGACCAGCAAGGGAACTTGCTGTTCCAACAGGACAATGCACGTCCACATGTATCCCGTGCCACCCAACGTGCTCTAGAAGGTGTAAGTCAACTACCCTGGCCAGCAACATCTCCGGATCTGTCCCCCATTGAGCATGTTTGGGACTGGATGAAGTGTCGTCCCACGCGGTCTGCACGTCCAGCACGAACGCTGGTCCAACTGAGGCGCCAGGTGGAAATGGCATGGCAAGCCGTTCCACAGGACTACATCCAGCATCTCTACGATCGTCTCCATGGGAGAATAGCAGCCTGCATTGCTGCGAAAGGTGGATATACACTGTACTAGTGCCGACATTGTGCATGCTCTGTTGCCTGTGTCTGTGTGGCTGTGGTTCTGTCAGTGTGATCATGTAATGTATCTGACCTCAGGAATGTGTCAATAAAGTTTCCCCTTCCTGGGACAATGAATTCACGGTGTTCTTATTTTAATTTCCAGGAGTGTATATACTTAGCCCCGGCTATCGCTTGCTGGACGTGAATGTCTTCTACCGGCGTTTGGTGACTGTCACTGAACATCTTGGCTTGTTACCTCCGTGTCCCACCTGACGTGATGGAACCTCGGTCTCTTCTGTGTTCGGATGGCTATTCCTTCCCCCTTGCCAAATATCATGCGCTGACATGGTTAAGGGAAATGACAATCGGCTGCATCTTCGGCGAAGGATAGAATGTGCAGCTTGATTACTGATGGCACCTGAAAGATGCTCACAACGCCTTGAATGCTGTTTCCAAATTATTTACACCCATCCCTCCACCCGGTGGTCGGAGAGTGCTGAGCTCAGTGAAACATACCGTGCAGCAGCACAGCAGAGACAGAATGTCCGGAATTGCAAGGAAAAGAAAGGCGATTGGCCAATACAAGGAACGCTACATTCATTGAGGCATTATCAAATGCAGTACGAGTCTGTCATAGATATTTTAGACGGAATCTTGGAAATAGAAAACCCCTGTGGCAGCGGACAAGAAAAGCGCAGTTGCACCATTCTTGAAGAAATATTTTTTTAGCTGAAGTAGTGCAACCTATATATAAAGTTATTTTCGTCCATGCTTTGAATCACGTTTTTATTGTAACATTGTGTTTTATAGCATTTCATTTGTACACATTTAACAATTATCTCATCACGTAAATAAAAAAATAAATAAACCAAATTATAGATCCGTGAAGCCTATGGCCTTGGAAGAATTTTTGAGAATAGTTAAGGGTAGCGCCTGAAGAGGAATAGTTCATTCCTTTTTTATGGTAGGGTTAAAGTGGCTGTGCCAAGTACAGGTGGGTTTGATTTTCGTTTTTTTTCTTTCCTTTTTTTTGAGATTAAACTTCGTTAGATTAGGGGATAGGTCCACGATTCCAACAAAGAAAGAGTGGTCAAAGTAAATAAGAAAAAATTCTTGGTCCATCACGCATTTTTACTTGTTGCCACTGCTTCCACTTAAGTCCTGATGCAGCTGACACAAACAGATTCTTCTGTTTCCCTTCCTTTCTCCCCCCTCCGCCTTCAATTTATATAATTTTAATCTTCCGTCCGCGTTACTTGGTTCAAAATGGTTCAAATGGCTCTGAGCACTATGCGACTTAACGTCTGAGGTCATCAGTCGCCTAGAACTTAGAACTAATTAAACCTAACTAACCTAAGGACATCACACACATCCATGCCCGAGGCAAGATTCGAACCTGCGGCCGTAGCGGACGGGCAGATTCAGACTGTAGCGCCTAGAACCGCACGGCAACTCCGGCTGCTTACTCATTTGTATGTTAAAGGACTCAATATTCGATAACTATCAGGATAACTCTCTGGGGAATGCTTTTCCATTCACTTGTTTCTTTAGTCAAGAAAAAAAATCGCATAATTTGACATAACCCTTGGCGTTATCTGTCACACTTTACGAAACTTAAGCAGGGTTTACAAACATGATCCTTCGAACACACATAAAACACAGCTAAAGATTCAAAATTTTACTGTAACTTAGAGCATTTTGTATACTCACGAAATGGACGTGCCTGTCTGGTGTAACTCAAATGACCTCACACTTTTTGTAGATAACACAGTTATCTATAACGAAGTACTATCTATAGGGTGGTCCATTGATCGTGGCCGGGCCAAATATCTCACGAAATAAGCATCAAACGAAAAAACTACAAAGAACGAAACTCGTCTGGCTTGAAGGGGGAAGCCAGATGGTGCTATAGTTGGCCCGCTAGATGGTGCTGCCATAGGTCAAACGGATATGAATTGCGTTTCTTTGGATAGGAACCCTCATTTTTTATTACATATTCCTGTATTTCGTAAAGAAATATTAATGTTTTAGTTGGACCACTTTTTTCGCTTTGTGATAGATGGCGCTGTAAAAGTCACAAACGTATAAGTACGTGGTATCACGTAACATTCCGTCTGTGCGAACGGTATTTGCTACGTGATACATTACCGATGTTAAAATGGGCCGTTTACCAATTGCGGAAAAGGTCGATATCATGTTGATGTATGGCTATTGTGATGAAAATGTCCAACGGGCGTGTGCTATGTATGCTGCTCGGTATCCTGGACGACATCATCCAAGCGTCCGGACCGTTCGCCGGATAGTTACGTTATTTAAGGAAACAGGAAGTGGTCAGCCACATGTGAAACGTGAACCACGACCTGCAGCAAATGATGATGCCCAAGTAGGTGTTTTAGCAGCTGTCGCGGCTAATCCGCACATCAGTAGCAGAGAAATTGCGCGAGAATCGGGAATCTCATTAACGTCCTTGTTGAGAATGCTACATCAACATCGATTGCACCCGTACCATATTCCTATGCACCAGGCATTGCATGGCGACGACTTTGAACGTCGTGTACAGTTCTGCCACTGGGCACAAGAGAAATTACGGGACGATGACAGATTTTTTGCACTGGTTCTATTTAGCAACGAAGTGTCACTCACCAACGGTGGTAACGGAAACCGGCAAAATATGCATTACTGGGCAACGGAAAATCCACGATAGCTGCGAAAAGTGGAACATCAGCGACCTTGGCATGTTAATGTATTGTGCGGCATTATGCGAGGAAGGGTAATTGGCCCCCATTCTATCGATGGCAATCTAAATGGTGCAATGTATGCTGATTTCCTACATAATGTTCTACCGATGTTACTACAAGAAGTTTCACTGCATGACAGAATGGCGATGTATTTCCAATATGATGGATGTCCGGCACATAGCTGGTGTGCGGTTGAATCGGTAGTGAATAGCATTTTTCATGACAGGTGGATTGGTCGTCGAAGCACCATACCACGGCCCGCACGTTCACCGGATCTGACGTTCTCGGATTTCTTTCTGTGGGGAAAGTTGAAGGATATTTGCTATCGTGATCCACCGACAACGCCTCACAACATGCGTCAGCGCATTGTCAATTAATGTGCGAACATTACGGAAGGCAAACTACTCGCTATTGAGAGGAATGTCGTTACACGTATTGCCAAATGCTTTGAGGTTGACGGACATCATTTAGAGTATTTATTGCATTAATGTGGTATTTACAGGTAATCACGCTGTAACAGCATGCGTTCTCAGAAATGATAAGTTCACAAAGGTACATGTATCACATTGGAACAACCGAAATAAAATGTTCAAACGTATCTACGTTCTGTATTTTAATTTAAAAAAACCTACATGTTACCAACTGTTCGTCTAAAATTGTGAGCCATGTGTTTGTGACTATTACAGCGCTATCTATCACAAAGCGAAAAAAGTGTTCCATATTTCTTTACGTACTATACGAATATATAATAAAAATGGGGGTTCCTATTTTAAAAAACGCAGTTGATATCCGTTTGACCTATGGCAGCGCCATCTAGCGGACCAACCATAGCGCCATCTGGTTTCCCCCATCAAGGTGGTCAAGTTTCGTTCTTTGTAGTTTTTTCGTTTGATGCTTATTTCGTGAGATATTTGGCCCGGTCATGATCAATGGACCACCCTGTTTACCGAGCAGGAGCCACACTACCTTCCAGACTCGTATCAGTTGATTATTCGCCCTTTCTCAAAGCCGTAGACGTTATCTCTGTAGTAAGCTGTGATTCACCCACCGCATCTGTTGGTCAAGCGATTTTCGTTGTGTTGGCAGCTCGTGAAGGCGTAGCGTTGGATTTTGGTGCGGTCAGGATGCATGTACCGCCGGTTCAGACGTCGGTGGCACCGAACTCGGTTGCGAAAGCGTCCACTACTGGTTTCTGCAGTGGGCTGCTCGCTGTCGTCACGTAATTCTGCGGAGTTCATCTTCTTTTTTTCTTCTCGTTTCGCTCCTCCTGCCATACACTAAAACAGACAGCCCTGATTGTTCACTGTACGTGACTTATCTCGAAAGCTCAAGTCGATTCGTCCTAAGTTGGTGCTTGCTAGTTCTCCAAGAGTAAGTCATACCTCTCAATCTCTAAAACATCTTACGTTTCAGTAAAGGTATTCAGTCAGGTATCGAAGCCTGGACCCCACACACGGCACAAGTTAGTATGTCGTAACCCTACGTGGGTCGCAACATACTTAGAAGCCCACGCTCGAACTAGAAGTGATACACGATTTAAGGTCATCCCTCTCTTGATACACTGAAAGTTTTACTATCAAAAACTGAAATTGTTAATAGCCTGATGAAAGATGTACGGATATTTGTATAGCTCTCCCTCTGATAACATTATCGTTACCTATACGTTTCCTCTAAAAATTGCAAGACAATGTAGTGAAACTTTATTACCGTTATCATAAACTCTGATATGTAGCCGAAACATTTTCTGGAGCCTCCTGCTATCGGACATGTCAATATTCTGATAGAGAACAGAAACAGAAATTAACTACTCTTCCTATAAATCATAATCATGAAGAATCAACTCTCTGGTATCTGACGGCGATTTTAAAAATGTCGTCTAAAGTCTCCTGACAACTATACTGCAATGCTCCTGCACGCAACATACAACTTCTCTCGTCTTGCTGCAGCAACTGCATAAATATATTATATCCAGCAACGTTCTAAAATAATCCAAAAGAAGTACTATGATCCATGCAGAGTGTAACGCATTGTCGCAATTTTTCATTCTGGTGAAAAATATGTTCTAATTAGCATATATTTATATGACGTAGGTATTTGAACTGAACGGAAAAAACCTAAAAAATTAATGACCGAAACTAGATTCGAACTAGCAATCCAGCAGTTACCAGCCTCGACCGCTTTTTTCAGTCTTTACGTATTTCACGTTTCACGAAATGCTTGTAGAGCATGCGACTATGTTTAAAAATATACATAAATGATTCACTTATTTTTTAAAAGGTAGCTGACCTATTACTCGGACCTTGGCCCTCCACATGGAACGCTACCTTCGTACCACAAAGCTACACTGCTTGTCGAGTCATCGGTGTTTCATTTAAGTGTTATACGCACTTGGGAAACTTGAGAGTCTGTTCGCTAGAGAATTTTTCAGAGTAGTGTTCAACTGCTTTAGGAAATTGATATTTTAATTCTCAACGTCATGTCTCATAAATATAAAAAAATACATATGCTTTTTTTCACTTAACCTAGCACTCTTACCTTAAACTTTCGACCCACTTTTCGACTTCTTTTGTTATGATTCTACATTTCACGTCGATAACATTATCAGTTGCTGTAAATAAGAGAGAAAGACAGTGGATGAAGTTGCACTAGGAGGGTTACTTTCCTGCCTTTGTAATGTGGAATCCTTAAATGTCATCAATAAAAACACATTACTACCATTAAGTATGTATTTATTTTCTACTACTAAAATTAGAAGAAGGTACTGGGGCAGAAACCATTGTCAATGTCGATCGGTCCACCTACTCTCCATAACTGAATACATAAAATAAATTCAAGTCCACTAAAATTAAAGACAAGCATCACAGATTAATTGTAAAAAGGCAGAAGCTGGTTTTACTTACCTGAAGTAATAATAGGTCTATCGCGACTGAATGTGCACCACGTATACGCGTGAATGGCCGTAACTTTACGGCCAATAGTGATGCGAGTTTGCAGTAAAATTAAATATGGAATGTGTTGGCTATGCCTGGCACTCGTCTCACTCGCGCAGAGCAACAAACGTATCCGCCCAGTCCATACTATTGTCCATTTTTGGTTGAACACCGCCAAAGCGAACTATATTTTCTTCAAGATGGCACACGGACTTTCCAAAGCGTATCTAACATAGTGATTTTTTTCAAACAGGAATATAGACGAAAATCTGACGATAGCTGAATCAATTGACCACCCCTGCTCAAGTTGTCGTTTGTTTGTAGGTACAGGCATTTCTTCAATTGCTTTCAGCTTTTCTGGATGGGGTAAGATACCTTTCGTATAGACAATGTGGGCAAGAAATTTAATTTGCGTTTTACCAAATTCTGATTTTTCTAAATTGTCCGTAATGCCATGCTCAATGAATGTCTGTAATAGTTCGCTCAGTACTTGGTTGTGTTTTGTCCACGAATTTTCAGCGATGAAAATGTTGTCAACATAAGTGATCCTGTCTTTCAAATGCTTCAATAAGATAAGTGTTTGTTGTCGATCTGTTTCTGGTTGTATTATAATGTTGATCTGTCTGGAGTCGAGAAGAAGTCTAATAGAATCATCCTTCTTTTTAACAACTGTTGTATGAACTCACAGCGTGCTTGATTATTCCCTGATGTAGCATCGCTTGTATTTCCTGTTTGACCTTTTCTCTGTATGCCAGCGGAATATCATAAGGTGGTACAAAAGATTTATTGTGATTCTTCAACTTCTCCCGGTCGGTGTACTTTATGACCAAAGAGTTCACGGGTGAACAACCGGGGGTTAGTATCCAACGGGCACAACATTTCGGCAAGCGACCACGTTGCCATAATGAGGTGCGCTGGCGAACTGACTGCCGAAGCGTCGGCCCGGGCTTTTGTCTCCACCCCCCCCCCCCCCCCCTCCAGGTGTTAAGAACGCGGTTCGCGCCCAGGTGCGGAGCTTCCAGCATGCGTCCCCTTCGCGGTCCTTGCCCAGGGGCTCGTGCTGGCGGAGTCTTCTTAGTATTTCTGCCTGTTCTCGAAGACAGTTCGTGGTGGAATGTCTTCTTTCTACTTTTAATCAGATTCAAAGAGGGGTCCCATGCCTTAGGCCAGTATTACACTATCAAATTTCTTTGTCCAATATCTTTGTCAAAAATCTTTGTCAAATATCATTGTCAAAGAAATGTGATGGTGTAATAGGGAACTTTGTCAAATGTCGTCAAATATTTGATCAAATCTAGGGCCTCGCTGTAGATTTGATCAAAGAAGTCGCTTGTCTTCTGCTCACTGCAATGTGACATTTTACCACGTGAAGCGCTAGCATCGCCGCAGCTTCCTGTCATCGGTAGTGTTTTTATAAACATTGCCGGTAAATACAATTTGTGTGTATTGACAACTATAAAATTAATACAGATGTATAAAGCTGAAGAGGCGCTTTACAACGTGAGGCACGCTGAATACAAAGATAGATTAAGAAGATTGGAGACCTAACACAACCTAACTCTCTCCTATAGCAAGGAATCGGAGTGTTACAGTGAGCCTTTCTTCTGCACATGTAGCAGATCTTAAGTGAATATTGTGCTTTGTGATATGAGGATACACTTCACTGAGCACCTACAGAAGTGTATGCTCATCCATTCTTAAGTAATTGATGTACGACTCCGAAGCCGTGCGACTGCTACGGTCGCAGGTTCGAATCCTGCCTCGGGCATGGATGTGTGTGATGTCCTTAGGTTAGTTAGGTTTAAGTAGTTCTAAGTTCTAGGGGACTGATGACCACAGCAGTTGATTCCCATAGTGCTCAGAGCCATTTGAACCATTTTTTGATGTACGACTTGACGTCCTCCACTATAAGCTCACGTAACAAGTTTTATTGAATGCTTTTATCGTGTCGTCGTAAAACCCACGACTTCACCCAGGTACGTTTCCTTTCTTTCCCCCTCTTCTCTCCCGCATGTGCACACAGTGCAATTGTGGTACATGCAAATGCTGTGATGAATAACAAAATGGTTCAAATGGCTCTGAGCACTATGCGACTTAACTTCTGAGGTCATCTGTCGCCTAGAACTTAGAACTAATTAAACGTAACTAACCTAAGGACATCACACACATCCATGTCCGATGCAGGATTCGAACCTGTGACCGTAGCGGTCGCTCGGCTCCAGACAGTAGCGTCTAGAACCGCACGGCCACTCCGACCGGCCGGTGAATAACAAGTTGTTGTTGTCAGCCATCTTGAACTTTGACGAAAAATATGATGACAATGTAAAACCCCTTCTAGCGCTACGTCAAAGATCTTTGTCAAATATATTTGACGGAATGTTTGATCACATCTTTAATCAAATCTTTGACAAAGAAATTTTATAGTGTAATACCAGCCTTACTAAGGATATAACCGCTATCTCGATTGATCAGCGGTTCCCGTACTCGAATCTCGATAGGTTCTTTAATGACATAGTCCCAGTATTTGGACGTCTGTGTCAGAACCTTGATCTGGTCGTAATTCATTCTGTGCAGTTCCGGGAGGCAATGTTGAGCAACTTGTTAGCTGCTGCAGCCTGGTGTGCGCTTGATGTTACTGGCAACAATCTTCGATAGTACGCACCGGTTGACCTATGTAAGTCATGTCACATTCGCAGGGGATCTGGTAGACTCCGGATATTCGTAGTCCTAGATCGTCCTTGATACTACCAAGCAGAGCCTATGTCTTAGTTGGTGGGGGCAACACAGTCTTCACTTGCAATTTTTGAAGAATACGACCGATCTTTCCCGATAAAGCGCCACAGAACGGAATAAATGCTATTCCCCCATCCTGCTGAGATTCCTCTTCTGTTTCCTCAGGTTGTACAGTCGATGTGGGACGTAGAGCTCTCCGAATTTGCTTCTCTGTGTAGCTGGCCGATGTGGCCGAGCGGTTCTAAGCGCTACAGTCTGGAACCGCGCAACCGCTACGGTCGCAGGTTCGAATCCTGTCTCGGGCATGGATGTGTGTGATGGCCTTAGGTTACTTAGGTTTAAGTAGTTCTACGTTCTAGGGGACTGATGACCTCAGATGTATGTTGAGTCCCATAGTGCTCAGAGCCATTTGACCTTTTCTGTGTAGCCTGGCGCGGCAGATAGGCAACCAGCTACAACACTTTCGAGACGAGATTTTCGCCCATATGAACAATTATTAATGAGCATTTAGCATCACAGGGTGCCCCAGAGAGCATCCCAGGGTACCCTAGAGAGCTACAACACCAAGAAGAATCGCTTCTCGGCTTTTGGTAAGGTCAATGTGTAGTTTTTTTTAATGGATAAGGATTAAGGATAAGGAAGGGAACTTTATTTAATTTCTATAATAATGAGTCAGATCACCAACGAGTGCAATCTTTTTACAGTTGTCAACACCTTTCACCCACACTGAGACAGATTCCGATTCATTTATTTTACGACGACTCCTGGTCCTGAGAACCAAAGGTATAGTCGTGTGTAATGCGATGAACCCTTATCTCTGCTGTAAACTTCACAAATCTGAAATGTCCGACAAGCGATGACATCACGTGAATTGAAATTATCTAGCCCTTTTGCTTTATCGACTTTTGGTCCACGTACAAGAGCAACGATGACGCAGCCGTTACCGTGTTCATTCGTATCCTTGTTAGCGAGAGTGAAGTTCAAAACTTCACCGCAAAACACCGATGGACCATGCATGATGACTTTTGGCGCCTACGAAATCCTTGGTAGTAATAGAAATGTTGTCTATTGTTTTAAAAACTGTAAGACACGAACGCCTACTCCTCCTAAAATAACGTGGGATGACATTTATTGGTTAAGGCTCTCATTGTCAGACAGGGTACGGGCCCTGTGAGCCAATGCTCTGAGGACGCCGTTCCTTTGCGCTGGATGGTGGCAGATGTTTGCATGTAAGTAAAGATCGGTGTGCGTCTTCTTACGGAACACGCTGTCGCCCAGTGTGCCGTCTACTCTTCTTTTAACCAGGACATCCAGAAAGGGAGCACTCCATCCACTTCTACCTCCGTGGTAAACTTGATGTTCTGGTGTATGAAGAAGCCATTCAGCTTGTTTCTACCATGTGGCCACATGACAAAGGTGTCATCAACATAGCGGAAGAAACAGGTAGGTTTCCACTGCTCTGAATCCAGGGCTCCATCCTAGAAATGTTCGATGAACAAGTTGGCGACTACTGGTGAATATGGGCTCCCCATGGCTACCCCTTCCGTCTGCTAGTAGTTTCTACAGTCGAAGAGAAAGTATGTCGACGCCAGGACGTGCCTAAAAAGGGTTGGTCGTCTCTGTGTCACATTTCTTACTAATAAGTTCTAGGGATTCCTGGAAAGGCACCCTTGTGAAGAGAGAGGCAACATCGAAACTCACAAGGATATGCGAATCACGAAGTCTGAAGCTGTTAAGTCGCCAAACAATTCTTTCGTCAAAAAATTTACTGTTTTACTTAACTCTGAATTCATACAAAAAATTTCGCATAGTTCCTGTCTTATGGGGGAAAAAAATCAGAATGTGATTTAAAATCCTGGGATAACCCTTAAACATTTACATGCCAAATCCAATTACGGATTTCTGACACTGCGGGACAAGGCTGAAGTGATAGATGGAATAATGTTAAATTCCACGCGATCTTGAGTTGTTTTAGACCAATAAGCGGACAAGAATGCATGGTGAAGATCACCGTACGTGTGACATTCACGTGCTATCGATCTCACTCTTGTCATAGGTTCCTCTTCGAAATAACTTCAAATGAATTCAAGTTTGTGGCCAACTGACCATGTTAGTGACAAAGAATAGTCAAATTGTTGTAACCACTCCCTTGGGTGAATTTCATTGCTGGCAGTGCGAGAAATTTTAAATTTCTTAACTGTGAGAGAATGTCTGTAATCGAAACCATCGTTCTTCTGAACGGATGAGTTTTCTCTCATACTGTAACTCGCATTGTAGTCAGTTTGTCCTCCAACCATATCACGTACCCGAGGTAAGTGATCAGCATTTTCAAAATTAGTACATTCATTGTGATTTCCTGTATGATAATTATTGAACCTGCTGGTATCGTTATAGCCACGTTTATTTTGTTGATTAATCATCATATGCCCTTCTTTAAAACGTTGCAGTGACTGAAATTCTTCGGCACCAGCGAACGGAAACGACTGAGTGTCGTCTGACCTTTTATCTGAATCATTGTCCGTTTGCGTCACTCTATCGGATAATTCTTCGCCTCGTTTTGCAACTATCATCAAATAATTTTACGTCTTTGAAACTTCAGTGTTAGTCTATCACTGTAATGACTCGAACTTTTGAGCTAATTCAGCTATTTGCATTTCTTGTTGTGACATTTGTTGTCTCACCTCAACAATGTCAGCAGGCTGCACATGGTCAAATCTTGATTAAAGATTATTAATATCAGACTTGAGTTTCTCGCGTAACAGAGTTTTCAACCGTTCTGACATTTCCTGGAATTTACGATTTAAATTGTCATTAATCTCAGCCTTAGATTCTTTGATCTCTACATGAAGTTCGTCACTGTAGTTTTTAATCTCAGCAAGTTGAGCTACTATTAATTGTGTAACATTACACTAAATGAGAGGAAAACAAATTATATATATATATATATATATATATATATATATATATATATATATATATATATATATATATAATTAACAGAGGTTTAGCGTAATTAGTAAGCTCCGTAAATTTTATGTAGTTGAAAAAATAAGGAAGTCAATAAGCATTTATAAAAAATGAATAAATTTCTTCAAAAAGCTTGTGTGAATCTTTAATGACCAACAAATTTGAATAATGGTTTACTGTTCGAAACGGATAACTTTTGTCAAATAAAAATCACTCTTTTTGCTCTATTGAATATCAGCATATGCAAAATATCGATATATTACGTCAAGTTATCGCCATTGTCGGTAGTACGTATGTGACCGAAAAGTCGATGTATCGATACTTAAAGTTAGCTCGACCTCACTAGTTGTGCTTTCAGTTTATCGTTGAAACTGTTCTTATTTACTTTCATAGGAAGCTTAATGGCTGACACCAGTTTTACTCGTAAAAGGAAGCCGCCATGTGACAGTATTCTTTGTGTATTGTTTCTTTTTTGTGGTGTCGTCCAAAGATTGAGATGGCAGGTCGCAGTTGGTACCTCACGACGGTACAACGAGATAATGACAGTCGCTGCCAGACGCAGCCACGAAAGAGAGATGTCAGCGAAGACATGCCCCCAAGTGGTTCCATACGCCGCCGCTGCTGGAAGACTGCAGCGCCACTCGTCCAACTCTGTCATCGATGACAAAGAGGCCAACAGTTCAGATCTGGCAGCGCTATTATCGTTAGCGAGAAATGTGCACCAAAGTTTAAACATAAATCGATATGTAACTGTTCTTCGGTGCTAGTCCAGTATAAATCGTTTATTCTGCTCTGTGACAGTAACAAATATATACAGTCATTCAAATGGACGTGGAAAGCATCTGAGTCAAGTATTCTACGTTAAAGTGTTACTTTAAAATGAACGAATATTTTATATGTGTTGTAGTAACTGCTCGACTTTCTCTTTAAGTAAATCTAGGCTTGCTACGATACAAAGAAATTTTATCTTCATTCCCTAGACAAGAGAGCAAAGTGGGCTGTTGGAGAACTTTGGTCTTTTCAAGCAAGTTTCAGCAAGTCAGGTTACGGGTTCCCAATCGCAAATATCTGTGGAGGGGCGGATCTCCAATTCCGGCTAGAGCATGATAACCAAGGATCCGGAAATCGTTGGTGGGAAGCAGGCGATTTTTTTTTAGATAGTGGTCCATTGTTCTCTGAGACACGTTACGTGTGTGTGGTCGCTTGATCGGTAGTGGCCTGACACATTAGAGCGGTTTATACGCCGGATCGTTTGTTACGTCACAAATGGTAGATTTGCTAGTTGTTCTAATATTCTTCTTTTCGTTTCTTTCAGGTAAGTGAGGCTGCAAGCTAGTGACAGATGCATTTATCTGTTCGTTTCCTGGCGTTGGGCGTAACGGTATGTATCAAGAACACATGTTTATAGTTTTCTTCTGCCAGACGTTTTCATTAACTGGAAACAACGTCAACATCTGTAGCGGAAGAGCTTACAGGTTATTGTGAATGTGTCAGTGCGTATGAACTGGTCACTTGTGTAGTGTATGTTTTGACCTGGAACTGCATATTTGTGTATTCCTTTAACAACAGGAAATTGCTATGACAGGCCAGGTGTGTAATAGAGGCTAAAGCAAACCTACAGTCTCAGTGTGACCAGCACGACTCTAAGGAGTATCAATGCGGGAAGTAGTTCGCATCACAGTTACGTCATTCAAACCAGGCACGGATGTAGAACTGAGTTCTGGGGAGGGTTAGAGTTTCTTACTTTCTCCTCGAGCATCCTCAAATGTAGTTTGCTGTCACTCCCATTTTTAGCGTACAGCTGTTGCGTACGATTTAATAATAATAACAGAGAAGTAATAACAGCATATACACTACTGACCATTAAAATTGCTACGCTACGAAGATGACATGCTACAAACGAGAAAGTTAACCGACAGGAAAAAGATACTGTCATATTCAAATGATTAGCTGTTCAGAGCATTCACACAAGGTTGGCGCCGGTGGCGACACCTACAACGCGCTGACACGAGGAAAGTTTCGAACCGATTTCTCATACACAAACAGCAGTTGACCGGCGTTGCCTAGTGAAACGTTGTGATGCCTCGTGTAAGGAGAAGAAATGCGTACCATCACGTTTCCGACTTTGATAAAGGTCGGATTGTAGCCTATCGCGATTGCGGTTTATCGTATCGCGACATTGCTGCTCGCGTTGGTCGAAATCCAATGACTGTTTGCAGAATATGGAATCGGTAGGTTCAGGAGGGTAATACGGAACGCCGTGCTGGATCCCTACGGCATCGTATCAATAGCAGTCAAGATGACAGGCATCTTATCCGCATGGCTGTAACGGATCGTGCAGCCACGTCTCGATCCCTGAGTCAACATATGTGGACGTTTGCAAGACAACAACCACCTGCACGAACAGTTCGACGACGTTTGCAGCAGCATGGACTATCAGCTCGGAGACCATGGCTGCGGTTACTCTTGACGCTGCATCACAGGCAGGAGCGCCTGTGATGGTGTACTCAACGACGAACCTGGATGCACGAATGGCAAAACGTCATTTTTTAGGATGAGTCCAGGTTCTGTTTACAGCATCATGATGGCCGCATCCGTGTTGGCGACATCGCGATGAACACACAATGGAAGCGTGTATTCGTCGTCGCCATACTGGCGTGTCACCCGGCGTGATGGTATGGGGTGCCATTGGTTACACGTCTCGGTCACCTCTTGTTCGCATTGACGGCGCTTTGAACAGCGAACGTTACGTTTCAGATGTATTACCGCAGCTCTACCCTTCATTCGATGCCTGCGAAACCCTACATTTCAGCACTACGATTCACTACCGCATGTTGCAGGTCCTGTACGGGCCTTTCTGGATACAGAAAATGTTCAACTGCTGCCCTGGCCAGCACATTCTCCAGATCTCTCACGAATTGGAAACGTCTGGTCAATGGTGGCAGAGCAACTGGCTCGTCACAATACGCCAGTCACAACTCTTGATGAACTGTGGTATCGTGTTGAAGCTGTACACGCCATCCAAGCTCTGTTTGACTCAATGCCCAGGCGTATCAAGGCCGTTATTACGGCCGTAGGTGGTTGTTCTGGGTACCTATTTCTCAGGATCAATGCACCCAAATTGCGTGAAAATGTAATCACATGTCAGCTCTAGTGTAATATATTTGTCCAATGAATACCCGTTTATTATCTGCATTTCTTCTTGGTGTAGCAATTTTAATGGCCAGTAATGTATAACACGTTTTAATATTCGAATAAAAACGTGCATACATTAATACTTAGTCCATTCCCAGGCGTATCAAGGCCGTTATTACGGCCGTAGGTGGTTGTTCTGGGTACTTATTTCTCAGGATCAATGCACCCAAATTGCGTGCAAAATGTAATCACATGTCAGTTCTAGTGTAATATATCTGTCCAATGAATACCCGTTTATTATCTGCATTTCTTCTTGGTGTAGCACTTTTAATGGCCAGTAATGTGTAACACGTTTTAATATTCGAATAAAAACGTGCATACATTAATACTTAGACCATCACTTTTGCATGATTTACAAGAATAACAAACTGCACGCTACAAAAGCAAAGTATGCACGTACAGTAATCCACATTTGACTGAGTATTATGATTATGAAGATAGGTGTGCAGACTATGAGTTTGCGGACGTGCAAATCAGAGGAGTTCTTTCAGTCACCTGAGGAAAGTGAGTGTCAGTCTTACTTTTTCCCTTTCTGTCTTTGAGTGGTTTGCTGGTACTACTTGCGCCCACTTGAGGACAGTGTCTGTCTGTGAATGGCCGCGTGTACCTGGCTGGAATGTTCTCTGCAGGTGTTCAGGCCGCAAGCCCATCCAGCTGAAAATTGTACTGTGTTAAACAAAGCTCGATGTTTTCTAGAATTCCTTGCCCATTTAGACTCTGCGATAAGTAGTGCTACTTCATTCCCAGAAAGCTAACCTAGAAATTGTGAAATTTTACAGAAATATTATTTAAAGGACGGGCGGCATAAAGTTCCCATGCCCCTTTCCCCTCGGTTCCGCACCTGACTCGAGCACTGAGCTCTGAGCTGCTTCTGTGAGAAACAAAATAATGAAGACATGCTTCGTCATGGTCGCTCGCAATCAACACCGTCTATAGCCGTCACCTACAAATTATGGCTCGTAGGAACCCAGAGGAAAATGCAGCACAATTGTGTACCGCTGTTTTGGAGGCAACTGGAAGGGCATTGTTGGGTCGACGCAGACTGTGTAGAACAGTGACCACAAGATCAAATCTACCTGTAGGAGTCCATTACGAATTTCGGATGCCTTCATACCTGCCAGGAGTAATTTGAGGTTTGTGTTGTTTCCCAGCCCTACAGTCAACATTTCAGTGATAGATTCGTCGTCCGAGAGATAAAGTACGGGCGTTCAGAGCCCATCATCTAGAGGGAGAGATTATCCGAATAAAATTTCGCGCTGTGTCGTTACCTCATTTATGTGTAAATCATACTAATTCATAGCACGGTATATTAAACATTCTGTGTAGGGCTCTTGTAAAGAAGTAGATGTACACTGAAAATACTCCAACGAGCAGAAATGAATTTAGGCTGAAGTTCCAAAACGAAACTGTGAAAGGCTCCTGCTAGCATCCTCGTGGGCTTTTGATGCACAGGGTGTCAAAAATATAACTTCCCCGAAAGATGTCTTCGTCATTCCATAACAAGGTAATGTGAACAGCCGGGATGTCACTAGAAAAGTCCCGGCGGAGGTTCGAGTCCTCCCTCGGCCATGTGTGTGTGTGTTTGTCCTTAGGATAATTTAGGTTAACTAGTGTGTTAGCTTAGGGACTGATGACCTTAGCAGTTAAGTCCCAAAAGATTTCACACACATCTGAACATTTTTTTAACTAGAAAACTATCCTAAATAGTTCTGAACAACTCAAAATATTACTCAGCTATAGGTAGAATGCACTAAAATCGGATCACAACGAAAGTTCGTTGTGTCACATAATTATCAAAAGGGGCCTTTCTGTTTATGATAACACATTTTCTCTAAAGCAAGATTCAAATTTCCCAGATTAACATTCGTAAGGTCAGTTCTGATGGTGGCTTCTGAATTGAATGAAATCTCGGCATTTTAATGATTGGTTTTCATTTTTCCCACATGGAACCTGGTTCAACATATCCTGGTATGTGACGGAAACAAAACGTATCCTTTTGTATCAGCGAACCTTCGTCGGTACATTGAAAATCAGCTGCATACTGTTAAAATGGTGTTTTGTGCGAAGTTAATGAGCTTATATTATTTTGCCCACCCTATACGACACTACATAATCACGCCACCACAACTGAATGAAACGTTTTATTGCCAGCACACGACCAATCTCTTATAGTGTTGTAGTATTGTTTATATAAGGATCAGGATGACTGCATAAGTCTCCGTTACAGAATCATTAGAATTATTATTTTCTTAACATACGAGGGCTATTCGGAAAGTAAGGAACGAAAAGTAGCGAAATGGCAACCACAGTGAAGCTACTACAAACAGCATAGTGAACGCAATATTGTGGCCACGACAGACACGACCCCACGCCTACTACAGTAGTACAAGTTTATATGACAACCAGCTCTGCAGATGATGAAGAAGTTGATGAAATGTATGATGAGATAAAATAAATTATTCAGGTAGTGAAGGGAGACGAAAATGTAATAGTCATGGGTGACTGGAATTCGAGTGTAGGAAAAGGGAGAGAAGGAAACATAGTAGGTGAATATGGATTGGGGCTAAGAAACGAAAGAGGAAGCCGTCTTGCACAGAGCATAACTTAATCATAGTTAGAATCATAGTTCGTTCAAGAATCATAAAAGAAGGTTTTATACATGGAAGAATCCCGGAAATACTAAAAGGTATCAGATAGATTATATAATGGTAAGACAGAGATTTAGGAACCAGGTTTTAAATTGTAAGACATTTCCAGGGGCAGATGTGGACTCTGACCACAATCTATTGGTTATGAACTGCAAATTAAAATTGAAGAAACTGCAAAAATGTGGGAATTTAAGGAGATGGGACCTGGATAAACTGAAAGAACCAGAGGTAGTTCAGAGTTTCAGGGAGAGCTTAAGGGAACAATTGACAGGAATGGGGGAAAGAAATACAGTAGAAGAAGAATGGGTAGCTTTGAGGAATGAAATAGTGAAGGCATCAGAGGATCAAGTAGGTAAAAAGACGAGGGCTAGTAGAAATCCTTGGGTAACAGAAGAAATATTGAATTTAATTGATGAAAGGAGAAAATATAAAAATGCAGTAAATGAAGCAGGCAAAAAGGAATACAAACGTCTCAAAAATGAGATTGACAGGAAGTGCAAAATAGCTAAGCAGGGATGGCTAGAGGACAAATGTAAAGATGTAGAGGCTTATCTCACTAGGGGTAAGATAGATATTGCCTACAGGAAAATTAAAGAGACCTTTGGAGAAAAGAGAACCACTTGTATTAATATCAAGAGCTCAGATGGAAACCCAGTTCTAACCAAAGAAGGGAAAGCAGGAAGATGGAAGGAGTATATAGAGGGTCCATACATGGGCGATGTACTTGAGGACAATATTATGGAATTGGAAGAAGATGTAGATGAAGATGAAATGGGAGATACGATACTGCGTGATATATTTTCACAATATATATAAATGACCTAGTAGATAGTGTCGGAAGTTCCATGCGGCTTTTCGCGGATGATGCTGTAGTATACAGAGAAGTTGCAGCATTAGAAAATTGTAGCGAAATGCAGGAAGATCTGCAGCGGATAGGATCTTGGTGCAGGGATTAGAAACTGACCCTTAACATAGAGAAATGTAATGTATTGCGAATACATAGAAAGAAGGATCCTTTATTGTATGATTATATGATAGCGGAACAAACACTGCTAGCAATTACTTCTGTAAAATATCTGGGAGTATGCGTGCCGAACGATTTGAAGTGGAATGATCATATAAAATTAATTGTTGGTAAGGCGGGTACCAGGTTGAGATTCATTGGGAGAGTCCTTAGAAAATGTAGTCCATCAACAAAGGAGGTGGCTTACAAAACACTCGTTCGACCTATACTTGAGTATTGCTCATCAGTGTGGGATCCGTACCAGATCGGGTTGACGGAGGAGATAGAGAAGATCCAAAGAAGAGCGGCGCGTTTCTTCACAGGGTTATTTGGTAACCGTGATAGCGTTACGGAGATGTTTAACAAACTCAAGTGGCAAACTCTGCAAGAGAGGCGCTCTGCATCGCGGTGTAGCTTGCTCGCCAGGTTTCGAGAGGGTGCGTTTCTGGATGAGGTATCGAATATATTGCTTCCCCCTACTTATACCTCCCGAGGAGATCAGGAATGTAAAATTAGAGAGATTAGAGCGGGCACGGAGGCTTTCAGACAGTCTTTCTTCCCGCGAACCATACGAGACTGGAACAGGGAAGAGAGGCAATGACAGTGACACGTAAAGTGACCTCCGCCACACACCGTTGGGTGGCTTGCGGAGTATAAATGTAGATGTAGAGCTTGACACAGCACTGAAAGACCTGAGCCGAAACAAGGCCCCGGGAGTAGATAACATTCCATTGGAACTACTGATGGCCTTGGGAGAGCCAGTGCTGACAAAACTCTACCATCTGGTGAAAAGATGCATGAGACAGGTGAAGTACCCTCAGACTTCAAGAAGAATATAATAATTCCAAACCCAAAGAAAGCAGGTGTTGACAGATGTGAAAATTACCGAACTATGAGTTTAATAAGTCACAGCTGCAAAATACTTTACAGACGAATGGAAAAACTGGTAGAAGCCGACCTCGGGGAAGATCAGTAGAAATATTGGAACACGTGAGGCAATACTGACCTTACGACTTATCTTAGAAGAAAGATTAAGGAAAAACAAACCTACGTTTCTAGCATTTGACAATGTTGACTGGAATACTCTCTTCCAAATTCTGAAGGTGGCAGGGTGAAATACAGGGAGCGATAGGCTATTTACAATTTGTACAGAAACCAGATGGCAGTTATAAGAGTCGAGGGGCATGAAAGGGAACCGGTGGTTGGGAAGGGAGTAAGACAGGGTTGTATCCTATCCCCAATGTTATTCAATCTGTGTATTGAGCAAGCAGTAAAGGAAACAAAAGAAAAATTTGGAGTAGGTATTAAAATTCATGGAGAAGAAATAAAAACTTTGAGGTTCGCCGATGACATTGTAATTCTGTCAGAGACAGCAAAGGATTTGGAAGAGCAGTTGAAAGGAATGGACAGTGTCTTGAAAGGAGGATATAAGATGAGCACCAACATAAGCAAAACGAGGATAGTGGAATGTAGTCGAATTAAGTCGGGTGATGCTGAGGGAATTAGATTAGGAAATGAGACACTTAAAGTAGTAAAGGATTTTTGAAATTTGGGGAGCAAAATAACTGATGATGGTCGAAGTAGAGAGGATATAAAATGTAGACTGGCAATGGCAAGGAAAGAATTTCTGAAGAACAGAAATTTGTTAACATCGAGTATAGATTTAAGTGTCAGGAAGTCGTTTCTGAAAGTATTTGTATGGAGTGTAGCCATGTATGGAAGTGAAACATGGACGATAAATAGTTCGGACAGGAGGAGAATAGAAGCTTTCGAAATGTGATGCTACAGAAGAATGCTGAAGATTAGATGGGTAGATCACATAACTAATGAGGAGGTATTGAACAGAATTGGGGAGAAGAGGAGTTTGTGGCACAACTTGACGAGAAGAAGGGATTGGTTGGTAGGACATGTTCTGAGGCATCAAGGGATCACAAATTTAGCATTGGAGGGCAGCGTGGAGGGTAAAAATCGTAGAGGGAGACCAAGAGATGAATACACTAAGCAGATTCAGAAGGATGTAGGTTGCAGTAGGTACTGGGAGATGAAGAAACTTGCACAGCATAGGGTAGCATGGAGAGCTGCACCAAACCAGTCTCAGGACTGAAGACCACAACAACAACAACGTGAAAATCAAAACTGTTTTATTTATAACTTCCAGCTACTTATCTCCATAGTCGTCGATCCATCTTAGACATTTGTCGTAGCGTTGTACCAACTTTCCAATACACTCGTTACAGAAGGCAGCCGACAGCGCTTTTCGCCAAATCTCTACGCTGGCCTACAGCTTGTTGTCTGTGCTAAAATGTTGTTATCATAGCGAGCGGTTCGTGTGAGCAGAGACGCAACTCAGAGGGAGACCATTACGGGCTGTACTGTGGGTAATCAAACATTTCAAATTGAAAACGATGCAGGAGCACCTTCATTGTCTCTGCAGAATGCTGCTGATAATTTTTTTGAAGAAAAAAACGCACGATGGTTATGTAATGTTGGCTGCATAGCTTCAGCCAAAATTTCTCACCAGGCCCTCATACTTGGCAGGAGACACTACTGTTCTAGGTATCTTTATGTGCTCCCTGTGTGCTCAGAACTAAAAAAAAGTGACGTAACGCGATCGACGGGCATACTAGAGATACTGCTCAACATAACTGTGCAAAACTTCATCGGATTCTCACAGTGGTTTCCATTTCGCGACCGATCGTTCTTTACTTCCGAATAACCCTCGTAGATACTATCAACTACACGTCACATTTACCTAAGCTCATGAATTCTCAGAAAAATGTTTTACTGTATGTTGTTTCACAATGAAATCACGAGAAAACCAGACATTGTTTACTTTATGTGCTACCATACTTTTCGAAGTTTTTGTTTTACTCTTGAAGAGTCCCACAGCCGTTAGCTGTGGAACTTGTGACTTGTGGGATGAAACGACTGATGTGTATTGCTTGACTAACTTGTAATGGCCAACACGTTACTGCCTCCACAAGGCATACAACTAACAGTTTCTTCAGAGTTATTCTATCTTGCGCATTAATTTCACTACAACTTATGCTGGCATGATTTACAGCACACATGAAGAAAATGCAACATTTATGCGATGACACCATTTCTCTTCCATTGTCACTGACAGGTTTTCAACTTGCTGATTCAACCAGACGCTGATATACAGTCTGCCAGAAAAATGTATACACTCTTTTCAGGCTCTATCGAGATATTTATATTGTCGTTCGATTTGTGTTACGCGTGTGTTGTAGTATGGTCGTTGACTCAACAGATGTTATTATTTTCATCTCGGTACTGAGAAAACAAGATAGCTGGAACACGTCTGACATTCGAGCAACGAAAATGTATTGGGTCGTGATTTTTTAAGTTTCATAATGCCGTTGAAGTGAAACATCAGTGCAGGCGGGAGACTCAAACAGAACCACCAACCCTCTTAACAATTAAACGCATCATTCGCAAGTTTGAATTGTATGGAACGACTTGTGATATTCATAAAGGAAGATCAGGAAGACAGCGTACAGCAACAAGTCCTGCTTCGTCGCCTCTCGTGTTGGAAACGTTTGTTAATCCCCCACAGAAATCTGCTACGCAATTTGCACATTAAGTAGAGGTTAGCAGTACAAGTGTATGAAAAATTATGAAAGCTGCATTGTGAAAAGTTTACATTCCACGATTACTGTACGCGGTTAGTTATGACGGTCCTGATCGCCTAATGTAATTTTGCGAATAGTATCAGTAAACGGTAACTCATGAACAATTTGTGACGAAGGTTGTGTAGAGTGATGAGCTACAATTTTAACTTAATGGAACCTTGAATCGGCATAGCAGTGTATACTGGGCACCGGAATATCCACATGTTTATGTGGATAAAGCAGTCAATCCACCGGGGGTTCATGTGTAATATGGGCTATCATCTAGGGGCTTAGTAAGACACTTTTTCTTTGATTCTACTGTCACTGGAGTAGTGTACCTGGAAATGTTACGCACATCAATTTTGCCAGTTATGAGTGTGCTTTATGGAGCTGATGAAGAGGTCTTCTACCAAAAGGATGGGGCGCCACCACACTACTACCTAGCTGTAAGAGCTTTCCTGGATGACAATTTTCCGAGGCATTGGATTGGACAAAGAGAGCCCATTGAGTTCCCTCCACGGTCGCCAGATCTAACACCTATGGACTTTAACTTGTGGGGAACTGCAATAGATAACGTCAATCGCCGTAAGACACGCACGCTAGAGGAACTTCACCAGGGCCGGCCGCGTTGGTCTAGCGGTTCTAGGCGCTCAGTCCGGAGCCACGCGACTGCTACGGTCGCAGGTTCGAATCCTGCCTCGGGCATGGATGTGTGTGATGTCCTTAGGTTAGTTAGGTTTAAGTAGTTCTAAGTTTTTGGGGACTGATGACCATAGATGTTAAGTCCCATAGTGCTCAGAGCCATTTTTTTGAACTTCACCAGGAGATTACAGCAACATGTGCAGCGATCTCCACAGTAACATTGACTAACGTAGTTAAGGCGACCGCTCGTCGTTCTATTATGTGTATAGCCGCCAACGGTGAACATTTTGAACATTGAAAGTAACCATGTGCTAAACTGAAGGTTGTACAACATTGTGATCAAATATTAAATGTAAAATAAACACACAAGAAATACTTTTGTTCCTTAAAGTATGTACACATTTTTCTGGTGGAATCTGGGTAGTGTGTCACTGGCTAGGTCAGCATCACTCAGATTCCGTGATTCCGTTGCTACGTGACTGAGACGACACATGATTATCTTGTTTAGTGAGGTAGCTGTCCCTTAGTAATAATTTGTGACATACAAAACTTAATTTCTAACACAAATCAGCTCTTACCATCCACAAATATTGAAGTTCTCCCAACTGTATTACCACAAACACGAAGCAAGTTACAGACACCGTAGCCCACAAGGAGCACGACCTGCTGTCAGGTATGACGGGTCGTATTTATTTTAAATCGAGTTCTCTAAGTTTCCGATAGAGGTCTATAGCTGCCAGGAAACGTCACGATTCCTCTATCACAACCCTGGCAAAATAGGTCGACAATCTAAGAAATGCAGTCTGCGTAAGAAGCTTTTGTTGAAGGGGGATTAAGACCCGAGACAAGGTTAAACAGGTATCTGATTACGCTTTGCCTCCTCTGGCAACCACTGGGCCGCATCCACTTCACACAGAACCGTCTCCACTTCAGCATCCGACAGTCTTCCGAAATCATTTCATTGTGGAAACTCGCAAGTGGCGAAATGAAAAATATTGAGATAAGAGATTGTTCAAGAGGGAAGGCTGTTCGATCTTTTGAAATATCTCTTTAGTTGTTATGGGTTGTGCAAAAGAGCCTGTTCCTCTTCAAGAAGTATTCAATCATAGGACGCTGAAGCAATGAAATGTAATGATGGTTTTATCGGACAGCCACGAACCCGGCAACTGAGGATATTTCGGGGAAAGGTCCACCTAACCGGACTCCGCCACTTGTTCTTCAGGTAGAAGCGCGCATACATATACGATCATCCAGAACTCCTCTGATAAACTTTCAGAGGCGGTAGTATGAACCAAAATAAGAAAAAAGTGTCCAGTAAACTTGGGCTCTCAAATGCATAACTTAACAGCTATAAGCACGTATTTATCTTCGTTACTGTGAAACACGCCGCTTCTACTGAACAAGTGCTCCTATCTCTTAAGTAATGTATTTTAGACTCCATGTTTACTGGGCATTTTTTCTTGTTTTGGTCAATAGTACATCCTTCCAGAAATGGAAAGCAAAGAGCCTGCAGTAGAAGAGATGTATTTCACATTATGAAACATGAACAAGAGCTCGTAGCTGTTAAAGTATGGATTATAGAGCTCATGTTGGTGAAAAATTTTTTCCTAGTTTTGGTCCACACTACCACCTCCGTTAGCGAAATTGTTTTTCACCCAGTATATTTGTTCAGACGAGTCTGCGCTTTGGAGAATGACAACTACGAGAGAATTTTCATTTTCGATTGAATTCTTTGAGTCGGCTCGTCTTAATATTTACATTTTTGTGAGTAACTTGACAGAGTACAAATCAACTCATATTTGGTTAAATAGTACCAGCTCTAGCCCTGTCCCAAAAACTGACAACAGGAAACCTACGAAAGACAAAGAAAAGCAGAACAAAGTTATTCAGTGGCAAAATGTTGAAAAGGGTAGAATGAACAAGTGTCGTGCAAAGCTAAAATGTTAACGTCTCCTTAAAAATTATTGTCGACTAAAACTGCTAGCAATTGGAGCTCGTTATTAAATACTTCCTCCTGTTTAATCATTTTTCCGTTATCCTAGTGCAAGTCAGGGCATTAGGGATAATAACTTATATATTTTTATTTTTGTAATAAAACTGTAATAATATTCTTTGGTTTAACTTTGCTACATTACTAAAATATGGTTTAGAACAGTTTTTCGGGACTGTCCAAGAGAAAATCTCGGGACTGCTGCTGATTGTGGAGTTTGGGTTCTGGTGGTAAGGGCAATTTCGGGCAGACTGCGAAGACTGAATGTTGAGCATGTTAAAGTTACGGAGTTCCTATGAGCCGTTTTCATCCAGAGTCGACGGAGAAATCCACGTAATTTTAAGTCCGTGTCGTCAGCGTCTATTTGTCATACAGTAGTGGAGAAAATATTATGCTCCAGTATTATGACCTTTCAGTACGCAAAATTCTCCTCAAAAGAATTCAACAATTTTTCAATACCGGAAATCGTATGACTGCGCCCGCTCTATTCGTCCATGTGATGTACTATAGAGTACCACAGATAATCAGGTAGATGGCGGGTTCGTAGACTTTTCGAAGGCGTCGGATACAGTTCCGCGCTGTCGCCCGTATACCCTTTCACGACGTTTCATTTCTCGCAAGCCATCTTTTTCCGCAAGCAGCTTTCATCGTCGTAGATCTTGTATAGGGATCACGAGAATAGGGCATGGAAGATAAGGGCGCGTCCAATGGATCAGTAGAGTACAGGAAATTGCTAATATTGCAACGAAGTATATTACCTTTCATCGTGCACAGCATGGTAAAGAATATACAGAGTAGGCACCTGAAATTTGCATCACTTTTATTTGTGAGCATTTCAAGATATCGAAACAAGGCTTCCGGTAAATGATAGTAACCTGGTGAGGCACGTAGTTTCGTTGAAGGTATAATCCATTTCACACATGATACAACGAAGATACTGAAGAAGTATGTTTTTTGTAAGACTGGAAGAAATGTTTTTCCAGAAGCTCTTGAAAAGACGCGTGCAGCATGTTAACGTTGCTGACCAAACTTTCCGTATAAATATCCGAATAATTTCTTAAAATATCAGGACAAGGCGGCTGCTGAGACTCTCCTGTCAGGTTGTGTTTATGTTACAAGGCTGTCAACTGTTTACGAAAGCTATTCACTTAAACATAAGTATGTGCATAGGTCTGGAATGCATTCACGAGCAAAGCATTATTAATACTGCCAGCTCCAACATTATGCGAAGCGGGGACCCGTGACACGCTAATGAAACTATACAGGGTCGTCCATTGATCGTGACCGGGCCAAATATCTCACGAAATACGAGTCAAACGCAAAAACTACACAGAACGAAACTTGTCTAGCTTGAAGGGGGAAACCAGATGGCGCTATGGTTCGCCGCTAGATGGCGCTGTCATAGGTCAAACGGATATCAACTGCGTTTTCTTAAATAGTAACGCCCACTTTTATTACATATTCGTGTAGTACGTAAAGAAATAGGAATGTTTTAGTTGGACCACTTTTTTTCGCTTTGTGATAGATGGCGCTGTAATAGTCACAAATATATGGCTCACAATTTTAGACGAACAGCTGGTAACAGGTAGGTTTTTTTAAATTAAAATACAGAACGTAGATACGTCTGAACATATTATTTCGGTTGTTCCAATGTGATACATGTACCTTTCTGAACTTATCGTTTCTGAAAACGCATGCTATTACAGCGCGATTACCTGTAAATACCACATTAATGCAATAAATACTCAAAATTATGTCCGTCTTCCTCAATGCATTTGGCAATACGTGTAACCACAATTCCTCTCAAATGCGAGTAATTCAACTTCTGCAATGTTCGCACATGCATTGACAATGCGCTGACGCATGTCGTTAGGCGTTGTCGGTGGATGACGATGGCAAATATCCTTCACCTTTCCCCACAGAAAGAAATCCTGGGACGTCAGATCCGGTGAACGTGCGGGCCATGGTATGGTGCTTCGACGACCAAACCACCTGTCATGAAATATGGTATTCAATACCGCTTCAACCACACGCAAACTATGTGCCAGACATGCATCATGTTGAAAGTACATCGTCATTCTGTCATGTAGTGAAACATGTTGTAGTAACATCGGTAGAACATTACATAGGAAATCAGCATACATTGCACCATTTAGATTGCCATGCATAAAACGGGGGTCAATTATCCTTCCTCCCATAATGCCGCACCATACATTAACCTGCCAAGGTCGCTGATGTTCCACTTGTCGCAGCCATCGTGGATTTTCCGTTGCCCAATAGTACATATTATGCCGATTTACGTTACCGCTGCTGGTGAATGACGCTTCGTCGCTAAATAGAAGCGTGCAAAAAATCTGTCATTGTCCCTTAATTTCTCTGGTGCCCAGTGACAGAACTGTACATGACGTTCAAAGTCGTCGCCATGCAATTCCTGGTGCATAGAAATATAGTACGCGTGCAATCGATGTTGATGTAGCGTTCTCCACACCGACGTTTTTCAGATTCCCGATTCTCGCGCAATTTGTCTGCTCTGATGTGCGGATTAGCCATGACAGCAGCTAAAACACCTACTTGGGCATCATCAGTTGTTGCAGGTCGTGGTTGACATTTCACATGTAGCTGAACACTTCCTGTCTCCATAAATACCGTAACTATCCGGTGAACGGTCCGGACATTTAGATGATGTCGTCCAGGATACCGAGCAGCGTACATAGCACACGTCCGTTGGGCATTTTGATCACAATAGCCATACATCAACACGATATCGACCTTTCCCGCAATTGGTAAACGATCAAAATTTAATTCGGGTAATGTATCACGAAGAAAATACCGTCCGCACTGGCGGAATCTTACGTGACACCATGTACTTATACATTTGTGACTATTACAGCGCCATCTATCACTAGAAGGTGGTCCAACTAAAACATTCATATTTCTTTTTGTACTACACGAATATGTAATAAAAAAATGGGTGTTCCTATTTAAAATAAACGCGGGTGATATCCATTTGACCTATGGCAGCGCCATCTAGCGGGCCAACCATAGCGCCATCTGGTATCCACCTTCAAGCTAGACGAGTTTCGTTATTTGTAGTTCTTTCGTTTGACGCTTTTTTCGTGAGATATTTGGCCCGGTCACTATCAATGGACCACCCTGTATAAGCGGAACAGAGGCCAGCGGGTAATCGTCGTAGCGACTATATGAGCCGCAAATGGGAAAATCCACTGACATAAACTAATTTGGCAAAGGGTAGAATTTTAAGTCTATGGAAACAAGCATATCGGGAAGGGCGAAGTTGGTCAGCTGTTGGCGTGCTACTGTCTTCAGCATCTACAGAAAAGACAGGCAGCAATCTGTGGCAGATCTAACAACAGAGTGCAATGCTAGTGCAGGGGCGAGTGTTTCGGAGTATGTCCTTCAATGCACATTGCCCAAAATTGGGCTCTCCAGCATACTGCCTCAACGTGTTCCCCCGCTGAGTCAACGACATCGTCAGTTACTGTTGCAATTGGCACGGACCATCGAGGCACACACCTGCCTCTTGCACCGCGCAAAAGACGGGCAGTCATTTGGGGGCAGAATTACCTTATGGAGAACATCCACTTTGGCTTCCTTAGGACCTCAGTTGGTGATCGAAGGAACCGTGACATCTGTGGGCTACACGAACATTAATGAAATCTGCCTGCATCCCTTCCACTTACTACCCTCCCCGACGGCGATGGCATCTTCCAGGAGCCAAATTACCCATATGAAAAGGCCAGATCGTGTTAGAGGTATCTGAGGAGTATTACAGTGAACTCATTTCGATATCTTTGTCTCCAAATTCGCCTGATCAGAATCTGATGGAATACATACGGAGCGCTATCGAACACTAGCTCTGCCCCCATAAAACACCTACCCCCAATTTATGGGAACTGAGTGACCTGCGTGTAGACATCTGGTGTCACGTGGTTCCGGAATCCTACTGGAAACCAGTAGAATCCATACCGAGCAGAATCCTTGCTTCATTGTTTTCAAAGAGAAACCAACCCGCTATTAAGTGGATGGTTGTAATGTTTTTGCTCCTCATTGTAGTTCTGTCCGCCCCTGGTAGCAGAGTGGTTGCCGGCACGGTAGCTCAGCGTGTTCGGTCAGAGGGTTAGCTGCCCTCTGTAATAAAAAAAACTGAGTTAATCGATCAACAACAAACTTAAAAGGATGTCTGACGACGTCCGCACCGAGCGGATGCAACGAACAAAAGCGAACAAAATGAGATTAAAAAGTGGTCAGCGCGACGGAATGCCACACCTAACGGCCCGGGTTCGATTCCCGGCTGGGACGGAGATTTTCTCCCCTCAGGGACTGGCTGTTGTGTTGTCCTTATCATCATCATTTCATCCCCATCGACACGCAAGTCGCCGAAGTGGCATCAACTCGATAAACTTGCTCCAGGCGAACGGTCTACCCGACGGGAGGCCCTAGCCTAGCATTTCCATTGTAGTTCTCCTAAGTCCCTTCTAATACATTCCAAGGCAGCATATGTTTCCTTTTGCAACAACTGTACATGTGTCGTGTAACGTGAAGTCAGGAGGAAATGCGAGAGTTGGAACTTAAATAGTTGCAACTAGCCGGCCGCGGTGGCCGTGCGGCTCTGGCGCTGCAGTCCGGAACCGCGGGGCTGCTACGGTCGCAGGTTCGAATCCTGCCTCGGGCATGGGTGTGTGTGATGTCCTTAGGTTAGTTAGGTTTAAGTAGTTCTAAGTTCTAGAGGACTTATGACCTAAGATGTTGAGTCCCATAGTGCTCAGAGCCATTTGAAACATTTTTTTAATTGCAACTGTTTATTCACAACCGATACAAAAGAGTTTCGTGTTTATAACTGTTACTGTCCTTCAAAGTAGTCACCAGCGTTGTGTAGAACCCGTTGCCAGCGATGTGGAAGGCGTAGTATAGCGTTAACAGAGCCTGTTCTGTTGGTGGTGAGAATAGAGCGGTCTGATGCCTGTCGAATCTCTAGAACAGTTCTGAAGCGAATGCCACGCAGTGGTGCCTTCATCTGAGGAGTCAAATCAAAGTCACAACGACTTAAGTCCGGGGAGTATGGTGCATGGTACAGTACTTCCCAGTCCCATCGACCGAACACAGCAGCTACTGTTTGAGCTGTATGCGCCCGCGCATTGTCGTGCAAAATGATGGGTGGGTTGCGCAGAAAGTGTCGCCACTTCTTTTACAAAGCTGGTCGCAGGCGATGCTCCAAGAGGGTAACAGTAATACTGTGCACTGACGGTCTGCTGTGGAGGAACGTAACGCGTTACGATAACTCTATCACATTCGTACACGAGAATCACCACAACTTTCACCATACTGGGACTCTGACGCAGTTTCGCGGCGACCCATAATGACGGCATTCATTGGATTGCCGTTTCGGTTTTGGCTCGTACGATGTGGCCCATGTCTCATCCAGTGTTACGATACAGCGTAAGAAAGCCTCTCCTTCGCGCCCATAGCGCTCCAAGTGCATCTGAGCAACGTCGTAACGCATCCATTTCTACATTTCCGCCAAGTCATGCGACACCCATCGTGATGCAGTTGTTCGCATACCCAGGCGTTCCTTCAGGATGCGAAGCGCAGACGTATGCGCTAATCCGGTTTCGTCGGCGAGCTCACGAATCGTATGGCGTCGATCACTGTCCACTAACGCGACAACGACATGCACTTCTTTAGAGACGCTAGGACGACCTGACCGATGCATGTCTGCCACAGTTTGCCGACCTTCGTTGAAGCCTTTTACCCAACGTACCGATTCCCCGCACATCTGTTGAAGACCTTGATGACATGTCGTGCTGTACGATCTCCGGCACATTCAATCTTGATCCAACTCCGTTGTTCCTGTTTCGAAAATATAGTAACACCGTTACGTTAGACCCGTCGCTCACAAGTGACTGTGTTTCCCTCGATTGTGCACACGCGGGTTACGTGGGACGGGCGAGTCCATTTGCTCGCAGGTGAGGTAGGTAGTGTCTCCACAGCAGTGTTGCCACTATTTAAGTTCCAACCTACGTACCTTTTATGTTAGCGGCGTAGGCGCTTCTTCTTGCTGCATATAACGAGGGGCCGTGGAATGAGAACCACACTTGGAGGAGTTTAAATCTTAAAAACTGTCCTGCTTTTCTAGTTCAGCACATTTCTCGTATACGTTTGCGAAATGTTTCATCACCCACTGTACTCATCTTTCAAAAGCTTTCGAATACCATTAAATAAAGGTATACACAGTGTTACACAATTTCTGTTACAGGTGGTGGTGGTCGTTAGTGTTTAACGTCCCGTCGACAACGAGGTCATTAGAGACGGAGCGCAAGCTCGGGTTAGGGAAGGAATGGGAAGGAAATCGGCCGTGCCCTTTCAAAGGAACCATCCCGGCATTTGCCTAAAACGATTTGGGGAAATCACGGGAAACCTAAATCAGGATGGCCGGAGACGGGACTGAACCGTCGTCCTCCCGAATGCGAGTCCAGTGTGCTAACCACTGCGCCACTTCGCTCGGTCTGTTACAAGTTTCCAAGACATGTCGAGGGGACTTCATAGAGAAGGGGTTCTCATAAGAAACCCATGTCCGGAAATGTTATAATCTGTGACACGTGCTTTCAAACACACGCTACGCGATCCTTCTACTTGCTTGAAACTGGGAATCTTACGTTCATAAATCAGCATGGTTTTAGAAAGCATCGCTCGCGCGAAACTCACCTTGCCCTTGTCTCAAATGATACACTGCGAACTATGGATGTAGGACAACAGGTAGATTCCATATTTCTATATTTCCGGAAAGCATATGACACGGTGCCCCACTGGTACGAGCATATGGAATAAGTTCGCAGATATATGAGTGGCTCGAAGACTTATTAACTTATAGACCTCAGCATGTTGTAGACTAAGGCGAGAGTTCATCACAGACAAGGGTGTCGTCTGGAGTGCCCCAGGAAAGTATGATAGGGCCGCTATTATTCTCCGTATACATACATAAATGGCCATTAAAACTGCTACACCAAGAAGAAATGCAAATGATAAACGGGTATTCATTGGACAAATATATTATACTAGAACTGACATATGATTGCATTTTCACGCAATTTGTGTACATAGATCCTGAAAAATCAGAACACAACAGCCACCTCTGGCCGTAATAACGGCCTTGATACACCTGTGCTTTGAGTCAAACAGAGCTTGGATGGCGAGTACAGGTACAGCTGCCCATACAGCTTCAACACGATCCACAGTTCATCAACAGTAGTGACTAGCGTATTTTCACAAGCCAGTTGCTCGGCCACCATTGACCAGACGTTTTCAACTGGTGTGCGATCAGGAGAAGGTGCTGGCCAGGGCAGCAGTCGAACATTTTCTGTATCCAGAAAGGCCCATACAGGACCTGCAGCATGCGGCCCTGCATTATCCTGTTGAAATGTAGGGTTTGGGAAGGATCGAATGAAGGGTAGAGCCCTGGTCGTAACACATCTGAAATGTAACGTCCACTGTTCAAAGTTCCGTCAATGCGAACAAGAGGTGATTGAGACGGCCGGCCGCGGTGGCCGAGCGGTTCTAGGTGCATCAGTCCGGAACCGCGCTGCTGCTACGGTCGCAGGTTCGAATCCTGCGTCGGGCGTGGATGTTTGTGATGTCCTTAGGTTAGTTAGGTTTAAGTAGTTCTATGTTCTAGGGGACTGATGAACTCAGATGTTAAGTTCCATAGTGCTCAGAGTCATTTTGAACCAACGTCCCGCCGGCCGTGGTGGTCTAGCGGCTCTAGGCGCTCCGTCCGGAACCGCGCGATTGCTACGGTCGCAGGTTCGAATCGTCCCTCGGGCATGGATGTGTGTGATGTCCTTAGGTTAGTTAGGTTTAAGTAGCTCTAAGTTCTAGGGGTCTGATGACCACAGATGTTAAGTCCCATAGTGCTCAAGGCCATTTGAACCATTTTTGAACCAACGTCCCCATCTCTTGACTCAGGGATCGAGACGTGGCTGCACGATCCGTTACAGCCATGCGGATAAGATGCTTATCATCTCGACTTCGTGTGACAAGGCCCTCCTGAACCCACCGATTCCATATTCTGCTAACAGTCATTGGATCTCGAGCAACACGAGCAGCAATGTCGCAATACAATAAACCGCAATCGCGATAGGCTACAATCCGACCTTTATCAAAGTCGGAAACATGATGGTTTTCATTTCTCCTCCTTACACGAGGCACCACAACAACGTTTCACCAGGCAACACCGGTCAACTGGTATTTGGCTATGAGAAATCGGTTGGAAACTTTCTTCATGTCAGCAAGTTGTAAGTGATGCGTATCACACCATATACTTCCTGTCGGTCAAAATTCGCTTCTGTAGCACGTCATCTTCGTTGTGAAGCACTTTGAATGGCCAGTACTGTACATTGCGCGTTAAGGACCACGAGGATAAGATTCGAGAAATTAGGGCTCATAACGAAGCATATAGACAGTCGTTTTTTCTTGGCTCTTTTTGAGAGTTGTACAGGAAAGGAACTTTCCGGTAGTGGTACACGGTACCTTCCGACACACACCGTACGGTGGCTTCCGGAGCTTCTGTGTAGGTATAGATTTAGACCACAGTCGATTCCACTATTTTTAAAGTACCAATTCCTCGCAGCTATTGTCGAACGAAAATGATATGCCATGGATTGAAGCTGGTCAAATACGTTCTCGATGGATTTGAAATCATTTTACTTTCAAACTATGTTTTATATCCAAACGGAACATTTCGAGACATGGGTTCTCTATCAAAAATTCATCTGTTAAGTCTCCTCTACAAACCCTAGAAGCCAGTAGTAGGAAATGTACCTGTAAACTACCGCTCTACATCTACATTTACATCTATACTCCGCAAGCCACCTGACGGTGTGTGGTGGAGTGTACCTTGAGTACCTATATCGGTTCTCCCTTCTATTACAGTCTCGTATTGTCCGTGGAAAGAAATATTGTCGGTATGTCTCTGTGTGGGCTCTAATCTCTCTGATTTTATCCTCATGGTCTCTTAGCGAGATATACGTAGGAGGGAGCAAAATACTGCTTGACCCCTCGGTGAAGGTATGTACTCGAAACCTCAACAAAAGCCCGTACCGGGTAACTGAGCGTCTCTCTTGCAGAGTCATCGAGTGGAGTGTATCTATCATCTCCGTAACGCTTTCGCAATTACTAAATGATCCTGTAACGAAGCGCGCTGCTCTCCGTTGGATCTTCTCTATCTCTTCTATCAATTCTATCTGGTACGGATCCCACACTGCTGAGCAGTATTCAAGCAGTGGGCGAACAAATGTACTGTAACCTAATTCCTTTGTTTTCGGACTGCATTTCCATAGGATTCTTCCAATGAATCTCAGTATGGCATCTGCTTTACCGACGATCAACTTTATATGATCATTCCATTTTAAACCACTCCTAATGCGTACTCCCAGATAATTTATGGAATTAACTGCTTCTAGTTGCTGACTTGCTATTTCGTAGCTAAATGATAAGTGATCTATCTTTCTATGTATTCGCAGCACATTACACTTGTCTACATTGAGATTCAATTGTCATTTCTGCACCATTCGTCAATTCGTTGCAGATCCTCCCGCATTTCAGTACAATTTTTCATTGTTACAACCTCTCGATATACTACAGCATCATCCGCAAAAAGCCTCAGTGAACGTCCGATGTTATCCACAAGCTCATATATAAATATGACATGCTGCGTTCTGTTGTCTAGAAACTCTTCAATCCAATCACACAATTGGTCTGATAGTCCATACTCTCTTCCTTTGTGTTTTAAACGACTGTGGGGAACTGCATAAAACGCCTTGCGGAAGTCAAGAAACACGGCATTTACCTGGGAACCCGTGTCTATGGCCTTCTGAGTCTCGTGGACGAATAGCGCGAGCTGGGTTTCACATGATCGTCTTTTTCGAAACCCATGCTGATTCCTACAGAGTAGATTTCTAGTCTCCAGAAAAGTCATTATACTCGAACATAATACGTGTTCCAAAATTCAACAACTGAGCGACGTTAGAGATATAGGTCTATAGTTCTGCACATCTGTTCGACGTCCCTTCTTGAAAACGGGGATGAGCTGTGCCCTTTTCCAATCTTTTGGAACGCTACGCTTTTCTAGAGACCTACGGTACACCGCTGCAAGAAGGGGGCAAGTTCCTTCGTGTACTCTGTGTAAAATCAAACTGGCATCTGATCAGGACCAGCGGCCTTTCCTCTTTTGAGCGACTTTAATTGTTTTTCTATACCTCTGTCATCTATTTCGATGTCTACCATTTTTGTCATCTGTGCGACAATCTAGAGAAGGAACTACAGTGCAGCCTTCCTCTGTGAAACAGCTATGGAAAAAGACATTTAGTAATTCGGCCTTTAGTCTGTAATTTGGTCACAAGGTGTCTGGACATTTTGTTTTGATCCACCTACCGCTTTGACATAAGACCAAACTTCTTAGGATTCTCTGCCAAGTCATTACACAGAACTTTACTTTCGAATTCATTGAACGCCTCTCGCATAGCCCTCCTCCTCACACTACATTTCGCTTCATGTAATTTTTGTATGTCTGCAAGGCTTTGGCTATGTTTATGTTTGCTGTGAATTTCCCTTTGCTTCCGCAGCAGTTTTCTAACTCGGTTGTTGTCCCACGGTTGTTGTACCGTTAAAGAAACATATCGGTTGAATATCTCGGGTGGTACAAGAATATCAAGAATATGCAACCAAATCATGTGTGTCATGATTTACCGAAAATCCGTTTTGGACATCACGAACAGTTGACGAAATAAAAGGTTTGCATGTTCGAGGTGATTTGCCTTGTAGATGGTTCGGCTGACGTTCTGAGCCCCTGGCTGAGTACAAAATATAGTTTGACTCTTACAGAGAAGACAACAGCTACAAGCCACTTTTTACAAGGTTCATCTTCAGACGGCTGGTTGACATTAAGATACATTTTACATTAGCTTTCACTTTTTTTTCTTCCAAATGATGAAATTTCCTTGGCGTGTTGGTGTCGTTGACAAAACCGCGCCATTACGTTCCAGTGCTGACTGCCTGTGATAATGCAGCAGCGATGGCTGTATGATGCACTGTTTTTCAATGTATTTATACACATAATCTGAAGCACCGCTCACACACTAATGAATTTCACCACATGTACATACTTCCATGAGGTGGAATTCCTTTATGTATGAGTGGTGCTTCAGATTATGTCTATAAATGTACTTAAAAAGTGCATCATACAGTCTTCGGCTGTTGTATGATCACAGGCAATCAATACTGGAACGTAATGGGGCGTTTTTTTTTCATCGACACCACCACCCCAAGGAAATTTCATCATTTGGGAAAACAAAACATGAAAGCTAATGAAAATGTATATTAATGGTATAACTATACCTCCACTAACAGTTAATTAGTTCAAAAATTATTATGAGCGCACTCTAAGTATGATCTTTTTATTGCGCAACTAAAAGGTCTTTAATTAACAGTAACATCACTTATCTTTTATCTGCAAACCAACGACGATCTCGCTCTGGCTTTGGCCCGTAATTAAAAATGTTGTCTAGGTAGCATGACTATCGCCGTTGGTGCAAAGGCACTCGGATGTTAATTACGCCGACTTGAAGAACTTACGAGGACAATCTTTCAGGATTAATTTGATGATTTATATTTTTCATTGCAATGTGCTTCATACTTTTTTTAAACAATGGTCACTTGAAAGTAATTCTTCACACTCACTTTTCACAGAAATTCACATTTATTAAACTTCTTATACTTCCGCATGTTCAAAACATAACTTCATCATACGATTTCGCAGCCGTTACTGCACTTAATAAAACTCACAACATTTTTCATTGTCCACAACTCAGACTCATCTTTTCATTTCCAACACAAAGACAAGACTGTTTATATTCAACATAATAACTTGACTACTCTGTATGCTTCCGAGCCAAAAGTCACAAACCAGCATCAAAGATAACAATAAGTACAAAGATAGTCACACTAGATATAGTATCGATTTCAACATTTCAAAATATCGATGTATCTACTTATGAAAATGAAACCAAATTTGAATAGAGTGAAAATATGAGACGTTACGTAGAAAAATATTCATTAATCTACTGTATCGAAAAATTGCGTTGGCGGGTGGTGATGGTTTCGCAAATAAAGAACCATTACAATGTTAACTAGCCGTCTGAAGATGAACCTTTCATTTCGAAACCGGTAACGGCGCAGTTTAGATAAATAAATAAATAGCGTTGCGAAAAGTGGCTGGTTGCTGTTTTCTCGGTAAGAGTCAACCTTTATTTGATAAGATAAGTTAAGGAAAGAGGTGGTTCTGCAGGAGAGGAATATATATGCAAAACAATGACAAGAAGGGACAGGATCATAGGACATCTGTTTAGAAATCGCGAACTAACTTCCATGATACTAGAGGGAGCTACAGAGGGTAAAAAGGGTAGAGAAAGACAGAGATTGGAATACATCCAGCAAATAATTAAAGACGCAGTTTACAAGTGCTACTCTGAGATGAAGAGGTTGGCATAGGAGAGCAGTTCGTGGCAGGTCGCACCAAACCCGTCCTAAGTCTGATTACTCAAAAAAGAAGCTGTTCCGCTCGCCACGTGACATCTGTTTGTAACGAACGCAGTGAGCCATAATAAAGAAGATGCTGAGTGATATGTAGCAGTTATCGACACTGCTAGAGCGGCGACTAGCGAAAGGTTTGCCGCGTACTGGCGCAGCGACGGGGGTCTCGCAATGGCTTAAGTACTTAGGTGGCCGCCTGCTGTGGCAGGGAACCGTCTGCGCCAACTTTCCCACACACGCGGGACGCGTTTCAAGCACGCCGCGACACTCGCAAGGGAGGATCTCACATGTGGGTCACCGATTTCGATCAAATTTTGCAACTGTTCTATAGTGAAAACGAAGACACACGTGTACGGCTTTATGCTGGACATTTCATAGTTGTTCAAAAAAACGACGTCAAATTTGATGACGGAAAACTGTATTGTCAATGCTACACATCGAAAGATAGTCTAAAAACAATCATTTCTGATACTATAATAATGGATGCAAAGTTAATAATGTTCGAGTAATGGTGTGACTAGCAAAGCGAGGTCAGCGGTCGAGCACTCAATCAATTTTCATTCAATATTTTTTTTCGGAATATGTGATAATACACTGATAACTGGAATACTTTTCTTTGCCTTTTTTAAAATTAAAACAATTGGAGGTGTGATTAATAATGAGATAAGTAAACTACTGGCCATTAAAATTGCTACACCAAGAAGCATATGTTAAACGGGTATTCATTGGACAATATATTATACTAGAACTGACATGTGTGGGTGCATAGATCCTGAGAAATCAATACCCAGAACAACGACCTCTGGCCGTAATAACGGCCTTGATACGGCTGGGCATTGAGTCAAACAGAGCTTGGATGGAGTGTACAGGTACAGCTGTCCATGCAGCTTCAACACGATACCACAGTTCATCAAGAGTAGTGACTGGCGTATCGTGACGAGCCAGTTGCTCGGCCACCATTGACCAGACGTTTTCAATTGGTGAGAGATCTGGAGAACGTGCTGGCCAGGGCAGCAGTCGAACATTTTCTTTATCCAGAAAGGCCCGAAAAGGACCTGCAACATGCGGTCGTGCATTATCCTCCTGAAATGTAGAGTTTTGCAGGGATCGAATTAAGGGTAGAAAAAAAATGGTTCCAATGGCTCTGAGCACTATGGGACTCAACTGCTGTGGTCATCAGTCCCCTAGAACTTAGAACTACTTAAACCTAACTAACCTAAGGACATCACACACAGCCATGCCCGAGGCAGGATTCGAACCTGCGACCGTAGCAGTCGCACGGTACGGACTGCGCGCCTAGAACCGCGAGACCACCGCGGCCGGCAATGAAGGGTAGAGCCACGGGTCGTAACACATCTGAAATGTGACGACCACTGTTCAAAGTGCCATCAATGCGAGCAAGAGGTGACCGAGACGTGTAACCAATGGCACCCCATACCATCACGCTGGGTGTTACGCCAGTATAGAGATGACGAATACACGCTTCCAATATGCATTCACCGCGATGTCGCCAGACACGGATGCGACCATCACGATGCTGTAAACAGAACCTGGATTCATCCGAAAATTATGACGTTTTGCCATTCGTGCACCCAGGTTCGTCTTTGAGTACACCATCGCAGGCGCTCCTGTCTGTGATGCAGCGCCAAGGGTAACCGCAGCCATGGTTCTGAGTTGATACTCCACGCTGCTGCAAATGTCAAATGGTTCAAATGGCTCTGAGCACTATGGGACTTAACAGCTATGGTCATCAGTCCCCTAGAACTTAGAACTACTTAAACCTAACTAACCTAAGGACAACACAAAACACCCAGCCATCACGAGGCAGAGAAAATCCCTGACCCCTGCAAACGTCGTCGAACTGTTTGTGCAGATGGTTGTTGTCTTGCAAATGTCCCCATCTGTTGACTCAGGGATCGAGACGTGGCTGCAAGGTCTGTTACAGCCATGCGGATAAGATGCCTGTCATCTGGACTGCTAGTGATACGAGGACGTTGGGATCCAGCACGGCGTTCCGTATTACCCTCCTGAACCCACCGATTCCATATTCTGCTAACAGTCATTGGATCTCGACCAACGCGAGCAGCAATGTCGCGATCCGATAAACCGCAATCGCAATAGGCTACAATCCGACCTTTATCAAAGTCGGAAACGTGATGGTACGCATTTCTCCTCCTTACACGAGGCATCACAACAACGTTTCATCAGACAACGCCGGTCAATAATGGTTCCAATGGCTCTGAGCACTATGGGACTCAACTGCTGTGGTCATCAGTCCCCTAGAACTTAGGACTACTTAAACCTAACTAACCTAAGGACATCACAGACATTCATGCCCGAGGCAGGATTCTGCCTGCGACCGGAGCGTTCACGAGGTTCCAGACTGAAGCGCTTAGACCCGCACGGTCACACCGAGGGTAATGTGCCCTCTGTAACAAAAAAAACAGATCAACAACGAACTTAAATGGATGTCTTACGACGTCCGCCCCGATCAGATTAAACAAACTAAAGTGAACAAAATTAAAAAAAAAACTGCTGTTTGTGTGTGCGAAATCGGTTGAAAACTTTCCTCATGTCAGCACGTTGTCGGTGTCGCAACCGGCGCCAACCTTGTGTGAATGCTCTGAGAAGCTAATCATTTGCATATCACAGCATCTTATTCCTGTCGGTTAAATTTCGCGTCTGTAGCACGTCATCTTCGTGGTGTAGCAATTTCAATAGCCAGTAGTGAATATAGTGTGGACGTCCGTAAAACCAATAATTTGCTGGTCGGGATTCCTGTCTGGAAATGGAGAAAAGAAAGGTCGTATGAACATGTGTCCAGAACTGGATGATATGCGTGCAAGGATAACAAATCGTCCCGGAACAGAGGACATAACTGCGTCGCATATACGACACAACAAATGCTCAAAATGGCTTTTACGGGATTGTAGGTGACAGGGACAGTAGCGGTTGTCATGCGGGATACACATAACCGTACTTTAGGTGTAACCATGTTGGCGCGCCACTTGCCTGGAGCTTGTACTAGGGTTCATCTCAATATCCTATATAACTCGGCCCTCCAAATCTGATGTTAGCGCAGTCTGCCGCTTACCTGCACGTTCGTCTGTCTAAAAGGACCCTTCATCACGCAAAAGCCCGAAAAGGGCTTGAAATGCTGTGTTATGAAGTAGGTGTCTGTGAGGGTACTTGTTCTGGCATAGTTTCCGCTTGCCCGCCACAGACACCATCTCGGCGTGGTCCCGAAACGAATGCCGGACCATTCTGGTGCGTCAGTCACACAACCTGCAACACACAAGTAACACAGGGCATGTGGCCGGAGGAACTTTCATTCGTCAGGGCCATCCACCTTGGCAACCAGACTTTCCTGGACAGATGTTCAAGCACCTTTTTTCCCTCATTACCAGTCAGGAATCCGTCCCTGCGGTTTGTCGGTTTTATTAATGTTCACCCTGTATATTACATTGGGGAGGCAAGAGTCAGATGACAGCGATATGTACATATACAGATGGCGGTAGTCTCGCGTAGACAAGGTACACTACTGCCCATTAAAATTGCTACACCACGAGGATGACGTAATACAGACGCGAAATTTAACCGACAGGAAGAAGATGCTGTGATATGTAAATGATAAGCTCTTCACAGCATTCACACAAGGTTGGCGCCGGTGGCGACACCTACAACGTGTTGACATGAGGCAAGTTTCCAACCGATTTCTCATTCACAATAAGCAGTTGACCGGCGTTGCCTGGTGAAACGTTGTTGTGATGCCTCGTGTAAGGAGGAGAAATGCGTACCATCACGTTTCCGACTTCGATAAAGGTCGGATTGTAGCCTATCGCGATTGCGGTTTATCGGATCGCGACATTGCTGGTCGCGTTGGTCGAGATCCAATGACTGTTAGCAGAATATGGAATCGGTGGGTTCAGGAGGATAATACGGAACGCCGTGCTGGATCCAAACGGCCTCGTATCACTATCAGTCGAGATGACAGGCATCTTATCCGTATGGCTGTAACGAAATGTGCAGCCACGTCTCGGTCCCTGAGTCAACAGATGGGGACGTTTGCAAGACAATAACCATCTGCACGAGCAGTTCGACGACGTTTGCAGCAGCATGGACTATCAGCTCGGAGACCGTGGCTGCGGTTACCCTTGACGCTGCATCACAGGCAGGAGCGCCTGTGATGGTGTACTCAACGACGAACCTGGATACACGAATGGCAAAACTTCATTTTTTCGGATGAATCCAGGTTCTGTTTACAGCATCATGATGGTTGCATCCGTGTTTGGCGACATCACGGTGAACGCACATTGGAAGCGTGTATTCGTCATCGCCATACTGGCCTATCACCTTGCGTGATGATATGGGGTGCCATTGGTTACACGTCTCGGTCACCTCTTGTTCGCATTGACGGCGCTTTGAACAGTGGACGTTACGTTTCAGATGTATTACCGTGGCTCTACCCTTCATTCGATGCCTGCGAAACCCTACATTTCAGCAGGATAATGCACGACTGCATGTTGCCGGTCCTGTACGGGCTTTTCTGGATACAGAAAATGTTCGACTGCTTCCCTGGCCAGCACATTCTCCAGATCTCTCATCAATTGAAAACGTTTGGTCAATTGTGGACGAGCTACTGGCTCGTCGCAATACGCCAGCCACTACTCTTGATGAACTGTGGTATCGTGTTGAAGCTGCATGGGCAGCTGTACCTGTACACGCCATCCAAGCTCTGTTCGAGTCAATGCCCAGGCGCATCAAGGCCGTTGTTACGTCCAGAGGTGGTTGTTCTGGGTACTGATTTCTCAGTATCTATGCTCCCAAATTGCTTGAAAATGTACTCACATGTCCGTTCTAGTATAATATTTTTGTCCAATGTGTACCCGTTTATGATCTGCATTTCTTCTTGGTGTAGCAATTTTAATGGCCGGTAGTGCATAAAAATGGCCAGCGCACTGGCGGAGCTGCCATTTGTACTCAGGTGATTCATGTGAAAAAGTTTCTTACATGTTGATGGTCGCTCGACGGGAATTAACTGACTTTGAACGCGGAATTGTAGTTGCAGCTAGACGCATGGGACATTAGATTTCGAAAATCGTTAGGGAATTCAGTAGTCGACGGTCCACAACGTCAAGAGCGTTCGGGGAATGTCAAATTTCAGGCATTACCTCTCATCACGGACAACGCAGTGGCCGGCGGCCTGGACTTGACGACAAAGGGCAGCGGCGTTTGCTTAGAGTTTTCAGTGCTAACAGACCAGCAACGCTGCGTGAAATAACCGCAGGAGTCTCTCTGGGATGTACGACGCATGTATCCGTTACAACATTGCGTCGAAACCTGTCGTTAATGGGGTATGGCAGCAGACGACAGACGCAAGTGCCAACAGCACGAGACATCGCCTGCAGCGCCTCTGGAAATGGTTATGTTCGGCTGCTTGGAGATGATTTGCACACGTTCATGGACTGATGTTGCCAAACAACGATGGAATTTTTGTGGATGACAATGTGCCATCTCACCGTGCCACAGGTGTTCGCGATTGGTTTGACGACCGTTCTGGACAGTTGGATTGAATGATTTGGTCACCCACATCGCCCGACGTTATTTTCATTCCACATACCGGGTGATCAAAAAGTCAGTATAAATTTGAAAACCTAATAAGCCACAGAATAATTAGATAGAGAGGTAAAAATTGACACACATTCATGGAATGACATGAGTTTTATTAGAATAAAAAAAAAAACACCCCATATTGCTAGACGCGTGAAAGATCTCTTGCGCCCGTCGTTTGGTGATGATCGTGTGCTCAGCCGCCACTTTCGTCATGCTTAGCCTTCCAGGTCCCCACACCTCAGTCCGTTCGATTATTGGCTTAGGGGTTACCTGAAGTCAAAGGGTATCGTGATCGACCGACATCTCTAGGGATGCTGAAACACAACATCCGACGCCAATGCCTCACCATAACCCCGGACATGCTTTACAGTATTGTTCTCAACATTATTCCTCGGCTACAGCTATTGTTGAGGAATGATGGTGGACATATTGAACATTTCCTGTAAAGAACATCATCCTTGCTTTGTCTTACTTTGTTATGCTAATTATTGCTATTCTGATCAGATGAAGCCCCATCCGTTGGACATTTTTTTACCGTTTGTATCTTTTTGGTTCTAATAAAACCCCATGTCATTCCAAGCATGTGTGTCAATTTGTTCTCTCTATCTACATTATTCCGTGATTTATTCAGTTTACCAATTTAAACTTACTCTTTGATCACCCAGTATATCGAACATAGCCGAGAGGTCATTTCGTGCACAAAATCCAGCACCGGCAACACTGTCGCAATGATGGACGACTACAGAGGCACCGTGGCTCGATATTTTTGCAGGGGACATCCAACGTCTTGAGTTCAGGCCACAGCGCGTTGCTGCACTGATGATGTTGAGGCCCATACTCCGAGTAGCGTAGGGGAGATGCTGGAGACCCGCACCGCCATACTACGCCATGTCCTAGCGGAGGTGATTTACCGTTGCCTTCCTCCGACCGTAATGGGGATGAATGATGATGATGATGAAGACGACACAACAACACCCAGTCATCTCGAGACAGGAAAGACTCGTGCTGCACTACGCCGGGCAAAAGGAGAGCCAACACGATATTTTTTTCACCTCAGCGTATAGTGTACTGACTGTTGCTTTCTTCATGATACACAGTACAAAAATTCTCCGTAAGTGAATTACTGCGTGGTGCTAAATGACCGTCTATTCCTGAGCGTTCTTGCAGTCAGTGGAGTGAAACTTATTATAGAAACAGGCAAAACATAAATATTTCTCACACCATGCGTAGCATACCAACGAAATTTCGCCGCATTGACATGTTTTTTGGTATACTGTTCGTGGGAAACATGTCTCATTCACGTTGCTATAAACTGATCTATAAGCTATCAATTTGAATGCGTAGTAAGCGTACAATAACATATCATCAAAGACAGGCATAGATAACTGATTGTGGACCAACGTAGAAATTTTGGTAGCATCCGCTCTATCTCTGTTCTCCTGTGTTGCCGCATGATTTTGAAGTAGTGCGATAAAAATCTTTACGTGCCGGAAAAATGAACGTCACACGGTTGACAAAGAGGACGTTTCAGTGAGATCAGTTTCACAGTGCACGTCGGTTGCGCATCCTCATCTATAAAAATCCAGTTTCGCGCGTCGTTTATCATAATGAAAATAAATGTCAATATACACTGTAGAGCCAAAAAAACTGGTACATCTGCCTAATATCGTGTAGGGTCCCCTCGATAGCGCAGAACTGCCTCAACATGATGTGGTATGGACTCGACTAATGGCTGAAGTCGTGCTGGAGGCAAATGACACCATAAATCCTGCAGGGCCGTCCATAAATCCGTAAGAGTACGAGAGGGTGGAGAACTCTTCTGAACAGCACGTTGCAAGGCATCCCAGATATGCTCCATAATGTTCATGTCTGGGGAGTTTGGTAGCCATCGGAAGTGTTTAAACTCAGAAGAGTGTTCCTGGAGCTACTCTGTAGCAATTCTGGGCGTGTGGGGTGTCGCATTGTACTGCTGGAATTGCCGAAGTCCATCGGAATGCACAATGGACGTGAATGGATACAGGTGATCAGACATGATGCTTACCTACATGTCACCTGTCAGAATCGTAACTACACGTAGCGTCCCATATTACTAAAATTGCACACGCCCCTCACCGTTACACCAACTTGAAAAGTCCGCTGCTAACACGGAGGGGCCATGGATCCATGAGGTTGTCTCCATACCCGTAAACGTCCATCCGTTCGATACAATTTGAAACAAGACTCGTCCGACCAGGCAACATGTTTCCAGTCATCAACAGTCCAATGTCGGTGTTGACGGGCCCAGGTGAGGCGTAAAGCTTGGAGTCACGCAGTCATCAGAGTACACGAGTGGGCCTTCGGCTCCTAAAGCCCATATCGATGATGTTTCGTTGAACAGTTTCTGGTATTCTCGGTACATTCGTGAAATGGTCGTACGGGAAAACCCCTACTTCATCGCTACCGCGGAGATGCTGTGTCCCATCGCTCGTACGCCGACTAATACACCATGTTCAAATGGCTCAAACGGCTCTAAGCAATATGGGACTTAACATCTCAGTCCCCTAGACTTAGAACTACTTAAACCCAACTAACCTAATGACATCACACACATCCATGCCGGAGGCAGGGTTCGAACCTGCGACCGAAGCAGCAGCGCGGTTCCGGACTGAAGCGCCCAGAACCACTCGGTCACAGCGGTCGGCTAACACCACGTTCAAACTCACTTAAATCTTGATAACCTGCCATTATAGAAGCCGTAACAGATCTAACAACTGCGCCAGGCACTTGTTGCCTGATATAGGTGCTGCCCAGCACACCGCCGTATTCTGCCTGTTTACATATTTCTCTATTTGAGTACGTATGCCTATACCAGGTTTTTTTGGTGCTTCAGTGTATTACACATACATATTTCATTATTAGTCATTCCTCTCGACGTTCTCCTTCCAAACGTAAAGGAAGGTATTCCCATTATCGTAATATTATGAGACACACCGAAAAAAAAACTCGAATGACAAGAAAGCCACAAGTAAGAACCGAACATGGGCTAGCAATTTGATAGTCTTATGAGTTGGTCGCTAACCGCCTTACTCTTTCGGCTAACTGTGTACTTGTCGAACAAAGTTTAATCTTAAAAAAGTTGAAACAAAAATTAAAGTTACCCCTTGGCACAGCCACTTTTATAACGAAGTGAACTACCCCGTGCAGACATTACCTCTAATTATTACCAAAAATTCTCCCAAGGCAATTTCATCCATAGTGCTATAATTTTTTACTTGACTGTAATTAGTAAATATATAATTAAAACTCTAAACAACCTTCCGTCACACCAAAAACCTAAGTATTAATGTATTACATCTGTTGTACAGTTCACACTACATGTTCGTAAATCATCGACTTCAGTGCATTTGAGTGCTCTTGGAAGATCGCGATGTGTTACTTGCCTGAGTGCATCTGCACATGCCCTGATGAAGGCTGCTCATCTCGCGTGTTTACCTTTCCTTTGTACACCTCAGAGTTCATTTAACGCCATAAAAAACCCAGCGGATTAAGGTCTGGCTATCTTGGTAGCCAGTTTGTTGTACTACCAGCACCGATCCAGCGATTAGGGTAAGTGCGGCTCAAATGTTCCCTCGCAAGGAGGGGGGCAGTCAACCTGGAAATACATTGCAGTCTGCATGACGAAAGGAACGCCCTCAAACTGTTCAACAAACGAATTTTACATAAAATTCAAGTATTTTTGTCCCGTCATTCGCTCTTCTAAAATTACTGGACCTATCAACATGTTATAGATCATGCCGCACCAAACACTGATCGAAAAATAACTTGGAAATTGGCTTACACTGCAGTATGTGGCTTCGGTCAATGATTATGACGTGTGTTGTTGATTTCATTCCGTGTAAATGTGCCTTCATGACTAAATAGTATTAATGGAGGCAAAAGACGATTGTCTTTTAACGAGTGTCAAAATCCAAGTCGTGTGCCATTGTCACCAATGTGAAGATTGTGGGCACGTTGTATGTGTTATGGGTACACGTTTTGCCCACGAAATGTTCGCCATACATATGTGTCGTGGGACATAAGCGCAGAAAGCCGCCGTGTGCTGACGATTTCGTTGCACCATTTCAACGATGTGTTATTGTTCCTATATAGGCTGTTGAACTACAGGTCCAGAAGAAAAATGGTAACTTGGAATAATACCTGTTTCACGCAATGTGATGAAAACTCTGGTAAACACTCTACGATCACGAATTCGACGTGACGTAAAGCGTCGACTGTGTTCTTTGAGAGCAGCAGGAGCACTAGCATGCCAGAAGCAGTAAAAATACACTATATCTGCACATTCTTCATTAGTGTAAATATGCAGTATTTTAGCCTGTAGGCAGCCGGCCGCGGTGGCCGAGCTGTTCTAGGCGCTTCAGTCCGGAACCAAGCGGGTGCTAAGGTCGCAGGTTCGAATCCTGCCTCGGGCATGGATGTGTGTGTTGTCCTTAGGTTAGTTAGGTTTAAGTAGTTCTAAGTCTAGGGGACTGATGACTTCAGATGTTAAGTCCCATAGTGCTTAGAGCCATTTGAACCATTTTTAGCCTGTTGTTGAGCGGTATTTTAGACAGCACATGTATGGCCACAGTTAACCGATGCTTCTCTCTCATACTCTATCAACCCATCATAATACTTCACTCACAACACACCATCGACAACAGGGCTTTTAGTGGGCTGGCTGAATGGCAGGAAGACATCCCGAGCAAATAGGTTAAAACGGATTAGATAGGATGGGCTAGAATAAAATGAGAAGAATGTTAGGTGGGTAAGACAAACACATATGCGCCACTAGTCCAAAAACAAATGTACATTAAATGTGTTACATCTCGGAAATCGTTCGGAATAGTACATATGTCCTGAACCGTGAAAATTGACTTTCAAAATCTTTTCTTAAAGAATTTACTTTATTTACTGGCGATTCATCAAGAACATTAACACATTTAATCACACTAGGTGAGTGTCGAAGTAGTTGCCAGCGAGTAACTGATGAAAATGAAATTACCTCTAACAAATGGGAATTTTATTCATAAAAGCCTTTTAAAAACAGATTTAAAATTTATAAGCACAAAAGTACCCTCGAAATATCAAGTTACAATTTAGAGTCAGAAAGAACAATATTGACAGTATGAGCTTTTGGGCTGAGAAGCTTGCCGCTCCCTTTCAACACAGCCGTAGTCGCGACTGCTCAAAACAACCTCTGAAAGACTACACTGGTGCAAATCTGCAGCACACAAGACTACTTTAAACTAAAAATTTTAACAACTGACATTAACCATGCACCCTGTAAGAGGAATGGAAATGGTACAAACACTCACACTAAGAAATTATTTGCCACCGAAATTGCAATGTGTTTTTAAAAGGACTCTTACGGTGGAAGGGTTTCAGCTTTATAAAAAAAACTGTTCAAATAAAACCCATGAAAGTCAGACTTACATAAAATGTACAACATGCTCTACATTACAAATGTACCACCTCACAAGATGATAGGCAAGATAAAACATATTTCAGGAATTCGGCCTTTACACCTTAATTCTATAAATTCGGTAACACCGTATCCGACAAACATGACAGAGGCAGCTATTAACGTACGGCACACCGACAGACAGACAAACACTAAGTGCCTAAGAAATGGGGACGAGAGGCAGACGACCAAGCTGGGGACGAGAGACAGACCAAGAAAACAAGTAGAATTTAACAAGTAAATGAAACAACATATCTCCAGTCACTTAACTTCTAATAAACTGCGATTTCTGGCGAAGACCTGGCGCAGCACCCCCTAACGCTCTCCCGAACCGTCCACTGCCAGCCGCTTCAACGGACGCAGGAAGGCGCGCCGATCTCCCGTCTCACGGCGTCGTAGCTCGTCTCGGCCAGACCGATGTCGTCGGTTGACTCCTGTTACTCTCGTGTGGGCCGAGAAGCCACTACCATTCGCTATTCGGCGCGGCCCACTGGACTCACGTGGCGACCTCACACACGCCGACGCTCCAGGCGGACAAGTCAGCTTGTGTCTCAGTGCGCGACCGCCCAACCGATCGATCCAACCGCCAATGCCCATTGCCTGAGCAAACTCGAGCAGACTAGCGGCCTAACACATACTAGCATTCCGGACGACAGACAGACACTAACCGCCTCACCAATGCAGACGAGAGACAGACCCAGACTAACTTTGCTGACCAACTGACCAGACTCACCCAGACTGACAGACTGACTTCTTTGTCAAGTTTTATTTTTTTACTTTATTGTGATTTCATTCCCCTGCTCCATATGGGCAGGGGAGGGCTGTCAGCGGCACAATCCGCCGCTCTTCAGCCGAGCGACGTAACAACTTAAAATAAGAATAAAATGTTACATACATAAGGCGAGAAAGGGGAACTTAAAAACAGAATAATGGGAGAAAATGGAGGTAAAAAATAGACTAACACGGAAACGTTCATGGAGGACAGTTAAAAGTCACCAGAAAGTTAAAAAACACAGTTGGCGAGTCTTGAAAACTCAGAGAAGACACTGAATGGACATGCACACGTTAAAAGTCGGCCACAGTAGTAAAAACACTCCGGAACAACACACTTAAAAACCACTTGGAGCACACACGACGAAGAATAAAACTGCCAGGAGGGACCTGCAGAGGGAAAGGGCAGAGAGAATGGAAAAGGAGGGGAGAGCGTGGGGCATCAGGGGAAGCGGCGGGATGATGAAGAGAGGAGGGGCATCAGTGGGTTCACGAAGAAGCAGGAGACACGTGGGAGAGGAAGAGGAAAGACAGGGCAGGAGGGAGCGCAGAGACACTGAAAGGAGGCACAAGAGATTCAGGGGGAGTAGGAGGGGGAAGCCGCTCAGGAGGAGGGAGGGGGAGGAGAGGGAGCCCTGAGGAGGAAGCAGGAAGATGGGAGCAGAGGGAGGAAATTACTGTTTAACGTCCCGTCGACAACGAGGTCGTTAGAGACGGAGCCTATGCTCGGATTAGGGAAGAATGGGGAAGGAAATCGGCCGTGCCCTTTCTAAGGAACCATCCCGGCATTTGCCCGAAGCGATTTAGGGAAATCACGGAAAATCTAAATCAGGATGGCCGGATGTGGGATTGAACCGTCGTCCTCCCGAATAGGAAGATCGGGTTAGAGTTGGTAGGAAGGATAGATGTCAGGGCGAAGCTCATCATCCGTGAGGGGTGGACGGTGGAAGTTGTGTCGGGAAAGGAGATGGAGGGTGTGGAGATGGAGAGAGAGTGGGACACAACGATAAAGGCGCGGCAACTGGTTGGGGGTGGAGAGGAAGGGAGATACCAGGGGGTGAGGAGGATCAAGGCGGCGGACAATATATAGTGTGCGGATGTGTTCAAGGAAAAGGAGAAGGTGTCCTTTGCCGAGCTCATAGCGCCCCTTAAATGCACGTGAACAGGCAACTTTTCCCCTTTTCCACCAGAGGGAGACACCAAAGCTGCAATTGCCACAGCGGCGCCACCGCTAGAAACGGAAGACGACTGCTTTACACTACACGCTGCGGCGCGCTCTTCGAAACAGAAAATTTTACCACAGCTCATGTCCATATGAGGTTTTTTGCTTCAAATGAGAGTTCCTGTTATATCTCTGAATATTGACCATTCCTCCTGTATATGTAAAACATCAAATTTTCCAGAATATATAGAACAGTTTTTAGGGTGCGTGAAGCAGGATTTTGTTAGGATTCGCAATTTAGCAAAGCAAGTGGGAAAGTTTATGGGTGCTTCACAATAACTTTTCGTCATAAACGTCGATATTCAGGGGGGGGGGGACCCCTAAGGAAGACGGCCTTCATAGAATAACCTCAAAGAATAAATGCACAATTATAACCATCCAAAAGCAAGCATCCTCTTCCACCACATCAAATGCTATTTTGTTTCGTGTCTAGTATTAAAGACACGGTGCTTCCTTTACTAGAGGAAACAATATTCAAGTAGTCTTTCGTACTGCACTGGTCGCAACGGATGTTGAAATATAAATCCCTTACCTCTAAAGACAGCAGTACAACAACAATGCGAGATCTGTGACGACCGTACGAAAAGTAAATACTGTTTTTTAATGTGTTTATTTGTTCTCCTTACGGAGGCCATGACACATTCTTCGCTATTTCATGCATTTCATCCACGGATTTGTTGGCGTTGTATGTCATTAAATGAAGGCATTTACAACATTAGTTTCATGCCGTAAATCTCATTATTGATTAGCCTACCTCAGTATAACATTAAGTTTGTATGAACACTTATTTCAGCAGTCAAGTCTCTCAATATGGAATCGAGTGGGAAACGAGACGAAGCTTTATCGTCACTACGAGAAAATTACGTTATTGGTTACAAAAACAATGGGCGAGGGTTAACACACATCCGAAAATGGGAATGGATAAACCTGAAGTAATTCACTATAGGGAAGGAAAAACTACAAACAGGCATCCCTTCTGCGTGTTAGATAAATCACTAGAGCATTTATCATACGATCGTTAGCTTACTAGAGTGCCAATGATCGGTTCCTCAGCCACAAATAATCACTGTTCTGTCAAGCAATACTAAAGCTAACCACGCGCCACGTGATCCTAGGGAAAAGCAACAAGACCATGTCTCGCGAAAACTGACGGTTCTAGAAATATTCACTCCACTCACGAAATACTGAATCGAATGTAAGACTAGCTGAAGGAGAAATGAATGAAAATGATCGAAAAGCGGATATTACCAAGTGTCTCTAAATAACGGGAAAAAGTTCGGGTGCTGAGTCCAACACAGCTCAACATCCAATGAATTTCACACGCAAAAAGACAAAAAACAATTGTGTTAAGAACGGGTAGGAGAACAAGAAAGCTCTGATGCATTCAAGTTTATTGAATTTCTGGCTAACTAAACGCTTCGCGAGCTAGTCTAAATCTGTGTCTATTAGGATGCTTACCCATCAGCGGCTGGAACAGAGTTCCTCTGTCGAAGTCAGGCTCTTGCCTTGTTCAAAGTGAGGACGCGACGTTGTGGTAACGGAAAGCGGCGCTCGGCATTCTGGCCAATGAGGTCGCGCAAAATTGCCGCGTGAACTACTTGCTGCTCTGGCAAGTAGCCCGAATGCAGCAGGATGGCTCGTGGTTCGCCAAAACGTGGCCACGGGCAAGTTTTCAAAGGTTGGTACTGCTATTTCGGAGAGTGGAGTCAGTAAAGGGGTTTCTTTGGCCCCTACAAGATATCCAGACGAACAAGCCATGCTTTCAAGCTAAACGGTATAGGTGCGGAAAGGCCCCCATTATGCCTACTTGAGAGAACTGCCGCTTTTAAGTATCAATGTGGTTTTAGGTGTAGAATATTAATTACCAATAGGGCTTAATATTGCCAGATCACATTAGATCAGATTAGTTTAGATTAGATTAGTACTTGTTCCATAGATCATGAATACGACACTTCGTAATGATGTGGAACGTGTGAGGTTAATAAAATGTGTATATACAAGATATTACATTACACAAAATATTACATGACACTTATTATTTTAATTTTTTTGTGGGGGTTGGTGAATTACCCACTTACTATATCCAAAAATTCATCTAATGAGTAGAAGGAGCTGCCATTAAGAAATTCTTTTAATTTCCTTTTAAATGCTATGTGGCTATTTGTCAGACTCTTGATGCTATAACGTGACTAACGACTTTTGTAACAGCATAATTTACCCCCTTCTGAGCCAAAGTTAGATTTAACCTGGAGTAGTGAAGATCATCCTTTCTCCTAGTGTTGTAGCCATGTACACTGCTATTACTTTTGAATTCATTCGGATTGTTAATAACAAATTTCATAAGTGAATATATATATATATATATATATATATATATATATATATATATATATATATATATATATATATATAGTGAGGCTACAGTGAATATCTCTAGCTCTTGAAATAAGTGTCTTCAGGATGATCTTGGATGAGCTCCAGCAATTATTCTGATTACACGCTTTTGTGCAATGAACACTCTTTTATTCAATGATGAGTTAGCCCAGAATATGATGGCATACGAAAGCAGAGAATGAAAATAGGCGTGGTTGGTTGTTTGTTTCGGGGAAGGACACCAGACAGCGAGGTCATCGGTCTCATCGGATTAGGGAAGGACGGGCAAGGAAGTCGGCCGTGCCGTTTGAAAGGAACCATCCCGGAATTTGCCTGGAGCGATTTAGGGAAATCACGAAAACCTAAATCAGGATGGCCGGACGCGGGATTGAGCCGTCGTCCTCCCGAATGCAAGTCCAGTGTCTGACCACTGCAATAGGCGTGGTAAGCTGATTTACTGAGATATATATCGCCAAAATTTGCAATCACCCTAATAGCATAAGTAGCTGAACTTAAACGTTTCAGCACATCTTCAGTGTGTTTTTTCCAGTTCAACCCCTCATCAATGCATACACCTAGAAATTTTGATTATTCTGCTTTAGCTACCGATTTATGATTCCATTTACTGTGTGGAACTGTATGTACTGTGTTTTGTCAAAGTTTAATGAGAGCCCATTTGCAAAGAACCACTTAATGATTTTCTGAAAAAGATGGTTTACAATTTCACCAGTTAATTCTTGTCTGTTGGACGTGGTAGCTATACTTGTATCATCGGCAAAAAGCACCAGCTTTGAATCTTCGTGAATATAGAATGGCAAGTCATTAATATATATTAAGAACAGCAGAGGACCCAAGACCGAACCTTGCGGCACCCCATTCTTGATTGTTCCCCAGTTTGAGAAATCACCAGCTTTTTGCATATTATGTGAACTGTTTATTTCAACTTTCTGCACTCTTCCCGTTAGGTATGATTTAAACCATTTGAGCGCTGTCCCATTCATACCACAGTACTTGAGCTTATCTAGAAGTATTCCATGATTTACACAATCAAAAGCCTTTGAGAGATTACAAAAAATCCAAGCGGGTTACTTCCGGTTGCTCAGAGCATTTAATATTTCATTAGTGAAAATATATGTAGCATTTAACGTTGGAAAATCTTTCTGGAAAGCAAACTGACATTTTGTTAAAATGGTAGATACCATTTACGATTAAATATTATCAAAGTATGAACGAAATAAGGCACGTCTTTAACGTAATTCTATTAAATTAGAAGAAAGACGCAGAACCCTTAAGATAACATGAAAGTGGATAATTATAGATATTTACAGAAAACTGGATGTCAGCTGGCAACCTTACAGTTCACATTCTATACTTTACACTACCTTTGCGTGTGTGTGTGTGTGTGTTTTTTTACTTTTTGTTCTTTTTTCACTATTTTACTTGTGGTCTTTGCACAGGGGCCACGCTAATCTTCTCTTTACCAATTTTGGAACATGTACAGCCGGAGCGAGTACGCCCAACAGTTGACAAATTTTATATGAACCTATGTCTTTAGTCTTACGATGTTCTAAAGGTTTTAACGGTCGGTGTGTAATTTTCTGATATTTACTTAAAACAAATATTATCAAAAAGAGATGCGTTTTTGACAAATCTTTATTGTTTATTTTACTGAAACAGCACGCTTTACTATCACGCACACTATAATACGAAAAGATTCTGAGTGTAAAAGCCTAGCTGGCTCTCGGTTTAGTCTTGGAGCGTAGCGGCGAAATGGATTTTCTTAAGCTTTGCCCTAGCAGAGCACGGCTCACCGTTCGTACCGGCTGGACTTCCGTTGCGTGAGGCAGAACTTATGGCCCACTGCCAACGTGTAAACGCCTTCTCTTATTTTCGTTTCTTGTTCCTGAAGAAAATTCCTAATCATAGTAACTTTGTTCTTATAGAAGCTGAGCATCTGCTGCATGTTGCTTTTCACTTCAGACCTGCTATCTTCAGTATTCTGAGCATCTCTTACTAGATATTCCACACGGTAAATGGAATGACACCATTAATAAATATAGACTTCGATCAGAAATCGATAGCTAAGGTAGAATATTCAAAATTTCTAGGTGTATGAATTGATGTGGGGTTGAACTGCAAAAACACACTTAGGATCTGCTGAAACGTTTGAGTTCAGCTACTTATGCTATTAGAGTCATTGCAAATTTTGGCGATATACATCTCAGTAAATTAGCTTACCAAGCCTATTTTCATTCTCTGCTTTCGTGTGGCATCATATTCTGGGGTAACTCATCATTGAGTAAAAGAGTTTTCATTGCACAAAAGGGTGTAATCAGAATAATTGCTGGAGCTCATTCAAGATCATCCTGCAGACACTTATTTAAAGAGCTAGGGATCTTCACTGTAGCCTAACAATATATATATATATATATATATATATATATATATATATATATATTCACTTATGAAATTTGTTATTAACAATCCGAACGAATTCAAAAGTAATAGCAGTGTACATGGATACAACACTAGGAGAAAGGATGATCTTCACTACTCCAGGTTAAATCTAACTTTGGCTCAGAAGGGGGTAAATTATGCTGCCACAAAAGTCTTTGGTCACTTACCTAATAGCATCAAAAGTCTGACAGATAGCCATATAGAATTTTGAAAGAAAATTAAAAGAATTTCTTAATGAGAACTCCTTCTACTCATTAGACGATTTTTTATGTATAGTAAGTGGGTAATTTTCTCAAACCCACAAAAAAATATTGTCATGTAATATTTAGTGTGATGTAATATCTTGTATAGACACCTTTTATTAACCTGATACGTTCCACATCATTACGAAGTGTCGTATTCATGATCTATGGAACAAGTAGTAAACTAATCTAATCTAACAATATCAAATGTATTTCCCAGGTCTACAGACTAATATAAGATGGTTTATCTTTCTGTGTTGACTTTTGGTAAGAAACTTCAGTACCAAAACAGCCTCCTCTGTTCCTAACCCCCTTTTGAAACCAAACTGGTCTTCACTCAGCTTGCACGTTACCTTCTTTTCAGTTCACTTCAGAATTATCTTAATGAGAATTTTTGATGCATGTGATAACAGGTTTAAGATTCGGTACTGTTCACATTTTGTAACTTCCGCATTCTCCGGTATGACAACCACGGTGCATTTCTAGAAGATGGTTGGATTATATCCTGTGTTATAGATGGACCTAATCAGTTTCAGCAGTATCATTTTCGTGCTGTTGCCAGCATTCTTAATTAATTCTGCAGGATTGTCGTCAATCCCATTTGCTTTGCTCTCCCGTACCTCTTTGAGAGCTTTCTCAAATTCTTCTTGCAGGAAGTCGTTTCCTTTTCATCTTCTTCTGCTTCGTCTTCTTTTCCTGGTATATCCTCCGATAAAGATGCTCCATCATATAATTCCCTCTTGCCACCGCGGTTTCACCAAAGAGCATTTTTCCGTCTTTGTCTTCTACAGTGCCCGACACTGTTGTTTTGCGTTTGTTAAAATATTTGTCTGCTGTTTTGTTGGCTATACCAGTTGTTTCAGCTGCCCTATTTTCTTCCATTTCACTGCACATTCCACAAAGAAAACTTTACAATTACTTTCCTAGCTTCTGTACTGATCATCATCTGCTATAATCCATTTCCTTTTGTTTTTGTGTAGAAGGGCCTCAATTCAAGCCAATATCGCGTCTCCTAAGTTCTGCTTATGGCGTAGAAAGCGATGTCGCGCCTCACTGACCAAGTTCCTCTCAACGCACCAAAAACCTGGAGCGTCTGATTTTGCCTTTCACCTGCGAGAATGCTTCGCAATATGAAATTCCACGTTGTTACGTCACAAATCTCGTCCAAAGTCTCGTAAATGTTATTTTTCACCTTCCGTGTGAGGATCGCTTTAGTGTCTGCCGTTTGGGTCACTACCAGGTTACAGTAATTTGGGGAAGAAATCGGTAAAATGGTTCAAATGGCTCCGAGCACTATGGGACTCAACTGCGGTAGTCATTAGTCCCCCAGAACTTAGAACTTAGAACTGCTTAAACCTAACTAACCTAAGGACATCACACACATCCATGCCCGAGGCAGGATTCGAACCTGCGACCGTAGCAGTCGCACGGTTCCGGACTGCGCGCCTAGAACCGCGAGACCACCGCGGCCGGCAAGAAATCGGTAAGCGGCCATAATAAAAAAAGAGAACGGGTATGCAACAGGCTGGAAAAAGTTAAACATCCTGCCGCCAACGAAGTCAACAGAGACGGAGGGAAGCTCAGAGGCGGGAGGAAATCGATCACGTCCTTTGGAACGAGCCACCGCGGCGTTCACCTAAAGCGATTAATGGGAATCCTGCATTTGATCCGCCGTCCTCCATAACGCATCTCTAATGTGTTACAACTGCTATACCTTTGTCTTCACAAACACATTTTACTGCTAAAATTATCAACTCGAAATAATTTTTTACCTCACGGAATTTGCCCTTCTGAAGCGTAGAGAACAAAGATACACTACTGGCCATTAAAATTACTACATCAAGAAGAAATGCACACGATAAACGGGTATTCAATGGACAAATATATAATCCTAGAACTGACATGTGATTACATTTTCACGCAATTTAGGTGCCTAGATCCTGAGAAATCAATACCCAGAACAACCTCCTCTGGCCGTAATAACGACCTTCATACGCCTGGACATTGGAGAATGTGCAGGCCAGGGCAGCAGTCGAACATTTTCTGTATCCAGAAAGGCCCGTACAGGACCTCCAACATGTGATCGTGCATTAACCTGCTGAAATGTAGGGTTTCGCTGGGACTGAATGAGGGGTAGAGCCACGGGTCGTAACACATCTGAAATGAACGTCCACTGTTCAAAGTGCCGTCAATGCGAACAAGAGGTGACCCAGACGTGTAACCAATGGCACCACATACCATCCCGCTAGGCGATACGCCAGTATGGCACTGATGATTACACGCTTCCAATGTGCGTTCATCATCATGATGATTAGAACCTGGATTCATCCGAAAAAATGACGTTTTGCCATTCGTGCACCCAGGTTCGTCGTTGAGTGCACCAATGCAGGCGCCCCTGTCTGTGGTGCAGCATCAAGGTTAACTGCAGCCATGGTCTCCGGGCTGATATTCCATGCTGCTGCAAACGTCGTCGAACTGTTCGTGCAGATGGTTGTTGTCTTACAAACGTTCCCATCTGTTGACTCAGGGATCGAAACGTGGCTGCACGATTCGTTACAGCCATGCGGATAAGACGCCTGTCATCTCGACTGCTAGTGATACGAGGGCGTTGGGATCCAGCACGGCGTTCCGTATTACCCTCCTGAACCCACCGATTCCATATTCTGCTAACAGTCATTGGATCTCGACCAACGCTAGCAGCAGTGCCGCGATACGATAAACCGCAATCGCGATAGGCTACAATCCGACCTTTATCAAAGTCGGAGACGTGATGGCACGCATTTTTCCTCCTTACACGAGGCATCACAACAACGTTTCACCAGGCAACGCCGGTCAACTGCTGTTTGTGTATGAGAAATCGGTTGGAAACTTTCCTTATGTCAGCACGTTGTAGGTGGCGCCATGGGCTCCAACCTTGTGTGAATGCTCTGAAAAGCTAATCATTTGCATATCACAGCATCTTCTTCCTGTCGGTTAAATATCGCGTCTGTAGGACGTCATCGTCGTTGTGTAGCAATTTTAATGGCCAGTAGTGTACTAGTGATATGTAGGGGCAGGGCATACAAGGACTCTTCTTCCAGGACTTTTATTGCCCATAATCACCATCGTTGACACTGCTGCTGGGCAGTGATAATATTCTCACAGCTATACGTGAGAGTAAACTTGTGGTCATCTTCGAATGATGATTTCAACACAGTGGTAATGTTTGAAAATTCCCAGTTTAGTGGCATGAAAGTAGTGCTTTCATACTATGAACAGTATGAATTATGTCAAAATTCTGCTATGTAAACTGTGCTGTTCAAGGCTCAAACAGTTCCAGTGTTACTGGACTATCATACAATGAGTGTGAGGGACTAGATTGGAAAATGGCACAGGTCGTCCCCGTTTTCAAGAAGATGTGCAGAACTATAGACCTATATCTCTAACGCCTATCAGTTGTAGAATTCTGGAACACGTATTATGTTCGAGTTTAATGACTTTTCTGGAGACAGGAAATCTACTCTGCAGGAATCATCGAAAAAGACGATCGTGTGAAACCCAGCTCGCACCATTCGTCCACGAGATTCAGAGGGCCAAAGACACGGGTTCACAGGTAGATGCCGTGTTTCTCGACTTCGGCAAGGCGTTTGATACAGTTCCCCACAGTCGGTTAATGAACAACGGAAGAGCATATGGACTATCAGACCAATTGTGTAATTGAATTGAAGAGTTCCAGATAACAGAACGCAACATGTCCTTCTCAATGGAGAGAAGTCTTCGGTTCACGGGTTCGATTCCCGGCGGGGTCAGGGATTTTCTCAGCCTCGAGATGACTGGGTGTTGTGTGATGTCCTTAGGTTAGTTAGGTTTAAGTAGTTCTAAGTTCTAGGGGTCTCATGACCATAGATGTTAAGTCCCATAGTGCTCAGAGCCATTTGAACCATTTTTGATAAGTCTTTCGAAGTAAGAGTGATTTCAGGTGTGCCGCAGGGGAGTGTCGTACGACCGTTGCTATTCACAATATACGTAAATGACCTTTTGGATAACATCGGTAGTTCACTGAGGAGTTTTGAGGATGATGCAGAACTATTTCGAGAGGTTGTAACAATGGAAAATTGTACTGAAATGCGGGAGGATCTGCAACGAATTGACGCATGGTGCAGAAATGACAATTGAGTCTCAATGTAGACAAGTGTAATGTGCTGCGAATACACAGAAAGAAAGATCCATTATCATTTAGTTACAATATAGCAGGTGAGCAACTGGAAGCAGTTAATTCAATAAATTATTAGGGAGCAGGCATAAGGAGTGGTTTAAAATAGAATGACCATATAAAATTAATCGTCGGTAAAGCAGATGCCAGACTGAGATTCATTGGAACAATCCTAAGGAAATGCAGTCCGAAAACAAAGGAATTAGGTTACAGTACATTTGTTGGACCACTGCTTGAATACTGCTCAGCAGTGTGGGATCCGTACCCGATAGAATTGATAGAAGAGATAGAGAAGATCAAACGGAGAACAGCGCGCTTCGTTACAGGATCATTTAGTAATCGAGAAAGCGTTACGGAGATCATAGATAAACTCCAGTGGAAGACTCTGCAGGAGAGACGCTCAGTAGCTCGGTACGGGATTTTGTTGACGTTTCGAGAATACACCTACACCGAAGAGTCAAGCAGTATATTGCTCCCTCATACGTATATCTCGCGAAGAGACCATGAGGATAAAATCAGAGAGATTAGAGCCCACACAGAGGCATACCGACAATCTTTCTTTCCACGAACAATACGAGACTGGTATAGATGCGAGAACCGATAGAAGAACTGAAGGTACCCTCCGCCACACACTGTCAGTTGGCTTGATGAGTATGGATGTAGATGTAGATGTAGATCAGCTGAATTTTCATTTATTGTTACTTTTCCCATAGTGCAACGGACCTTTGGCCATACAGTGAAGCAGTAACTGTCTATACCCTTGCAGAAGTGTGCAGTCTGCCTACCACATTTATGGGATCAAGGCATACGTAAACTGTATGAATTTCAGTTGTCTGGCCCAGCACAACAGCAGTAAGAGCTGCAGCAACAGCACACCCCATGGGCCCATCTGATTCATTGCTTGACTTCGAGTCTGCACCACAGCAGCAGCAGAAGCAGCGACATACACTACTGGCCATTCAAGAAGAAATGCAGATGGTAACCGGGTATTCATTGGACAAATATATTGTACTAGAACTGACATGCGATTACATTTTCACGCATTTTGGGTCCAGAGATCATGAGAAATCAGTACCCAGAACAACCACTGCTGGCCGTTATAACGGCTTTGATACGCCTGGGCATTGAGTCAAACAAAGCTTGGATGGCGTGTACAGGTGCAGCTGCCCATGCAGCTTCAACACGATACCATAGTTCATCAACAGTAGTGACTGGCGTATTGTGACGAGAAAGTTGATCGGCCACCATTGGCCAGATGTTTTAAATTGGTGAGAGATCTGGAGAATGTGTATCCTGACAAACCCGTAAAGGACCTGCAACATGCGGTCGTGCATTATCCTGCTGAAATGTAGGGTTTCGCAGGGATCGAATGAAGGTTAGAGCTACGGGTCATAACACATCTGAAATGTAACGTCCACTGTTCAAAGTGCCGTCAATGCGAACAAGAGGTGACCGAGACGTTTAACCAATGGCACCGCATACCATCATGCCGGGTGATACACCAGTGTGGCGATGACGAATACACGCTTCCGATGTGCGTTCACCGCGATGTCGCCAAACACGGATGCGACCATCGTGATACTGTAAACTGTACCTGGATTCATCCGAAAAAATGACGTGCACCCTGGTTCGTCGTTGAGTACACCATCGCAGGCGATCCTGTCTGTGATGCAGCGTCAAGTTTCAAATGGTTCAAAGGGCTCTGAGCACTATGGGACTTAACATCTATGGTCATCAGACCCCTAGAACTTAGAACTACTTAAACCTAACTAACCTAAGGACATCACACAACACCCAGTCATCTCGAGGCTGAGAAAATCCCTGACCCCGCCGGGAATCGAACCCGTGAACCGAAGACTTCTCTCCATTGAGAAGGACATGTTGCGTTCTGTTATCTGGAACTCTTCAATTCAATTACACAATTGGTCTGATAGTCCATATGCTCTTCCTTTGTTCATTAAACGACTGTGGGAACTGTATCAAACGCCTTGCGGAAGTCAAGAGACTCGGCATCTACCTGTGAACCCGTGTCTATGGCCCTCTCAGTCTCGTGGACGAATGGTGCGTGCTGGGTTTCACACGATCGTCTTTTTCGAAACCCGTACTGATTCCTACAGAGTAGATTTCTGGTCTCCAGAAAAGTCATTATACTCGAACATAATACGTGTTCCAAAATTCTACAACTGATAGGCGTTAGAGACATAGATCAGAGAAAATCCCTGACTCCGCCGGGAATCGAACCCGAGAACCCGGGCGTGGGAAGCGAGAACGCTACCGTACGACCACGAGCTGCGGATTAGCGTCAGGGGTAACCGCAGCCATGATAGCCGAGCTGATAGTCCATGCTGCTGCAAACGTCGTCCAACTGTTCGTGCAGATGGTTGTTGTCTTGCAAACGACAACATCTGTTGACTCAGGGATCGAGACGTGGCTGCACGATCCGTTACAGCCATGCGGATAAGATGCCTGTCATCTCGACTGCTAGTGATACGAGGCCGTTGGGATCCAGCACGGCGTTCCGTGTTACCCTCCTGAACCCACCGATTCCATATTCTGCTATCAGTCATTGGATCTCGACCAACATGAGCAGCAATGTCACGATACGATAAACCGCAATGGCGATAGGATACAATCCGACCTTTATCAAAGTCGGAAATGTGATGGTACGCATTTCTCCTCCTTACACGAGGCATCACAACAACGTTTCAACAGGCAACGCCGGTCAACTGCTGTTTGTGTATGAGAAATCGTTTGGCAACTTCGCTCATGTCAGCACGTTGTAAGTGTCGCCACCGGCGCCAACGTTGTGTGAATGCTCTGAAAAACTAATCATTTGCATATCATAGCATCTTCTTCGTGCCGGTTAAATTTCGCGTCTGTAGCACGTCATCTTCTTGGTGTAGCAATTTTAATGGCCAGTAGTGTACTAGCGATATGTAGGGGCAGGGCATACAAGGACTCTTCTTCCAGGACTTTTATTACCCATAATCACTATCGTTGACACTGCTTGCTGGACAGTGATAATATTCTCACAAGCTATACGTGAGAGTAAACTTGTGGTCATCTTCGAATGATGATTCCAATACAGCGGTAGTGTTTGAAAATTCCCAGTTTAGTGGCATGAAAGTAGTGCTTTCATACTATGAACAGTATGAATTATGTCAAAATTCTGCTACGTAAACTGCGCTGTTCAAAGCTCAAACAGTTCCAGTGTTACTGGACTATCATACAATGTGTGTGAGGGACTAGCCAAGAACAATTAAAATATTCAACAACTAGAATACGAAAGTACCACGCTGCGCTAACTTTCAGGAATGAACATTCAGGAACTTAGTGTGTGTTATCTTTGGCATCGAACATGCTGTCAACGAAAGTGTTGAGTGGTGGGAATAGGTGTACGGATTTTTGCAAATATATGGTTTGCGTTTACAAAGCTCACCCATAAAAACAATTCAGATGACATTTTCGCTACTAATTTTGATGCAAGTTGTCCGGATGTAGTCAGTATGTATGATGCGTCAACGTCAGCACTACCTGACGTCGCTAAGGAAATGTGTCCAATTTGTACTTGTACGTATACCCCATATGTTAGACGAAATTTAGAAACAGTAAATAATTTCTGTAATCTCTCAAAACTGTCATTCATTTTGATTTGAGTGATATGTACACCATCCATAACAGGTAAAAACGTGCATTTATTCCAGCTCAGTCAGTAAGGTAGCTGATTCATAAACGTGGTGGGGGGGGGGGGGCTAATCTTATTACCATCATACCCCCAACTGGCATTTCCATATGACATACAGAACAGAGAAAAAGGTGTCGCGAATGGTGGCAGGCTTGCTTGACTCATGGGAAGTGGCGAAAAACCGGAAATGGCAGAGACACTACACTCAGAAAGTTTCAACACCCCGTAATAATGAAGAAATATAGAAATATACTACAGACCCCTGCGTAGGAACCACGAAGAGAAGATTAGAATAATAACAGCGCGCACATAGGCATTTAAGTAGTCATTCTTCCCGCGCTCCATACGTCAGTTCAACGGAAATAAAATTTAACGTACAGTACAATAGTACGGACCCTCTCCAGTCCACTTCAAAGGGATTTGTAGAGTTAAAGTAATTGTGTATCTGTAGAAACGCAAAGTAGTTATCCAGAGAAGCAATATTCGTCATAGAAGGTAATGCCATTGTTAAAAAGCTTAAGGAATTCATATACTAAGAGAAAGCTGAGCACTTGGTGCACTGAATTGAGTACTGTAGAGTATACGATATGGGCATAAGTAAGTTCGCAAGGAGCAGCCTGATATCGGTAGCGACCTGCTTGGTCACATGTCAAAGTGAAGACAGTGTTCACCTTGAAATGTCCCATCATTTACATTTAAAGTATGACTGGAATAAGTAAAAACAAAGGACCATTGGGAGTCAGGCCAACAATCAAAGGGGACTGATGGCCTCAGATGTTAATTCCTATAGTGATTAGAGCCATCTGAACCATTTAAACCAAACAATCAAAGCTACAAAATAAAGACATCGGCGACCTTTATGGTGTGAATGCAGTGTGTCCCAATACTTACGGTACAAAATTGTGCCAGGGGTAGTTTTAATTGTGATCAAGGAAGAAATCTAGCTACGACGATGAGCCTTGGTGACTGTACTCGCCCGTTTCTACATGTTCACCCATGAGTGCGACACATTCTTGACTTGGCAAAGTTTGTAGTATGCCTGTCCACCATACAGTCCACCTGAAAAGTAATTTTTTCTTCATCTAGAGATGCAAGAATTTGTGAATACGATGGATGAGGCAGCATTTGATAGCCCAAAGAGGCAGCTTGTTTGAATGTGCCCTGTGCAGTTTGATTACTCAGCAACGCCTTGCCAGATGATGATTGGGTCTTTGCCCTTCCAGCTGTGGTGAATACACATATTTCCTTGCTTTACCTCTTTCTCTGGAGCCCATGGCGAATAGAACTCGTTGACGGCGATTGTACCACTAAAGAAGTTAGATGGATTGGTCTAACACAGCTTCAACACTTTCAATGTTGCCTCGTTTCGGCGGGCTCTTTCAATAAAAGTTAGTAGTCACCGAACGCAGAGGACGGTGACCTTTGCCGTAATCAAAATGTGTTAAAAGATGTTCAAGCCTGATCTGTAGCTAGAGCCTCGTTTGTGAAACGCCGGTCTTGGAACATCAGCACCTCCACTTCTCTTGCAATAGCCAGTTCTTCACAGAGAGATAGTAGCAACTTGGTTCTTCGTTATTTAGATTTTTGTGAGTACACTGGAAGCGTGTGCACCACCTAATCGTTGTATCATACAATGAAGCATTATTGACGTGCACTTCCAGAGGAAGGCAACAACAAAGATGGACATGCCCAGTACGCTATCACTCCACCAACAGAAAATTCGCTGTACTATCCTGTATTGTGCCAACGCGGATGTGATTATACGCTCCTGATTATCATTTCCGGAGCCTAAAGACATTAATACTTTTAATATTTCCTCTGCCAGTTAGCAGTTTACTTGCTGACAGAAGCATGGAACACCACTTCAGCGCCTTAGTGATTTCCTCGCTCGGCCTGCACAGGTTTCACAGTTCTATGGCCGACTTTCCCGCGGCAGGAAACTCAACCGACAGCTGCTGCGTGTTCGATTTCCGCTTTCAAATCAAATCGTATAGATTCGGTAGTCCACGCTAGTGATACAAGGAAGCAGCAACTGCTCAAGAAGCAGCCTTTGACATAAGACTAAACGCAAAGAGCGAGTCTATATTTTCGATTCCTTTTCAGCTCAGAAGGCGAACTTTCGTAGCGAGACTTTTCACGACATTTCAATCTCCAACTTTGCGCTATTCGAGAATGGAACGGTAAAGAGGTAGTCTGAAAGTGATTCGATGAACCCTCTGCCAGGAACTTGAGTATGAATTGCAGAGTAGACAAGTGGATGTAGATATCTAAGCTATACTGCTCAGTTCTAACGTGATTCAATTCAACGTGTATAAGTATGTCGCGCATTACGGAATTCTTCGTCTCACAGCCTTACCGTACGAAATGCAAATCATATTCACTGATGATTACATTCCGATGAACCAGGATATTTGCTGATACATTTCACACATTGTTCAAAACTGTACCGTCATTTTCTGTGAGATTAAGACCAGGTAATACATCGAGCCAGTGTATGGGCGACAGGGCGCCTGAGTGTTCATTAAGCTAGAAGCGTTTTGTGTGCGGCCCTATAAACACGGCTATTGTACGAGGGCCACTCCAAAAGAAATGCACACTATTTTTTTAAAATATATGTTTTTTCTACATGTTTGAAAGTTTTACAGTGTGTAGATACATCCTTTAGGAACAATATTTTCATTTCTCCTCATAATTTCCATCCCACTGAACTGCTTGACGCCATCTTGGAACAAACGCCTGTATACCCGCACGGTAAAATTCTGGACCAACCTGTTCTAACCACTGTTTGGCAGCGTGCACAAGGGAGTCATCATCTTCAAACCTTGTTCCACGAAGAGAGTCTTTCAGTTTCCCAAAGAGATGATAGTCACATGGAGCCAGGTCAGGACTGTAAGGCGGGTGTTTCAGTGTTGTCCATCTGAGTTTTGTGATCGCTTCCATGGTTTTTTGACTGACATGCGGCCGTGCATTGTCGTGCAACAGCAAAACATCCTGCTTCTGCCGATGTGGTCGAACACGACTCAGTCGAGCTTGAAGTTTCTTCAGTGTCGTCACATATGCATCGGAATTTGTGGTGGTTTCACTTGGCATGATACCCACTGAGTACTTTGGAATCGAAAAACACCATAGCCATATCTTTTGCAGCAGAAGGTGTGGTTTTGAATTTTTTTCTTGGGTGAATTTGCCTGATGCAACTCCATGGATTGCCTCTTCATCTCTGGTGAAAAATGATGGAGCCATGTTTCATCACCTGTAGCAATTCTCCCAAGAAATTCATCTCCACCATTCTCGTACTGTTCCAAAAGTTCGCTGCATACCGTTTTTTTTGTTTCTTTGTAAGGGCCACTGTCATCATCCTGGGAACCCACCTGGTACAAACCTTTTCTAATGCCAAAACTTTCAGTATTCTGCGAACACTTTCTTTCCCTATCCCAAAGTAGCGTGAAAATTCTTTCACTGTGATGCGTCTGTCAGCAGTCACCAATTCGTTAACTCTCTGCACATTGTCTGGAGTGTGTGCAGTACGAGGCCTGCCGCTGTGAGGACAATCCTCAATATTGCCGTGCCAGCTTTCATCATGTAACCTGCTTGCCCACCGAGTAACTGTACTGCGATCGACAGCAGCATCTCCATACACCATTTCCAACCTCTTGTGAATGTTGCCCACTGTCTGGTTTTCACAACACAGGAATTCTATGACAGCACGTTGCTTCTGACGAACGTCCAGTGTAGTAGCCATCTTGAAGACATGCTGTGACGGCGCCACTCACGGGAACAGGTTGAACTAAGTTTTAAAACAAACGGGAATGATGTATCTACACACTGTAAAACTTTCACACATGCAGAATGAAAACTGTATTTTTACAAAAATAGTGTGCACTTCTTTTGGAGTGACCCTCGTAAGACATAGGTGTCCACAGTATACTCAACATGAAGAAGTTGGAGACAATGCAATACCTGCTCACCGAGCATACCGAATAAACTGCCTGGTTCGTATTCAAGGTCATGTCAACGACTGTGCTGAAGTTATGGCACGACAAACACTCTCGAAACATCAGGGAACTACCTGCATCCTGAACTACGATTTGCACACATTCCGGGTTAAACATCTCACTGGGCTATCGGTGCACTCGGCACTGTGCACCATATGGAAACAGGCGAAACAGCGACTAATCCCAGTCAGCCACTCGCAAGTTTCTGTGTTGTCTGATTCATCGAAAACGCGAAGCTTTCGCACCGCCATGAGCAGTGACTCTTGCGAGGTGCCCCACTCCAAATACCCAAAGGACGTAGTTTCATTCGCTACATTAGCTCGGATACTGTTTCAGAGAGAACTGCACTCAAAAACAGTAGCAATTCCTGTCGTGACTTTCTTCTCCGTTTCCTGCCGATTAAACGATCACTGTTCTTATACCACGTTAAATGCCTCTGAGAGATACACTTTTCTCTTGGGCAATTTCAACAGTCCGCATTTGTAGTTGCCGACTGCGATTTCGGGCACAGGTAAAGATCTTCTCACATCCGGGCTTCTTGGTGACCCCCACCCCCCTACCCCAGAGAACTACCAGAAATTAACCGACGCCACCCAGGAGAACAATCCCAAGCATTACGCTACTGTAAAGGTAATCGATAGTGATCATGTGACGCAAAAGTGGCGGGATTCCCCCTCCGTATGTCTCTTAGCCAATCGGAGCACAACTAAACCGCCGAGCGACTGCTACGGTCGCAGGTTCGAATCCTGCTTCGGGCGTGGATGTGTGTGATGTCCTTAGGTTAGTTAGGTTTATGTAGTTCTAAGTTCTAGGGGACTGATGAGCACAGATGTTAAGTCCCATAGTGCTCAGAGCCATTTTTTGAACTAAACCGCCGGAAACCCAATGGATCAATAAATTTCGAGCTCCCCCTCCTCTCTCTTATCATTTTAAGTAGCTCAACGCTGAGAAAGGTCTTTCACTCGAGATCGCAGCGTAATAAGTAGTGTATCAGGATGGGTCTGATTGTTAATAACAAACTACGTTAAATCAAGTCACTCGAGGTCCATCTGTTAATCACAATTTCATATTATATCATTCAAGGCACCAGCAGAGACCACACACCTGCAGATATCTAACAAGGGAACCTTCCCATCGCACCCCCCTCAGATTTAGTTATAAGTTGGCACAGTGGATAGGCCTTGAAAAACTGAACACAGCGCAACCGAGAAAACGGGAAGAAGTTGTGTGGAACTATGAAAAAAATAAGCAAAATATACAAACTGAGTAGTCCACGTGCAAGATAGGCAACATCAAGGATCTCTCGCTCGGCAGCTGCTCGCGCTAACCACGGGACCACAGAGCTCGAGAGCTCGAACTACCATTGATGTTGCCTATCTTGCACATGGACTACTCAGTTTGTATATTTAGCTATTTTTTTCATAGTTCCATACAACTTCTTCCTGTTTTCTCGATTGATCTGTGTTCAGTTTTCAGTTTTTCAAGGCCTATCCACTGTGTCAACTTATAACTAAATCTGAGGGGAGGGGGTGGGGGGGAGGGGGGGGGGGGTGCGATTGGGAGGTTCCCTTGTAAGTACTCACATTCTGCCAAAAATTTTATCTATTTATCTACATCTTCCATATTTCTTCTATTTCCCAAGTTTTTCACCCACTTTTGTATTTTTCGCTATTTTCCACATTTTACATATTTTCCAAATTTTTCGTGTATTATCCAATTACCAGTGTTCCATGCCACTGCTCCTAATGTCAAGTCAACATCGTGGTGCTCTTGGTCAATAACAATGCAGCATGAGCACAATCAATTTATAGAATATTTTCTGATCTCCTAGGGTCAGTTAACGAATTACAGATATCTAATGACACACATCCCTTTCCATTAGATGTCACAAACTTATACACCAACAGGCTAGTTGAAGAAACCATTTAACTGATCAGAAAGAATTTAATTACACACAGAAGTCTACCCATACCAGTAACCAGAGGTAACAGATGGGTCAGAACTTCCACACAACTACTTCACTTTTAGTGGAAGTTTCTATAAACTGCCCCAAGGGTTTGTTAAGGGGGTGTTGCTTAGCTGGAACGTTAGCCGACAAGATCCTAAACAACGAACAGAGGTCACAGACAAGCTTGTTATCTATCATATACAGGGTGATTCAAAAAGAATACCACAACTTTAAAACTGTGTATTTAATGAAAGAAACATAATATAACCTTCTGTTATACATAATTACAAAGAGTTTTTAAAAAGTTTATTTTTCACTCAAAAACAAGTTCAGAGATGTTCAATATGGCCCCCTCCAGACACTCGAGCAATATCAACCCGATACTCCAACTCATTCCACACTCTCTGTAGCATATCAGGCGTAACAGTTTGGATAGCTGCTGTTATTTCTCGTTTCAAATCATCGATGGTGGCTGGGAGAGGTGGCCGAAACACCATATCCTTAACATACCCCCATAAGAAAAAATCGCAGGGTGTAAGATCAGGGCTTCTTGGAGGTCAGTGATGAAGTGCTCTGTCATGGGCTGCCTGGCGGCCGATCCATCGCCTCGGGTAGTTACGGACAGATAAGTGCCAATGTGGTGGTGCTCCTATCAGGAGGTTTAACACCATACTTCGTTCGAAATGCACGCTGAACAACTGTCGTCGATTTACTTCTGCCGTACTCAATAACACAAAAAGCTTTCTGTTGAGCGGTCGCCATCTTAGCATCAACTGACGCTGACGCTGACGCCTAGTCAACAGCGCCTCAAGCGAACAAATGTACAACTAAATGAAACATTATAGCTCCCTTAATTCGCCGACAGATAGTGCTTAGCTCTGCCTTTTGTCGTTGCAGAGTTTTAAATTCCTAAAGTTGTGGAATTCTTTTTGAATCACCCTGTATACTAGACATTATACTAGACAGTGATAATGATGAAGTAGTCACTGAGATCTGCAATTTGATTAATAATGCCATCCAAATTTAAAAAGACGCCATAGAGAGAGAAAAAGATAACAAACTTAACTTCCTGGACGAAGAAATTTCTAAAGCAGAAAACAAACTATTCTTTAACATATACAGAAAGTAAACTGTCGCATCTATTATCATTCATGAAACATCCTGTCATCCCGTAAGATATAAGCATGCATAGTTACATAGTATAATGGGCAGGTTGCTATGAACTCTTATGTCTGCTGTTAACTTTAACAATGAAGTAAATACACTGAAATCGCTAGCCGTAAGTAATGGATATAGGAAAAAGTTGTTCCCAGTATCTTACAGAAAAAGAAAAATGTTAAAGCGTTTTGGGCGAGTCACAAAATTACCCTAACTAAAGACAAAATTATTAAATAAACAGATACATAATTTTTCCACACGTAGGTAGTATTTCAGACAAAATAAGCAATTTATTTAACAAAAGTATTGTGATGTTAGCTTTCCAAACTAATAATACTATGGTAACAATACCGCAAATGGACTTAAGTGTGAAAAAGTCGGTATATGACTGACCAAGTGTCTACTAAATTAACTGTCAACAATGTGCAAAGTTTTAAATAGGCCCAACTGGGAGGAAACTAAAGACAACGTTTCTTAAACACACACAACAATCAAACACTATGGCTTAGGCTTCCATCTTAAAGTTTGTAGCCACACAACAAGTATATGAAAATACTGCATTAACCAAAATAAGGTTTAAGTATGAACCTTCTAGAGGAAATTGAAATCCTTTGTAACTTAAAAAAAAAGAGTCAAATGGTATTCTCAATTAACTAAGAATTTGAAAAGTAAGGCTTTCCCAGAGATTCTTTTATGTATTTTACTTACCTGTCTCCACGAATTTAACTACTCCACCTCCTCCCCCCCTACCTCATACCCTCAGTCGTGTCTTCATGATAAACCTTATGGCTTAGTTTCATAATACGAAGTGCTTGACTGACATACAGATGACAAGTTTTACCTAATATTTTTATGTCAACACTTGATGTTAATGAGACTTTTATTACACATAATTATCCTATACCTGCTGTTCTGTTTCTTTAATATGCAACTGCATTACAGATAGATTGTATTATGGTTTGTTACTCACATCCTAAGTAATTAATGTTATTCATCATAAAATGTTGCTTAATGTTCATTGATTTATTTGTCACAGATACGTATGTACATCCTAGGCTAGGAGGCTTGTCATATCTGCTAATAATACATAGTTTATAATACGATATTACATCACATTCATTTTTTGTTGCCAGACTCACTATAAATGTACCCTGTCTACTCCTTCATTGTTCTTTATAGTGACATAAATACCATTGCTTATTTTCCCCCTTTTAGTTTATTATATATATAATGTTTCCTATTAATACTATTATATAAGTCTCTTGTGTCAAACAGTAGTATATATTATTAATTTCTTGCTTCCACTGTAACATATTCAGAAGAAGTTAGGTTTCATTGTGAATCTGTTGTATAGCATTCAGAAATTCCAAGAGCTTTGCTGTTGTAACTCATGTTCCTGTGAGCCAATTTTTCATTAAAGGTTCAAATCTACAGTAGCTTCCATTTGATTAGACCATGTTTTATAAAGTGTATGTAACTTCTTTCCTGTTATTTTACATTAAACACTCAGGAATTCTATTTTTATTTTATTATGTCTGATGTGAATTACTGGTCAATTAGTTACCTTTTGTTTCGAGTATGTTCTTACTCTCATGATGTAGTTCTCATGTCAATGTGCAATGAATCATGTTGTTGTTGTTGTTGTCTTCAGTCCTGAGACTGGTTTGATGCAGCTCTCCATGCTACTCTATCCTGTGCAAGCTGCTTCATCTCCCAGTACCTACTGCAACCTACATCCTTCTGAATCTGCTTAGTGTACTCATCTCTCGGTCTCCCTCTACGATTTTTACCCTCCACGCTGCCCTCCAATGCTAAATTTGTGATCCCTTGATGCCTCAAAACATGTCCTACCAACCGATCCCTTCTTCTAGTCAAGTTGTGCCACAAACTTCTCTTCTCCCCAATCCTATTCAATACCTCCTCATTAGTTATGTGATCTATCCACCTTATCTTCAGTATTCTTCTGTAGCACCACATTTCGAAAGCTTCTATTCTCTTCTTGTCCAAACTAGTTATCGTCCATGTTTCACTTCCATACATGGCTACACTCCAAACAAATACTTTCAGAAACGACTTCCTGATACATAAATCTATATTCGATGTTAACAAATTTCTCTTCTTCAGAAACGCTTTCCTTGCCATTGCCAGTCTACATTTTATATCCTCTCTACTTCGACCATCATCAGTTATTTTGCTCCCCAAATAGCAAAACTCCTTTACTACTTTAAGTGTCTCATTTCCTAATCTAATTCCCTCAGCATCACCCGATTTAATTTGACTACATTCCATTATCCTCGTTTTGCTTTTGTTAATGTTCATCTTATATCCTCCTTTCAAGAATGTTTCCTTTTTAATTAAAGCTGTCAAGTGCTGTTATGCACACAACCTTCGTGTATTGAGTCAACGTGCATATACACATGACATCATTTTTGTGTTCATTGTAGACAATATGTAAATTTGGAATTTACATATTCTTCATTACATCCTTGTCATCTTATAACAAATCCTTAATATGTACATTATGTAAGATATGTTGTGGTGGTGGTTGTTGGGATGGGTTAAGGGGGACTAAACAGCTAAGGTCATCAGTCCCCCAGTAAGATATGTTGTCTGTTAGCCTGAGGGGTACATTTTGTGTGATGTGTTAGATACGTCACTGTAGTCCAAGGTCCACATCTGTGTAATGTTTTTAAGTCTTTATATAACCAAGTACATATTTTGTTTAGCAAAAACTTGCCTGGATTAATTTTTTTTTTCTATTTTCTTCTCAAATATATCCTTAGTGGCTGAGGCTCTAATACGTTTTAGGTAAAACTTGGCTTCGATAAAGGAAGTTATTCGGCGTTACTACTATTATTTAAATATGTTACGATTCCTTAAAGCCAAAAATGTGCACATGGTTAGTTATGCTGTGGCTATTTACTCTCCTCATTCTTTGTGGTATTAGTACTACTGATATACTAGGCTTCTAATTATGCAGTTTATCTACACCTACGTACATATGATGTTGTCCTCTAAAATGTAGTCGACATTTTACAGTAATGGTTAATTACTGTATCTTAGGTGCATATAAATGTTGGATGACAGTTCAACCTATTTCTGAATACTGGAATACTGTATCTTAACTTGTTTTTATGTTATGGATACTATTTTCATTATGTTTATGCATAATTGAGGTTTATTTATACACGCTTCATGGAGTATATGCAATGATTATGCTCGATGTCATTCTATATTTGGTCATAGCAATTTTTTCTATTTACATGTGAAACTATACCAAAGATGTTTGCCAGAGATAGTGCAGTCCTCTGCATTCAGCAAGAAATTTATCATCGAAATTTTTTGGTACCATATGACGAAAATACTTTCTAAAGAACTTTGATCCTTTCCTCAATATTGTGTATAATTGTAGTACTTGTACCTCTGATCTTCTCTTCACTACTGCTCTGTTTACGCATGTTATTGTTTGTTTGCTTTTAAAAGTTCTATTTGTTGTACTGGAATACACAACATGCTCTACATTATTTAAGTCATGACAGATGTGAGGTTGTGTCCTATACCGTTTTAATCCTATAAGTATTCACGTATATTTTGCACTTCCTTTGAAAATATTTTGTAACATTTCCTGTCTACTTCATGTATTTTTTATATCTTTGGATATAATCTGTGAAGAAGGTCTGTGACTGAATCCGGTCAATATTTGGGTTTTAAATAAAAAAGCATCTGATGGTCAAACATGCATTTTATACAATCGATTTATCACTGCTGTACCAGCACTTCATTAGAAATGTGTATGATATCATAGTGTATGTGTTAGAAACGAACTAGTTAGTAGAAATAATGAAGTCAGGTCATATGAATGATGTGGTAGCAAATTCTATAAACAGTGCAAATTTCCAACCATATATAGAGTATTTTTCGGAAATACCACATCAGGATCTTGCTAAGAGAACACTAGATTACTACATTCTGTGACATCATAGCATAATTGCGATGCTTCCAACGAAAGTTATTGCGTGTATAGGACAGCACTACAAAAAGTACGCACCTAGAGAGCTCACAAGCGAAAACTATGTTGCTGAATGGTAGCTCACCCCTCGAAGTCTGAAGTTTGGAGTATAGTCGTGAACACTCAGCTAGTAATGGCTGAGAAATTTGTACAAAGTATGCGTAATCATCCCTGGTCTGGTAGCTGGCGCAAAAGGTCAAGCAATCCGAGCTCCAAGGTTGAACAAAAACTCTCACAACAGGGTGTGCGGTGCCACTACAAGGCTCATAAATAGGTATGGGGTATATGCACAGATGAGATCGTTCAATGACTACAGTGCAGCAGAAAAACGAAGCTATTCCTACATACAAAGTCAACGAATGACAGACGTCAGGGCACTTCCTATACAATAAAATGTTACTTTAGTGAGCTGCATATTTCGGTACCATCTGTCAATATGCTAATTCTCAAAAGGCACGCTATAAATAGGAATTAACTTGCAAACAACACACGCACGATGAATACTGGAGAAAAAGCAGCGTACACATATCTGAAAACAGCAGAATCAATGAAACTTCTTCTCGATTCCTGCAATCACTTAGACTGAACAACAGATAATCCTCCACCAAAATGTTCCATATAGTGCAGAAGAGTCATAGCAATGACGATCATCATGTAAACGATCTGCCGATTCCCAGGGAAAGAACACCATAGATTCATACTACAGGCTTTGGTTGATGAACACCAAGGGAAATCTTCATATGCGTCTTAAAATCTACAACCTGTGCATGTGCCACTAGAATTAATGATCGAACTCGTTTCTACATCATACCCCTGTCCACGAGTTACCATTTGCAAACCTCCAGAACACAGAGGATTGCTCAGTGACCAGTACAGAAACATACTTTGACATTACAGAAACATATATTGATGGTATCACAGGAAGCAGGTGCTTGATAAGATTACCACGGCGTCACTTCCCGAAAGCACGCCGTAGCCAGAGGACACTGAAACCAGCCACCTGCTGTATATTATGCAATATTTTCATTTACTATGCACCATTCTACACTACTGGCCATTAAAATTTCTACACCACGAAGATGACCTGCGATGGTGTACTCAACGACGAACCTGGGTGCACGCATGGCAAAACGTCATTTTTTCGGATGATTCAGGGTTCTGTTTACAGCATCATGACAATCGCATCCGTATTTGGCGACATCGCAGTGAACACACATTGGAAGCGTGTATTCGTCATCGCCATACTGGCGTATCACCCGACGTGATGGTATGGGGTGCCACTGGTTACCCGTCTCGGTCATCTGTTGCTCGCATTGACGGCACTTTGAACAGTGGACGTTGCATTTCACATGTGTTACGACCCGTAGCTCTACCCTTCATTCGATCCCTGCGATACCCTACATTTCAGCAGGATAACGCACGACCGCATATTGCAGATCCTGTACGGGCCTTTCTGCATACAGAAAATGTTCTACTGCTGCTCTGGTTAACACATTCTGCAGATCTCTCACCAACTGAAAACGTCTGGTCAATGGTGTGCGAGTAACTGGCTCGTCACAATACGCCAGTCACTACTCTTGATGAACTGTGGTATCGTGTTGAAGCTGCATGGGCAGCTGTACCTGTACACGCCATCCAAGCTCTGTTTGACTCAATGCCCAGGCGTATCAAAGCCGTTATTACGGCCAAAGGTGGTTGTTCTGGGTACTGATTTCTCAGGATCTATGCACCCAAACTGGGTGAAAATATGGTCACATGTCAGTTCTAGTAAAATATATTTGTCCAATGAATACCCGTTTATCATCTGCGTTTCTTCTTGGTGTAGCAATTTTATGGCCATTAGTGTAAATAGTGAGAACAATACCAGTAATGGCATACTAGCAAAGTTTTCCTGTGCAGCAGGTACATTTGAAGTCGACTTTACCGAGAAAAACCGGTATGAGAAAAATATGCAGTAACTGCGTTATGGTGACCATCATCACGGGATTGTATAATACGTTTTTTGATTACGTATGCAGTAGTGAACAGTAATGGAGCGTTCACAATGCAGGCCCATATAGTGCTTCCTACGAAGATTTAAATAAAGAAATAAAAGTCGTAGGCAACAGTCATGTTTTATAAGGTCGCTGGCTGAACTTCGTAGCCACCAATCTTTTGTTTCTTGTGGGGGTTGTTTTGAGGGAGGAGACAAAACAGCGAGGTCATCGGTCTCATCGGATTAGGGATGTATGCGAAAGGAAGTCAGCTGTGCCCTTTCGAAGACTCCATCCCGGAATTTGCCTGGAGCGATTTAGGGAAATCACAGAAAACCTAAATCAGGATCGCCGAACGCGAGTTTGCACTGTCGTCTTCCCGAATGTGAGTCCAGTGTGCTAACCACTGCACCAACTCGCTCGGTTTTTGTTGCTTGTGGAGACATTATGACACACACTTTACTATCTTAGCACAGGGCGTGGCAGAAAAAACTCCACTATCAGGGAAGCTAAGAAAAACGAAACCAAGTAGGGGAAGACATTTTTTTTAATTATCTAAGAACACACATAATGCCGTTTAAGAATAAGCAGTATTAAGGTGTTTTAAACAATACGTCAATCAAATAGCTGCCTCCATTGTTGATGCATTGGTTGAGCCGTTCTCTGAAGTTGTTCATTACTTTACGAGTCCTGTCGGAAGTGATTTCTTCAATTTCTCAAAGTTATTGTTTCCTTAAGAGCCCGGTTAGAAGTGCTGTATGGGTTGTTTGGAGAATGAGACCAGACAGCGAGGTCATCGGTCTCATCGGATTAGGGAAGTCGGCCTTGCCCTTTCAGAGGAACCATCCCGGCATTTGCCTGGAGCGGTTTAGAGAAAACACGGAAAACCTACATCAGGATGGCCAGAGGCGGGATTGAACCTTCGACCTCCAGAATGCGAGTCCAGTGTGCTAGCCACTGCGCTGCCTCGCTCTGTCTCGTGCGGGCGGTCTAACGCACTGCTTTCCGGCGTGCCGGTCGCCGCCACGAATGCGCCCGGCGGATTAATGTCGAGGTCCGACGTGCCGGCCAGCCTGTGGATATTTTTTAAGGCGGTTTTCCATCTGTCTCGGTGAATGCGAGCTGGTTCCCTTAATTCCGTCTCAGTTACACTATGTCGGCGATTGCTGCGAAAACACAGTCTCCACCTAAGGAATGAGACGTTCCCGGGGGGTCCACTGGGGGCCGAACCACACAATAACCCTGAGTTCGGTGTGGGGCAGCGGTGGGGTGAGTGGACGCAGTAAATATTTAAATAATAGTAGTAACGATGAATAACTTCCTTTATCGAAGCCAAGTTTTACCTAAAACGTATTAGAGCCTCAACCACTAAGGATATATTTGAGAAGAAAGTAGAAAGAAATTATTTAATCCAGGCAAGTATTTGCTAAACAAATTATATACTTGGTTATATAAAGACTTAAAAACATTACACAGATGTGGACCTTGGACTACAGTGACGTATCTAACACATCACACAAAATGTAGCCTTCAGGCTAACAGATAACATATCTTACGTAATGTACATATTAAGGGTTTGTTATAAAATGACAAGGATGTAATGAAGAATATGTAAATGCCAAATTTACGTATTGTCTAGAATGAACACAAAAATGATGTCATGTGTATATGCACGTTAAGTCAAAACACGAAGGTTCTGTGCATAACAGCACTTGACAGTTTTAATTAAAAAGGAAACATATGATTCACTGCACATTGACATGAGAACTACATCATGAGAGTAAGAACATACTCGAAACAAAAGGTAACTAATTGACCAGTAATTCACATCAGAAATAATAAAATAAAAATAGAATTCCTGAGTGTTTAATGCACCAAATGTAAAATAACTGGAAATAAGTTACATACACAAGGTCTAATCACACCGAACCCAGGGTTATTGTGTGGTTCGACCCCAGTGGACCCAGGAGTAGACAACAGTCCATTAGAACTACTGACAGCCTTGGGAGAGCCAGTCCTGGCAAAACTCTACCATCTGGTGAGCAAGATGTATGAGACAGGTGAAATACCCTCAGACTTCAACAAGAATATAATAATTCCAATCCCAAAGAAAGCAGGTGTTGACATATGTGAAAATTACCGAACTATCAGTTTAATAATTCACGGATGCATAATACTAACACTAATTCTTTACAGACAAATGAAAAATATTGGTAGAGGCCGACTTCGAGGAATATCACTTTGGATTCCGTAGAGATGTTGGAACACTTGAGGCAATACTGACCCTACGACTTATCTTGGAGTATAGCTTAAGGAAAGGCAGACCTACGTTTCTAGCATTTGTAGACTTAGAGAAAGCTTTTGACAATGTTGACTGGAATACTCTTTTTCAAATTATGAAGGTGGTAGGGGTAAAATACAGGGAGGCGAAAAGCCATTTACAATTTGTACAGAAACCAGAAAGCAGTTATAAGAGTCGAGGTGCATGAAAGGGAAGCAGTGGTTGGGGAGGTAGTGAGACAGGGTTGTAGCCTTTCCCCGATGTATGTTGAGCAAGCAGTAAAGGAAACAAAAGAAAATTTCGTAGTAGGTATTAAAATCCATGGAGAAGAAATAAAAACTTTGAGATTCGCTGATGACATTGCAATTCTGTCAGAGACAGCAGAGGCCTTAGAAGAAAATTGAGCGGAATGAACAGAGCCTTGAAAGAAGGACATAAGTTGAACATCAACAAAAGCAAAACGAGGATAATAAAATGTAGTCGAATTAAGTCGGGTGATGCTGAGGGAATTAGAGTAGGAAATAAGACACTTAAAGTAGTAAAGGAGTTTTGCTATTTGGGAAGCAAAATATCTGATGATGGTGGAAGTAGAGAGGATATATAATGTAGACTGGCAATGGCAATTAAAGCGTTTCTGAAGAAGAGAAATTTGTTAACATCTATTATAGGTTTAAGTGTCAGGAAGTCGTTTCTGAAAATATTTGTAAGGAGTGTAGCCATGTATGGAAGTGAAACATGGACGATAAATAGTTTGGACAAGAAGAGAATAGAAGCTTTCGAAATGTGGTGCTACAGAATAATGCTGAAGACTAGAAGAAAGGATCGGTTGGTAGAGCATGTTATGAGGCATCAAGGGATCACCAATTTAGTATTGGGGTTCAGCGTGGAGGGTAAAAATCGTAGAGGGAGACCAAGAGATGAATACACTAAGCAGATTCAGAAGGATATAGATTGCAGTAGGTAATGGGAGATGAAGAAGCTTGCACAGGATAGAATAGCACGGAGAGCTGCATCAAACCAGTCTCAGGAATGAAGACCACAAGAACAACATTGGTACACCTTTGACTTCAGATAGCCCCGCATAAGAAACTCATAAGGTGTCAAATCTGACAATTGGTGGCCACCTAATACCACCACGCAAAAAATGATATGTCCAGGAAACATTTCCCTTCACAGTGCCAGTGGCTGAAGTGCTGTATGGGCTGTAGCGCCTTCTTGTTGGACCACACATTCTCAATTTCATTAAAGCATGGCACAGTATTGACTGCTTTGTATATTAACACGCTCACTATTTTCTACAAAAAATACGAATCCAATCACACCAAAACTAAAAACTTCAGCATGATTTCAGAAAACATCACTTTGGCAGAGTGAGAAGCTTGTAGATTTTAGGAAAAGAACTTATTTTACTATTCATAATTTATTCAGAAACAAGGACATGGTAATAAGCTATTATCTTTACACAATTTGAATTAATGAACATTATATTGTAGTTGTAGGAGCACTGGTTTTACATTTGTCGGTGGTGGAAATCAGTTTCACAAGTAGGGCCTAGTTTTCAAGTAGGAATGGAGCTTATCATGCTTCCTGCCAAACGTAAAACGTATTCAATAATTATTCGAAACTTCGTACAGTTCAGATTGTTGTCTCGGAAATGTGTGAGCAACTCCACCCAACGGTCTTCAGTAGCAACATTTTTAACGTTCCAGCTTGATATTTTTTTTATCTGCGACATATTTGGAAATAAGAGAAAATGAAATGAAATGTTCGTGGGGCATTGATGGCCGGGAGGCCCCATGCAGGGTAGTTCGTTATTATTATATAGTTTGTTATTATATATCATTGATGTCGGTTTGCAGTAGGGTTTTCGAGCATATACTGTATTCAAACATTATGAATCACCTCGAAGGGAACGATCTATTGATACGTAATCAGCATGGTATCAGAAAACATCGTTCTTGTGCAGCGCAGCTAGCTCTTTATTCACACGAAGTAATGGCCGCTATCGACAGGGGATCTCAAGTTGATTCCGTATTTCTAGATTTCCGGAAAGCTTTTGACACCGTTCCTCACAAGCGATTTCTAATCAAGGTGCGGGCCTATGGGGTATCGTCTCAGTTGTGCGACTGGATTCGTGATTTCCTGTCAGGAAGGTCGCAGTTCGTAATAATAGACGGCAAATCATCGAGTAAAACTGAAGTGATATCAGGTGTTCTCCAGGGAAGCGTCCTGGGACCTCTGCTGTTCCTAATCTATATAAATGACCTGGGTGACAATCTCAGCAGTTCTCTTAGGTTGTTCGCAGATGATGTTGTAATTTACCGTCTTGTAAGGTCATCTGAAGACCAGTATCAGTTGCAAAGCGATTTAGAAAAGATTGCTGTATGGTGTGTCAGGTGGCAGTTGACGCTGAATAACGAAAAGTGTAAGGTGATCCGCATGAGTTCCAAAAGAAAGCCTATGGAATTCGATTACTCGACAAATAGTACAATTCTCAAGGCTGTCAATTCAACTAAGTACCTGGGTGTTAAAATTACGAACAACTTCAGTTGGAAGGACCACATAGATAATATTGTCGGGAAGGTGAGCCAAAGGTTGCGTTTCATTGGCAGGACACTTAGAAGATGCAACAAGTCCACTAAAGAGACAGCTTACACAACATTCGATCGTCCTCTGTTAGAATATTGCTGCGCGGTGTGGGATCCTTACCAGGTGGGATTGACGGAGGACATCGAAAGGGTGCAAAAATGGGCAGCTCGTTTTGTATTATCACGTAATAGGGGAGAGAGTGTGGCAGATATGATACTAGAATTGGGATGGAAGTCATTAAAGCAAAGACGTTTTTCGTCGCGGCAAGATCTATTTCCGAAATTTCAGTCACCAACGTTCTCTTCCGAATGCGAAAATATTTTGTTGAGCCCAACCAACATAGGTAGGAATGATCATCAAAATAAAATTAGAGAAATCAGAGCTCGAACAGAAAGGTTTAGGTGTTCGTTTTTTCCGCGCGCTGTTCGCGAGTGGAACGGTACAGAGGTAGTATGATTGTGGTTCGATGAACCCTCTGCCAAGCACTTAAATGTGAATTGCAGAGTAATCATGTAGATGTGGTTTGTAGATGAGTTGCGAGTCTTATTTTAGGTAACGCCACATTGGGCGACTTGCGTGTCGATGATGATGACGATGGGGACACCACAACACCCAGTCCCCGAGGGGAGAAATTATCTAACCCCGCCGGGAATCGAATCCGGGCCCGCTGCATGGTAGGCAAACACGTTACCACTCAGGCGGACGGAAACAAGAGAAAACTCATCGAATGCGTAAGCATCTTGGTGGCTGCTAAGGAATCCTTGTGTAATCAGCAAATCCGTCACATTCTGTATGTCTTCCCAGGTAGGTACTGTCTGCATTGAACTGACACCACTGATCCAAGTATTCTATGCTAGTCTTATACAATTCTGCAGCCACAGTTTCTACAACTCGGAACGACAGCGTCATTTTCTTGTATTTTTTTTATTAGATTACGGGCGGTGTGAGGAAGATAAAGCGAACGCTTTTTACGTGCCAAGTTATCTCGGAGACTCCTTATTTCCTTTGTAGCTTCTACAACAGACACGCACTGCGCTTCAATATTTAACGCCGTTTGATGGAAACGCGCTGCCCCTGCGTGCAAAAAGTATACCCATAATTCAGAGGAGCGATTTTCGAAAAAAGTTTTTAAAATATTTGGGCATTTATCGATGCTCAGAAAAATAGCTTTTTAATGGCTGAAATATATTTAAAATCCTTTCAAGCGTCGGCATTAACTCTAGCGACCTGGTTTTGGTGTAGCCCGGCTGTTTCTGATACCCTGTGCCATTAGAATAACAGAACTTTCAAAGCTTCCACTGAAACGCTATAGACGTCAAAAAAAATTAGTAAATTTTCACAATGATACATTTGAAGTCCATAGGGAGACAATCTGATGCAGTTTTCATCGCGTTGTGAACTATACAGGGTGGTTCATTGATCATGACCGGGCTATATATCTCACGAAATGAGCGTCAAACGAAAAAACTACAAAGAACGAAACTTGTCTAGCTTGAAGGGGGAAACCAGATGGCGCTATGGTTGGCCCGATAGATGGCGCTGCCATACGCCAAACGGATATCAACTGCGTTTTTAAAAAATAGGAACCCCCATTTTTATTACATATTCGTGTAGTACGTAAAGAAATATGAATGTTTTAGTTGGACCACATTTTACGCTTTGTGATAGATGGCGCTGTAATAGTAACAAACATATCGCTCACAGGTAGGTTTTTTAAATTAAAATACAGAACGTAGGTACTTTTGAACAATATATTTCGGCTGTTCCAATGTGATGCATGTACCATTGTGAATTTATCATTTCTGAGAACGCATGCTTTTACAGTGTGGTTACCTGTAAATACCACATTAATGCAATAAATGCTCAAAATAATGTCCATCAACCTCAATGTATTTGGCAATACGTGTAACGACATTCCTATCAACAGCGAGTAGTTCGCCTTCCGTAATGTTCTCACATGCATTGAAAATGCGCTGACGTATGTTGTCAGGCGTTGTCAGTGGATCACGATAGCAAATGTCCTTCAACTTTCCCCACAGAAAGAAATCCGGGGACGTCAGATCCGGTGAACGTTCGGGCCATGGTATAGTGCTTCAACGAACAACCTGTCATGAAATATGCTATTCAATACCGCTTCAATCGCACGCGAGCTATGTGCCTGATATCCATCATGTTGGAAGTACATCGCCATTCTGTCATGAAGTGAAACATCTTGCAGTAACATCGGTAGAACTTTACGCAGGAAATCAGTATACATTGCATCATTTAGATTGACATCGATAAAATGGGGGTCAATTATCCTTCCTCACATATTGCCGCACAATACATTAACACCCCAAGGTCGCTGATGTTCCACTTGTGGCAGCCATCGTGGATTTTCCGTTGCCCAATAGCGCATATTATGCCGGTTTACGTTACCGCTGTTGGTGAATGACGCTTCATCGCTAAATAGAATTCGTGCAAAAAATCTGTCATCGTCCCGTAATTTCTCTTGTGTCCACTGGCAGAACTGTACACGACGTTCAGAGTCGTCGCCATGCAATTCGTGATGCATATAAATATGTTACGGGTGCAATCGATGTTGATGTAGCATCTCAACACCGACTTTTTTGAGATTCCCGATTCTCGCGCAGTTTGTCTGCTAATGATGTGCGGATTAGCCGCGCAGCAGCTAAAACACCTACTTGGGCATCATCATTTGTTGCAGGTCGTGGTGGACGTTTCATATGACCCTGAACACTTCCTGTTTCCTTAAATAACGTAACTATGCGGCTAACAATCCGAATATTTGGATGATGTCGTCCAGGATACCGAGCAGCAAATATAGCACACGCCCGTTGGGCATTTTAATCACAACAGCCATACATTAACACAATATCGACATTTTCTCCAATTGGTAAACGGTCCATTTTAACATGGGTAATGTATCACGAAGCAAATACCGTCCGCACTGGCGGAATGTTACGTGACACCACCTACTTATACGTTTGTCACTGTTACAGTGCCATCTATCACAAAGCAAAAAAAGTGGTTCAACTAAAATGTCCATATTTCTTTCCATACTACACTAATATGTCAAAAAATTTGGGTACCTAGTTTTTTAAAAAAACGCAGTTAATATCCGTCTGACCTATGGCACAGCCATCTAGCGGGGCAACCATAGCGCCATCTGGTTTTCCCCTTCAAGCTAGACGAGTTTCGTTCTTTGTAGTTTTTTCGTTTCACGCTTATTTCGTGAGATATTTGGCCCGGTCACTATCAATGGACCACCCTGAATAGGCTCCACATCCAGCCCCAATGAGCCGCCTCCCGATAGGTTCAATTTTGCGTAAACATTATTACTTCCTTTTCTATTCTCTCCTCCAAAACTGCATATGGTATTATCGCCACTAAATTCCATAATTTTCTCATTAAATCATGGTACGATAATTCCTCCCTTAAAAAATCGACAACAGTATCCTATGTTTAACCAGGCTGCTCTCGAAACTCTTAAGTCTTGGATTTCACACCTTTATAAGGTAAATAATATCGAACCAAACTATAGAATAATTTTACTGACCCATGATTTGAAGTATCTTTTAATTAATATATGCTGTGGCTTCACAAAGATGCTCTTTCAATCATCACCACCATAGGTGCCATCACGTTTACAGCAATAGCTTGGGATTTTGTAAAAGCACATCTCAAGTTTTTCTCAAAACATGTTTGAATTAAATTAGAAGCACAATCATTTGAGCGAAAGCTATGGATATCTTGAACTATATGACACGCCCATGCACCTTCCGCTGCACCTGCATCCAAATCCTTCGAAGTCGGCTCCTGTGTTTTACCGATTTTAAATACACTATTGGCCATTAAAATTGCTACACCACGAAGATGACGTGCTACAGCTGCGAAATTTAACCGACAGGAAGAAGATGCTGTGATATGCAAATGATTAGTAATTCAGAGTATTCACACAAGGTTGCGCCGGTGGTGACACCTACAACGTGCTGACATGAGGAAAGTTCCCAACCGATTTCTCATACACAAACAGCAGTTGACCGGCGTTGCCTAGTGAAACGTTGTTGTGATGCCTCGTCTAAGGAGAAGAATTGCGTACCATCACGTTTCCGACTTTGATAAAGGTCGGATTGTAGCCTATCACGATTGCGGTTTATCGTATCGCGACATTGCTGCTCGCGTTGGTCGAGATCCAATGACCGTTAGCAGAATATGGAATCGGTGGGTTCAGAAGGGTAATACGGAACGCCGTGCTGGATCCCAAGGGACTCGTATCACTAGCAATCGACATGACAGGCATCTTATCCGCATGGCTGTAACGGATCCTGCAGCCACGTCTCGATCCCTGAGTCAGCAGATGGGGACGTTTGCAAGCCAACAACCATTAGCACGAACAGTTCGACGACGTTTACAGCAGCATGGACTATCAGCTCGGAGACCATGGCTGCGGTTACCCTTGACGCTGCATCACAGACAGGAGCGCCTGCGATGGTGTACTCAACTACGATCCTGGGTGCACGAATGGCAAAACGTCATTTCTTCGAATGAATCCAGGTTCTGTTTACAGCATCATGATGGTCGCATCCGTGTTTGTCGACATCGCGGTGAACGCACATTGGAAGCGTGTATTCGTCATCGCCATACTGGCGTATCACCCGGCGTGATGGTATGAGGTGCCATTGGTGACACGTCTCCGTCACCTCTTCTTCGCATTGACGGCAGTTTCAACAATGGACGTTACATTCCATATGTGTTACGACCCGTGGCTCTACCCTTCATTCGATCCTTGCGAAACCCTACATTGCAGCAGGATACAGAAAATGTTCGACTGCTGCCCTGGCAAGCACATTCTCCAGATCTCTCACCAATTGAAAACGTCTGGTCAATGGTGGCCGAGCAACTGGCTCGTCACGATACGCCAGTCACTACTCTTGATGAACTGTGGTATCGTGTTGAAGCTGCATGGGCAGCTGTACCTGTACACGCCATTCAAGCTATGTTTGACTCAATGCCCAGTCGTATCAAGGCCGTTATTAAGGCCGTATGTGGTTGTTATGGGTACTGATTTCTCAGGATCTATGCACCCAAAGTGCGTGATAATGTAATCACATGTTAGTTCTAGTATAATATATTTGATCAATGAATACCCGTTTATCATCTGCATTTATTCTTGGTGTAGCAATTTTAATGGCCAGTAGTGTATTTCTCAGTTTCGGTGGAACACCATGACCAATACCAATATCAGTACGACACTTTTCACACGTAACATCTGATGCAACACTCATTTGTTTTATAAATGGAAAGTTATTTTGCAAAGTAATATTAAACGTACACAAACACGAGTTATTTGGTTGTGCACGTGGGCCTTGACATTATAATACACAGTAAAACTAAACAGTGTTGCCGCACGTGAAGTTCGCACTCCCGCGATGTGACCGTTGGCTGAGTTGAACGGCAGCGTCTGTCTCGCTCTCGCAAGTTAGTCGCTCTCGCTTCTCCACGCCGGCCGCGCAACCGCGTCACCCGCGCGTTTCGGATGTAATGGCTATAGGCAGGAAATGGGGGGGGGTGCACCGCTAATCAGTTTTAGTTCGGTCTTTTTGCAAAAGCGGGATTGCTCTAGCTGGCGACAACGGGACAGACAGCCTGAAAGCGAGACTGTCCCGCCCAAAGTTGGACGTAGCGTCACGTTAAGCATGCGACAGCGTTACTTTGGGACTACAGAGAAGTCGTTGATGGAGTCTCTGGGGGTTGTTTTCAGACCAGTATCTGCAGTTTTGTTTGCTTACTGCACATGTCAGATGAAAATGTGCCTCGTCTGAAAAAATTACTGCATCTTCTTGGTGAACATTCCGCAGCATATTTTGACACAATGTTGTATGGACTTCGTAATCTCTTCCACTCATTTCTTGAACCAACACAGTCGTGCAGGGATGTATTTTTAATCATCGATGCAAGATCCTTCTCTCACTTGGATCAGATAGTGGGAAGGCTAACGTATGATTTTTTGCGGAACGTCAAGGAGATTGTTGAATTGATTCTCTCAATGCAACATTTTCTGGGTCTGTAGCAGTCCGTCTTCGACCTTGGGGTTTACGTTTCAATGCAGAATCTGTTTCTAGAATATTCGAAACCCACAAATATATGGTTTTTTTATCGGGAAAAAAATTCAAATGGCTCTGAGCACTATGGGACTTAATTTCTGAGGTCATCAGTCCCCTAGAACTTAGAACTACTTAAACCTAACTAACCTAAGGACATCACATACATCCATGCCCGAGGCAGAATTCGAACCTGCGACTGTAGCGCCTAGAACCGCTCGGCCACAGCTGCCGGCTATCGGGAACAAGGTCCCAATGACCAAGTACGAAATTAATACAGAAGACACGTTGAATAGTTATTGGCGTTCCTCCATTTTGAATAAACTACTCAACGACAAAAGCACGATGTTAACCTGACGAAACCATGGCCTATACTGAAGACGGCACATATCCAGCTATTCGAGGACACGCCTCCCAGCACTCTACTCCGCCGCTGCGCGCTGCACACTTTCTCTCAAATCGAGGGAATTCTTTCTGACGCACGCTGTAGAAGGCTTTTCCCAAAATCAGAAACGTAATGCTGGACTTGGTACCAATAGGGTTGATAAACACGCTAGTTCTACATAAATCCTACCCGTAGAGCCGGCCGCAGTGGCCGAGCGGTTCTAGGCGCTTGAGTCTGTCGCTACGGTCGAAGGTTCGAATCCTGCCTCGGGCATGGATGTGTGTGATATCCTTAGGTTTGTTAGGTTTAAGTAGTTCTAAGTTCTAGGGGGCTGATGACGTCAGATGTTAAGTCCCATAGTGATTAGAACAATTTGAACCACTTGATGACGGCTTGCCGAGCTGCGTTCTCCTATAACAGATTTATGTTGCTACTGACAAGCACCAGGTCGCATGAGAGGGCGACCAGAGGAATACAAGAAAAGTACGATAAATTGTCAGCCATTTGAACTAACGGTAGAATGCTATTTTCTCGAAAAGTCTACTGAGAACTTACTAGGTGCATATCGCATAAAGTAAGGGAAATTAGGGATCATACGGAGACAATTAAGCAGTCGTTCCTTCTTCTCCTCCCTCCATCGCTCTCTATGTGAGTGGTGAAAGGTGCCCTCCACTGCTGACTTGCAAACAATTAGGGAATAATTCCGGACCATTTCTTAGACTGGACTGAACACACAACTGTAGGAAGGTGTCGGCATCACTTTATCCACTACAAAAATACAGAAAAGTCTTTCCTCTGAAGCTCAAAACGAAACCTGTAGAGCCACTGATACTCCTCATCCATGATGGTGATCATCTTCGCTAATGACTTACATTGATGGCTCACATCAGCTGGAACTGCCGATGAATGCTTGTGTGTGATACATCCGTGATGTACGCCTTTTCGACCACATTACTTTTGCCTACGAACAATAGCGCAGAGAGCCGTTCCAGGCGCTACAGTCTGGAACCGCGCGACCGCTACGGTCGCAGGTTCGAATCCAGCCTCGAGCATGGATGTGTGTGATGTCCTTAGGTTCGTTAGGTTGAAGTAGTTCTAAGTTCTAGGGGATTGATGACCACAGCAGTTAAGTCTCATAGTGCTCAGAGCCATTTGAACCAATAGCGTAGAACGATAATTGTAGAAATTATCATAACCTGTATTTTCCGTACTGGCTTCTCAATCATTCCACCCCCTCCTATATGTCTTTAACCCTTACGCTCCTACCTGAGCAACAAAGCAGAAATAATTGCCTCGACAAAATAAAATCCACTTCGTGTGACAAAACTCTGCCATGTTCTACACTGAAGCGCCAAAGTAACTGGTATTGGCACGCGTATTCAAATACAGAGATATGTAAACAGGCAGAATATGGCGAAGCAGTCGACAAAGCCTATATAAGACAACATGTGTCTTGCGCAGCTTTTACATCGGTTACTGCTGCTACAATGGCAGGTTATCAAGATTTGAGTGAGTTGAACATGGTGTTATAGTCGGCACACGAGCGATGGAACACAGCATCTCCGACGTAGCGCTGAAGTGAGGATTTTCCTGTACTACCATTTCACGAGTGTACCGTAAATATCAGGAATCCGGTGAAACATCACCTCTCCGACATTGCTGCGGTCTGAAAAATGTCCTGCAAGAACTGGGGCAACGGCGACTGAAGAGAACCGTTCAACGTGACAGAAGTGCAGCCCTTCCACAAATTGCTTCAGATTTCACTCCAGGGCCATCAACAAGTGTCAGCGTGTGAACCATTCGACGAAACATCATAGATATGGGCTTTCGGATCCGAAGGCCCACTCGTGTACTCTTGATGACTGCACCACACAGAGCTGTACATCTCGCCTGTGTTCGTCAACACCGACACTGCACAGTCGATGACTGGAAACATGTCGCCTGGTCGGACGATTCTCGTTGTATCGAGCGGATGGACGTGTATAGGTATGGAGACAACCTCGTGAACCCATGGACCCTATATGTCAGCAGGCTATTATTCAAGCTGGTGGAGGCTCTGTAATGGTGTGAGGCGTGTGCAGTTAGAGTGATATGCGACCCCTGATACGTCTAGATACGTTTCTGACAGGTGACACGTACGTAAGCATGCTGTCTCATCACCTGCATCCATTCAAGTCCATTGTGCATTCCGACGGACTTGGACAATTTCAGCAGGACACCTCTGACACCCCTGACAAGAAAATTATTGAGCATATCTGGGATGCCTTGCAACGTGCAGTTCAGAAGAGGTCTCCACCCCTCGTACTCTTACGGATTTATGGACAGCCCTGCAGGATTCATGGTGTTAATTGCCTCCAGCCCTACTTCAGACATTAGTCGAGTCCATGTCACGTCGTGTTGCGGCACTCATACATGCCCGCAGGGGCCCTATACAATGTCAGCCACGTGTACCAGTTTCGTTGGCTCGTCAGTGTATAATTCATTTTCTCTGTCAGGGACCTGACTTTGGAATAGCCTTCCTCAAAATGTTAGTGAAATTAATGTCTTTCAAAGTTGAAAACACAGCTAATGGTCCACTTTCTATCACAAGAGCTTTCTCTTCTGCAGGTCACTCTCGTCCACCCTTCACCTCCCCCCCCCCCCTCCCCTGCCACGTCCCTTTTTCTCCACTTGTTTACAGAGTTCTTTATTGAAAGTCTCTTCTTACCTAACAGCCATTGTCATTTTCATTCTTCAGATCTTCCACTACCAACGAAACTTCAAAAGTGCTAAACTAATCAATATCATTCTTAATGACTGTATTGTATTATTATTATTACTACTATCTGTGTTATTAGTATTATTATTACCATTATTATTAATATTAACTGCGCCCAGCGGTATTACCCACGATTAAATAGTTAGTTGTAAGAAAACGTTAATGCCAAAATATATTACTAACGTGTATGCTCCTCCATGAAAGTACTCGTCAAGGTACTGCGGCACTAGCCATTTCCGTCCTAGCAAAACTGTTGTAGAATACCGATCCCTCAAAACTCACTCGTTTACGCAAGGAAAAAAATTGTACGCAGTTGTGTAGCAAAGTACAAAATGTGCCAGGAACGGAAGTAAATAATTACGTGAATGTCTGCGACATGGTTAGTACGGAAAATATAATAATTATATCGGTATGTATGTGTAGCCCGATATCTACTGCAATACGTCTCCGTAAACAACGTTCCGATTATTCTTGTTTTCCGTGTATATGTAGAAATCTCTGGCTCTCGATATACGCGAGCAGCTAATGTAGAGCTGTCGATGAGAGAAACATGGGGTGCCCAGACGAATACCTGCCACTTTTAACGTTTGCCCTTAACTCTTATTTATCGTGACTGGGAGGGTGATTTTCAATGGTAATTACAAGCTTTTAAACTGGAATGGCAAGTTTTCTTGGAATTATCAGAATTCGCGGTATTAATTCTATCTCTCCCTCGTCTCCGCAGGTGATGATGATAATGATGTCTGGTTTGTGGGGCGCTCAACTGCGCTCAACTGCCCGTACAAATTCCGAACCTTTACTCAGCCCAATCTCGCCACTTTCATGGTAATGATGAAATGATGACGACAGCACAAACACCCAGTCATCTCGAGGCAGGTGAAAATCCCTCACCCAGCCGGGAATCGAGCCCGGGTCTCCGCAGGTGATGGAGTCCTGTACGATATGCCTTCTCAGGTCCATGATTGCACAATCGCGGAGGATCTAGGGTACGCACCAATGAGACAGGCACACCTGCCTTCAGCTCCAACTTTTGGGACAGCAACCCTGACAGCTCTAATGAGTTTACAAACTCTACAGAGTATGAAGCTGCGTCATCTCTTATCATCACTGCGCGACTGACGCGTAGGTGGTCAGCCTACCAGATACTTGAGCGATAATTCTTTACTGATGTTTCCCACCAATTCATTCTTTGCCGCCAAGATAACTGTATCACATAATCGCTCCTTGTTGCTCAAGTTTTCATGTAAGCTCGGTAAAATCTCATTAATTAGGTTATCATTCGAGCTTAATATGAGGCGTGTTTTTTAAGTAAGTACCGTTTTGAAATTAAAAAAAGACGTGCTAAGATATCTCAATAATTTTATTTTTACATGAAAACCTGTACCTTAATCTCCTTGTCTACATAATTTCCGTCAATATTGAGGCACTTGTCATAACGTTGTACCACTTTCTGGATACGCTCCTCATAGAAGTCTGCCGCCTGACTTGTTAACCACTGCATCGCCACTGTTTTGACATCGTCTTGAAAACGCTGACCACCCAGGTGTTTCTTCAAATACAGGAACAGGTGGTAGTCACTGGACGCAAGATCGGGGCTGTACGGAGGATGATCTAGAGTTTCCCATCGAAAAGATGTGATGAGATCTTTGGTCTGATTCGGCCACATGCGGACGGGCATTGTCTTGCAGGAAAACGATGCCCTTGCTCAACTTCCACGGACTGTTGCTTTGATTCTGCTGTGACGTAGGCCACCCATGTTTCATCCCCGTAACAATTTGGCTTAAGAAATCATCACCGCCGTTGTGGTACTACTCAAGGAAAGTCAATGCACTGTCTAAACGTTTGGTTTTGTGCACATCCGTCAACATTTTCGGTACCCAACGTGCGCACAATTTTCGGTAATTCAAGTGCTCGGTCACAATGCCATACAAAACACTACGAGAAACATTAGGAAAGTCTTTCCGCAAGGAGGAAATCGTAAAGCGTCTGTTTTCTCTCACCTTATTGTCCACTTCCGGCACCAAACTTTCATTAACGACCGAAGGACGCCCACTCCGTTGTTCATAATACACATTTGTGCGGCTACCTTTAAATGCTCTCACCAACTTTCTTACCATTCCATCACTCATAATGGTTTCTCCGTAAACTGCACAGATCTCACGATGAATACCGATCGCTTTTAGGCCTTTAGCAGTAAGAAATCTTATAAAAGGCCGTACTTCACAGTCGGTGGGACTCACGATTATCGGAGGCATTTAAACACCCAGTACACAACGTAAACAAGGAAGAATCAGACTTAAATGGCGTCAGTGCCTAGGTTAAGAGATACCTTAGCACGTCTTTTTTTTAACTTCAAAATGGTACTTACTTTTAAAAAAAATCACGCCTCGTACATTGAGATGCGACTTCCAAATTTTTTTAGGCATTCCGCATCCATTGCCATGAGGCCCTCGCTGATCCCGAGGTGGTATCCGGCAAAGAGCCTAGACTCTTGGTCGTTGTAGTGTTGTACTCTCGTATTAGCTGTCAGCTGTAAACCTTCTACGTGTGCCCACAATAGCGATGATTTGAGGCACGCGTTGTTTCTGTGTGCTGCAGTGCCTCTCTCGATGACCGGCAGCTTCTGTCGGAAGTCGCCTGCCAGCAAGACAACTATTCCACCCATCAACATTTGTTTACCGCAAGTTACGGTCGTGTATCTCAGTCGCACACTTGTGTGACATCGATCAGTCTTCCAACACGACTAATTTGCACTTCTGCAACAGAGCGGCGCGATCACAGCCCTTGCTTACATTGAAAATGGGTGTTTCCTCATTCACAAGGTTCAGAGGAAACTTGGACACCCAGTACGCAGTTTTTCCTCCGCTGAACAAGGACGCGGCTATTCCATAGGACGCAACAGCTTGAGCAATATTCCTGTCCGTGCGCAACAAGGCCGAGAGCAAATTCAACAGGAATGTCATGCCAGTGCTCCGAGGTACGTCCAAGAAATGAAGATCCCTTTCTCCGTTCTGCACGTGACTCTAACTTTATTGAAAATGTGCATTTGCTCTGGCAATAAAATGGTTCAAATGGCTCTGAGCACTATGGGACTTAACATCTTAGATCATCAGTCCCCTAGAACTTAGAACTACTTAAACCTAACTAACCTAAGGACATCACACAACACCCAGCCATCACGAGGCACAGAAAATCCCTGACCCAGCCGGGAATCGAACCCGGGAACCCGGGCGTGGGAAGCGAGAACGCTACCTCACGACCACGAGATGCGGGCCTTCAGGAAGGTGCATCGCTATATGTGTGACTGTAGGGTACCTTTCCAGAAGCGACGCTGCTGACATATCGACCCGCTTTAAATATTTATTTATTTATTTACATGTCAAGTTCCGTAGGGCCAAATTGAGGAGAAAATTTCCGAAGCCATGGATGGTGTCAGTACAGGAAATTACAACGGAAAAGCAATAACAGATAAAAAAAGTTTATGAATCCAAAAAAAGTCAAGGCATAGGTTTAAGTAAACGCCATCAACAATACAAAATAAGAATCAGCTTAATTTTTCAAGGAACTAATCAACAGAATAGAAGGAGTGGCCCATGAATTCTTGTGATTGTTGTTGTTGTTGTGGTCTTCAGTCCCGAGACTGGTCTGATGCAGCTCTCCATGCTACTCTATCCTGTGCAAGCTTCTTCATCTCCCAGTACCTACCGCAACCTACATCCTTCTGAATCTGCTTAGTGTATTCATCTCTTGGTCTCCCTCTACGATTCTTACCCTCCACGCTCCCCTCCAATACTAAATTGGTGATCCCTTGATGCCTCAGAACATGTCCTACCAACCGGTCCCTTCTTCTTGTCAAGTTGTGCCACAAACTCCTCTTCTCCTCAGTTCTATTCAGTACCTCCTCATTAGTTATGTGATCTACCCATCTAGTCTTCAGCACTCTTCTGTAGCACCACATTTCGAAAGCTTCTATTTTCTTCTTGTCCAAACTATTTATCGTCCATGTTTCACTTCCATACATGGCTACACTCCACACAAATACTTTCAGAAACGACTTCCTGACATTTAAATCTATACTCGATGTTAACAAATTTTTCTTCTTCAGAAACGCTTTCTTTGCCATTGCCAGTCTACATTTTATACCCTCTCTACTTCGACCATCATCAGTTATTTTGCTCCCCAAATAGCAAAACTCCTTTACTACTTTAAGTGTCTCATTTCCTAATCTAATTCCCTCAGCATCACCCTACTTAATTCGACTACATTCCATTATCCTCGTTTTGCTTTTGTTAATGTTCATATTATATCCTCCTTTCAAGACACTACCTATTCCGTTCAACTGCTCTTCCAAGTCATTTGCTGTCTCTGACAGAATTACAATGTCATCTGCGAACCTCAAAGTTTTTATTTCTTCTGCATGGATTTTAATACCTATTCCAAATTTTTCTTTTGTGCCCTTTACTGCTTGCTCAATATACAGATTGAATAACATCGGGGAGAGGCTACAACCCTGTGTCACTCCTTTCCCTACCACTGCTTCCCTTTCATGTCTCTCGACTCTTATAACTGCCATCTGGTTTCTGTACAAATTGTTCTTGTGGTAGCTTACTGAAAACGGATGCAGCAGTATACTGCACACCTATCTGCTCAAGAGTTAAGGAAGTCCGATCCAAATGCAGGTTTGATTTCTGCCGAGTATTAACTGAGCGGAAGCTGCTTATTCTTGAGAATAAGCTGATGTTGTTAATAAGAAATGACAGTAAGGAGTGTACAAATTGAGAGGCCAATGTCAAAATACCAGACTAGTGAACGGGGTTCGACAAGAGGTTCGTGAACTAACACCACTTATTGCCCGAATCGATGCACTTGGTCTCTTGGATCGATATTAGCATAGCACTGTTGTTGCACAATAAATATCGGCTGGTCACCGCATTTATTTACGTATTTGCAAATGCATTTAATTACCTTAACCGAGATAATGTGGCCATTAAATATTTTGGAAAGGAATGGTGAGTATAGAGCGACACATCTGTTGTCCAGTACGACTTCGTGCGCCATACCTCTCACCTTCATTGCAACCGTACGTACCGCGTCCTCTGGTGCTCTACGTCTGTGCAATGGATATCCGTTCTCGTTCGTTTGAGTCTCTTTTAACAGTGGCCGGGGATACTTTTTGGTTTATTTCCTGTCCTCTTGCATGGGGACATAGGGTTCAGTGCTCTGCAAAGACCGTGGAGTTGGCTCGTAGTGACCGTTTCATATTGCTGTTTTTCCACATTGGGGTCTGGCAGCTCTTCTTATGTCTCTTCATCGATTTGGTTCGGCCAGTAGTGGTGACCGAGTGGTTCTAGGCCCTTCAGTTCGGAAACGCGCTACCGCTACGGTCGTAGGTTCGAATCTTGCCTCGGGCATGGGTGTGTGTGATGTCCTTAGGTTAGTTAGTTCTAGGGGACTGATGACTTCAGATGTTAAGTCCCATAGTGCTCAGAGCCATTTTTGATTTGGTTCGGGCGCAATTTCTGTTTCAATCACAGCAGCAAGTGCATGTCAGACAAGCTGCACTTTTGCAACTCAATGAAAAACATGAAGCACTATGCTTCACGAACAACTCGCCCTTTCTTAAGGACGGCCATCATCTTTTGCACTTGAATCTAGAAACGTCGCACTACAATGTCGTGGTGGTCTGTCGGTTTCTGCCAGGCCAAAAGTTCTTCCCTGATCTCAGTTCATGCTGGGTAGCACCTGAGGGAGATAAATAACTCCGGCCGACCACATTTCCGGACATGAGACAGTGCGTCCTGGGTGTATTCGTGGAGATGTGTGATTGGGTCAAAGATGGTTCAAATGGCTCTGAGCACTATGGGACTTAAATTCTGAGGTCATCAGTCCCCTAGGACTTAGAACTACTTACACCTATCTAACCTAAGGACATCACACACATCCATGCCCGAGGCAGGATTCGAACCTGCGACCGTAGCGGTCGCGCGGTTCCAGGCTGAAGCGCCTTGAACCGCTCGGCCACTACGGCTGGCGCGCCTGTAGCACATCACCATGCTGGTGTAGCAATTTTAATGGCCAGTAGTGTATTTTTGCGTACAGTTTAGAAACTGCTATGAGTAGTCAGTCTCTCCAGAAAATAATTCCCTTAAAGGATCCACCGGCTCGTCTAATGCAGCAACGGATACTTGCCCGCAGAGCAACACATTCCCGCCGTTTTCTCCTTCCATTTCAGTAGCCCACAAAATCTGCAAGCCTTGGGCAAAATGTCAATTTTGATGAACCTGTAGTTACTATAATTCAAAATTGGATCATAGCTTTTTTTTCAAAACTGCTACACTGGATACCCAAATAAACTGGTACAACTGCCTAATATCGTGTAGGGCCCCGCGAGCGCACTCAAGTGCAGCAACACAACGTGGCATGGACTAGACTAATGTCCGAAGTAGTGCTGGAGGGAATTGACTCCATGAATCCTGCAGCGCTGTCCATAAATCCGTAAGAGTATGAGGAGTGGAGATCTCTTCTGAACAGCACGTTGCAAGCTATCCTGCAAGCTATCCTGCAAGCTATCCAAGATATGCTCAATAATGTTCATGCCTGGGGAGTTCGGTGGACAGCGGAAGTGTTTAAACGCAGAAGAGAGTTCCTGGGGCCACTCTGTAGCAATTCTGGACGTGCGGGGTGTCGCATTGTTCTGTTGGAATTGCCCAAATCCGTCGGAATGCGCAATAGACGTGAATGGATGCAGGTGATCAGATACCACGCTTACGTACTCGTCACCTGTCAAAAACGTTTCTAGACGTATCAGGGGCCCCATATCACTCCAACTGCACACGCCTCACACCATTACAGAGTCTCCACCAGCTTGAATAGTAGCCTGCTGACATGTAGGGTCCACGGATTCATGCCATACCCCAACACGTCCATCCGCTCGATACAACGAGAATCGTCCGATGAGGCAACATGTTTCGTCATCAACAGTACCGCGTCGGTGTTGACGAACATAGGCGAGTCGTAAAGGTTTGTGTCTTGCAGTCATCAAGAGTACACGAGTGGGCCTTCGGCTCCGAAAGCCCATATCGATGATGTTTCGTTGAATGGTTCGCACGCTGACTCCTGTTGATTTCTCAGCAGTGAAATCTGCTGCAGTTTGCGGAAGGGTTGCATTTCTGTCACTTTGAACGATTCTCTTCAGTCTTCGTTGGTCCCGCCCTTGCAGGATCTTTTTCCGGCCGCGTTGATGAGGGAGATTTGATGTTTTTATTGTGTTCCTGATATTTACGGTACACTCGTGAAATGGTCGTACGGGAAAACCACAACGTTATCGCTACCCCGGCGACGTTGCGTCCCATCGCTCGTGCACCGACTATATCACACCGTTCAAATTCTCTTAAATATTGATAACCTGCCATTGTAACTGATATAATAGCTGCGCCAGACACTTGTTTTCTTATACAGGCGTTGCCGACCGCTGCGCCATATTCTGCTTGTTTACGTACTCTGTATTTGATTACGCATGCCTATAATAGTTTCTCATGCGCTTCAGTTTAGCTCGAGCTCTTTTTGAGCTCTATGATAGATTCGACATGCGTTTCCTAGGCACTATAAATTTAAACAGCAGTCTCTAAACTTAAGAACTGATGTCGCAAGATAACCGACCTAAACAACCTGACCTAATAACTAACTACAATAATAACAGTACAGTAATTCATAACAAATGTAAGTGAACGAACGAAATAAAGAAAGAACCTAACGGAGAAACATACTGTCTAATCATACTAATGCCAAGCAAATAAACGAAAGTTACACCAAGCCTAACCGATAAACAAACTACCGAGAGCCGACAAACACCAAGTAAACGAACGAAAGAAATGACAAAGCTAACAGGAAAACAAACCGTCCAGATCTCACAAATCAGTGAAAACGTCGAAGAAACTTTGAGTCACACAAATCTAACCAGCAAAGCTACGTCAAAGTCCTAGAGGCAAACTTTCGAATGCTACAAACAATCGAAATCAACAAAGAAGCTACGATTAATTGAAATCCAAAGAGAATACAGCGTTTAAGAATCTTGATAATATCATAATTTTCGACCATCTACGGTCGAAGATTACAGTCCAGTACGCTTCATTGAAGTCCAGAGAGAAAACGATATTTAAGAATCCTAATAATATCACAACTGAATACACATTCTGCATTCTGCGAAGAATTTTCATGAGCATGTGTTAGATTGTTAGGAAGTTTAGTGATGATTTTATCCTAAAGTAATATTTCTGCTTTCGTAAATTTATGTATGTACTACCTTCGTTTGTTGGCGCAATGTGAACGCTAATTTCCAGATCGGAAACCGTGTTATGACACTATTCCGTTTCAAGGCAACAGCTAATTGAAGATTCATCACAAACTCAACATCCTTGGTACGATCTGTTGTAAATAAATGTCAGTTTAAGCCATATCGGCAGTAACAGCCATCACGAGCTACTAACACAATCCCGGAAATGATTTTTATCATGTGTTTCGCGTAGCCACGTGGTTAGAAACGTCACATTTGTGGAGGTGAATTGCGTACGCAGATAGTTCGCGTGCTAATGCAGATATTTTTTCCTTCAGGTTTGTAAAAGATTTTGAGAATTTCTTTTTTAAAACTGAAATAGTTAATGTACTGCTTCTAGCAAGTAATTAATTTTAGATTGCGAGTCCATTGATTTCCGAAGTTGTGGTTAGGCAGGAACCTAAGAGTAAACTGTTAAAACTGCTGCAGTTTATTTATTTACAGCACTGCATCTCACAAATATTTGTTTTATTTTTTTTTTAATTTCGTGTGTGTTTACTTCCCAGATTGTGTCCTACAGTAATTTTTCGGCTTTCATAGATTTATGTTTGTATTTCCTTCATTTATTGCAACGGTTAAAAATTAATCTATAGCTAAACTTAATGTATTCGATTGATAGTTAAGTTTCATATATGACATTTCAGTCACGTTACCCATCCCATGGGAACAGTAGTTACATTGAGGAACTCACAGGAACAGTTATTTCTTTCGGAATAAAAGGCAGCCTGTGTGTTCATTCAGGGAAAACAAAACCATCCAGCTCCCACAAATCAACGAAATCACCAAAGTAATTATGAATCATTCAAATATAACGAGCATATCTAACCAAAATTCACCTAAATCCGTCTAGCTGCTTCAGCGTGGGTAGGTAATTAACATATTAACTTGACAGTCAAGGAAAACAAGGAATTTCTGTTTCGGTGCGTCACAAATTTGATAACATTTGCATGTGAAACATCATCTGCCCTCACGTGTGTGCCTGTTACCAGCAGACAAGCTCACATATCACAGTCCAACCTCACTCAACTCTTACGACGTTCTACATGTAAAGGGGGTCTCTTTGTCATACAACATATAAATAGGACCATCGTTATGAGTCTTCATGTTGATTCCACAGATGACCAGGAGTTTAGGACCTTGTCAGCTTTGTGATGTTTGTAACACCGTGGGTGAGCGACCTCGTAAAAGAACACAATCGTAATAAAAAGAAAACAAATGTTAGTGGGTAGCAATGTTGTAATTATATTAATTTACAACAATAAACTCCCAGAATCTTTTACAAACGCGAAAGAAAAATAAACTGGCTGCAGTAGGAGGCGAGCCAGCGTACTACACAATTCAGTTTGGAAACATGTTGGCGACATGACGTTTCTTACTGCGCAGATATGCAGAACATTCGATTGCTGCTAGTAAATCTGATGTATTAACAGACCGTTAAGGCTGTTAATGGCAATATGGCTTTAGTTAGAGCAAATTGGACCAAGAACTTGGGGTTTGTGATAAATCTTCTATGCCCTGTTGTCTTGAAATGCAGTAACATCATATCACAGTTTCCAATCTGGAAATTAGCATTTACATAGTGTGCTTTTTGGTTGGCCTTCCTGTTGTGACTTTTCAATGGTCGTTGCTTACAGCTCAATTATTATTCCATATTTGACGTTATATCCTTCAAACAAATAAATATCTTGTACTACACATTTTCAAAAGTAGCCTATGTGTTAATTCAGGGTATAAGCTATCTCCATGTCAAATTTCGTCCAAATCCGTCCAGCCCTTTCTCCATGATGCAGTAAGAAACATACACACAAGCCCTCGCGTTTTTAATATATATGGGATTTGAGTTTATTATTATTAACATTGACAGTTATTACACTTTATTAATAACCGAAATTATTATTACTGAGTTTATTGAATAATAACTAATCCATACCATTCCCAATTGTTTCATTATTTTATCATCATTATTATTGTTACTATTATTATTATTGCCAATTATTATTTTATTAACGTTGTAAATAATTATTATTGTGATTGTTAATGTAATATATTTTGTAGGTGTTGTTCCTGATCAGATCTATGAGATGTTCTTAGGGCCCTAATCTGGTAAGGCTAAATAAGCAATAAATAAATAGATGTGAACATGATCACAACCACCCAAATGAGACTGGATAATAAGTTGTCATCATACCATAACATCGACTCCCAGAAGTCGCGACAGCTCCTTCGATTTAAGACAAATATGGTAGGGAAGAGATATGCTGCCTGTAATTTACGGTGAAGTCATTATGCCAATGCATCATGTGGCCAAATTTACGATTTGACGTTATATCTTATAGAAAAATGATCGAGGAAACTTCTAGAAGTTTTATTCAGATGGGAACAAGGTACAGGAAGATTGTAGAGATGAAAATGATTATCTTGCAAGATTAACCAAAAACTTACACAGTATGACAGTAATGGCAGACGACTTTAGAGCTTTGAAGCTGCCAGCGCCCAGAGGAAGTCTGGAGACCCGCTCGGTGAAAGCTTTACACACATACACCGGCTGGCGTTGAACGGCGCAGGGGCACCATGAGCGGCCTGTGAGTCGCTTGCAGATACGGTTCTCATAGCCGCTACGTCTATCTTCAGTATTCCTAGAACCGGGTTGGTGGAAGCGACGGATGGGTGACAGCACTTGAACAGCGATTAATGGTAAGTGCCTATAGTTTGCCTGCTACGTTTCACCTTATAGAGGTAAAATCGTCAAAATAAAATCACATACTTATAAGTTGCTAAATAAATAACGCATTGCGGAATTTATCATACACTACTGGCCATTAAAATTGCTACACCAAGAAGAAATGCAGATGATAAACGGTATTCATTGGACAAATATATTATACTAGAACTGACATGTCATTACATTTTCACGCAATTTGGGTGCATAGATCCTGAGAAAACAGTACCCAGAACAACCACCTCTAGCCGTAATAACGGCCTTGATACGCCTGGGCATTGAGGCAAACAGAGCTTGGATAGCGTGTACAGGTACAGTTGCTCATGGAGCTTCAACACGATACTACAGTTCATCTAGAGTAGTGACTGGCGTATTGTGATGAGCCAGTTGTTCGGCCACCCTTGACCAGACGTTTTCAATTGGTGAGAGATCTGGAGAATGTGCAGGCCAGGGCAGCAGTAGGACATTTTCTGTATCCAGAAAGGCCCGTACAGGACGTGCAACATGCGGTCGTGCATTATCCTGCTGAAATGTAGGGTTTCGCAAGCATCGAGTGAAGGGTAGAGCCAGGGGTCGTAACATATCTGAAATGTAACGTCCACTGCTGAAAGTGCGGTCAATGCGAACGACAGGTGACCGAGACGTGTAACCAATGGCACCCCATACCATCACGCCGGATGATACGCCAGTATGGCGATGACGAATACACGCTTCCAATGTGCGTTCACCGCGATGTCGCCAAGCACGTATGCGACCATCATGATGCTGTAAACAGAACCTGGATTCATCCGAAAGCCTAACGTTTTGCCATTCGTGCGCCCAGGTTTGTCGTTAAGTATACCATCGCAGGCGCTCCTGTCAAGGGTAACCGCAGACATAGTCTCCGAGCTGATAGTCCATGCAGCTGCAAACGTCGCCGAACTGTTCGTGCAGATGGTTGCTGTCTTGCAAACGTCCCCATCTGTTGACTCAGGGATCGAGACGTGGCTGCACGTTCCGTTACAGCCATGCGGATAAGATGCCTGTCATCTCGACTGCTAGTGATACGAGGCCGTTGGGATCCAGCACGGCGTTCCGCATTACCCTCCTGAACCCACCGATTCTATATTCTGCTAACAGTCATTGGATTTCGACTATCGCGAGCAGCAATGTCGCGATACGATAAACCGCAATCGCGATAGGCCACAATCCGATCTTTATCAAAGTCGGAAACGTGATGGTACGCATTTCTTCTCCTTACACGAGGCATCACAACAACGTTTCACCAGGCAATGCCGGTCAACTGCTTTTTGTGTATGAAAAATCGGTTGGAAACTGCCCTCATGTCAGCACGTCGGAGGTGTCGCAACCGGCGCCAACCTTGTGTAAAGCTAATCATTTGCATATCACAGCAGTTTCTTCCTGTCGGTTAAATTTCGCGTCCGTAGCACGTCATCTTCGTGGTGTAGCAATTTTAATGGCCAGTAGTGTACTAAGTTTGTTCGGAAGCTCAGATCGCGGGTCTTAGTCCAACTTGTCCAAATTTCTTAGGTAAAAGTTGCCCTGTTGGGTTACATACATCAATACTCTTCACATGATATGCAGCGTGAGAAAAGGTCACTACGTTCTTACCTACGTAATTAAAAGGGCCGAATGCGGTTTAAAATCGCGAAGGCGAGAGTGTGATCGATTTCTGGCGTTTGTGTTAACAATGCGCCATATTTATGAGTAGCCATAAATACAAAGATCAGCACATAATCACAAGTGGAAAGCAACACTGCCAGCAGAAATTTCCGGATCCTACCGTGTTGCCAATTCGTACAGCTTCCTGTTACGTGATTTTATTCCAGTGATTACAAAATCAAATCAAAAGCACGTATTGGATATCCAAAGCACCTAATGAGTATCGACTTGTACGAAGAAGGAAATGAATGTTTCGATACGGTTCTAATCAACCTTTAGGGAATCATTGTCATCTTTCAGTGTCGAGCACCCTTCTCTACGACGCAACCGTAAACCAATGTCATGTGTATGTTGCTGGTCTACTGGAATGATTCTAGCTGCATAATTCTAAGGCCTGGGTTCGGTTCTCACGTCAGAAAACCAGTTTTAACTAGCACACACATACCCTTTTCACACCTGGCAACGCCTGTTGAACGATGTAGGGTTGCACCATGACTCCATATCCTCGGTGAATTTGATATCCATTCACTACCTACCGCAGGCGAGTAGGTGTAGGCTGGTGATGACAGAACGCTAGTCACGTTAGGGTGAGGCTGTCACCACGAACCATCCTCACACAACAGCTTTTTTTATTATTGAGGCAATCGTAATGTAAGGTCACAGGGGCGTTACTTCTTATTGAGTTTGAACTTGAGATTTTGAAAATATTGGCGCTGGACTAGGATGAGAACCCAGATCTCACTTTTCACCAGGATTGACCCTTCTGAGATGATATAGTTCCACTGTTTCATTGTTTCCCCAAGGTTCCAAAGTTCTCAAGATCTCGACCAAAGGCGCATGTCTGGATTCGAAATGTAGTCTGCCACAAAATATTCCATCACATCACTTGAACCTGTAGTACGCTCATTTCCAAGTACAGTTGAAAAATAACGATAATTTTCGACGATTTCCGTGCTTTTCAACAGTAACTACTGGTGCCAGTTTCAGTTACCAGTCAGACACAAAGTTTCGACGTATCATTTTAGATTCAAACATGCCACTCTTAGTTGCTGGTGAAAAAGAATTCGATAGTAAACGTCTCTTCGTATGTAATCGAAACGATGATGTGTGCAGGGTTGACTTCCAGGCATCTCGGAAAATTTCTTCACGTTATTTCCAGTCCAGATATGTGCACATCTCGCTAACGGTGAAATAAACTAATTTTAATGTCTATTTGTGGCTAGAAAATCACGATGACAGGTGCCATTTTCGAATAACGGCACGGCAATACTTCTTCGTCTCGTCACTTCAGTTTCAATCATTTCGTTACTGGTGAAAAATTACGATTTCTTAAATTTGATTGTGCTTGGATAACAATTGGATTAGGTGAAGGGTTCGAATTCCCTGACAACACAAAACTCTATTCTGCATCATTTCAAGTTTAAACCAGGGTACATATTGTTACTTGTTGCTGAAACCATATTTAAGATATTTCGTGCTTAGATAACGGCAACAACAGTTGTTAGAATGGGGTCCCGGGTCCCAATCCAGTAGAAAAATATTCGTAATGTAATTTCAAGATGAAACTGGATTTCTGAAATGTCATTTATCGTAATAAATTTCATTTACAAGTGAAATGGCTGTGTCATCTCTAATAACGTGTTTTGTGATGTGTGTACTATCGTGATATCAATTTTCATCGGGATTGATAGTCGTACAGAGCAGTTATTTCTTTTGGCCTCTTCCAGTAAACAATCTGTATAGCCAAACGACTGCACGGAAAAGAAAGCAGAGGGCCTTCAAGACAGTTTAATTTATGTGGGTTGCATAAAAATCAGGCGAAACGCAATTCAAGTCACTCGGATATTTTTAGCGTGATAGTATAGCTGGATAAATGATCTTATTGCTTGCATTACTATCCAACGGCGATACAGAATCTCAAACCAGCCAGGGAATCTACAAACTATACTTCTTCCAGCAAAAGAAGTGTCAAAGCCAATGATAAAACACATGCACGTACATGTATTGATGTGTGTGTGTTCGTTTTGGGGGGGAGGGGGTAGAGTGTTTACGTTACTCTGTTGTAAACACACACCCACAGTTACTGTACTTCGCGTGTTGTCTTCCCATGGGAGTCCCCATTCGCTCCCTCCACCGACACCAGCTGGGTTGTAGCACCCTGGACTCGCATTCGGGAGGACGACGGTTCAATCCCGTCTCCGGTCATCCTGATTTAGGTTTTCCGTGATTTCCCTAAATCGTTTCAGGCAAATGCCGGGATGGTTCCTTTGAAAGGGCACGGCCGATTTCCTTCCCAATCCTTCCCTAACCCGAGCTTGCGGTCCGTCTCTAATGACCTCGTTGTCGACGGGACGTTAAACACTAACCACCACCACCACCACCACCACCACCACCACCACCACCACCAGCTGGGTTGGGACTCTGTACTACTGTTGGATGCTAATGTAAACAATAATAGTGTATATACCCTTGAACATTTACTTATGGAATGTGGAAAGTATAGAAAAATGTAGAAAAACGAGCAAAAAATGTAAAAAAATCGGTAAAATCCGGACACCAAACGGTTATACAGGAAGTATAAACTTAGGAAGTAGCAGAATTTTTTGAGAAATAAGCCCTAGACCAAAGCCGCTGAAGATATCTTCGCTTCTTTTCTCCTCACAGTGTTCAGAGATGAGGCCTAGGTTAACATGGACATTGAAAAATCGTTGATCCGGGCGATAATCAATTTCGTGACCTTTCGGTTTACAGCCACGCGCTTAACTGCCAGACCACTACGTGCTACGTACGTAGCGATGCTTCAGACACAGTTTCATGAGTGAGTTTATGAGTATCAAAATATGTGAAGTTTATGGCCGTATCTTTTGACTGCATCGACTTAGAAGCTTAAATTTTTTGTACCGCCCAGGAACTGTAGACATTAGTATTTGACGTAAATTTAAACTCGATACCTCTGTCCCTTCCTGGGAAAACGAAGTCTTAATAGACGGATAGACAGACAAGCAACAAACGGCAAAAAGTCTGATTTATGGAAATAACTGAAAACCTAAATCAGCACGGTCAGAGGACTAGAACCACTGTGTATAAAATTCAAAAACAGAAGAGAATGGTTGGCCCTAACAGAAACAAAAAAGGAAAAATTATAGGCCAGTGTGAGTGCTCCAGATGTAACGACAGTATGCATCTAGTGGCACAGAGAAGGTATTTTGTGCTAAGAACTGCAGCCCAGAAGTATGTCCATCGCATTTGGCATCTGTCTCAACAACAGAGGCGCCTTGCGGTCCAACGTACGAAAAGGACCAAGGAAACAGTAACTACTATTGCTACTGTATGAGTATTCTTGGCTACACTCTGTTGATTTCACAAAAGAAAGAATCCAGTAACTTGGCTGGAAAACAGTCCCTATCACACTTCTTCTTCTGATCTAGCGCCCTCAGACGTTTATTTTTTTCTCTGCTTATCGAGCAACCATCAATAAAATTTCTTTGTGACCGAAAATGAACTTTAAACTTGGATTGGCGACATCTTTATCACCAAACCAGTAGCTTTTTCCAGGCGTGAAATGAAAAAATGGCCTGACCATCATAAGCTGTTTCAGCTAATGGGGGTGGGGGATATGTTGTTGATAATCAAACTCTGTCTTATGGTTTTCTGTTATATCTGTTCTAATACAAATTACTTGCAGTTTGCCAGGATAGCCTTATGACAAAAGTCTAATCTAATAAAACAAATACTATCTGGAACACAAGAGGTACTTTTGAACTCAATGTTGTCAGTGTCTAGAGAATTCCTGTGCCCTACTTAAGAAGCAATTTGGGATTACCACGAAAGTATATTAACCTGGCTATGAGGGTAGACGCAAAAAGAAACCCAGTTACCAAATTATTCAATTTGAACATAATCAACGAAAATTTGTACTCACAAAATACTAAGATGTGTATAGGTATAAGTAAAAAAATTAAAGTTTGTAAGATGGGAGCGTGAATTAATGGTAATTTCTCACCTTACATGAGAGGAATTTTGTATGAACACTGCGTTCACTTTGGCTGACATTCAGCTAGAAATTAGCTAAAGAGTCTTTGAGCTCTGATAGCGGAGAAACGAAACAGCCACATAGTCAATTGTTCTTGCAAGAACTGAGAGGGCATTGAAGCATACATGTTGCTCCATCTATGCACATGCATATCGCTATATTTTCCAGACTAGGGATGAGTGCATGTTTTCTGGCCTAACAAGAAACATAAGAAAGTTTCAGCTGATAAAATCAGTAAAAGATATTGATTAGCTTTTTATAGTATTTTCAAAGGGCGAGAGCAGCCATGCGGCTGACAGCACGTCACAGCTAAAGGTAAATGCCGCTGGTAGAGGCATAAAATTGTTGGATTACCAGATTGCGTCCACTGTGAACTCGAGCAACCTTGAGTAATCTTTTGCTCATCTTGTCACAAAAATTAACCATCCTCTGTAGACTTGAATGTAATCCTAAATAGTACAGAACTAAGAACCGGAATCGGATGATTTGTCGTAATATTGGCCAACTTCACTATCTAGAAGTAAGAAAAATATTGTATTTAAATTTGATGTAGTGGTGTTCAATGTTATTTCTGCTAAACAGGACGTAATGCGTTATATTGACAACTGTCCTGAAATTGTCATGTCACAATCTATGTAAACTAGTGTGCTTCTTTAGCAACAATAGAGAAATTAAACCAATTTTACAACTAAACACCGATGTAGTCTGTCATAGAAAAAAACCCAAAACTTTATTCTAGTGACGCTAGCGCACTCACAGGGTGTTTTTGCTGATGTCTGACGAACGTGAAAAGGAGTGGACTGTCAGACGTTTTAACAAGAATGCGAGGTCATAATTTCTTAAATTTTTCAGCTTTATATCTAGAGGATACTACACCAAAATTTCGATGAGACTTAAGGTAGTGAAGTTCGTAGCATGGTAACTTTGTAGCTTGGTAAGAGAAGAAGTAAAAAGTAGATAAAATGTTGAAGTCTCCAGGGACATTAGAGCCTGCGCCTGAAGAACTTTTTTCTGCAGGAAGTGGCCACATTACCACTTAACTAGTGAACCAGTACTGCTACAAGTATCATCTTAGTGTAGTGTAGTTGATTAACAGAGATAATTAGTAATGTAAAATATGAGATTAGTTACATATTCTGTAAGGAATGATCCTCTTGGATTAAAAAAATTAATTTAAAACCCCAGTGCCACAGTGACAATCATTCCGATTATTTACTCGAAACGACAATGAAATATCAAGCGAACTTAACAGGAGAATTCTGAACCACATCAGGAAATATATCAACTGTCACGAAGTTGCCAATCGCATTCGACAACATATAGGGTGAAGCACCTAAAACTTATACCAGAAATATTGCGAAAGTGGAAAGTGTTATTGATAGGTGGTTTTCACAAAATGGATTGGTAGTCAGGAGCTCGTATAGTTAGCGAATAAACAGGTTGTAAAATACATAGAAAGCGTATTTTTGTGCAAAGTACACTTTTGAAATGACATTAACCATCTAAAAGTAGGGTAATGTAGAATGTCAGTGGTGTCTGTTGCAGGATTCTAGTCCAACTCATTTATGAGATATGGCATTTTGAAAAGTTTCCATGCTGACGTTTGTGTGTGCCATTCAACCGGCATAGATGCTAGGTAGGATGTTGTTGGATTGGATTGTTTGGGGGAAGAGACCAAGCAGCGAGGTCATCGGTTTCATCGGATTATGGAAGGACGGGGAAGGAAATCGGACGTGCCCTTTCAAAGGAACCATCCCGGAATTTGCCTGGAAGGATTTAGGGTTGGTTCAAATGGCTCTGAGCACTATGGAACTTAACATCTGAGGTCATCAGACCCCTAGAACTTACAACTAATTAAACATAAATAACCTAAGGACATCACACACATCCATGCCCGAGGCAGGATTCGAACCTGCGACCGTGGCGACGATTTAGGGAAATCACGGAAAATCCAAATCAAGATGGCCGGACGCGGGACTGAACCATCGTCCTCCCGAATGCGACTCAAGTGTGCTAACCACTGCGCCACCTTGCTCGGTACGATGTTGTTATGCTCGTTTACAGTGTGCTTGCGTGTTCCTTGAGTGCACTGCGAATTGCTAGTCACTTGTAGCGTGTACGCAGTAAGATATTCCAATAGACATCAACCATCTCGGCAATTATTTATTAACCTCTTCAACGAGTTACGTGAAAGTGGTAGTGTAACACGTAGAGAACGTAACAGAAGGAAACAAGTGACGACAGAAGAGGAGGAACTTAACGTTTTTGGTGCTGTTATACTTGATCCGCACGTTAGCTCTCGCGAAATCGCACGGGGAAGTGGCACGAGTCAGGGAAGTATCCTATACATTCTGCATCGACACAGGTACCACCGCTACATATCTCTCTCCATCAAGAGCTGCATGGAAAAGATTATGAGAATCGTGTTAACTTCTGAAATTGGGCATTAAGACAGGATACTCCAGACGTATGATGTACGTTGTTTAGTGATGAAGCCACATTTACCAATGATTTTCAGGTAAACCGCCGAAACATGCACTGTTGGTCTCCGTTGGCTTCGTCAGGTGGAACGTCAGCGTCCACGGAGTTGGTGTGGGATAATTAACCATCTGCTCATAGGCCAGTCTTTCATAGACGGAACACCGAACGCGAGCAAGTTTCATAGCCTCCTAACAGATCATCTTCCACGGATGCTAGATGTTTCTCTGCAGACTAGGAGGAATCTCGGGTACCAACATGATGGTTACCCAGTCCACAGTGCAGGAAGAATTACAGCATGTCTTCACGAACTGTTCCCAAATCTCCTGGAGGCAGATAACCTGTAACTTAGCTGGCCTGTTCCCCGAATTTTACGTCTGTACACTTTCTTTTTTTGTAGGGAATCCTGAAAGACGCTGTCTACAAGGACATACCAGTCACACCTGATAATATGCAACGACTTATTTCTGCAGCCTAATCGGAGATCTCCGCTGTAATGCTAGTACGTGTGCAGCGTTCGATCCATACCAAACTGGAAGCCTGTATTGCCGCTGTTGGTGGTTGTTTTGAACAAAAACTGTGATGGTCAATTGTCTCGTTTCTGGTCGTCATTCACGTAACTAATCTATGCACTTGGGTTGTACTTTAGTGTGTGTGCTACGTCAGGTACTGTACAAGTATCATCGTGGGAACTTTTCAAAATACGATACCTCGTAAACGACTCGTATTAGAAACCTGCAACGAACATCCCTGACATTCTAATGCACCCTAATTTAGTCATATATATAGTGGTCCACTGATCATGGCCGGGCCAAACATCTCACGAAATAAGCGACAAACGAAAAAACTACAAAGAACGAAGCTTGTCTAGCGTGAAGGCGGAAACCAGATGGCGCTACGGTTGGCCCGCTAGATGGCGTTGCCATAGGTCAAACGGATATCAACTGCGTTTTTTAAAAAATAGGAACCCCCATTTTTATTACATATTCATGTAGTACGTAAAGAAATATGAATGTTTCACTTGAACCACTTTTTTCGCTTTGTGATAGATGACGCTGTAATAGTCACAAACGTATAAGTACGTGGTATCACGTAACATTCCACCAGTGCGGGGGGACCGGTTACCCATTGCGGAAAAGGTCGATATCGTGTTGATGTATGGCTGTTGTGATCAAACTGCCCAACGGGCAGCTCCTCGGTATCCTGGACGACATCATCCAAGTGTCCGGACCGTTCACCGGTTAGTTACGTTATTACTACAATCTGTTGATTGACTAACAATCCACTAACTGACTGGCAATCCATTCTGTAACAACCGCACATCAATAGCACTTTGCATTTCCGCAATATTAGCGTTGCAAGTTTTAGGTGATTTACCCCATTTATGTGGTGTCTTTTCATTTGGACATGTCAGAAAAAACAGACACCACACATATACAGGGTGTTACAAAAAGGTAAGGCCAAACTTTCAGGAAACATTCCTCACACACAAATAAAGAAAAGATGTTATGTGGACATGTGTCCGGAAACGCTTAACTTCCATGTTAGAGCTCATTTTAGTTTCGTCAGTATGTACTGTACTTCCTTGATTCACCGCCAGTTGGCCCAATTGAAGGAAGGAAATGTTGACTTCGGTGCTTGTGTTGACATGCGACTCATTGCTCTACAGTACTAGCATCAAGCACATCAGTACGTAGCATTAACAGGTTAGTGTTCATCACGAACGTGATTTTGCAGTCAGTGCATTGTTTACAAATGTGGAGTTGGCAGATGCCCATTTGATGTATGGATTAGCACGGGGCGATAGCCGTGGCGCGGTACGTTTGTGTCGCGACAGATTTCCAGAACGAAGGTGTCCCGACAGGAAGACGTTCGAAGCAATTGATCGGCATCTTAGGGAGCACGGAACATTCCAGCCTATGACTCGCGACTGGGGAAGACGTAGAACGACGAGGACACCTGCAATGGACGAGGCAATTCTTCGTGCAGTTGACGATAACCCTAATGTCAGCGTCAGAGAAGTTGCTGCTGAACAAGGTAACGTTGACCACGTCACTGTATGGAAAGTGCTACGGGAGAACCAGTTGTTTCCGCACCATGTACAGCGTGTGCAGGCACTATCAGCAGATGATTGGCCTCCACGGGTACACTTCTGCGAATGGTTCATCCAACAATGTTTCAATCCTCATTTCAGTGCAAATGTTCTCTTTACGGATGAGGCTTCATTCCAACGTGATCAAATTGTAAATTTTCACAATCAACATGTGTGGGCTGACGAGAATCCGCACGCAATTGTGCAATCACGTCATCAACACAGATTATCTGTGAACGTTTGGGAAGGCATTGTTGGTGATGTCTTGATTGGGCCCCAGTTCTTCCACCTACGCTCAATGGAGCTCGTTATCATGATTTCATACGAGATACTCTACCTGTGCTGCTAGAACATGTGCCTTTACAAGTACGACACAACATGTGGTTCATGCACAATGGAGCTCCTGCACATTTCAGTCGAAGTGTTCGTACGCTTCTCAACAACAGATTCGGTGACCGATGGGTTGGTAGAGGCGGACCAATTCCATGGCCTCCACGCTCTCCTGACCTCGACCCTCTTGACTTTCATTTATGGAGGCATTTGAAAGCTCTTGTCTACGCAACCCCGGTACCAAATGTAGAGACTCTTCGTGCTCGTATTGTGGACGGCTGTGATACAATACGCCATTCTCCAGGGATGAATCAGCGCATCAAGGATTCCATGTGACGGAAGGCATTTCGAACATTTCCCGTAACAAAGTGTTTGAAGTCACGCTGGTACGTGCTGTTGCTGTGTGTTTCCATTCCATGATTAATGTGATTTGAAGATAAGTAATAAAATGAGCTCTAACATGGAAAGTAAGCGTTTCGGGACACATGTCCACATAACATATTTTCTTTCTTTGTGTGTGAGGAATGTTTCCTGAAAGTTTGGCCGTACCTTTTTGTAACACCCTGTATAATTAAGCCCAGGACGGCCAATGATCTCTTCAGTAGAGACGCACATAAGGCTCGAGCTCTTACGGGATTCTGCGAAATGCTGCGAATAATGAAGATAATGGGCAAGAAGAACTACATTCGTAGTGTGTGGTCAAGTTGAGGATTTGTGTCTGACGGTAAGTGCGCTAGGGTAGTCCGTGCAGGAGAGATGACCACTGTGTCCGGACGGAGCAAAGGAGAGCGCATCTGCCTTGTAAGTAGAAGACCTGGGCTCAAATCCCGATTCGGCACAAATTTCCAACTTTCCCCATCTGTTTATTCGATGTCCGTTCGTAGGCAGTGTCCGCAATTTCTTTGCGTATTCATCAATGTTGCCAATTCCCTATTAGTTTAGCGACAGGAAGAATACATTTACTGGGCCGATCTTCTGAGCTGGCGAGCAGTTGGGAACTTCGCCTTGAAAAAGACGTGGCAAAGCCTGATGCTAACGCATTAAATGGCAGTCGAAATATCTGAGGCATAGTCCAGTGAGTTTTATTCGCATTTCTGTAACTATGATTTCATCCAAAATACAATTATAAATAACACCCACTCTCACTCAAAAAAGGTTCAAATGGCTCTAAGCACTATGGGACTTAACATCTTAGATCATCAGCCCCGAGAGTTAGAAACTTAAACTTAACTAACCTAAGGACATCACACACAGCCATGCACTGGGCAGGATTCTAACCTGCGACCGTAGCAGCAGCGCGATTCCGGACTGTAGTGCCTAGAACCGCTCTGCCATAGCAGCCAGCTCCATTCTCACTAACTGGAACTTAAACATCATAATTAAAGAGCAGGGGGAATTATCCGGACGACTTACTCTTCAGCAGCGGGAGTAACTCCTTTTGTTTTTTATATCTTATTTATTCTGTAAACATGAAGCTCATTCACCGGAGGTGAGTGGCTCTTTTAGCATCACCTGACACTGTTAAAACCATGAGTAAAAAGCATTCCTTCTAACGTTATTACCTACAGGAGTTTTCCGTAAGAACACTTTCATTAGTACCACCTCTGACATAATGACGCAAATGAAAGTACAACGTAACACTAATTACAAGGTACGAAAATCACAATGGTACGTGATAAACTGCGAATAACTCGCAGTTTCAAATCAGAAAAGCAAACAGTGCAAGGAAATCTTTCGCAGAGACCAAAAAACAGTGTAGAAAACAAATAAGTAAATGAGTACAGTGCAAGTTCAGTAATGTTATATAATACTGTCGTGTGACTACGGCTTCCCGTCGGGCAGAACGTTCGCCTGGTTCAACTCTCTCGATTTGACGCCACTTCGGCGACTTGCGCGTCGATGGGGATGTAATTATGATGATTAGGACAACACAACACCCAGTCACTGAGCGGAGAAAATCTCCGATCCAGCCGGGAGTCGAACCCGGGCCCTTAGGATTGACATTATGTCACGCTGACCACTTTTTTTTTCATTTTGTTCGTTGTTGATCGTTGTGTTTGGTCGTTGCGGACGTAACATGACATCCGTTAAAGCTCGTTTGTTGATCGTTCCACTCAGTTTTTTTTTTTTTTTTTTTTTTTTTTTTTTTTTTTTTTTTTTTTTTACTGCACGGCAATATTGAGGATTGTCCTCACAGCGGCAGGCCTCGTACTGCACACACTCCAGACAATGTGCAGAGAGTTAACGAACTGGTGACTGCTGACAGACGCATCACAAGAACGAATTGTCATGCTACGGTGTTTTTCGATTCCGAAGGATCTTTCTTGTGGACATCATGCCAAGTGGAACCACCACAAATTCTGATGCATATGCGACGACACTGAAGAAACTTCAAGCTCAGTTGAGTCGTGTTCGACCACATTGGCAAAAGCAGGATGTTTTGCTGTTGCACGACAATGCACGGCCACATGTCAGTCAAAAAACCATGGAAGCGATCACAAAACTCGGATGGACAACACTGAAACTCCCGCCTTACAGTCCTGAGCTGTCTCCATGTGAATATCATTTCTTGCCGGCCGTTGTGGCCGAGCGGTTCTTGGCGCTTCAGTCCGGAACCGCGCGACCGCTACGGCCGCAGGTTCGAATCCTGTCTCGGGCATGGATGTGTGTGATGTCCTTAGGTTAGTTAGCTTTAAGTAGTTCTAAGTTCTAGGGGACTGATGACCTCAGCAGTTAAGTCCCATAGTGCTCAGAGCCATTTGAACAGCCTCTGACATATCGTTAGAGCTCAGACAACACAATATTGTCGATGACAAATCACAAATCAGGTAATATCGCAACCTAAAACTTCCGAAAGGAATGGGTTGCAGATTTTATGTGCACAGCGATAATTTATAAAATTGACTGCAATCGGAGAAAAACGTTCTGAGACAAACATGCGGTACCTTGGGTCATGTTTGCCACCATGACGGAAGTAATTAAGAAACATTCTGACAACATACGTAGCTTTTTATTACGATTGATGTATCACAAGACAGACTCATACACAGTTTCCAGCAAAGAAGAAAAAGAAAGCCATGACCAAACAAATTGTTTTATAAGGCTGCTCACCAGCTTCGTAGCAGACTCGTTCGTCGCTGTAACATACTCCTTGCTAAACGGATGACTTCTATGTCCAGTATTTTTCGAAATTACACATAAGTAAGCACTGACTTGTAGGTAAATAATAGACTTCTATGGAAGTAGCTCTTGCGGTAACTGTAGTCTACAGCCGTTAATGCATCCTGCTAAGGATCTAAGACTGTTGATGAAATTTCATATTTTCTCGTAACACATCACAGTAATCCTAAACATGCTATACATATGCTAAAAATTATTGATTCGAAGACCAATCATAGCTACCCTACCACCGTACTGACATCAGCACAGTGTAGTGGAACCGTGACACATCTGGATGACTATGTTTCTAATGACACTAGCTGAGAGAGCGTAAGAAAGCTTGTCTCCCAGCCTTAATTCTATAGGAAGTAACATGGGCAGATGAGATTATTTCAGCCATACGGCTGAGTAACTCCGAGTTTTATCATCCGTTTTGCTACCAGTACAGATGTTTTGTGTAATCGATTTCCTCGTTAAAACTGTAGGCATACAGTTTTTTTTAAACCATTATAGGCCCTGGATGTATTTCCTTGAGTAGAGTATCAAGGTAATACCGCCTACCACTACCGAATACTCCATTAAAACTGCTGTCTCTTATAACATATACACATCAAACTAAAAATATAAGATGTATTCGAATTTTAGGAGTCATAATTAGTAAAGACGTCCAGCACAATTCCTTCGGAGCTAATATTACTCACATCCAGTAGACAAAGTGCGGAATGATCTTAGGTATACATATTCCGTAATTTTAAAACGTCTACTCGACAAACGATGTCTCCAATACGTATCAGAAAGGCTTAACGTGTTCTATATCGCAACCAACCCAACACTCCAGGGCAGATATGTAGATGTTCTTTGCATTCTCAGATTTACTCCCACTAGAATATTACATACTCATTTGCTTACAACGAATATACAGTCACCTGGATGTGCAACATGAAATACCACATTTACAGCACATTTTTTCGCAAACCATAATAGTTCCTGACTGTCGTTTTTGAGTAGAGTATCGAGATATTACATCCTACCATTACTAAATATTTCATTAAAACTGAAGTCTTCCACCAACGTACACATCCAGCTAAAAATGGAACACTTATGTATTATAATTCTAGGAGACATAACCAGAGACGTCATGAACATTACCATATGATCTAGCATTACTCACCCCGCAGTAGATCTTTCTAAGGCGTTTGATACAGTCGACCACAAGATTCTATTAAATAAATTACAAGCATTAGGAATAGGAGAGGTAGCTAATGGCTGGTTTCGATCATATCTAACAGACAGGGTACAAAGAGTAGAGATAACACATGCTTCAAATAGATCCAAACATTTAGTAAAACACTTATCAGAACCAAAATACATTAACATAGGGGTTCCACAATGTAGAATATTAGGACCACTGCTGTTCCTGATGCACATAAATGAGTTTCGTAGTAGTGTTACTCATGGTGAAAAAATCCTCTTCGCTGATGAAAGCAATATTATAGTCACTGAGAAAACAAGAGAACTCCTTGCAGAGAAAGCAAATGAAACTCTCAAGGAAGTTTATGATTGGTCAATAAGTAATAAAGTGACATTGAACATAAAGAAAACTAATGCCATGAATTTCAGTTTCAAGAGGAATAATGACAATGTTAAATTAAATATAGATGGTACCTCTATATACTGTGTAACAAATGCAAAATTTTTAGGAATGAATATTGATTCTCAGTTGAAGTGGTGTGAACACACAAAGGTAGTTGCAAACAAAATGTCATCTGCATGTTATGTCCTTAGAACCCTATCATCAGCGTGTAAAATGCAGTGTCTTTTAGTTACATATTATTCATATGCACACTCAGTTCTTAGCTATGGAATTCTTTTTTGGGGGACAAATGCACAAAATATGAACACAATTTTCAAACTCCAGAAAAGAGCCATAATAATAATAACAAAAAATACTAGTCGAGCTCATTGTAAAGATCTGTTCAGAACACTGGGAATATTAACTGCTCCATGTGAACACATTTACCAGTCAGTTGCACACATCAAAAATAACATTGGTAATTACTGCACAACAGCTCTGTCCATGACCATGCAACACAAGATAGACTCAACTTACATTTACCAAGAAAAAATAAACATAAAACTCAAAACAGCATTTTCTACCAAGGAATAAAACTGTACAATAAATAACCAAAAGAGATTAAAGAAATTGCCAAAATACACTTGTTTAAAAAGGCAGCTAAAAAGTATTTGTTATTCAATACATTTTATAAATTGAAGGATTACTTAGCTAAAACAGAGTAAGGGTTTGATAAAAAATGTTATACAAATAAATAGTAATAATAATGATTATTATAACATAACACCTTCACTTTATGTTTTTTCCTTCTTTGTTTCCTTTCTAAAAGTACTTACCCCAAAGTACTTACAATCTAATGATTGTCTCTAACAAGAAATCTGTAAATATATGTGTATACGAATTACCTTATTTTAAGTTCATCTAAATTTGTAAATACTTTGACATGTCCTATATACTTCTTTTTTTCCTTTCTAAAAATACCTACCCCCAAGCTATGCATAGCACAATACTAACACCTCTTCCTCTTTATGAGCTCAACATCTCACTCCTTATGGAGGGATCTACAGATGAATAAAGCTACTACTACTACTACTACTACTACAAGTTACAGAATGATTTTAGGGGTACATATAAGAAAAACTTTAATACGCCTAGATCTACTCGACAAATAATGATAAACTGTAGGGATACAATTCTATAACAGATTATCCGTTCTGATCATCAGAAATACGTGTGACTCCTTACACGTCACCCATATCTACCTTAAACTCCAGAATGTTATGGCTTAGATCTCACATCGACCTCTCTTACCAGTTCTCAGTCACATTTATCATCTTCTGTATGCATATGGTAAACACAAAGAAACACCGTCCGAACAGGCTTGATGGCTCAACAGTACTGACCGGCCGCCATGTCATCCTCAGCCCATAGGCGTCACTGCGTGGAGATACAGAATGGAAAGGGTGAGCACACCGCTCTCACGGCCATTGACAGTTTTCGAGACTGGTGCTGCTATTTTTCTATCAAGCAGCTCCTCAAATGGCCTCAAAAGGGCTGAGTGCACCTCGCTTGCCAACAGCACTCAGCAAACATGGACGGTGACCCATCCAAGTGCTAGCCAAACCCAACAGCGGTTAATTTCGGTGATCTCACGGAAACCGTTGTTACCACTCGGACAAGGCCGTTAGCCATACGGTAAACACAGAATTAGCACTATTCGTACAGACGACAGAAAACAACAACTAGCTAGACATGGAAGCATATTCGGTCATATAGGATCGCTATCCTTTCAAACGACCTAATATACGCCTCCTCGACACACAACATTCTCTAGACATCTACAGGGTGGTCCATTGAACGTGACCGCGCCAAATATCTCACGAAATAAACGTCAAACGAAAAAACTACAAAGAACCAAACTAGTCTAGCTTAAAGGGGGAAACCAGATGGTGCTATGGTTGGCGCGCTAGATGGCGCTGTCATAGGTCAAACGAATATCAACTGCCTTTTTTAAATAGGAACCCCCATTTTTATTACATATTCGAGTAGCACGTAAAGAAATATGAATGTTTTAGCTGGACCACTTTTTTCGCTTTGTGATGGATGGCGTTGTAATACTCACAAACATATGGCTCACAATTTTAGACGAACAGTTGGTAGCAGGTAGCCATTTTAAATTAAAATACAGAACGTAGGTACGTTTGAACATTTTATTTAGGTTGTTCCAATGTGATAAATGTACATTTGTGAATTTATCATTTCTGAGAACGCATGCTGTTACAGCGTGATTACCTGTAAATACCACATTAATGCAATAAATGCTCAAAATGATGTCCGTCAACCTCAATGCATTCGGCTATACGTGTAACGACATTCTTCTCAACGGCGAGTAGTTCGCCTTCCGTAATGTTCGCATATGCATTGACAATGCGCTGAAGCATGTTGTCAGGCATTGTCAGTGGATCACGATAGTAAATATCCTTCAACTTTCTCCGCAGAAAGAAATCGGGGGACATCATATCCGGTGAACGTGCGGGCCATGGTATGGTGCTTCGACGACCAATCCACCTGTCATGAAATATGCTATTCAATACCGCTTCAACCGCACACGAGCTATGTGCAGGACATCCATCATGGAAGCACATCGCCATTCTGTCATGCACTGAAACATCTTGTAGTAACATCGGTAGAACATTACTTAGGAAATCAGCATACATTGCACCATTTAGATTGCTATCGATAAAATGGGATGCAATTATCCTTCCTCCCATAATGCCACATCATACATTAACCCGCCAAGGTCGCTGATGTTCCATTTGTCGCAGCCATCGTGGTTTTTCCGTTGCCCAATAGTGCATATTATGCTGGTTTAGGTTACCGCTGTTGGTGAATGATGCTACGTCGCTAAATTGAACGCGTGCAAAAAATCTGTCATCGTCCCGTAATTTATCTTGTGTCCAGTGGCAGCACTGTACACGACTTTCGAAGTCGGCGCCATGCAATTCCTGGTGCATAGAAATATGGTACGGGTGCAATCGATGTTGATGTAGCATTCTCAATACCTACATTTTTGAGATTCCCGATTCTCGCGCAATTTGTCTGCTACTGATGTGCGGATTAGCCGCGGCAGCAGCTAGAACACCTACTTGGGCATCTTCATTTGTTGCAGGTTGTGGTTGACGTTTCATATGTGGCTGAACACTTCCTGTTTCTATCTGGCTAACGGTTCTGACACTTGAATGATGTCGTCCCGGATACCGAGCAGCATAAAGAGCACACTATTACAGCGCCATCTATCACAAAGCGAAAAAAGTGGTGCAGTTAAAACATTCATATTTCTTTACGTAGTTCTCGGATATGTAATAAAAAATGGGCTTCCTATTTAAAAAAAAAAACGCTGTTGATATTTGTTTGACCTATGACAGCGCCATCTAGTGGGCCAACCATAGCGCCATCTGGTTTCCCCCTTCAAGCTAGATGAGTTTCGTTCTTTGTAGTTTCCTCGTTTTATGCTTATTTCGTGAGATATTTGGCCCAGTCACTATCAGTGGACCACCCTGTATACAACCACTAGTTAGAGCTCTGCATTTATCCTGCGCTGACTTGAACTATTCTGTCTGGAACTCTTCTGTTCGGAGGAGCTCTGCGCTGGTTGACATTTGAGCGTCCATGTATACGGAATTTGGGGCTGTTTGCTTACAGATGGTACATGGCTGCGTCGCTTTTTTCCTCCAGTTTGTAATCAGTTTGTGAATTCTGCGTTCTCCCAGCTCGAGTATTCTCTTAATGGATTGACGAAATCGAATTCCACTGTACGTCTCTAAATGAATTACAAGCCTTACTGTTAATACCATGTCATATACATGCATATAGATTGCCTTCTGATTTCAAATTGTAATTTTCTTAAGAAAAAAGACGCAGTAATCCTGCTCCAAAATGGAGAGAGATGCGTGTAACTTAATCCCCAAACATCTGTCAGGGCTATTTAAGTACAGTGGTACTGTGTAGGGTAATCTCTTCTATCACTAATAAATGTTCCATTAAAATTACAGGCTTCCTGAAAATATACATCCCATACTGATTTTAGAAATGCACTTCTGTATCGCTAGTATTTAGAGAGGATCAAACTCGAACAAGCGAATCCTACTCAATTACTGCTACTGCGTGGACGGTAGAGCACGTGGTATCGCACTCAGGAAGGTTATGATTTAGTTGTAGCTTCCCCTGTCCCATCTTCCCCTGAGCCGTGTTTGTCTTTACTCTTACGAGTAGTGTGGTACCACATAGCCTTGGAAAGTTGGATATTGGGTAGGCAGACTATTAGCTCTGCTGTTGCGGAGGTGGCTTCTATGGTGGGCTCCTACTTCTAAGTTTGCTAACTTGTAAATGATTTTTAATAAAAATATGATGGATTGTTTATTCAGTTCATCATCATATCCCTGGCTTTTGAGCAAGCATTGACATGAACAAACTGTACAAGGAAGGATATATGATGATAAATTACATCCACGGTGAGTATAGAACTTCATTCAAATAAGACATCGATGAGATTTTTCACGTACAGACGGCAGAATTTGGAATCGGTGGCGGTGATGTGCCGTCTGTTCCCAAAGACCAATGCACGCCACTTGATACCCGAAATCTCGCGCAATTATCGTGTAAACTGGGTTTCATTCCATGTTAAACTGCAGTCCCTTCTTCTCTGCGCCCATGTTCGATAAACTACCTGACAAGAATCTCTCAGGCTTTTACAAATTCGAGCTGCAACTTAAAGCTCACCGAGGACGTATACAGGGTGGTCCATTAATCGTGACCGGGCCAAATATCTCACAAAATAAGCGTCAAACGAAAAAACTACAAAGAACGAAACTCGTCTAGCTTGAAGGGGGAAACCAGATGGCGCTATGGTTGGCCCGCTAGATGGCGTTGCCATAGGTCAAACGGATATCAACTGCGTTTTTTAAAATAGGAACCCCCATTTTTATTACGTATTCGTGTAGTACGTAAAGAAATATGAACGTTTTAGTAGGACCACTTTTTTCGCTTTGTGATGATGGTGCTGTAATAGGCACAAACATATGGCTCACAATTTTAGACGAACGGTTAGCAACAGGTAGGTTATTAATTAAAATACAGAACGTAGGTACGTTTGAACATTTTATTTCAGTTGTTCCAATGTGATACATGTACCTTTGTGAGGTTATCATTTCTGAGAAGCATGCTGTTACAGCGTGATTACCTGTAAATATGACATTACTGCAATAAATTCTCAAAATGATGTTCGTCAACCTCAATGCATTTGGCAATACGTGTAACGACATTCCTCTCAACAGCGAGTAGTTCGCCTTCCATAATGTTCGCACATGCATTGACAATGCGCTCACGCATGGTGTCAGGCGTTGTCGGTGGGTCACGATAGCAAATTTCCTTCAACTTTCCCCCAGAAAGAAATCCTGGGACGTCAGATTCGGTGAACGTGCGGGCCATGCTTCGACAACCAATCCACCTGTCATGAAATATGCTATTCAATACCGCTTCAACCGCACGCGAACTATGTGCCCGACATGCACTGAAACATCTTGTAGTAACATCGGTAGACCATTACGTAGGAAATCAGCATACATTGCTCCATTCAGATTGCCATCGATAAAATGGGGGCCAATTATCCTTCCCCCTTAATTCCGTACAATGCATTAACCCACCAAGGTCGCTGATGTTCCACTTGTCGCAGCCACCGTGGATTTTCCGATTCCCAATGGTGCATATTATGCCGGTTTACGTTGCCGCTGTTGGTGAATGACGCTTCGTCGCTAAATAGAAAGCGTGCAAGAAATCTGTCATCGTCCCGTAATTTCTCTTGTGTCTAGTGGCAGAACTGTACACGACGTTCGAAGTAGTCGCCATGCAATTCCTGGTGCATAGAAATATGGTACGGGTGCAATCGATGTTGATGTAGCATTCTCAACACCTACGTTTTTGAGATTCCCGATTCTCGCGCAATTTATCTGCTACTGATGAGCGGATTATCCGCGACAGCAGCTAAAACACCTACTTGGGCATCATCATTTGTTGCAGGTTGTGGTTGACGCTTCACATGTGGCTGAACACTTCCTGTTTCCTTAAATAACGTAACTATCCGGCGAACGGGCCGGACACTTGGATGATGTCGTCCAAGATACCGAGCAGCATACATAGCACACGCACTTTGGGCATTTTGATCACAATAGCCATACATCAACATGATATCGACACTTTCCGCGATTGGTAAACGGTCCATTTTAACACGGGTAATGTATCACGAAACAAATACCGTCCGCACTGGCGGATTGTTACGTGATAGCACGTACTTATAGGTTTGTGAGTATTACAGCTTCATCTATGACAAAGCGAAAAAAGTGGTCCAACTAAAACGTTCATATTTCTTTACGTATTAGGCGAATATGTAATAAAAATGGGGGTTCCTTTCTTAGAAAACGCAGTTGATGTCCTTTTAATATAGCGCCATCTGGTTCCCCTCTCAAACTAGACGAGTTTCGTTCTTTGTAGTGTTGTTTAATTATGCTTATTTCGTGAGATACACTCCTGGAAATGGAAAAAAGAACACATTGACACCGGTGTGTCAGACCCACCATACTTGCTCCGGACACTGCGAGAGGGCTGTACAAGCAATGAACACACGCACGGCACAGCGGACACACCAGGAACCGCGGTGTTGGCCGTCGAATGGTGCTATATACACTGTACTAGTGCCGACATTGTGCATGCTCTGTTGCCTGTGTCTATGTGCCTGTGGTTCTGTCAGTGTGATCATGTGATGTATCTGACCCCAGGAATGTGTCAATAAAGTTTCCCCTTCCTGGGACAATGAATTCACGGTGTTCTTATTTCAATTTCCAGGAGTGTATTTGGCCCGGTCACTATCAATGGACCACCTTGTAGACTGCGTTGGGGAGATGTACTGCAGTAAGTCCTTATGCAACAAGGGCCACACAGCAACAGTCCACCGCGCTACGGAGGAATGGAACGTTCTACCACAAGAATGCCTTACAAATCTAGTGGCCAAAATGAGAGTACGTTACAGTTCATGCATTGCCATTCGTGGTAACTACACTACTGGCCATTAAAATTGCTACACCACGAATATGACGTGCTACAGACGCGAAATTGAACTGATACGCCGGCCGAAGTGGCCGTGCGGTTCTGAGCGCTGCAGTCTGGAACCGCGAGACCACTACGGTTGCAGGTTTAACTACTTCTAAGTTCTAGGGGACTAATGACCTCAGAAGTTGAGTCCCATAGTGCTCAGAGCCATTTGAACCATTTTGAACCGATACGAAGACGAAGCTGTCATGTGCAAATGATTAGCTTTTCAGAGCATTCACACAAGGTTGGCACCGGTGACGACACCTACAACTTGCTGACATGAAGAAAGTTTCCATCCGATTTCTCATACACAAACAGCAGCTGACTGGCGTTCCCTTACAGGAGGAGAAATGCGTACCATCAAGCTTCCGACTTTGCTAAAGGTCGGATTGTAGCCAATCGCGATTGCGGTTTATCATATCACGACATTGCTGCTCTCGTTCGTCGAGATCCAATGACTGTTAGCAGAATATGGAATCGGTGGGTTCAAGTGGGTAATACGGAACGCCGTGCTGGATCCCAATGGCCTCATATCACTAGCAGTCGAGATGAGAGGCATCTTATCCACATTGCTGTAACCGATCGTGCAGCCACGTCTCGATCCCTGAGTCAACAGATGGGGACGTTTGCAAGACAACAACCATCTGCACGAACAGTTCGACGACGTTTGCAGCAGCATGGACTATCAGCTCGGAGACCATGGCTGCGGTTACCCTTGACGCTGCATCACAGACAGGGGCGCCTGCGATGGTGCACTCAACGACAAACCTGGGAGCACGAATCGAAAAAACGTCATTTTTTCGGATGAATCCAGGTTTGGTTTACTGCATCATGATGGCCGCATTCGTGTTTGATGACATCGCGGTGAACGCACATTGCAAGCATGTATTCGTCATCGCCATACTGCCATTGGTTACACGTCACGGTTACCTCTTTTCGCATTGACGGCACATTGAACAGTGGACGTTACATTTCACATGTGTTACGACCCGTGGCTCTACCCTTCGTTCGATCCCCGCGAAACCCTACATTTCAGGAGGATAATGCACGACTGCATTTTGCAGGTCCTGTACGAACCTTTCTGGGTACAAAAAATGTTCGACTGCTGCCCTGGCCAGCACATCTCCAGATCTCTCACCAATTGAAAACGTCTGGTCAATGGCGGACGAGGAACTGGCTCGTCACAATACGCCAGTCACTACTCTTGATAAACTGTGGTATCGTGTTGAAGCTGCATAGGCATCTGTACCTGTACACACCAGCCAAGTTCTGTTTGACGCAACACCCAGGCGTATCAAGGCAGTTATTACGGCCAGAGGTGGTTTTTCTGGGTACTGATTTCTCAGGATCTACGCATCCAAACTGCGTGAAAATGTAATCACATGTCAGTTCTTGTATAGTATATGTGTCCAATGAATACCCGTTCATCATCTGCATTTATTCTTGGTGTAGCAATTTTAATGGCCAGTAGTGTATTTTGTAGTGACACATGATGACAAAGTTGCTTTCGCCTTGCCGCACGGGGTAGCCGCACGGTCTCGGTCGCCTTGCCACGGTTCGCGCGGGTGGCCGTGTCGGAGGTTCGAGTCCTCCCTCCGGCATGGGAGTGTGTGTTAGCCTTAGCGTAAGTCAGTTTAAGTTAGATTAAGTAGTGTGTAAGCCTAGGGACCGATGTCATCAGCAGTTTGGTCCCATAATAACTTCCAAATTTCGTTTCATCCTTAATTTTTGCGCTCCAGTGTATAGCTAACCGACGGACACTCACGAACAGAATATACGTGAATCATCGCACGCTGTACTGCAACGATCAGCGATCGATGACTGGCGCCGGATTTCTGCTCCTTACACATACCGAGCGCAGGAGGGAAGAAAATTGGCCGTGCTCTTTCTAACGAACCATCCTGGCATTCGCTTTAAGCGACTTAGGATAGCCGGCCCGTCTGGCCGAGCGGTTCTAGGCGCTTCAGTCTGGAACCGAGCGACCGCTACGGTTGCAGGTTCGAATCCTGTCTAGGGTATGGATGTGTGTGATGTCCTTCCGTTAGTTAGGTTTAAGTAGTTGTAAGCATTCAGAACATCTCCAGGAGGGGCACTACTAACACACATGGGGGTGTGTCACCTGGACATCAGAATCCGGGAACAGGCGGCCTGGTATTGGGTGAAAAGGGGAGATGTAGAAAAAACTGAGAGCATTTTGGGAGTGCGGGTAGGGTATGGATGTGTGTGATGTCCTTCCGTTAGTTAGGTTTAAGTAGTTGTAAGCATTCAGAACATCTCCAGGAGGGGCACTACTAACACACATGGGGGTGTGTCACCTGGACATCAGAATCCGGGAACAGGCGGCCTGGTATTGGGTGAAAAGGGGAGATGTAGAAAAAACTGAGAGCATTTTGGGAGTGCGGGTAGGGTATGGATGTGTGTGATGTCCTTCCGTTAGTTAGGTTTAAGTAGTTGTAAGCATTCAGAACATCTCCAGGAGGGGCACTACTAACACACATGGGGGTGTGTCACCTGGACATCAGAATCCGGGAACAGGCGGCCTGGTATTGGGTGAAAAGGGGAGATGTAGAAAAAACTGAGAGCATTTTGGGAGTGCGGGTAGGGGTCAAGTTCGCAATTAAAAGAAAGAGGAGAAGAGCTATGGCAAGAACTCTGTGACAGAGAGGAAACAGGCAGAAGGACTTACCAACTGCTCCCGAACATCAAAGAACGCCTCCAACTTTCGCATTTCCAACCGAGCAAGGGCCTGTTGCACTTCATCACACGTCATGGACCGTACCCGGCGTATCTTTGCCGGTTCGGGAAAAGGGCTACCCCTCGTCTGACTGCGGAGCCGAACAGGGTACTCCGGATCACGTGATCTACGAGTGCCCTATCTTCGATGATCTAGCCAGCGACTTAAGAAACCAGCTACCAAACAACGACACCTATCTGCCAGTCAGAAACACGACCACATTCGACATAATAAACCCCCTTGCCAGCGAGGTATCAGCAAAGGTCCTGCGAGAATATCGAAGGGAAAATACATGAACCGCTAAATATGACATGACTCAATGTGACCCATCCTATTCCGCCAGGGCGTGGACTGGCCAATCGCCGTGACGGTAGTAATCCGGCACGCTCTGGAATAGGGGGAGGAAGCGCTAACACCCGAGTTCGACAACTGCACACAGATAGTGACCTAGTAGTTAGTTAATTTTTCAGTAGATAGTAGAAAGAACATCCCAAACACAATCTGCAACGATTTTCCAAGGGCCAGCCCGGTGCCAGGGTCATGCCCACTGGGATTAACTCGGTGGGCACGGCCACATAGTAGGTCTATACAATAGCTGGCACGCCTGTAACGCTGCAGCAAGTAGCCTTTAGTATAGTTAGTTAAGAGTAGACAGTAGATCTTACCCATTAAGAAACTAACTCATTATTTCGTGTAGCATGTAAGTATCCTAAAACTAGAATTAAAAAGTAAAAATGCTGCTAACATCATTAAAATGTATTGTACATATTAAGACCCACTAATGTATAAGGTGGTGGGTTATGACGTATGATATCTACATCTACATCTACATCCATACTCCGCAAGCCACCTGACGGTGTGTGGAGGAGGGTACCCTGAGTACCTCTATGTGTTCTCCATTCTATTCCAGTCTCGTATTGTTCGTGGAAAGGATTGTCGGTATGCTTCTGTGTGGGCTCTAATCTCTCTGATTTTATCCTCATGGTCTCTTCGCGACATATACGTAGGAGGGAGCAATATACTGCTTGACTCTTCGGTGAAGGTATGTTCTCGAAACTTTAACAAAAGTCCGTACCGAGCTACTGAGCGTCTCTCCTGCAGAGTCTTCCACTGGAGTTTGTCTGTCATCTCCGTAACGCTTTCGCGATTACTAAATGATCCTGTAACGAAGCAGGCTGCTCTCCATTGGATCCTCTCTATTTCTTCTATCAACCCTATCTGGTACGGATCCCACACTGCTGAGCAGTATTCAAGCAGTGGGCGAACAAGCGTACTGTAACCTACTTCCTTTGTTTTCGGATAGCATTTCCTTAGGATTCTTCTAATGAATCTCAGTCTGGCATCTGCTTTACCGACGATCAACTTTATATGATCATTCCATTTTAAATCACTCCTAAAGCGTACTCCCAGATAATTTATGGAATTAACTGCTTCTAGTTACTGACCTGCTATATTGTAGCTAAATGGTAAAGGATCTGTCTTCCTATGTATTCGCAGCACATTACACTTGTCTACATTGAGATTGAATTGCCATTCCCTGCACCATGCGTCAATTCGCTACAGATCCTCCTGCATTTCAGTACAATTTTCCATTGTCACAACCTCTCGATATACAACAGCAACATCCGCAAAAAGCCTCAGTGAAATTCCGATGTCATCCACAAGGTCATTTACGTATATTGTGAATAGCAACGGTCATATGACACTCCCCTGCTGCACACCTGAAATCAATCTTACTTCGGAAGACTTCTCTCCACTGAGAATGACATGCTACGTTCTGTTATCTAGGAGCTCTTCAATCCAATCACACAATTGGTCTGATAGTCCATATGCTCTTACTTTGTTCATTAAACGATTGTGGGGAACTGTATCGAACGCCTTGCGGAAGTCAAGAAACACGGCATCTACCTTTGAACCCGTGGCCATAGCCCTCTGAGTCTCGTGGACGAATACCGCGAGCTGGCTTTCACACGACCGTGCTTTTCGAAACCCATGCTGATTCCTACAGAGTAGATTTCTAGTCTCCAGAAAGACATTACACTCGAACATAATACGTGTATCAAAATTCTACAACTGATCGACGTTAGAGATATAGGTCTATGCTTCTGCACATCTGTTCGACGTCCCTTCTTGAAAACGGGAATGACCTGTGCCCTTTTCCAATCCTTTGGAACGCGACGCTCTTCTAGAGGCCTGCGGTACACCGCTGCAAGAAGGGGGACAAGCTCCTTCGCGTACTCTGTGTAAAATCGAACTGGTATCCCATCAGGTCCAGCGGCCTTTCCTCTTTTCAGCGATTTTAATTGTTTCTCTATTCCTCTGTCGTCTATTTCGATATCTACCATTTTGTTATCCGTGCGACAATCTAGAGAAGGAACTACAGTGCAGTCTTCCTCTGTGAAACAGCTTTAGAAAAAGACATTTAGTATTTCGGCCTTTAGTCTGTCATCTTCTGTTTCGGTACCATTTTGGTCACAGAGTGTCTGGACATTTTGTTTTAATCCACCTACGTCTTTGACATAAAACCAAAATTTCTTGGATTAAATAAAAAATTATTTTTTAAAGTTCTAGGGGACTGATGACCTCAGATGTTAAGTGCCATAGTGCTCAGAGCTATTTGAACCATTTTGACTTAGGGTAATACGGAAGACGTAAATGTGGAGCACTGGACTCGACTGCAGAAGATTACAAACTGCGAGCTGCAAGTGGCGCGGCGCGGAGAGAGCGGCTGGCTACAAAAGCTGGCGTGGCCGCGCTCCGCGCTCAGTCGCTGGCTACGCGTCGCTCAAGTCGCACACAGCAGCGCTACCGCGTGTCCATCGGAAGGCCGCCTATCTACTCCCTCCATGTGAGCTCCTTGAAAAATATTTTCTTTTGCAATCTGTGTTATGCCGCTGCGTTTCTAACCGCTTCCGTGTTAATATTCCCCTTAACCCTGTCCATTAATATCTCACAAAACGGCATGGCTGTGACGCTTATATTTTTTTTTGTCTTATTTATTGCCATTGTTTATTAGTTGTAACCCATTTGTATCTACGTTTGGAAAAACGAGAAAATAATTCTTTTAGTTTTTTTTATGTGTGTGGAAGTACTCCTGAAAATACAAGTGATAAGTATCGTATAACATTTGTCATCGAAACTTTGCATCTTAGACATGTGAAGACAGAAATCCCACAAATATGCGCGAGGAGTTTCATTAAGGGGGTAGGTCGTGAAACGGACCGACTTGGCGCAGGAGAGGCACCACAGGACATTTTAATTTCCACTGTCTATACTTTTACAAAAAAATTTCATAAGACTTTGTCAGCATCACCAGGAAGGATTCAGAATTCACACTCATAGCAGTGGAAGTTCGAAAACATAACGAAATAATTTTTTTACATGTGAAATTTCATCATTTTTTTCACTTACTAGTGCAGTATTTGTTGCTATAGGTACAATTTTCTTCATAAGTAAGACAGATTCTTCGATGAATTGTGCACAGATACAAACCATTCTTAAAGGTGTATAAACTCTAGAATTTCCGAAATCTATTAAAAACTGTGGTAAAAATTGAGGTAATTAACTATAAAATTTGTGTTTTTCCTAAACATGAAGTTTAAAATATAACAGTTCATTCGTTTTTTCACAAATTAAATAAATTCTGGAGCTTCATACACCTGTGAGTATGCTATGAATGATGCGCAAAATTCATCGATGAATCTCTCTAACTTATGAAGAAAAGTGTACCTATAGCAACAAATGCATCCATTAGTAAGTGAAAAAATCATGAAATTTCACTCGTAAAAAATTTTTTTTGTTATGTTTTCGAACTTCCACTGCAATGAGTGTGAATCCTTTCTGGTGATGCTGACAAAGTTTTATAAATTTATTTTCAAAAGTATAGGCACTGGAAATTAAAATGTTCTGTGATGCATCTCCTGGTCCAAGTCAGCCCGTTTGACGTCCTACCCCCCTTAAAGTACTACGACTAATGAAAATTTCGTTAAAACGACAAGTTTATTTAACCGTCCCTGGTCTTTTAGCTCAACATCGGACAGCATACATTTCTCGTGGAATTTATAAGCGGCATAAACGCAACAAAAGCCAGGTAAATTTAAGACTCCACAGTGGTGCCTCGGTATCGGTCATTCGATGGAACATAATGACACACAAATTCGTGCACGCACTTCCAGCTATTGGGGTAGCGTGATCGAAGAAGCTGCTGAGATTAAATTAGCAAGTGACCTTCTAAGTAGAGGTGGAAATTGTTGCTTAAAATCCGCTTCAACCAAGAGAGGGTCGGAGTTAACACCGCTTACGCATCTGTTATCGACTAATTTTTGCGCTATCGATAACGTTTGACATTGTGGTGGCGTTGGTGGTTTACAACGTGTGTTGTGTTTCTACTTGCGTCGCGTTTTGGCTTTCTGGTTGGCGCAGCCTCGGCTACCGTGCGCATCGGTCTCTCGTTTCATTTGTGCTTTGAAAATGACGGGGTCTTCTTTCAGAATACCGGCGGTTATCGAAGTCGTTACCCCGATATATTTCCGTAACTGAATTTAACATGCGATATACTGGGACAAGTATACGTTTCACAATTTACAAATGATTTCTCCTCTGTTATTAAGAAACAAACGTAGTACAGGCAAAAACATTCGTTAAATGTCGACTTCCTTGATGTGGAGTCAGTTACGCCGCATCGTAAAGAATAGCGGTAAGTCACAGGCTCCAGTCCATCTTCCTGAGTGGCTATTAGTTTGAATACCACCGTAATAGATGCAACCACAAAAGTTCCAGAAAAAATGATGAAAATGTTTATATTGTGTGTGTGTGTGTGTGTGTGTGTGTGTGTGTGTGTGTGTGTGTGTGTGTGTGTGTGTTTAAAGACAAGTCGTTGTTTAAAGCTGTTACCTAGAATCTCAAAAAGTACTTGACCGAGTTACTTCAAACTTTTACACAATACTCTAATGAATATAGGCAACGGCCTTGCCGCAGTGGATACGCGGGTTCCCGTTAGGTCACCGAAGTTAAGTGCTGTCGGGTGTGGCAGGCACTTGGATGGGTGACCATCTGGGCAGCCATGCGCTGTTGCCATTTTTTGGGGTGCACTCAGCCTCGTGATGCCAATTGAGGTGCTACTCGACCGAATAGCAGCGGCTGCAGTCACAGAAAACCATCATAACGACCGGGAGAGCGGTGTGCTGATCACACGCCCATCGTGTCCGCATCCTCAACTGAGGATGACACGGCGGTCGGATGGTCCGGATGGGCCACTTGTGGCCTGTTGACGGAGTGCTAATGAACATATCGACGGACAAAAGCTATGCATACTTTTAATATGTGTCATATAAAAATAGGCAATATATCTAACATACACTCTATGAAAAATAGGATGACGCACCGCGAGGAAATTATTCGAATGGAACGGAAATTCGTAGATGTACATGTACAGACAAACAAATGATTATGCTTTCAGAAAAATTGGATGAAATTTATTGAAGAGTAAGAGCTTCGCGAACTGAGTAAGTCAATAACACGTTGGTACATCTCTGCCCCTGTGTAAGCAGTTATTCGTCTTGGCATTGATTGTTAGAGTTGTTGTACATCCTCCTGCGGACTATAATGCCAAATTATGTCCAATTGTCGCGAAAAATCGCCTACATCAGAAGCTGGTTGCGAGTCCCTGCCCATAATGTTCCACACATTCTCAACGGGGGAGAGATTGGGCGACCTTATTGGCCAATGTTAAAAAATATATCGGCTCAACCACTTGTTTATAGTGTAAAACACTAAAACTGACGCGTTTCGGAAGTCAAGCTTACATCATCAGAATAATAAAAAGTAAAAGATTCTGTTAAAACACGCTAAAATGGAACGTGCACAAGGCACGATAAAATTAATAATAAAATTAAAACATCGTGGCTACTTCCCCTGTTGCTGTCGTGTCTTCCAAGGTGCATCTCCACGTAGCTGTCAAAATTGCACCTTGGAAGACACGGCTGCAACAAGGGAAGTAGCCACGATGTTTTAATTTTATTATCAATTTTATCGTGCCTTGTGCATGTTCCATTTTAGCGAGTTTTAACAGAATCTTTTACTTTTTATTATTCTGATGATGTAAGCTTGACTTCCGAAACGCGTCAATCTTAGTGTTTAACACTATAAACAAGTGGTTGAGCCGATATATTTTTTAACATTGACATTCACAACCACGACCTCTTATCCAGTATGGATAAAATCAAACTTATTGGCCAAGGTATGATTTCACAATTATGTAGGCAAGCAGCAGAAAATCTTGCTGTGTGCGGGCGGGCATTATCCTTCTAAAATGCAAGCCAAAGATGACTTGCCGCGAACAGCAACAAAACGGGGCGTTGTACATCATCGACGTACCGCTATGCTGTAAGGGTGGCGCCGATGACAAGCAAAGAGGTCGTTCTATGAAATGAAACCGCACCCCAGTGCCTCACTCCTAGCTGTCAAGCCGTATGAGACTGGTATCCCACCACTGTCTGGGGCGTTTTCAGACACGGCTTCGGCCTGGAATCTCATTGAATGGAAAAGAATCGTCTTCAGTGGGTAGTCCCGCTTCGAGCTGAGGCTCGATGACCAGCGAAGGCGTGTCTAGAGACACATCGGACAGGGTGGGATACCAGCCTAAATGTCGCCTGTCATACAGCTCGAGAACCAGGGGTGACGGTGTTCGTCCCATTTCATTTCATAGCAGGCTCCCTTTGGCTGTTACCCGCGGCACCATTATATCACAGTGGTACCTGAAACATATTCTACACCCTGTTTCGTTGCCATTACTGGTAAGACATCCTGGGCTTACATTTCAGTAACATTAATGCCCTCCCTCACAAGGCGAGACTTCCTACTTCTCGTCTTCATGATTGCCAAACAGTATCTTGGCCGGCAGGGTCGCTGGATTACTCCCCAGTTGAGAAAGTTTGCAGCATTATGGGCAGGGCCCTCCAACCAAGTCGGGATTTTGGCGATTTTACGAGACAATTGGACAGAATTTGACATTATAGCCCACAGGAGGTCATCCAACATCTCTATCAGTCAGTACCAAACCGAATAACTGCTTGCATGGGAGGCATAGATGGCGTCCGCCCCAATAGTTAAGTGCTGCCGGCACGGTAGCTCAGCGTGTTCGGTCAGAGGGTTAGCTGCCCTCTGTAATAAAAAAAAGAAGAAAAAAAACGGAGTAAAACGATCAACAGTGAACTTGAACGGGTGTCACGAGACGTCCGCCTAGAATAAAAAAAAAAAAAAAGAGTGCGCAGCGCGTAGGAATGCCGCGCAAATGGGCCCGGGTTCGATTCCCGGCTGGGTCGGGGATTTTTCTCCACGCAGGGACTGGGTGTTGTGTTATCCTCGTCCTCGTCACCATGTTGTGTTGTTTTCCTCATCATCTCATCCACTGGGCTGGCGACATGGTTTGTACATGTACATCACATTTATCGATTTCCGTTCTATAAGAATAACACTTTCGCGGTGCGTCTTTTTTTATTTTTTTATCGGACCATTGCTTTTCACAATATATATAAATGACCTAGTAGATAGTGTCGGAAGTTCCATGCGGCTTTTCGCGGATGGTGCTGTAGTATACAGAGAAGTTGCAGCATTAGAAAATTGCAGTCAATGCAAGAAGATCTGCAGCGGACAGGCACTCGGTGCAGGGAGTAGCAACTGACCCTTAATATAGACAAATGTAATGTATTGCGAATACATAGAAAGAAGGATCCTTTATTGTATGATTATATGATAGCGGAACAAACACTGGTAGCAGATACTTCTGTAAAATACCTCTGAGTATGCGTACGGAACGATCTGAAGTGAAATTATCATATAAAATTAATTGTTGGTAAGGCGGGTGCCAGGTTGAGATTCATTGGGAGAGTCCTTAGAAAATGTAGTCCATCAACAAAGGAGATGGCTTACAAAACAGTCGTTCGTCCTATACTTGAGTATTCCTGATCAGTGTGGGATCCGTACCAAATCGGGTTGACGGAGGAGATAGAGAAGATCCAAAGAAGAGCTGCGCGTTTCGTCACAGAGTTATTTGGTAACCGTGATAGCGTTACGGAGATGTTTAGCAAACTCAAGTGACAGACTCTGCAAGAGAGGCGCTCTGCATCGCGGTGTAGCTTGCTCGCCAGGTTTCGAGAGGGTGCGTTTCTGGATGAGGTATCGAATATATTGCTTCCCCCTACTTATACCTCCCGAGGAGATCACGAATGTAAAATTAGAGAGATTCGCAAACTCACATGGCAGACTCTGCAAGAGAGGCGCTCTGCATTGCGGTGTATCTTGCTGTCCAGGGTTTCGAGAGGGTACGTTTCTGGATGAGGTATCGAATATATTGCTTCCCCCTACTTATACCTCCCGAGGAGATCACGAATGTAAAATTAGAGAGATTCGAGCGCGCAGAGAGTGTTTCCGGCAGTCGTTCTTCCCGCTAACCATACGCGACTGGAACAGGAAAGGGAGGTAATAACAGTGGCACGTAAAGTGCCCTCCGCCACACACCGTTGGGTGGCTTGCGGAGTATAAATGTAGATGTAGATGTATAAAGTGATAAAGTGGCAACGTTGTTACTAAAAATCTCAGAAGGTTCTTGACCAGTTTACTTCAGATATTTACACGATACTCTAATAAACATCCAGATTGACACAGGCTAAATATTTTAACATATACAGGTTGTCACATAAGACGTATCACCTCTGCTATTTCATATACCGTTACACATATCTAAACGCGATTTTCGGAAAATGTTAGAACGTCGAGGGAGTACTTTCTTTTAAATGAAATCGTGTACTTTTTTAACTGCATTCGAAAGCCCTTGAGGAGATAATTAAAGTGATATAGTGTTAGTTAATATTGCCGTTGAAACCTGCCGTAAAAAGATTCGAGGAATGTCCTAGAATTTGGGAGCTAGGTGGGCAGAATCGGCAATAGTGGTGCAAACATCGCTAAGGAGAGCTCTCGTACTATGCTGTTTCAGAATATTAACACATCTGCCTAGTTAATTGTCTGCACTGCAAGCCGCTCACTTCTGCTGGAACATTCTTTGCGTGCAGACATCTGCACCAATGAGGGGAAGGTGGATATACAACTTTTATAGCGAATGTGAAAGAAATACCTTAAAAACAGTGCTGCGGTATAGGGCTATCTATCCGCATTGCCAATGTCTGACACTCCAGGCAGTTGCACAAATTATTAAGTCGCTAGTGCAGACAGACTGCTTGAACGACAAAAACAGAACAAGAAAGAAGACTGCAACTGATAGAGAACACGAAGAAGCTGTTTTGACTACGACGCTAATGAATCTGCAATGATGCGAGACATATTGCCAAGGAATGTGGGCTCAGCCAGACAAGTATCAGTGACAGGATTTTCTACCTATCATCTGTTACTACATCAGGCAATCGACGACCATGAGTTCAAAAGTCTTACAGAATTTTGTCGGTTTGCCCATCAGCAACTAAGAGACGACTCTAGGTTTCTCCAGCGTGTGTTCCGTAACGTTGAAGCAACGTTAACTAAACATGCTAATTAAATTCGCATCACATGCACTTCTGGAGAGCGGAAAATCCACACGCTTCTTCAGGTGCAACATCAACGACCGTGGAGCGTAACCGTATGGTACGGCATGATAGAAAATTACTTTGTGGAACCTTACTTCATCTCAGGCGCTCTAAATGCACTTTCTGAGGAATTGCTACCGGTTCTCCTGGAAGAAGTACTATTAGATATTCGCAAGTGCATGTGGCTGCAACGCGACGGTTTTGCAACTCATTCGTCCTGTGTTGCAAGGCAAATACTGCATGATAACTTTCCTGGACGTTGGACAGGTTGAAATTCTGCTGCCAAGTGGCCTGCAAGGTCCTCAGATTTGACGATTTCTTTCTTTGGGGAGCCTCAAAACCGCAATCTATGGCGAAGCCCCAACTACGTCAGACGATATGTGTCCTCGAATCTCCAGTGCATGCTTTACCACATCATCCACTGTAATCACATTTGTTCATCGTTCTTTCGAACTGCGACTGCAAATGTGCCTCTCAGATGTAAGTAGGCTGTTTAGGTTTTTATGTTGGTAACGCCATGTAGCGCTCTATATGAAAATCACTGACTATGCTGTGTGCGGTCTGTGGCTGGTTTGCATTGTTGGAATTTGCTATTGTAGTGTTGGGCAGTTGGCTGTTAACAGCGCGTAGCGTTGCGCAGTTGAAGGTGAGCCGCCAGCAATGGTGGATGTGGGGAAAGAGATGGTGGAGTTTTGAGAGCGGATGATCTGGACGTGTGTCCATGAGAGAGAGTAAATTTGTAATACTGGATATCATGAACATATATATATATATATATATATATATATATATATATATATATATATATATATGTATTGGCGCTCGCTGTATTGCAGTAGTTCGGCTAGCGAAGATTTTTGTGAGGTAAGTGATTCATGAAAGGTATAGGTTATTGTTAGTCAGGGCCATTCTTTTGTGGGGATTATTGAAAGTCAGATTGCGTTGCGCTAAAAATATTGTCTGTCCGTTTAGTGATGATCAGAATAAGTAAAGAGAGAAATGTCTGAGTGCGTTCTGTTTTGCTCAGCTGTTTGAAAATCAAATAACGTAAGGGGTTTATCAGCACAATCATTCATAAATTTTTCTAAGGGGACGTTTCACAGTCCATGGTCAACAGTTCGAACACATGCTTAAATAAAGGATAAAGTTATTTTATTGGAATACAAATTTTATGTCATGTGATTCGCGTGATTACCAAATCATTGTTAGTAACCTGTTTATTTACATATGTACTAAATTGCACTGCGCTGTCAAATACGTCGACAGCGTGTATTGCACGTAGCTGGTAACACTATTATTGCGTGCTTACGGTCAGCATGAAACAACATTCCGTTAAGAAGAATATTTATTTTTCGATGCACAGGTCATCATCAAAGTATTTTTAATAAAATGTTTGGTTCAACGAATGTATACCATATGATAAAATTTAGAGCAGTGTACGTACAGACTGGTGTCCGGCAGCATGTATCTTACCTCTAAAAACCACAATGTTAGATATTTAATACAGTAGGTACTTTCTGTGTGGCATGAGACTTCTTTATTTTTGAAGACTGAACAGTTGATTTCTCTGTTCCAGCTCACTTAAACCTGGGAGGGTACACAAATGTGAAATAGTTTTTCTAAGCCTTTTGTGATACTCTAAATTCTAGCTTATGTCATATTTTCATACACGACATTCATAGGTAAACCTGCATCCATGGTGTAAGTTGGTTCAAGGGGAAGTCCAGCTTTATTGTCGTAGCGCAGACATACGTAACGGTACACGACTACAGAGCCTGGTTCCGAGACGCCTGCTCGGCTTTGTTTGCATCGCAAATGCCGTTTCCGGCCACCGTGCTTTCACATTGTAGAACATTTCTCGAATTTTTTTACGACTGGTTTCAACGTCAACATTAATAAACGCTATATCATTGTAACTGTCTTCTCAAGCGCATTCTAATGGAGTTATTAAAAGTATACGGCTTCATTAAAAAAATGACGTACTTGCTTCAATATCTCCGTTGCCAACAGCGCTAAAAACATTAACCAAACAAAAATATACGTACCCATCGACGCTCTAACATTTTTCGAAAACCGCGTTTCGATATGTGTAACTGTACACGATATAAAAGTGGTGTTCGTCTTATGTGACTCACTATGATACATAAATCTAAACGTAGTATACCAAGTGGGAACATTGTTGCCACAAATTTCGACAAAAGTACTTGACAAATTTGCTACAAACTCTTAAACGTTACTCTAATAAATATTTGGGTGGACGTTGTGAGCAAAAATCTCGAAACGTTCTTGACCGGTTTACTTCAGTTCCTTAGCTAATGCTCTAATATACAGGGTGATTATAATTAAAGTTAAACTTTCAAACCGCTGTAAAAGTAACACCACTGGTCAGAATGACGTCAAATTGCAACGGAATCTTATCGGAGAAGGGGGGAAACTTACGGCTCAAATGGCTCTGAGCACTATGGGACTTAACTTCTGAGGTCATTAGTCCCCGAGAACTTAGAACTACTTAAACCTAACTAACCTAAGGACATCACACTCATTCATGCCCGAGGCAGGATTCGAACCTGCGACCGTAGCGGTCGCGGGAAATCGTACGGCAAAAGAAAAATAAATAGTTACAAAATATAGCAATAGATGGTGCTCTAAACATCATAATTTAAGAGTAGTCGACTACATATGACAAATGAATCATACAACAACGCCTAAGGTGTATATTTGACGTTAAACAAACTGCACTACTTAGTGTGTATGCATTTACAGTTGCCGGCCGGAGTGGCCGTGCGGTTCTAGGCGCTACAGTCTGGAACCGAGCGACCGCTACGGCCGCAGGTTCGAATCCTGCCTCGGGCATGAAAGTGTGTGATGTCCTTAGGTTAGTTAGGTTTCATTAGTTCTAAGTTCTAGGCGACTGATGACCGCAGAAGTTAAGTCGCATAGTGCTCAGAGCCATTTGAACCATTTTTGATTTACAGTTGTGATACTGTTAGTTACGTAAGCCTATCCACCACACCTAGGCCATATCACATCGGATGAGAAACACCGGTTTTTAACTGTCCTGATGCCAAAAACCGCATAAAAAGCATCACTCACATCGCTTTTTAATTGTTCTGAGGCCAAAAACCGCATAAAAGCAGCAACCAAAATCAAATCGATTATTAAGCACTGGACACAGCATCTTTCAGATACCCCACATCCAGAAGGCACGCGGATTGATATCAGGTGATCGGGACGGCCAGCCTGTAGGGAAATGGCGGCTGATAATTCTAGCATTTCCGAAATGGCGCTTCAGTGTGCGGAGGTGCGCCATCTTGCATAAAAATGATCTCATCCACACAACCACGCTGTTGGAGAGTTGGAATGACGTGGTTGCGCAAAAGACACTCATAGCGTTTACTAGTGACGGTATAGGTAACAGGACCGAAAGCACCTGTCTCTTCGGAAAAAAATATGGCTCTATGATAAATGATGCTGTAAACCCGCACCACACAGTAACCTTTTTAGGATGAAGTGGTACTGGTTGATTTGCGTGTGGATTTTCCGTTGCCCATATTTGACAATTCTGTGTATTGGCTCTGAGCGCTATGGGACTTAACATCTGAGGTCATCGCTCCCCTAGAACTTAGAACTACTTAAACCTGCGACCGTAGCGGTCTCGCGGTTCCAGACTGAAGTGCCTAGAGCCGCACGGCCACACTGGCCGGCAAATGTTGAAACGTGTGTGAAACCTTATGGGACTTAACTGCTAAGGTCATCAGTCCCTAAGTTTACACACTACTTGACCTAAATTATCCTAAGGACAAACACACACACCCATGCCCGAGGGAGGACTCGAACCTCCGCCGGGACCAGCCGCACAGTCCATGACTGCAGCGCCTGAGACCGCTCGGCTAATCCTGCGCGCCTGTGTATTGGCATATACTGTCAGATTGAAGAGGGCTTCGTCTGTCGGCTAAATCTTCCACGGCCAATCATTGTCCACTTCCATGTGAGTTCTATAGCAAAGGTCTTTCTTGTTGGCAGGTCAACAGGAAGCAACTAGTGCACATGGGTAATTTTGAATGGATAGCAAAGAAGGAAGTTTCGTAAGATTTAACGCACCGTGCTCAGGGATATGTCGAATAAAAAATGGTTCAAATGGCTCTGAGCACTATGGGACTCAACTGCTTTGGTCATTAGTCCCCTAGAACTTAGAACTACTTAAACCTAACTAACCTAAGGACATCACACACATCCATGCCCGAGGCAGGATTCGAACCTGCGACCGTAGCAGTCACACGGTTCCGGACTGCGCGCCTAGAACCGCGAGACCACCACGGCCGGCATATGTCGAATATTCGAGCAATTCTCCGTGCACTACACGTTTCCGCACCACCACTCGTCACTTCCTGCATTGCTGTGGCCACCGCTTCCACTGACGTCGTTTCCTCCTCTACTACGATGCACACCAAAAGAGCCCGTCTTTTCGAATTTCCGAATCATTTTCTCGAGACCCACGGCAGTCATCGGACCAACGGCTTTTTTTCAAATGCTGCAGTGTCCGGAACTTCTGCTGAGCGACGTGTGCACAGTCATCATTCTTGTAATGCACCTTTACAAGCAGAGCGCGGTTCTGCATTGAGACAGTCGTGGCAAACGTCGCAGACGCGAAATGAGGTAAAGCCGTGTACTCATTGTGTTTATACCAACTTCAATGTGTCGTGCGCATGACAGTTGTTTCCATTTACGTATTCTGACGCATACAGCGCCATCTATTGATCAATTTTCACACTATTTTGGCCGGCCGCTGTGGTCTCGCGGTTCTAGGCGCGCAGTCCGGAATCGTGCGACTGCTACGGTCGCAGGTTCGAATCCTGCCTCGGGCATGGATGTGTGTGATGTTCTTAGGTTAGTTAGGTTTAAGTAGTTCTAAGTTCTAGGGGACTGATGACCACAGCAGTTGAGTCCCATAGTGCTCAGAGCCATTTGAACCATTTTTCACACTATTTTTTTCTTCTGCCATACGTTTTCCCCCTTTTCCGATAATATTCCGTTGCAATTTGACGACATTCTAACCAATGGTGTTATTTCTACAGCGTTTTGATAGTTTAATTATAATCACCCTGTTCATTCAGACATTTATAGGCTACATAGTTTTTGGAACAAATATGTATAGTGATTCTACTAGAACCGAATATGAGTAATAAAATTCATTGCCGGAACCAGTTGTGAAAATGTGCGGTTTTGTTTTTTTCTCTCGATGGACAGAGAGAGGTACGACGTGATGGACAGAGAGTGAGGGTGGGGTGGAGGGGGAGGAGATCGGCAATGAAAGGTGGAGGAAAAGATGGACTCACAAGGAGACGGCACCACCGTGGGGTTGGGGATTTGTCCGAAATTTTGTGTGGTGGAAGAGAACCCCTAACACCTCACATGGTTAAAATATTAGGACGCACTACCAGGAAAATACCGGGAAAAATCCATCCAAAGTTTCTTAGGTGCCGTATGAGTGTTAAGACTCGGACTCTTAAGCCAGAAGTGTCAGGTTCGATTCCTCCTCTGGCACTTTTTTTCTTCTGTTTTATTTTCTTTTGTTATTCCACCAATTATTCAGAAAGTTTCTCAAACTTATATTATCTTTATCAAATTAATTACATTATTGGATAAAAATTATTTTCTTTTTGTCCAACAACACAATTCATGGCGGTGGGTTTTCCATTTTTCATTGTAAAGTATATGAGGAGGAACATTGGGTTTTTCATTAGAATAACAAAGTCGATTGGGAAACATTCAATTTTTATACATATAATAATTATAAACAAGATTTCTTCCGAAGATGTCGATGCAATTATATTATTTTCTATCAACAGCTTTTCATAATACACCACTGCGTCCTTCAATCGTAATTTTGATAGATCACTATGAATGGATTCTTCAGGAATTTCTTCTGCTATTCCAGACGAGCCAGTAACTTCTTCAGTCGACATGTTTAACCTCGGATCGGAATAACACGTTGAAATTTGAAACAGGCACATCGGCTCACGACGAAATCGAAAAACAAACTGCCATTTATTTCCCACGGCTCGCACACAGTCATATGCGCAGATGACCGTTATAATCCGAAGGAGACCCTTACAAAGTCTCTTTAAACCTTGAAACCCCATAAAACCAAATAGACCAACGAGCACGTATACTTTTCAGTCAATGAAAAACTTTACGTTCTTGAGCTAAAATAATGTTTTAAAAATAATGTAGGTTTGAGAAACTTTTTGAATAATTCGTGGAATGACAAAAGAAAATGGAACACAAGGAAAACAAGTGCCGGAGGGGGAATCGAACCCGAGGCATCTGGCGTAAGAGTCCGTACTCCAACCATCTACTCCGGACGGCGGCACGCCAATGGTCTAACATTGTACACTCATACGGCACCTAAGAAACTTTGGATCGATTTTTCTTGGGATTTTCCGGGTAGTGCGTCCTAATACTTTAACCACATGAGGTGTTAGGGGTCCTCTTTCACCACACAAAATTTCGGAGAAATCCCCGACCCCACGGTAGTGCCGTCTCCTTGTCAGAGAGGGACAAGAAGGCGATGGATATAGAGAGGGGAAGAATGAGATTAGGGCGTATATCCAAATCCCATACGTATATTGTAATTGCAAAGTAATATTTGACATTCACTTATCGCAGAAGTGACAGTTTGAGCAATGAAGTGAAGAGATTTATAAGACAGCACATATACAACGAAAGACAATGGTGAAATAATTGTTTACGGGTATTATCTTACCTCTTTCTTTCTTTGTTCAGATCTTTGTCTTAAGCCACAGCCGTCCTGTGGAACGCTGTAGTTGATGGTGAACGCTTTGTGGTAACAGAAAGTACCCAAGAAAAGTGTGCAACTCATTTTTTTTAGGAGAAAACTAAAAAAATAAAGAAAACAGTTATTTTGATAGAAATTCATCTTTTCACTAAATCGTGCGGAGCTCTTGAACGCGTCGAACAAGATCCGAAATTGATTTCTTCGTTCAGTTTTTCTTCATTTCAGCACAGACAATGTTCACCGAAACTTTCAAGCAAATAGAACGCAAGAATCACGTAAGGGCTATCTTAATTTAAGGATTTCGTTTTTTGTATGTTTTTTTGTACAGCTCACTATATAAAATCTTTTAGAGCCACATCTACATGTCATAACCAATTAATAACAACAAAGCTTGTCGGGACATTAGATTGTCATACACAGTCATTCATTAGGTGTTGCAGTGGGTCACTATAATGTAGTAACGCAAGAAATTACTGATTGTACTGTTTCCACATACTCAAATTTGATTGGTGTAGACCAATGACGCCTGGGTAGATTTTCCAAAGGCAGTCATATAACCCGCTTTGTTGACTTCTGAGGCAGTAAATGGGACTAATTTGACCGGCGAGTGCAACGGTACAGAAAAGTACGGGAGTTAAGAGCGAACTCTCTCCCGATGAAACAAATGCTGTATATACACTACTGCTCATTAAAATTACTACACCAAGAAGAAATTCAGATGATAAACGGGTATTCATTGGAAAAATATATTATACTAGAACTGACATGTGATTACATTTTCACGCAGTTTGGGTGCATAAATCCTGAGAAATCAGTACCCACAACAACCACCTCTGGCTGTAATAACGGCCTTGATACGCCTGGGCATTGAGTCAAACAGAGCTTGGATGGCATGTACAGGTACACCTGCCCATGCAGCTTCAACACGATACCACAGTTCATCAAGAGTAGTGACTGGCGTATTGTGGCGAGCCAGTTGCTCGGCCACCATTGACCAGACTTTTTCAGTTGGTGAGAGATCTGGAGAATGTTCTGGCCAGGGCAGCAGTCGAACATTTTCTGTATCCAGAAAGGCCCGTACAGGACCTGCAACATGCGGCGGTGCATTATCCTGCTGAAATATAGTGTTTCGCAGGGATCGAATGAAGGGTAGAGCCACGGGTCGTAACACATCGGAAATGTAACGTCCACTGTTCATAGTGCCGTCAATGCGAACAAGAGGTGACCGAGACGTGAAACAAATGGCACCTCATACCATCACGGGCGGTGATAAGCCAGTATGGCGATGACGAATACACGCTTCCAATGTGCGTTCACCGCGATGTCGCCAAACACTGATGCCACCATCATGATGCTGTAAGCATAACCTGGATTCTTCCGAATAAATGACGTTTTGCCATTCCTGCACCCAGGTTCGTCGTTGAGTACATCATCGCAGGCGCTCCTGTCTGTGTTGCAGCGTCAACGGTAACCGCAGCCATGATCTCCGAACTGATAGTCCATGCTGCTGCAAACGCCGTCGAACTGTTCGTGCAGATGGTTTTTGTCTTGCAAACGTCAACATCTGTTGACTCAGGGATCGAGACGTGGCTGCACGATGCGTAACAGCCATGCGGATAAGATCTCGACCAACGCGAGCAGCAATGTCGCGATACGATAAACCGCAATCACGATAGGCTACAATCCGACCTTTATCAAAGTCGGAAACGTGATGGTACGCATTTCTCCTCCTTACACGAGGCATCACAACAACGTTTCACCAGGCTACGCCGGTCAACTGCTGTTTGTGTATGAGAAATGTCAGCACGTTGTAGGTGTCGCCACCGGCGCCAAACTTCCGTAAATGCTCTGAAAAGCTAATCATTTGCATATCACAGCATCTTCTTCCTGTCGGTTAAATTTCGCGTCTGTAGCACCTCATCTTCGTGATGTATCAATTTTAATGGCCAGTAGTGTATCAAGTATATCACTCGTGAAATCAGTTCTCCGAAACATGTCACTTAAGCAACGTATTTCTGATACTCGGCAACAAAAGGAAACCATAATACCGTTCCCAGAATTGATTTTCGGTCTCCAACGGAGTGTGCGCTAATATGAAACTTCCTGGGAGGTCCGACCTTTTTGCAGAACCGGAACTCGGAACGCGGAACCTTAACCGCTCGTGGGCAAGCGCTTTACCGACTGTAATACCTCTCTTCCGTTCTGACATCATTGGGTTACTTCTCTGCCACATTTTTCTAACAATAAAAAGCTTAGTTTTATATCACAACTTTTTGTTGGAAACGAAACTCATGAAGAGTAGAAACTGTAAATGATAACTAAAGATCCCAGCGTAAGTATAAATCTCAATTACCACTTTTTTGGTTATTATATTGTTAACCTAATATGCCTTTTGAGGTGATGTGAGCTCGATGTATTTTAGAAATTAGTGGAAATAAGGTTTTTTTTTTTTTTTAGAGTTTTAGGACTGCTATTGATATTTCTCTTTATTCTTAGTTCTATGTGGCTGTGTATATGTATTGTTTATACTTTGTTCTAAGTTTCTGATTATTAGTATTTTTCATCTTTCTTTCTTTAAGTGATCCTGGGAACCTTTGGGGGTGGCTTCATTATGTTTAGCGCTTCTTTCTGTTACATTGGCTACACCGTCTGTATTATACATCGGCGGGTTAAGAATTAGTTCCCACTCCACAGTCGAAGCTAGGCTTCATTCGGTGGGTTCAGAGGATCATCAGCCAGGTTACAATGGTTAACTTACCAACATTTTTTGTAGCTCACGAAATTCTTTAATATGCAACACAGAGATTGGCACGATTTCATTGTCATTTCCCCGGTTACGACTTTTTGAGGCAGGAGTTGAGAGCTCTCTTCTTAGTTCCATCGCTGCTTTCCTTGTCTGTTTTTAACAAGATACTGCCGTTGGTTTGTACTTTCACCATGAAAATTTTTAAGATTGTTTTAGTGTAGAAGAGGTTTCGTTACTGCCTCCATTTTCCACGGATTTTTCCAGCATGACACCTCAACTGCTTGAGCACCTGTGGTTTCTGCCTGTAACCACCATTTTATTAATTCTTTTTGAAAGCACCAGGGCCTTTCTCATGAAATCACCGACGCTACTGCAAGACACAGGCGTCTAGTGGTACACTGAGATACTACTACGAATGTTGTGCTTTGTAGCAATCAAAAAAAAATGTTCAAATCGCTCTGAGCACTATTGGACTTAACTTCTGAGGTCATCAGTCCCCTAGAACGTAAAATTACTTAAACCTAACTAACCTAAGGACATCACACACATCCATGCCCGAGGCAGGATTCGAACCTGCGACCGCAACGGTCGCGCCGTTCCAGACTGTAGCACCTAGAACCGCCTGGCCATCCCGGCCGGCTTTAGCAGTCACTTACAACGTTAAAAGCAAAAGTTGGTGAACAGACTGTGCTTCGTAATTGTAGAAGATTGTGTCATGTGGTGTTTTTACAGTGGTCGTATGTATATTTTAATATAATGTTACGTAAGTTAGAGTTTGTACTACTGCTTTTTTCAGTTGTTTCGAAATGAAATTTTAGACAGTTTTTGGTTGTTAATTATAACTGTAATTTGTTTTAGGCGTTATGAGTTACTGGAGGTTTCGACGTGTGTGATTCTGCCTAGGATAAATGCAAAATTTCTTTGAAATATATCTCATGAAATTACTGGGGGTAAAAACCATGTCCCATTATTTCCACAGTGAGACTACTTCCTTAAAACAGCTGATTGTTTACTTTTTTGCAGCTTCTTCTTGGTTAAAATGTTTTTTTTTTTTTATTCCAGTCTTTGATCACAATATAAGGTCCTTCGTCGATGACCGGTTTCAGTCAGTAATGACCATCTTCAGATCTGTTCTACACCATGTCTTAATGTGATGTCCTCTTGATTCGTTGCTTACTATGATAATAAAGATTAATTTTGTGAAAACTTTCAACGTTGTGTTCCACTGTGAGACTACCTTCTTAACACAATTAATTGTTTATCTTTTGCCAGTATATTCTTGTATTCGTTGCTTACTATGATGATAATGGTCAGTTTTGCGAAAAAAATGTAAATTAAAATTTTTTGTATTATTTTGACTCGAATGGTTAATTGGTCATTGATTTGTGGTTCCACTTGGTTTCTATGTATTCAGAATAGTTATTTTCACTGGTTTTTTTTTTTAGCTGTTCGTTGCTTTCACTAACGGTTGCTGCCGTCTCGACACATCGTTCCGCATCATGTCTTATCATTGACGTCGATACCATCTTTTTCGACTGCATCGCTCTCCATCCTGTTGCCTTGCACGTCAGCGACATTTTCCGTAACGTTCAGTCATATTTCTCCTACTTCCATTCTCTGATGCACCCGCAGAGAGACCAGTCTGTCCTAACAGAACAGTTGCACGTGTTTGTTACTCCTGTTTGAATGTTTCTAGTATGCAACAGAGCTGGGCGTCTACAGTCACAATTTTCCCTCACGTTTTTACCTAAGTTGGTTTTCACACACAATATCATACGTCCACATACGTTGATATAAGAGGGTATGTGCTTTTGTTATTCAGCTTTGGCTATTTTATTGCCACTGTGCTTGCAACGCCTAAAGTTTTCACACCACGTTTCTTCTCCGATACCGTCTTCAATAACTAAGCACTTCTGATCTTTCCGAGTGGCACATCAAACGGCAAATTACAGACTCTCACAGATTGCAAAGCAACACCTGTGTCTGTTGTTAACACTGTACTAACAGAACGATTATTTATGCTTAAATTTTACGTTACCGTTACTGTCCTTGACTATTTGTTCACAAAAGCCGTTATTTATGGATTTTGCATGTACACATTTTACAGTGTTGTTAATTTGAATACCTATCACGCCCTCATCAAGCGACTTTACATTAATCAGCCATTTCTGAATACGGAGGATGTAGGCTTTTCGGTGTCCATTTCAGAACTGAATTTCAAGGTTTCCCTACCAATGTTAGAATTGAGTTGACACTTTCCTAGAGAATAAACTACTCTCCTCAATAAACAAGCACTCCGCTGCACACAGCCGCAGTATACTCGTCCAGACACGGACTTGCCACTGAGTCACGCCACACGACCCGCCTACACAGTTTTACTTCCGCGAGTGCTTCTTCTGCTAACTCCCAAACTTCTGAGAAGCTCACTTGCATACTTTGTGGGACTAGCACTCACGGAAGAAAGGATACGGCGGAGCACTGATTTTACCACATCTTAGAGCATTGTTTCCAGAATGAACTTTTACTCGTCGGCGTAGTTTTTAGCAGATTAAAACTGCTCCAGTTAAAAGTCCCGTCCGACATACAGCTATAATTTACCGGGAATGTTCTCACTGTCATTATTGTATATTAATTTTAATTTTAATAATCAACAGCCTCAGTTGCGCCGTTTACCTAGAATTTACCTAGGTTTCAATCGGGATAACCCAACCTTCTTCAGAATAACAGTAACTACCGTTTGTCCATAGTGGACATCAAGCTAAAGCCACAAATCCATAAATTATCGTGAGCTGTTGACTTATCTGAAACTACCTCTGGAATACAGTACAGTATAGTACAGCACTCGTGGCTGCCGCATCGCGGTCGCGAAGTGGGGCCGAGGCAGTTTCAGATAAGTTGACAGTCTGACGATAATTTATGGATTTGTAGTTTTAGCTTGACGATGTCCACTATGGACAAACGGTAATTACTGTTATTCTGAAGAAGGTTGGTTTATCCCGACTGAAACATAGGTAAATTCTTGGTAAATGGTGCAACTGAGACTGCTGATTGTTAAAATTAAAATTAATATTTATACAGTTGCTGACAAGGCCGTGAATTGTTGAAAATATTTAAATTATTGCAATAAACTGTGTACTATTCATCAAACATACGATGATACGTCGTTCTCATTAATCTGATAATCCCTATGCTCTTACTTTGTTCATTAAACGACTGTGGGGAACTGTATCGAACGCCTTGCGGAAGTCAAGCAACACGACATCTACCTGGGAACCCTTGTCTATGCCCCTCTGAGTCTCGTGGCCTTCTTGTTCCATCTTCCATCAGTCAACCTAGCTACATGCTTTACCCTTCCCCACTTCAATTTCATTACGTGGTAATTACGTCCTTGACTCCCGTCCGTTGTTTCCTTTTTTGGTCCCCTAACATTTAGCATCACTGGCATACCAATACTCAGGTTTTGAATAGTTTCCTCTGGAACAGACCATGTCTCATTGACATAATTAGGAATTTGGCAATAGCACAGTGCCTGTAAGCTTTCAGGTACACCAAAATCTTCACATTGAAAATTATATTATGTTTATTAACAGCACTTAAATTCCTTTTTTTTTAAATTTCGCTGCCCAACTGCTCTAAATATAAAAACTCATCACTTAGTCGGATGTCTAGGAAGTTTATCTGCACTAGATACAAACTGTACAGATATCCATAAGGCCGCACTGCGAAGTGCAGTGTACGATGGTCATTCCAAAAGAAATGCACACTCTTTTTTTTAATCCATATTTTATTCAACATGTTTGAAAGTTTTACAGTGTGTAGGTACATCCTTTAGGAACAATATTTTCATTTCTCCACATAATTTCCACCTGTCTCAACTGCCTTACGCCATCTTGGCACCACCAGCTGCATACCCGTACGGTAAAATTCTGGACCAACCTGTTGGAGCCACTGTTTGGCAGCGTGCACAAGGCAGTCACCATCTTCAAACCTTGTTCCACGAAGAGAGTCTTTCAGTTTCACAAAGAGATGATAATCACATGGAGCCATGTCAGGACTGTAAGGTCGGTGTTTCAGTGTTGTCCATCCGAGTTTTACGATCGCTTCCATGGTTTTTTTGACTGACATGTGGCCGTGCATAGTCGTGCAACAGCAAAACATCCTGCTTTTGCCGATGTGGTAGAACACGACTCAATCGAGCTTGAAGTTTCTTCAGTGTCATCACATATGCATCAGAATTTATGGTGATTCCACTTGGCATGACGTCCACAAGCAAGGGTCCTTCGGAATCGAAAAACACCGTAGCCATAATTTTTCCAGCAGAAAGTGTGGTTTCGAATTTTTTTTCTTGGTTGAATTTGCATGATGCCACTCCACTGATTGCCTCTTCGTCTCTGGTGAAAAATGTGGAGCGATGTTTCATCACCTGTCACAATTCTTCCAAGAAATTCATCTCCACCATTCTCGTACTGTTCCAAAAGTTCGCTGCATACCATTTTTCTTGTTTCTTTGTGAGCCACTGTCAACATCCTGGGAACCCACCTGGCACAAACCTTTTTAACGCCAACACTTTCAGTATTCTGCAAACACTTCCTTCCCCTATCCCAACGTAGCGTGACAATTCGTTCACTGTGATGCGTCTGTCAGCAGTTACAAATTCGTTAACTCTCTGCCCATTGTCTGGAGTGGGTGCAGTACGAGGCCTGCCAGTGCGAGGACAATCCTCAATATTGCCGTGCCCGCTTTCATTACGTAACGTGCTTGCCCACCGACTTACTGTACTACAATCGACAGCAGCATCTCCATACATCTTTTTCAACCTCTGGTGGATGTTTCCCACTGTCTCGTTTTCACAGCACAGGATTTCTATGACAGCACTTTGCTTCTGACGCACGTCAAGTGTAGCAGCCATCTTGAAGACATGCTGTGACGGCGCCACTCACGGGAACAGGTTGAACAAAGTTTGAAAACAAGCGGGAACGATGTATCTACACACTGTAAAACTTCCACACATGCAGAATGAAAACTGTATTTTTAAAAAACTAGTGTGCGTTTCTTTTGGAATGACTCTCGTATTCTGCAGGTGTCAAACATCCAACACTCCTGGAAATTGAAATAAGAACACCGTGAATTCCTTGTCCCAGGAAGGGGAAACTTTATTGACACATTTCTGGGGTCAGATACATCACATGATCACACTGACAGAACCACAGGTACATAGACACAGGCAACAGAGCATGCACAATGTCGGCACTAGTATAGTGTATAACCACCTTTCGCAGCAATGCAGGCTGCTATTCTCCCATGGAGACGATCGTAGAGATGCTGGATGTAGTCCTGTGGAACGGCTTGCCATGCCATTTCCACCTGACGCCTCAGTTGGACCAGCGTTCGTGCTGGACGTGCAGACCGCGTGAGACGACGCTTCATCCAGTCAGAACATGCTCAATAGGGGACAGATCCGGAGATCTTGCTGGCCAGGATAGTTGACTTACACCTTCTAGAGCACGTTGGGTGGCACGGGACACATGCGGACGTGCATTGTCCTGTTGGAACAGCAAGTTCCCTTGCCGGTCTAGGAATGGTAGAACGATGGGTTCGATGACGGTTTGGATGTACCGTGCACTATTCAGTGTCCCCTCGACGATCACCAGAGGTGTACGGCCAGTGTAGGAGATCGCTCCCCACACCATGATGCCGGGTGTTGGCCCTGTGTGCCTCGGTCGTATGCAGTCCTGATTGTGGCGCTCACCTGCACGGCGCCAAACACGCATACGACCATCATTGGCACCAAGGCAGAAGCGACTCTCATCGCTGAAGACGACACGTCTCCATTCGTCCCTCCATTCACGCCTGTCGCGACACCACTGGAGGCGGGCTGCACGATGTTGGGGCGTGAGCGGAAGACGGCCTAACGGTGTGCGGGACCGTAGCCCAGCTTCATGGAGACGGTTGCGAATGGTCCTCGCCGAAACCCCAGGAGCAACAGTGTCCCTAATTTGCTGGGAAGTGGCGGTGCGGTCCCCTACGGCACTGCGTAGGATCCTACGGTCTTGGCGTGCATCCGTGCGTCGCTGCGGTCCGGTCCCAGGTCGACGGGCACGTGCACCTTCCGCCGACCACTGGCGACAACATCGATGTACTGTGGAGACCTCACGCCCCACGTGTTGAGCAATTCGGCGGTACGTCCACCCGGCCTCCCGCATGCCCACTATACGCCCTAGCTCAAAGTCCAACTGCACATACGGTTCACGTCCACGCTGTCGCGGCATGCTACCAGTGTTAAAGACTGCGACGGAGCTCCGTATGCCACGGCAAACTGGCTGACACTGACGGCGGCGGTGCACAAATGCTGCGCAGCTAGCGCCATTCGACGGCCAACACCGCGGTTCCTGGTGTGTCCGCTGTGCCGTGCGTGTGATCATTGCTTGTACAGCCCTCTCGTAGTGTCCGGAGCAAGTATGGTGGGTCTGACACACCGGTGTCAATGTGTTTTTTTTTCTATTTCCAGGAGTGTATTTCTCTCAACGTGCATTACTAGCGTCTCTACTGTCTAATTTATCTGCTCCAACATAGTAAACCATAACAATGTTTCTATTGTAATTCATTTAAAAATATTAAAACATTTCGTATTGAGTCCACATCGGCCAGGCGCGAAGTGTGTGCTGTATCTCTACCTTCATTGAAGGTGGAGATAGGAAAAAGGAAAAGGGGAGGGAGCACTGTTGTCACCTGCTTTGGGACGTTCCGCGGAATCGGCGGCGACGAGTGTAAATGTTTACCGGACTGGAATTCGAACCTGGGATCTCTGGCTTACTAGGCACCATCCGGAACACATTGTTATTGCACCTGCTCGGACTGTCTCGGGTCACCACACGGGCAATCCACGCTCCCGTCGAACTCCACCGGTCCGCACCCCTTGTCCATTTCACCCATATTCGCTCTTCCGAGAGTCCCACAGGAGGTCGTACGTATTTTTGCATCCTCTGTGAAGAAGGTGTATACATTGCCCAGCTAGGCCTACCAAATTATATGAGTGTGTGGTATCTGTTCTTTTGGACACGTCCGAAAAAAGGACACATCACACATTCCTGTAACACCAACACATCTGAAGATATCGCGATAGGTGGCGCAAATACAAAATACGAACTTTTAATATTGCGCCGAATTAGACATTCTGCAGCACACTATCAATGGGAAGATATCCATATCTCTCCCTCTCCCCCCGCCACCCCCCCCCCCACCACTTCAATTGCCAAAGTCCGCAGCTCGTGGTCTCGCGGTCTCGTTCACGCTTCCCGAGCACGGGATCCCGGGTTCGATTCCCGGCGGGGTCAGCGATTTTCATCTGTCTCGAGATGACTGGGTGTTTGTGTTGTCCTCATCATTTCATCATCATTCATAAAAGTGGCGAGATTGGGAATTTGTACAGGCGCTGGAAACTGCGCATTTGAACACCACACAAACCAAACATCATCATCAACAATTGCCAACCCCCCCCCCCCCCTTCTCATCCCGTCCCAGTCTAGAAAACAACGCATTCTTTCTGTCTGTCCATCGCCTGTATTATTATTATTATTATCTTACGCATCAATTACAATAATACACATTTAACAAAACAAAGAAATATATATATATATATATATATATGAACATGTGAAATTATATACAGTACACAAGTTTGAAAACGGCTCAAACTACACTCGGATGCCGGCCGCGGTGGTCTCGCGGTTCTAGGCGCGCAGTTCGGAATCGTGCGACTGCTACGGTCGCAGGTTCGAATCCTGCCTCGGGCATGGATGTGTGTGATATCCTTAGGTTAGTTAGGTTTAAGTAGTTCTAAGTTCTAGGGGACTAATGACCACAGCAGTTGAGTCCCATAGTGCTCAGAGCCATTTGAACCATTTACACTCGGATGTTGATGGACTCGATCCAGCGGAGTGCCTCGTGGGACGCTTGATGGAGCTTCACAATGTCACGAGGGAACCATCTGTTTGGACATTCATTCACAATGTGGCTCATTGTTTGGGTGTCACCACAGTCACACACATTGTCTCTTGAAAACCCTCAATTGTGCATGTTGTATTTGCACCTACCCTCTTCAGTCCGATATCTGTTTAAGTGCACCCACACCTCCCTTGGTTGGAGGAAGCCTGGAACTGGAACTGTTGGATTGTCTACAAGTTCGTTGTTTCGGGTTCTTGTAGCTTGCCACTCACGTTTCCACTCTGCGTCCTGGTGGAATCCTGAGAACAGCATTTGGACTCCCATATCATATGCTGGTCTTTTAGATCTGAGGCGCTTCCTGGGCAGTGATAGCAAATCGTCATGAAGAGGGATCGAGTTGTTTTCAGAAACTTGCTGACAGAGGTTTTAAAGAGCAGCCTTCCGACGGAGGTCTGGTGGACAGGTGTTTGAAAGCACCGGTCGCCAGCAGCCTTGCAAACCTTGGGTCTCCATTTGGGGAATATACTGGGATAGTATTCGCCATGGTGAACGAAAATACACGCCCCCGTCGTCACAATCTTGTGAACACCTTCCTAGTGGAGTGTAGAGTCAGTCAGATGGAATGTCCTTCACATTCTCCAGATCTCAACTTAATTGAGAATACACGGCCATGCTAAAATGAGTATTTTGTAATCATCCTCATCGCCATTGAAATAGCGTTACAAAGAAGTACAATCATAATTGACGATGTCGGATCATCGTGGAAATTCTATCGCTCGTCTGTCCCAGAACTGTGTGTGTCTACTTACTTCCCTGGGAAACCAAGTTAGCGATACCGTGCAACCGCTGCTGGCGCCTTGTCATTCACTGTCTGTAAAATCTGGAACAAGTTTCTAGAGACAGGATCAGTTGACGATCTTCGCAGAGGTGGCCATAGGAGAAAAACAACACGAGTGCACGACCAATATCTACATCTACATGGATACTCTGCAAATCACTTTTAAGTGCCTGGCAGGGGGTTCATCGAATCACCTTCACAATTCTCTATTATTCCAATCTCGCGAAAAGAATGAAAACCTATATCTTTCCGTACGAGCTCTGATTTCCCTTATTTTATCGTGGTGATCGCTCCGCCCTATGTAGATCGGTGGTAACAAAATATTTTCGCATTCGGAGCTGGAAGTTGGTGACTGGAATTTCGAGAAACGAAAAACGCCTTTCTTTTAATGATGTCCAGCCCAAATCCTTTATCATTTATGTGACACTCTCTCCCGTATTTCGCGATAATACAAAACGTGCTGCCTTTCTTTGAACTTTTTCGATGCACTCCGTCAGTCCTGCCTGGTAAGGATCCCACACCGCGCAACAGTATTCTAAAAGAGGACGGACAAGCGTATTGTAGGCAGTCTCCTTAGTAAGTCTACTACATTTTCTAAGTGTCCTGCCAATAATACGCAGCCTTTGATTAGCCTTCCCCCACAATATTTTCTGTGTGTTCTTTCCAATTTAAATTGTTCGTAATTGTAATACCTAGGTATTTAGTTGAATTTACGGCTTCTAGATTAGACCGAATTTTAACGAGTTCCTTTTAGTACTCATGTGGATTACCTCACACTTCTCGTTATTTAGTATCAACTGCCACTTTTCGAACCATTCAGATATTTCTTCTAAACAGTTTTGCAGTTTGTTTCGATCTTTTGATGACTTTATTAGTCGATAAACGACAGCGTCATCTGCAAACAACCGAAGACGGCTGCTTTAATTGCCTCCCAAATCGTTTATATTGATAAGGAACAGTGAAAGGCCTATAATACTACCTTGGGGAACGCCTGAAATCACTTCTCTTTTACTCGATGACTTTCGTCAATTACTACGAACTGTGACCTCTCTGACAGGAAATCACACATCCAGTCACATAACTGAGACGATATTCCTTAAGCTCACTACGAGCCACTTGTGTGGTACAGTGCCAAAAGCCTTCCGGAAATCCAGGAATACGGAATCGATCTGAAATCCCTTGCCAATAGCACTCAGGACTTCGTGTGAATAAAGAGCTAGTTGTGTTTCACAGGAACGATGTTTTCTAAACCCATGTTGACTGCGTGTCAATAGACAGTTTCCTTCAAGGTGTATGCTACACGTCTACGGCGGCGGATCCAAATAGCTGCAAGAACACAGGTATCAATGCAAGCGATACAAAACAGGTTCCATCAGCAGGGATCATATGCCAGAAGACCTCTCAACACTCCTCCTCTTAATCGGTTTGGAGAGAGGATCGTGTCACGTGGGCACAAAATCACTCTTTGTGGACTACGCAGCAGTGGGTCACAGTCCTCTCTTCTGATGAGACCCGTATCAGTCTCTTCCCTGACAATATTGATATTCGCGCTTGGAAACAAAAAGGGCACCATTTACACGCTAATTGCGTCGTAGACCGCCACTCTCATTAAGGCCATTCAGTCATATTTTGGGGTGGAATCACGTTTGGTCGCAGAACACCATCCTTGCAAAAGTTGGGTCTCCTTTTGGGGAATATACTGGGACAGGATTCGCCATGATGAACGACAATACACGCCACCGTCGTCGCAATCTTGTGAACACCTTCCTAGTGGAGTGCAGAGTCAGTCAGATGGAATGGCCTCCATATTCTCCAGTTCTCAACTTCATTGAGAACGCATGGCTATCCTAAAATGAGTAGTTTGCAATCATCCTCTCCCACCAGAGACCTTACAGGGCAATATAGATGCCGCTGTGAAGGAATGAGACAATATCCCACATCCATACTTGAAAAATTTGGTAAGGCATGTGTCTAACCATATTTAAAAGCGTCTCTATTTACAAGGAGGTCCAATTGGTTCATGAACAATGTCTTATGCGAGATGATAGTGTGAAGAAAATGTATTACTTGAAATGGAATCTTTTGTAAGTTTATCATGTGGTAATGTGTTTATCTTCTATATTTTTGTTTTATAATACTGTACGGAAAGTTCTGGTTGAGAATTACGAATTATTTAGGAATTAAGGATATGATTCACCAAAAGGCAGAAGAGCTGTGTCGGCGATAGGTACACAAACAAAAGGTACAGAACTTTTCTAACTTTCGGAACGAACTTCCTTTTTCAAGCATCTACATTGTTCTCAGTCGACTGTCGGCCCTTTCCCGGTCCACAGAGGGTGTACTGCTGTGACGTAGGGGTGCAGTGTGGGGTGGGGTGAGGGATGGAGAGAGGCGGGAGGCAGGCAGGAAGTTGGGGGGAAGTTTCTAGCGGCTCCTGGGACAGGGGGGAACCGTCTATGGTCTAGCTACGGGTGAAGGTAGAGAGGGCAGGTGGCAGATGGCTGGGCACGCGATTTCACAGACTATGCCATATCCCCACACACAGTTTACACTGAAATCTGTACCAAGAACCAGCCACAAATAAACGCCCCTCTTGTCACCCGATACCATCATGGACTGGAACGACTTTATCACACCCTTTGTCAGGGGTTTCATTAGCTATTATCGTGCTCTGAAATGAGGAGCATCCTGCCCAAGATACTTCTACGTGCTCCCAAAGTGATGTCCTGCCACCCATCGAACATCCACAACATCTTAGTCAATCTCTATGCCGCTAGCAGTTCAAATCCCCTGCCACAGGGCTTCTAGAAAGATCTGCTAATGATATTTTCGTGGATATTAATAAATGGTTTAAAGCCAACTCACTGACATTAAACTTCGAAAAGACTCACTATATGCAATTGAGAACCTGCAAGAGGTTTCCACCCAGCATATGCATAAAGTATGAAGAAGAGCAGATAGAAAAGGTTGACAGTCTTAAATTCCTGGGATTACAACTTGATAATAAATTCAGTTGGGAGGAGCACACCACAGAACTGCAGAAACGCCTTAACAAATCTGTATTTGCAATTCGAGTGTTAGCAGCCATAGGCGACATAAAAATGAAAAAGCTTGCGTACTTTGCCTACTTTCATTCCATAATGTCATATGGTGTAACATTTTGAGGTAACTCTTCAAATCAAACAAAAATTTTCAGAGTCCAAAAGCGTGTAATACCTAGTATTAGTGGAGTAAATTCACGGACATCTTGTAGAAACCTCTTCAAAGAACTGGGTATACTTACTACTGCCTCTCAGTATATTTACTCCTTAATGAAATTTGTCCTAAATAATATATCTCTATTTCCAACAAACAGCTCAGTTCATACATACAATACCAGGAACAAAAATGATCTGCACGAGGACTTAAAAGCACTTACTTTCGTTCAAAAAGGGGTCCACTACTCAGGAACACTCATCTTCAAAAATTTGCCAGCAAACAAAAAATCTAGTTACAAATAAAGATCAGTTTAAAAAGCGCCTGAAGGACTTACTAATGGCCAGCTCCTTCTACTCCATTGACGAATTTTTTAATAGAAACAAATGATGTATATATATATATATATATATATATATATATATATATATATATATATATATATATATATATTTATTCCACATCCACGAGGATCTCCTCAGCACGGATCTATGGAACAAAAATCTAATCTAATCTAATCATTCCCTTGTGGAAGACCAAGATGCAAGACCTGTCCAACCCACACAGCCAACACCACCTACTCCAATCACGTCTCAGGCTTATCCTACCCCATCAGAGGTCGGGCCACCTGTGAAAGCAGCCATCTTATACAGGGTGAGTCACCTAACGTTACCGCTGGATATATTTCGGAAACCACATCAAATACTGACGAACCGATTCCACAGACCGAACGCGAGGAGAGGGGCTAGTGTAATTGGTTAATACAAACCACACAAAAATGCTCGGAAGTATGTTTTTTAACACAAACCTACGTTTTTTTAAATGGAACCCCCTTAGTTTTGTTAGCACATCTGAACATATAAACAAATACGTAATCAGTGCCGTTTGTTGCACTGTAAAATGTTAATTACATCCGGAAATATTGTAACCTAAAATTTACGCTTGGGTACCACTCCTCCGCTGTTCGATCGTGTGTATCGGAGAGCACCGAATTACGTAGGGATCCAAAGGGAACGGTGATGGACCTTAGGTACAGAAGAGACTGGAACAGCACATTACATCCACATGCTAACACCTTTTTATTGGTCTTTTTCACTGACGCACATGTACATTACCATGACGTGGAGGACGCATAAATTGGCCAGCCCGTTCTCCTGATCTTACACCTCTGGACTTCTTTCTGTGGGGTACGTTGAAGGAGAATGTGTGCCGTGATGTGCCTACAACTCCAGAGGATATGAAACAACGTATTGTGGCAACCTGCGGCGACATTACACCTGATGTACTGCGGCGTGTACGACATTCATTACGCTAGAGATTGCAATTGTGTGCAGCAAATGATGGCCACAACATTGAATATCTATTGGCCTGACATGTCGGGACACACTCTGTTCCACTCCGTAATTGAAAGCGGAAAACACGTGCGTACGTATATCTCACCCCTCATGGTAACGTACATGTGCGTCAGTGAAAAAGGCCAATAAAAAGGTGTTAGCATGTGGACGTAATGAGCTGTTCCAGTCTCTTCTGTGCCTAAGGTCCATCATTGTTCCCTTTGCATCCCTACGTAATTCGGTGCTCTCCGATACACACGATCGAACAGCGGAGGAGTGGTACTCAAGCGCCAACTTTAGGTTACAATATCTCCGGATGTAATTAACATTTTACAATGCAACAAACGGCACTGTTTACGTGTTTGTTTATATGTTCAGATGTGCTAACAAAACTAAGGGGGTTCCATTAAAAAAAACGTAGGTTTGTGTTAAAAAACATACTTACGAGCATTTTTGTGTGGTTTGTATTAACCAATTACACTAGCCACTCTCCTCACGTTCGGTCTGTGGAATCGATTCGTCAGTATTTGATGTGGTTTACGAAATATATCCAGCGGTAACGTTAGGTGAGTCACCCTGTATACCAGCTCTCCTGCAACTATTGTACAGCGTTTTGCATTGGTATGACAACCAACCAGCTGTCAACTAGGGTGAATGGTCACCGCTAAACTGTTACCAAAAACAAGACGGACCACCCAGTGCGCTACATGCAGCAGAGCAAAACATGCAAGATTTCAATGGCTGCTTCACAACCCACGCCATTTGAATACTCCCTACTACCACCAGCTTTTCTGAGCTTCCATTTGACGTCCCAGTTAGAAATTTTTAAAAAAAGACTGTGTTTTTATAAATTCAACCACTAAAGGGGTGAAACAGGGGATGAAAATTTTTATTAAAATATTTCGTGACATTAAAATATTTTTAAATCTGAATCTGTGAAAGCTGGTATTAGACTTTTAAAGAAATATGTGTTAGGGGATTAAAGTTTCTATGAAAATGTCACCACAAGAACTCAAAAGGCAGGACTGACAAAGAATTGGAGCTTCAGCTACCAAAATAGCTTTCTGATCAGAAATTCTGCCCATAATTAGTTTAGAAGATGTTACAGTTTGTACGCAACATAAAAATTCGATTAAAGAAAAACATCTGTATAGACCACACGGACCTTGTGAGAGAAGCAGTGGGCACTAAAGTAGTCTTGTGTATGAATGAAGATGATACTTGGCTTATAGTGTAACCCAACCATCGAGACTAAGGGTTCAGCTTGGTATCAGTTGTCAGTTGAGTGCAGCTAGCTCGCTCGCTCTTTCACTGCATAGTAACGAGAACGTTCCCTAAAATTTCATTTTTCAACAGAACTTAGCACCACAGCAAATGGAACGTGTATATGAGCTGCCTCAGTGATGGATCGGGGTTCGGATCTCACACTGCTCCATTCGCCTCCAAGGGATGTAGGGTACGACTCCATCTATATGCATCACCTAACTGGCTAAAGAGCTGAGCAGCTACAGGTACGGTAACCACATAACAAAAGCCTTGGGCGAACAGTTTCACCGCATAGCAACACCAGTTATTGCAGTGACTCCAAACATGTTCAATGAATGAAACGGGTTTCTCGGTCGTCAAGATGTTTGTCGAGCATACCGTGGAGGCACAATGAACATTTTGAAAGTTAAGCGGAAACTTTTCTCCTGATGGAAATTGTAAAAAGTACATCTACATCCATACTCCGCAAGACACCTGACGGTGTGTGGCTGAGAGTACTTTGAGTACCTCTATCGGTTCTCCCTTCTATTCCAGTCTCGTGTTGTTCGTGGAAAGAAAGATTGTCAGTATGCCTCTGTGTGGGCTCTAATGTCTCTGATTTTATCCTCATGGTCGCTCCGAGAGATATACGTAGGAGGGAGCAATATACTGCTTGACTCATCGGTGAAGGTATGTTCTTGAAACTTCAACAAAGTCCTTACCGAGCTACTGAGGACCTCTCTTGCAGAGTCTTCCACTGGAGTTAATCTATCATCTCCGTAACGCTTTCGCGATTACTAAATCATCTTGTAACGAAGCGCGCTGCTCTCCGTTGGATCTTATCTATCTCTTCTATCAACCCTATCTGGTACGGATCCCACACTGCTGAGCAGTATTCAAGCAGTGGGCGAACAAGTGTACTGTAGCGTACTTCCTTTGCTTTCGGATTGCATTTCCTTAGGATTCTTCCAATGAATCTCAGTCTGGCATCTGCTATACCGACGATTAATGTTATATGATCATTCCATTTTAAACCACTCCTAATGCCTACTCCCAGATAATTTACGGAATTAACTGCATCTAGTTACTGACCTGCTATATTGTAGCTAAATGGTAAAGGATCTGTCTTCCTATGTATTCGCAGCACATTACACTTGTCTACATTGAGATTCAATTGTCATTCCCTGCACCACGCGTCAATTCGTTGCAGATCCTCCTGCATTTCAGTACAATTTTCCATTGTTACAACCTCTCGATATACTGCAGCATCATCCGCAAAAAGCCTCAGTGAACTTCCGATGTTATCCACAAGGCCATTTATATATCTTGTGAATAGCAACGGTCCTACGACACTCCCCTGCGGCACACCTGAAATCAATCTTACTTCGAAAGACTTCTCTCCATTGTGAATGGAGATGACCACACGATTTATGTACATGCGTGTGAAAAATACACCCTTCTACAATCGAATGGTTATTTTGCAGACAAAAACCGTTTGGTCATTTAGTTGAAATTCACCCCAAGTTCCTAACTTCATTAGTGGCCGAGCGGTTCTAGGCGCTATAGTCTGGAGCCGCGCGACCGCTTAGGTTGCAGGTTCGAATCCTGCCTCGTGTGGACTGATGACCACAGTGGTTAAGACCCACAGTGCTCAGAGCCATTTGAACCATTTTCGTAACTTCATTCATGAAGAATATATAGTCTTGCGGAATCTGAGGTATATTTTGAAAAAGAATTACGCTTAATTTTTTGATAGCGAAACTAGCTGGGATGTAGTGTAAGAAATATGTATCGTTCTAGAGCCATTTGCCATGGTGCGAATTCTCTTTTGACGGTGGTTTCTCGTTAATAAGCCCCAGGGCCACGGGGAATTGCTGTGTGTACACGGAACTTGTTACGTACAGCCGTAGACGCCAGTCATGATCTGCCAGCTGTCAGGAGCAGCTGTCCTATGAAGAAACGCGAGGCCCCCGACAAACACCCTGAGTCATCAGCGAACAACGCCACGAAACCAGATCGCGCACCAGACGCCGCGTTATCAATCACCGCGACCATCACGCAGTCCTCGCACTCGCTCTGCTTTCTCTTCGCTGATGTCTGTTGCGAAACAAACGGTTGATGGCGTTAACACTTCTCCGAGGTCTAGGAGTAGCAATCTACATTACAGTGTTGCATTAAAAGTACAACACCGTAAGGACAATATGCAACAAACGTCAAATTCGCACGAAGAGTACTGCATGTAAATAATAAGCATTTCATCTAAGGTAGGAGTAACGTCACGTACATTCTGTATACAGGGTGGTCCATTCATCGTGACTGGGCCAAACATCTCACGAAATAAGCGTAAAACGAAAATCCTACAAAGAACGAAACTTGTCTAGCTTGAAGGTGGAAACCAGATGGCGCATTGTTTGGCCCGCTAGATGGCGCTGCCATAGGTCAAACGGAAATCACTGCGTTTTTTTAAAAATAGGAACCTCCATTTCTTATTAAATATTCGTGTAGTACGTAAAGAAATATAAATGTTTTAGTTGGACCACTTTTTTTGCTTTGTGATAGATGGCACTGTAATTTTCACAAACATATGGCTCCCAATTTTAGACAAACAGTTGGTAAATACAGAACGTAGGTACGTTTGAACATTATATTTCGGTGTGATACATGTACCTTTGTGAACTTATCATTTCTGAGAAGGCATGCTGTTACAGCGTGATTACCTGTATATACCACATTAATGCAATAAATGCTCAAAATTTTTGTCCGTCAACGTTAATGCATTTGGCAATACGTGTAACGACATTCCTCTCAACAGCGAGTAGTTCGCCTTCCGTAATGTTCGCACGTGCATTGACAAAGCGCTGGTGCATGTCGTCAGGCGTTGTCCGTGGATCACGATAGCAAATATCCATCAACTTTCCCCACAGATAGAAATCCGGGACGCCAGATCCGGTGAACGTGCGGGCCATGGTATGGTGCTTTGACGACCAGTCCACCTGTCATGAAATATGCTATTCAATACCGCTTCAAGCACACGGGAGCTATGTGCCGGATATCCATCATGTTGCAAGTACATCGCCATTCTGTCATGCAGTGAAACATCTTGTAGTAACATCGGTAGAACATTACGTAAGAAATCAGCATACATTGCACCATTTAGACTGCCATCGATAAAATGGGGGCCAATTATCCTTCCTCCCATAATGCCGCACCATACATTAACCGGACAAGGGCGCTGATGTTCCACTTGTCGCAGCCATCGTGGATTTTCCGTTGTCCAATAGTGCATATTATGCCGGTTTGCGTTACCGCTGTTGGTGAATGACGCTTCGTCGCTAAATAGAACGCGTGCAAAAAATCTGTCATCGTCCCGTAATTTCTCTTGTGCCCAGTGGCAGAACTGTACACGACTGTCAAAGTCGTCGCCATGCAATTCCTGGTGCGTAGAAATATGGTACGGGTGCAATCGATGTTGATGTAGCATCATCAACACCGACGTTTTTGAGATTCCAGATTCTCGAGCAATTTGTCTGCTACTGATGTGCGGATTAGCCGCGACAGCAACTAAAACACCTACTTGGGCATCATCATTTGTTGCAGGTCGTGGTTGATGTTTCACATGTGACTGAACACTTAATGTTTCCTTAAATAATATAACTTTGCGGCGAACGGTCCGGACACTTGGATGACGTCGTCCAGGATACCGAGCAGCATACATAGCACACACCCGTTGGGCATTTTGATCACAATAGCCATACATCAACACGATATCGACCTTTTCCGCAGTTGATAAACTGTCCATTTTAACACGGGTAATGTATCACGAAGCAAATATCGTCCACTGTGGCGGAATGTTACGTGATACCATGTACTTATACGTCTATCACAAAGCGAAAAAACTGCTCCAACTAAAAAATTTATATTTCTTTACGTACTACAGAATATGTTATAAAAAATAGCTGACCTATGGCAGCGCCATCTAGCGGGCTAACCATAGCGTCATCTGGTTTCCCCCTGCAAGCTGGAGAAGTTTTTTCGTTTGATGCTTATTTCGTGACATACACTCCTGGAAATGGAAAAAAGAACACATTGACACCGGTGTGTCAGACCCACCATACTTGCTCCGGACACTGCGAGAGGGCTGTACAAGCAATGATCACACGCACGGCACAGCGGACACACCAGGAACCGCGGTGTTGACCGTCGAATGGCGCTAGATGCGCAGCATTTGTGCACCGCCGCCGTCAGTGTCAGCCAGTTTGCCGTGGCATACGGAGCTCCATCGCAGTCTTTAACACTGGTAGCATGCCGCGACAGCGTGGACGTGAACCGTATGTGCAGTTGACGGACTTTGAGCGAGGGCGTATAGTGGGCATGCGGGAGGCCGGGTGGACGTACCGCCGAATTGCTCAACACGTGGGGCGTGAGGTCTCCACAGTACATCGATGTTGTCGCCAGTGGTCGGCGGAAGGTGCACGTGCCCGTCGACCTGGGACCGGACCGCAGCGACGCACGGATGCACGCCAAGACCGTAGGATCCTACGCAGTGCCGTAGGGGACCACACCGCCACTTCCCAGCAAATTAGGGACACTGTTGCTCCTGGGGTATCGGCGAGGACCATTCGCAACCGTCTCCATGAAGCTGGGCTACGGTCCCGCACACCGTTAGGCCGTCTTCCGCTCACGCCCCAACATCGTGCATCCCGCCTCCACTGGTATCGCGACAGGCATGAATGTAGGGACGAATGGAGACGTGTCGTCTTCAGCGATGAGAGTCGCTTCTGCCTTGGTGCCAATGATGGTCGTATGCGTGTTTGGCGCCGTGCAGGTGAGCGCCACAATCAGGACTGCATACAGCCGAGGCACACAGGGCCAACACCCGGCATCTTGGTGTGGGGAGCGATCTCCTACACTGGCCGTACACCTCTGGTGATCGTCGAGGGGACACTGAATAGTGAACGGTACATCCAAACCGTCATCGAACCCATCGTTCTACCATTCCTAGACCGGCAACGGAACTTGCTGTTCCAACAGGACAATGCACGTCCGCATGTATCCCGTGCCACCCAACGTGCTCTAGAAGGTGTAAGTCAACTACCCTGGCCAGCAAGATCTCCGGATCTGTCCCCCATTGAGCATGTTTGGGACTGGATGAAGCGTCGTCTCACGCGGTCCGCACGTCCAGCACGAACGCTGGTCCAACTGAGGCGCCAGGTGGAAATGGCATGGGTAGCCGTTCCACAGGACTACATCCAGCACCTCTACGATCGTCTCCATGAGAGAATAGCAGCCTGCATTGCTGCGAAAGGTGGATATACACTGTACTAGTGCCGACATTGTACATGCTCTGTTGCCTGTGTCTATGTACCTGTGGTTCTGTCAGTGTGATCATGTGATGTATCTGACCCCAGGAATGTGTCAATAAAGTTTCCCCTTCCTGGGACAATGAATTCACGGTGTTCTTATTTCAATTTCCAGGAGTGTATTTGGCCCGGTCACTATCAATGGACCACCCTGTATAAGGGCAGATTCGCAGCAGGTTTCTCGTTCCGTACTTGTGTTTCAATGTTGGTTGCTTGTGAGATGATGGTGCTATTCCTCGTGTAACAAGGAGAGATGTTTACATCCACGTATCGGACTTTCTGCAACGGTAGGATCGTTGCATATCGAAACTACAGTTCAGTTCCGCGACATTGTAGCGTGCAGTGGTCGGGATCCCACGACTGTCGTGCGAATATGGAATCAATGGCTTTAGGAGGGCCATTCTCGATGCCACGCATAATCTGAACGATCTCGAGTAATTATCACCATATACACACACCAAAGTTTTGAATCGCCTCGATTCCACGAGTTCCGTAACTTGTACAGAAAATTGAAATAGAGATCAACATAAACATCATTTCCGCCGTTATTTTGCTCATGAAAACCACACATTGCAGGTTGTATCACCATACAGCGAGACCTTCAGAGGTTGTGGTCCATATTGCTGTACACACCGCTACCTCTAATACCCAGTAGCACGCCTTCTTGCATTGATGCAGGCCAGTATTCGTCGTGGCATACTATCCACAAGTTCATCAAGCCAGTATTGGTCCAGATCGTCCCACTCCTCAATGGCGTTTCAGCATAGACCCCTGAGGGTGGTTGGTGGGTCACGAAGTCCATAAACAGCACTTTTCAGTCTATCTCAGGCATGTTCAGAAATGGTTCAAATGGCTCTAAGCACTACGAGACTTAAGAACTGAGGTCATTAGTCCCCTAGACTTAGAACTACTTGAACCTAGCTAACCTAATGACATCAAACACATCCAAGCCCGAGGCAGGATTCGAACCTGAGACCATAGCAGCAGCGCGGTCCCGCACTGAAGCGCCAAGAAGAGCTCGGCCACAGCGGCAGACGCAGGCCCCAGGCATGTTCAATAGAGTTCAATAGAGTTCTTTATCCTGAAGGAAGACATTTACAAGATGTTCACGATACTGTCGCGAATTGTCGTCCATGGAGATGAATGCCTCGCCAATATGCTGCCAATATGGCAGCACTATCGGTCGGAGGATGGCATTCACGTATCGTACAGCTGTTACGGCGCCTTCCATGACCACCAACGGTGTACGTCGGCCCCACGTAATGCCATCCCAAAACAGCAGGGAACGCCCACCATGCTGCACTCGCTGGACAGTGTGTGTAACGCGTTCAACCTGACCGGGTTGCTTCCAAACACGTCTCTGACGATTGCCTGGTTGAAGGCATATGCAATATTCATCGGTAAAGAGAACGCGATGCCAATCCTGAGCGGTCCATTCAGCATGTTTTTGGGCCCATTTGTACCGAGTTGCATAGTGTCGTGGTTGCAAAGATAGAACTCGCCATGGACGTCGGGATTGAAGTTGTGCATCATGCAGCTCATTGCGCATAGTTTGAGTCGTAACACGACGTCCTGTAGCTGTACGAAAAGCGTTATTCAACATGGTGGCGTTGCTGTCAGAGTTCCTCCGAGCCATAATCCTTTGGTAACGGTCATCCCCTGCAGTAGTATACGTTGGGCGGTCTGAGCGAGGAATGTCATCGATAGTTCCTGTCTCTCTGTATATCCTCCATGTCCGAACAACATCAGTTTGGTTCACTCCGAGACGCCTGGACACTTCCCTTGTTGAGAACCCTTCCTGGCACAAAGTAAAAATGCGTACGCGATCGAACTGCGGTATTGACCGTCTAGGCATGGGTAAAATGGAAATTTCGTGTGGCTAGGGGTTCCCGTCGGGTAGACCTTTCGCCTGGTGCAAGTATTTCGAGTTGACGCCACTTCGGCGACTAGCGTGTCGATGGGGATGAAATGATGATGGTAAGGACAACACAACACCCAGCACCCAGTCCCTGAATGGAGATGATCTCCATCGAACCCGGGCCGTTAGGTATGACATTCCGTCGCACTGACCACTCAGCTACCAGGAGCAAACTAGGCATGGGTGAACTACAGACAACACGAGCCGTGTACTTCCTTCCTGGAGGAATGACTGAGCCTGATCGGCTGTAGGACCCCGTGTTTTTAATAGGCGCTGCTCGTGCATGGTTGTTTAAGTCTTTGTGCGGGTTTGGCGACATACCTGAACAGTCAAAGATACTGTGTCTGTGATACAATATCCACAGTCAACGCCTATCTTCAGGAGTTCTGGGAACCGGGGTGATGCAAAACTTTTTTGATGTGTGTACGACAGGCATATTGTTCGCCCAGCCGTGTAGGAACTACAGTCATGTGATATACCTTCAGTAAGGAAATGGGCTTGTCTGCAGGAAGACGACTGCGGTTCCACGTACTGGCAGCACGGCGACTGTCCCTCTTAGCCGGCATGGTAGCTCAGCGTGTAAGACGGTACGGTAGCTCAGCGTGTCCGGTCAGAGGGTTTAGCTACTCTCTGTAATAAAAAAAAACTGAGTGAACGGATCAACAAACAACCTGAACGGGTGTCATCGAACATCCGCCAGGAAAAAATTCAACGAGCAATGTGGAACAAAATGAGATTTAAAAAAAAAGCGTGTTCTGTCAGACAGCCGGTTGGTCTCTGTATTAAAAGAAACTGAGTAGAAGGATCAACGAACGAATTTGAACAGATGTCATATGACGTCCGCCACGACCAAACACAGCGATCAACAACGAACAATATGCAGTGGTCATCGCGACAGAATGTCAATCCCAAGGGTCCGGGTTCGATTCCCGCCTATGTCGGAGATTTTTTTCCGCTCAGGGGCTGGGTATTGTGTTGTCCTAATCACCATCCTTTCATCCCCATCGACGCGAAGTGGCGTTAAATCGCAAGACTTGCACCCGACGAACGGTCTACCCGACGGGAGGCTCTAGTCACACGACATTTATTTATTATGGATATCAATTTATTAAATGCATACAACAGAGTCGCTTTTTATATTTTGTTTACTGCTACCGGCGATGGCCCGTTCTCAGGATGTATCTGGATACAGTCAAGTTTTTATCAACAAACGCAATACGTATAACGTCAGAATACCATCTACAAGAAATATTCCAGGTATCATTGTAGTCGTAATGAAGAGGACGACACGATTGTTGAATACGTGACGTTTAAACTTATTATTGACCACAATTATTGCGTGGAATACTGTTGTATTGCACTTCTATAGATCACGCGCTTTGGGGATAAAAGAGCGAAGTGATTACAGGTGGAACTTCATTTTAGCCCTACGTGTTAGAGGTGGTGTTATTGCACAGAAGAGATTTTCACTTTCAATGGAACCAACAATTAAAATCATTCGCCATTTATTGGCTATGTGATGCATTACAGTGTCGGGTGATTTCTTAGAAGGAAGCGAGTACCAGTGTCCCTGTGTCTTTTAGTGAGGTACACATTTCCTAGTTGTCATTTTTGGACATTTTATTGAACCAAGAACATGCAATGCGAGATATTAATGCAGTGCAAGTTGCAACGACGATCTCTTTGATCCAAAAAGGTTGGACTTTCGGTGGTGTTGCTGCAGCTTCTCCGTGTATCCTGTGTATCTCCCGTATGTTATGGACACATTACGGGGAAATAGGTCAGTACATAAGTCGAGATGAATGACGAGGTTGTGAAGACCAATATCTAGCCAGCTCTGCGTTGGCGGGCCGGAGTGGCCGAGCGGTTCCAGGCGCTACAGTCTGGAACCGCGCGACCTCTACGGTCGCAGGTTCGAATCCTGCTTCGGGCATGGATGTGTGTGATGTCCTTAGGTTAGTTAGGTTTAAGTAGTTCAAAGTTCTAGGGGACTGATGACCTCAGAAGTTAAGTCCCATACTGCTCAGAGTCTTTTTTTTTTTGCGTTGCGGAGTTGTGCGAGTCAAGGTGATGGCCGTGTTCGTGTGCGTTCCAAGGTTCTGTAATGTTATGGGGAGGCTCCAATGTAGACAGCCTTACCGCCACGCATTACATCGAACTGATCGTGTTGGCCTATGTGGTAACTGCTATATACAGGGCCTATATGGCGGTCGTCAGCAGGGATATTTTGCGAAGTAAGTAATGGAATGCCCGGCGGTTACTCCTGACTAAACGCCATCGTGCATATGTGGGACATTCTTGAGACGTGTTCGTGGTCGTCCTGTTCCACCACAGACTCTCCAAGGAATCTCAAGGGCTTCCAGAATGGGAACGGATACCATAGGGTGACCTCCGTAGACTTATACCGGCATGCCACGTAAGTGTCAGGTGCTGATAAACACTCACGGAGAGGCATAAATTGTTGAAGCTCTCAAATTCCAATCAAAAGCACACAAGGTGACGAGATGAATGAGTTTTTCCATTTTGTTTCGACGCCTGTCTGACATTTCAGTTCTTTTTATGTAAACTGTGGTGTCACCGCCAGACACCACAGTTACTAGGTGGTAGCCTTTAATTCGGCCGCGGTCCGGTAGTATACATTGGGCCCGCGTGTCACAATCAGTGATTGAAGACCGAGCGCCGCCACACGGCAGGTCTTGTCTAGAGAGACTCCCTAGCACTCGCCCCAGTTGGACAGCCGACTTTGCTGGCGATGGTTCACTGTCTACATATTCTCTCATTTGCAGAGACGACAATTTAGAATAGCCTTCAGCTACGTCATTTGCTACGACCTAGCAAGGCGCCATATTCGGTTACCATAATTACTATCTTCAATGTATTCTGAACAGATAATATTGTGAATCATGTACCTTCAAGAGCGACGGTCATCATTAATGGATTAAAGTTAAGTATCAAACTAATTACGTCCGCTTTCTGAACTCTCATTCCTTGTCATGTTCTAGACCTAACATCAGTATAGTTCTTCCCTCCTCACGCCAGCCTGCGTGAGCTGAAACGCGTGCATTTCGGCCTCCACTCGTAACACGGTGTTGGCTCTTCTGCTAACACAAAATAAACAATAGAGGACGTATTGATACTTTTTGTGTGCTTGATTTTTGAAAGATAAAGGTATAATTTGATTTCATACCCAGTTCTCAACTATTGCTCAATGGAGTGTGGCAGGTGCCCAAACTTAGGTTCCCCTAATTACTTTGAGCGGTGCATCTTTATTCCTGTGAACATAACTAGTGAATGTTGTGGCCTCATCATCATTTACGTCGATTTCCATCTCTGGTCAGTGAGACAGCAGTTGTTGCTGAAGAGGCGCTGCTATGAACGATTCCGATGTTTCTCGAAAACTTTCGACCGGACCGCCAAACTCACCGAGCTAAAAATGGCGGAAAATTTCTGATGCGTACCGTAGCAGTTACTTCTGTAAAATAACGATTTGAAGTGGAATGATCATATAAAATTAATTGTTGGTAAGGCGGGTACCAGGTTGGGACAGTCCTTAGAAAATGTAGTCCATCAACAAAGAAGGTGGCTTACAAAACACTCCTCGACCTATTCTTGAGTATTGCTCATCAGTGTGGGATCCGTACCAGATCCGATTGACAGAGGAGATAGAGAAAATCCAAAGAAGAGCGGCACGTTTCGTCACAGGGTTATTTGGTAAACGTGATAGCGTTACGGCGATGTTTAGCAAACTCAAGTGGCAGACTCTTCAAGAGAGGCGCTCTGCATCGCGGTGTAGCTTGCTGCCCAGGTTTCGAGAGGAGATCAAGAATGTAAAATTAGAGAGATTCGAGAGCGCACGCAGGCTTTCCGGCAGTCGTTCTTCCCGCGAACCATACGCGACTGGAACAGGAAAGGAAGGTAATGACAGAGGCACGTAAAGTGCCTTCCGCCACACACCGTTGGGTGGCTTGCGGAGTATAAATGTAGATGTACTATAGGGTCTGCCAGTTTATCGAATGCCTGATGTATGTTGCAGTGTGTCCCTGCTCGTTCTCATTCAGGCACAAGCTGACATAACGAGGCATTGATAATGTGCGAGATACTATGCCGCGGAAAGAGGGAGTGGATGTTGCGCTTTCCAAATGATTCCACTTTTGCGTATTTGACAGTCAGTTACATTTTGTCAATTCAGAAAATATACTAGCATTCCTCAAGAATACTACACGCTGATTTTACTTCACGTCTGTGGCGCTGCCACTCATTAAACAAATTGACGCCTTATTAAACTTTTTACCTTGTTAACAGAATAAGGCAGTATTAAATGGAGATTTTAAAATAACTTCTAGGGCAGCACAGTACCTAGCTTAGACCTGTAATCAAGGGTCTTGCCAGTTCATGTAAGCTACCTTTCACACAGTATACGTCCATTGACAGTGACCGGGCCAAATATCTCACGAAATAAGCATCAAACGAAAAAACTACAAAGAACGAAACTCGTCTAGCTTGAAGGGGGAGACCAGATGGTGCTATGGTTGGCCCACTAGATGGCGCTGCCATAGATCAAACGGATATCAACTGCGTTTTTTAAATAGGAACCCCTATTTTTTATTACATATTCGTGTAGTACGTAAAGAAATATGAATGTTTTAGTTGGACCACTTTTTTCGCTTTGTGAAAGATGGCGCTGTAATAGTCACAAACGAATAAGTACGTGGTATCACAAAACATTCCGCCAGTGCGGACGGTATTTGCTTCGTGATACAATAGCCGTGTTAAAATGGACCCTTTACCAGTTGCGGAAAAGGTCGATATCGTGTTGATGTATGGCTATTGTGATTAAAATGCCCAACGGGCGTGTACTATGTATGCTGCTCTGTATCCTGGACGACATCATCCAAGTGTCCAGACCGTTCACCGGATAGTTACGTTATTTAAGGAAACAGGGAGTGTTTAGCCACATGTGAAACGTCAACCACAATCTGCAACAAATGATGATGCCCAAGTAGATGTTTTAGCTGCTGTCGCGGCTAATCCGCATATCAGTAGCAGAGAAATTGCGCGAGATAGGGAATTTCAAAAACGTCGGTGTTGAGAATGCTACATCAACATCGATTGCACCCGTGTCATATTTCTAAGCACCAGGAATTGAATGGCGACTACTTTGAACGTCGGGTATAGTTCGGCCGCTGGGCACAAGAGAAATTACGGGACGATCACAGATTTTATGCTCGCGTTCTATTTAGCGACGAAGCGTCATTCACCAACAGCGGGAACGTAAGTCGGCATAATATGCACTATTGGGCAACGGAAAATCCACGATGCCTGCGACAAGTAGAACATCAGCGACCTTGGCGAGTTAATGTATGGTACGACATTATGGGAGGAAGGATAATGGTGCACCGTATGCTGATTTCCTACGTAATGTTCTACCGATGTTATATTAAGATGTTTTACTGCATGACAGAATGGCGATGTACTACCAACATGATGGATGTCCGGCACATTTTTGCTATCGTGATCCACCGACAATGCCTGACAACATGCGTCAGCGCATTGTCAATGCATGCGCGAACATTGCGGAAGGCGAACTACCCGCTGTTGAGAGGAATGTCGCTACAGGTATTTCCAAATGCTTTGAGGTTGACGGACATCATTTTGAGCATTTATTGCATTAATGTGGTATTTACAGATAATCACGCTGCAACAGCATGCGGTCTCAGAAATGATAAGTTCAGAAAGGTACATGTATCACATTGGAACAACCGAAATAAAATGTTCAAACGTACGTAAGTTCTGTATTTTAATTTAAGAAACCTACCTTTTACCAACTGTTCGTCTAAAATTGTGAGTCATGTGTTTGTGACTATTACAGCGCCATCTATCACAAAGCGAAAAAAGTGGTCCAACTAAAACATATATGAAACTTCCTGGCAAATTTAAATTGTGTGCAGAACCGAGACTCGAGCTCGGGACATTTGCCTTTCGCGGGCAAGTGCTCTACCAACTGAGCTACCCCAGCACGACTCACGCCCCTTCCTCTTGCTTTACTTCTGCCAGTATCTCGTCTCCTACCTTCCAAACTTTACAGAAGCTCTTCTGCGCAGGAGGGCCCGTCACTTGCGGTGCCAGTGCATACACGACATGTCACTGGTTCGCGTAGCAGGCAATTTTGACAGTCTCTATCACATTTCTGATGTATTAAGGCCGGTAGCTGAGCGCTATCTTCGACGTCTCCGACAAGTTATATTTCGACAAGACATCGCAACTGGCACGTTGTTCTTCCTGTTCTGTTAGCCTGACTGTACCTCCCACCTTCTGAAAACAGTCAGAGAGACTGTATTGAAAGCTCTAGGCAGCCGTTACGATTCATCAGTTCTGGTGTAGAGTTGAAGAAGAATCGAATAATAACGAAATGTTTGTCAAAGAGTCAGCTGTTTTGTATTTTTAAAGTATGCAGCAAGTATAAGAAAATTATTGTAGACAATCGTGAAAATCATGCATGTATAATTCCGTATACGAGGGTCACCCTCAAAGTAAGATCCGTTTGGTTATATAAAACAAACGTGTACAGATACAGAAAATTGTACAAAAATCTACAACTATTAAACTACTTTTCTACATAGCTTCTGAAATTTTGCAGGCTCTTGTTATAGCGTGCACCATTTTTTTTTTTTTTTTTTGCCTTCTTCATAGAAGGTTGCCGCCTGTGTATTCAACAATGTGATAACATGCTCTTTCAGCTCGTCATCATCGCTGAAGTGTTGACCTCCAAGGACATGTTTAAGTTGTAAGAAGGGATGAAAGTCGCTAGGAGCGAAGTCCGGGTTGTACAGAGGATGATCAAACGCGTCCCAGTGAAATACCCGTAAGAGCTGTTTGGTCACATTCGCCGTGTGAGGTCGGGCATTATCGTGGAAAAAAGCAACACAATAATCCTCGGTGCTTGTTCTGTATTGCGCGGAGCAATTTCTTAAAGGTCTCGCAGTTACCATGTGCATTGATTATTTGGCCTCATGCTAAGAAATCAATCAGAAAAATGCCTTTTCTGTCCCAAAAAAGCCGGACGCGGTGGCCCTGCGGTTCTGGCGCTGCAGTCCGGAACCGCGGGACTGCTACGGTCGCAGGTTCGAATCCTGCCTCGGGCATGGGTGTGTGTGATGTCCTTAGGTTAGTTAGGTTTAAGTAGTTCTAAGTTCTAGGGGGCTTATGACCTAAGATGTTGAGTCCCATAGTGCTCAGAGCCATTTGAACAAATTTTTTTTGTCCCAAAAAACGTTGCACATGACTTCTCGAGGTGTCAAGATTTGCTTAGGCTTAACCTTAGTTGGGGATGAAGTGTGCCTCGACTCCGTTGATTGCCCGTTTGTTTCAGGGGTGTCGTCCGATACCCAAGTTTCATCCCCCATGACTATCCGAGAAAGAAAACCATCGCCTTCTTCACAGTAGCGTGTCAAAAACTGAAGTGAACTGCCCAGCCGTTGTTTTCGTCTTGTTCAGTAAGAATTTTGGGTACCCAAGGTGCACAAAGTTTTCGAAATTTCAGTTTTTCAGTAACAATTTCATGAATTAGTGCTCGTGAGATTTGCAGTACTTCCATAACAAGAGCACTAAGTGTAAACATACGGTTGTGCTTAATCTTCTCTTCAACTGTGTGAACCAGTTCATCAGTAACCACAGACGGGCTTCCACTTCGATCTTCATCGTGCACTTTATCACATCCTTCTTTGAACAGTCTGACCCATCTTCTAACCATTGAATCACTCATAGCAATTTGTCCGTAAATCTCGCAGATTTGCCGATGAATTTCCTTTGGTTTAACTTTCTTTGCATTTAGAAAACGATTCACATATCTCATTTCACACGCAGCGGCATTTTCAATTGAGGCTGAAATTATAAAGAAGCACTACAAAGCACACGTCGGCAGCAGCGATCTGGAAATGGCGTACATGTCTTCTGCTTGAGTCAGAGTAACTGCCGCGCATGCTCGGAACTGCGATCGTAGCGCTGCCGCGGATAGAAATAGAAACAGAACTTACCTTGTGGAGGACCCTCGTATAACGGGCCATTGTTGAAATGTTTCCTATGCTGAAAATATAAGTAAATAAATAAATAGTATGTACTGCAGTTCTCTTTTCAGAACCAGATTATTAATCAAGATTGCTATGTTAACATACACTACTTGTCATTAAAATTGCTACACCACGAAGATGACGTGCTACAGACACGAAATTTAACCTACAGGAAGAAGATGCTGTGATTTGCAAATGATAAGCTTTTCAGAGCATTCACACAAGGTTGGCGCCGGTGGCGACACCTACAACGTGCTGATATGAGGAAAGTTTCCAACTGATTTCTCATACACTAACAGCAGTTGACCGGCGTTGCCTGGTGAAACGTTGTTGTGATGCCTCGTGTAAGGAGGAGAAATGCGTACCATCACGTTTCCGACTTTGATAAAGGTCGGATTGTAGCCTATCACGATTGTGGTTTATCGTATTGCGACATTGCTGCTTGCGTTGGTCGAGATCCAATGACTGTTAGCAGAATATGGAATCGGTGGATTCAGGAGGGTAATACGGAACGCCGTGCTGGATTCCAACGGCCCCATATCACTAGCAGTCGAGATGACAGGCATCTTATCCGAATGCCTGTAGCGGATCGTGCAGCCACGTCTCGATCCCTGAGTCAACAGATGAGGACGTTTGCAAGACAACAACCATCTGCACGAACAGTTCATCGACCTTTGCAGCAGCATGGACTCTCAGCTCGGAGACCGTGGCTGTGGTTACCCTTGACGCTGCATCACACACAGGAACGCCTGCGATGGTGTACCCAACGACGAACATGGGTGCACGAATGACAAAACGTCCTTTTTTCGGATGAATCGAGGTTCTGTTTACAGCATCATGATGGTCGCATCCGTGTTTGGCGACATCGCGGTGACCGCACACTGGAAGCGTGTATTCGTCATCGCCAGCCGGCGTGACGGTATGTGTTGCCATTGGTTACACATCTCGGTCACCTTTGAGCAGTGGACGTTACATTTCAGAAGTGTTACGACCCGTGTGTCTGCCCTTCATTCGATCCTTCGAAACCCTACATTTCAGCATTATAATGCACGACCGCATGTTGCAGGTCCTGTACGGGCCTTTCTGGATACAGAAAATGTTCGACTGCTGCCCTGGCCAGCACATTCTCCAGATCTCTCACAAATTGAAAACGTCCGGTCAATGGTGGCCGAGCAACTGGCTGGTCACAATACGCCAGTCACTACTCTTGATGAACTGTGGTATTGTGTTGTAGCTGTATGGGCAGCTGTACCTGTACACGCCATCCAAGCTCTGTTTGACTCAATGTCCATGCGTATCAAGGCCGTTATTACGGCCAGAGGTAGTTGTTCTGGGTACTGATTTCTCAGGATCTATGCACCGAAATTGCGTGAAAATGTAATCACATGTCAGTTCTAGTATAATATATTTGTCCAATGAATACCCGTTTATCATCTGCATTTCTTCTTGGTGTATCAATTTTAATGGCTAGTAGTGTATTTACTGGATTACTACATTCGCCAATATGTATTGTCATCCTAAGATCTATAAGAAGAAAATATGTCGAGATTACAGGCTTACAACCATATAAAAATGAAGCAGTGCATACATATTAGTACAGTGGGAAAAATTACAGACCCATAAAACCGGGCACAGGTACTCAAAGTGTGCCAATTATTGCACTATATTAAATTAAAGGGCCATAACTTCTGAACAATTTCCATTACAACTTTCAAACTGCACGGTTGGTCGCGGGGCATGATGGGAATTAGTATAGTTTGGTTTAGCGGTAAAGCTCGCTTTCATTTGGAAGGGTTCGTCAAAAAACAAAATTACCGCATTTGGGGTACTGAGAATCTGCATTTTGCTATCGAGACGTCTCTCCTCTCAACAGGTGACTGTGTTGTGTTCAGTGTCCAGTCACGGAAAAATCGGTGCGATATTCCTTGATAGCACGGTGACTACCGAACGGCACTTGAAGGTTTTGGAAGATGATTTCATCCCATTATGCAAAGGGCTCCTGATCTCGACAAGATATGGTTCATGCACGATGGAGATCGACCCTATCGAAGCAGGAGAGTGCTTGATGTCCTGGAGGAGCACTGTGGGAACCGCACTCTAGCTCTGGAGTAGTCAGAGGACACAAGTATGGGCCTCGATTGGCCGCCATATTCTCCTGATCTGAACACATGCGACTCCTTTTTGTGGGGCTAATTAAAGACAAGGCGTACAGCAATAGCTCCAAAACATTGCTGAGCTAGAAACAGCCATTCAGGAGGTCATCGACAGCGTCGATGTTGCGATACTAAAGCGGGTGCTGCACAATTTCGCTATCCATCTGCGCCACTTAATCGCCTGTGATGACAGGCACATCGAACATGTCATAATCCTAATCTGCATATCTGTAATGACGTTTACATGTGTGCTAGCCGTAGTTTCTAACTACTTTACGTTTTTTGCGTATAGTTCTGTAATTGTTACCCTGTGCATCATACAGTGCTTATTCAGTATGCTATAAATCAATAATTCTCATAAAATTCTGCTCGTGTGGTCGGATGTAGTCGAAGTCCACATATACACTCCTGGAAATTGAAATAAGAACACCGTGAATTCATTGTCCCAGGAAGGGGAAACTTTATTGACACATTCCTGGGGTCAGATACATCACATGATCACACTGACAGAACCACAGGCACATAGACACAGGCAACAGGGCATGCACAATGTCGGCACTAGTACAGTGTATATCCACCTTTCGCAGCAATGCAGGCTGCTATTCTCCCATGGAGACGATCGTAGAGATGCTGGATGTAGTCCTGTGGAACGGCTTGCCATGCCATTTCCACCTGGCACCTCAGTTGGAGCAGCGTTCGTGCTGGACGTGCAGACCGCGTGAGACGACGCTTCATCCAGTCCCAAACATGCTCAATCCGGAGATCTTGCTGGCCAGGGTAGTTGACTTACACTTTCTAGAGCACGTTGGGTGGCACGGGATACATGCGGACGTGCATTGTCCTGTTGGAACAGCAAGTTCCCTTGCCGGTCTAGGAATGGTAGAACGATGGGTTCGATGACGGTTTGGATGTACCGTGCACTATTCAGTGTCCCCTCGACGATCACCAGAGGTGTACGGCCAGTGTAGGAGATCGCTCCCCACACCATGATGCCGGCTGTTGGCCCTGTGTGCCTTGGTCGTATGCAGTCCTGATTGTGGCGCTCACCTGCACGGCGCCAAACATGCATACGACCATCATTGGCACCAAGGCAGAAGCGACTCTCATCGCTGAAGACGACACGTCTCCATTCGTCCCTCCATTCACGCCTGTCGCGACACCACTGGAGGCGGGCTGCATGATGTTGGGGCGTGAGCGGAAGGCTGCCTAACGGTGTGCGGGACCGTAGCCCAGCTTCATGGAGACGGTTGCGAATGGTCCTCGCCGATACCCCAGGAGCAACAGTGTCCCTAATTTGCTGGGAAGTGGCAGTGCGGTTCCCTACGGCACTGCGTAGGATCCTACGGTCTTGGCGTGCATCCGTGCGTCGCTGCGGTCTGGTCCCAGGTCGACGGGCACGTGCACCTTCCGCCGACCACTGGCGACAACATCGATGTACTGTGGATACCTCACGCCCCACGTGTTGAGCAATTCGGCGGTACGTCCACCCGGCCTCCCGCATACCCACTATACGCCCTCGCTCAAAGTCCGTCATCTGCACATACGGTTCACGTCCACGCTGTCGCGGCATGCTACCAATGTTAAAGACTGCGATGGAGCTTCGTATGCCACGGCAAACTGGCTGACACTGACGGCGGCGGTGCACAAATGCTGCGCAGCTAGCGCCATTCGACGGCCAACACCGCGGTTCCTGGTGTGTCCGCTGTGCCGTGCGTGTGATCATTGCTTGTACAGCCCTCTCGCAGTGTCCGGAGCAAGTATGGTGGGTCTGACACACCGGTGTCAATGTGTTCTTTTTCCATTTGCAAGAGTGTAATATTGAGTACCTCTAACAAGTAACATTTTTTAAAATAAAATCGTACCTTAAAAAAGTCGAAGCATTACAGTGACACTCCTAGTTTCAGTATTCATGGCACAGAAAAGATGGATACATGCCACATATAGCCATTTCGTGATATAAAGCCAATTTGTTTGCGACGAGTAACTGAAGACAGGATCTCGAATATAACGGAAGCTAGTGCTGAGAGGTACCACCAGATGACGGTCTGCACTGCATGACGTGAGTTACAACCAATGCAACGAGGTCACACTTTTGTTTAACATTGGAATTAACGGAAGGAATGTAACATCAAAGAAGTACATACCAAACAATCATAATGGCAAAATTACTCAAACCGTATATAAAATAAACAGTGTACTATACATTGTCATGGATGGATTCCTACACAATTAGATGAAACTCGGATAATTGTGACGTAACAATGACATAATATACTACATACATAACAATTTCATGGCCTCCAATATATGTAATAGAGTTAGTTTTAGGGGAAAGCTGCACAGTAGCCATTAACAGGAAGGATGAAATGTGATGTGACCTAATAGATCGGCGTCGCTGCATGCGAAGAATGACAGTCAACAATTATGTAATAGAAAATTGTAAAACAAGTCCCTGTACAATGTAGGATGGCAATATACGACATAGTCATTGTAAGAGTCTTTTATTGATACTTATTAAAATGGTACTAATTACAGGTACTCATTATTATATGTTGGCTTTCGACTGTATCCGACAACATGAGCAGAATTTTACGGGCATACTGTATAAGAATGATATGATGTAACTATCATTGGCCGGTTTTATGGGTATCTAATTTTTGTCAATGCGCTATTGCGTATGCCCTACTACATTTTTTGTAATTTAAACCTGTAAACACAACATATTTTCTTTTTATAGGTATGAGGATAGCAATACATATTGCCAAAACTAGTAACCGAGAAATTTTGTTAACATAGCGATCTTGGCAAATAAGTTGGTTTTCAGGAGAACACTGAAGTACAAAATTACAGATTGCCTTCTGCACTGAATGATCTTTTCAGGTAACAATCAAATAATAAATAAATAAATAAAATAACATATGCAGCATCTGTCTTCGCCTTGCCATGATAGACATCCAGTTTAATGCGCATTATACGAGTGGCTTTTATATAGTCGAATAAACTTTTTCCGTAGTTAGCGATTTCATTTATGTCGTTCAACGTACTCCTATAAAAATTGCCTCGCCATTGACGCTTAGTATACTTGCACAATATTGTTTGTTTGAAAACAGACTGAGCTTTGAGCAGTCTGAACAGTCCAAATACTTGCGCAAAATTATCTTACATGCATTCAACCATGAAGTGCTCTATCCTGTTTTCTTGTCAAGCTCTTTAACCTGAGTGGAATACAAATGTCGATTCTGATTCACATGTGAGTTTTCTGTAGATAATTTTGAGTAGGTGACCCAGAACCAAAATTTTTATTCTACTAATCCAACTTTTGTTTCTGCCTTACCTAATCAAAATTATACATAAAAGTAGCTAAATTTTCCATTTTTTCATACATTCCTCTTTCCTCAAAAATTCAGTTGAATAAAATAAGGGAAATGGAAATTTGGAAATTTGTGGTAAGTCCTACAGGAGCAAACTGCTGAAATCATCAGTCCCTCGGCTTAACGCTACTTAATGTAACTTAAACTAAATTATGCTAAGGACAACACACACACCCATGCCCAAGGGAGGACGCGAACCTCTGACTGGGGCACCACACGAACTGCGGCAAAGCACCTTAGACTACACGGCTACCCTGTGTGGCTAAGAGAAATGAATTAGTGTATTATAAAACCAGTTTTATGTATATATTTTTAATATTTTTATTTAAAAATAATTTGCGCATAAATCATGATTTTGTAAGAAATTACTGAGGTCTTACTCTTTTGAGAGGAAATATCGGTCTTGAGTAATATGTGGGAACATTAATCGTAATTGGGCCCAGCACAGCAGTGAGTAAGAGTAATAATATTAAAAAAGTTTTAATTAAACTAAAATTCCAAATCATGAAATTCATTACTGTTCTTTCTCATTTTCTTATTAGTTATTATTTCAAATATCTGTCCAGTAAAGGAGCCTTAAACCTGTTAGTAAGCTCCATAGAAATTTTCTCTCCATATCTAGTATTAAAGTATTCACATCGGTAATGTTGTACAAAGCATTTACCTTTAGGTCAGTAATATTTTAAAACAAATTAGGATTATTTGCATTATTGTGCTATTTGAGTAGGGACTCCATTTATGTAGAAAAAATGTTATCTAAGAGTGGCATACAACACACTAACAAAGTGCAAAACATTCCATATTGAACACCTTCTTCTCAGTGATTCCCATTGACCGAGCTTCTGACCTCTGACCTTCTATACGTAAATGCAACATGGAGTCTAACTTTTGAATTAATAGAAGTGCTCCATTTATTTGGGCTGCAACAAGCAACCCCCTCCTTAGGAGAGGTATCAAACTTGCCCAGGGATGACAATGTGTTATGCAGGAGAGTGGATAGAAAAAGTTTTTAGAATTGGCTAGCTCTCTCCACAAATGATACACTTAAGGCTCGATGAGATAATGGCTAAAATCCTTCAGTCAACGTACTCCTGTAGAGTTTGACAGAATCAAACGTCTCCAAGCTTTTAATATATAATTGACATCTGAGTGGTGATCTTCAGTCAGACTGTGACATTTTCATAGATTTATTTTTTTGTATGCAAATACATTATTTTACTTATATTATTGCGTTTTTTTAGAAGAGACAATCACATTCAACAACTCAGTCTATGCTGGTAGGAGTAAACTTTATTTATCTAAAGAACTGATGTACGATGTTCAAAACCAAAATTTAGTGCATATATTGAGGTTTGCTATGATGGTATGGACATATACATATAAAATGTAAAAATTGAAGATTTCTGTAAAGACATGCAAAACCATGATTGATCTCTTTGACACAAGTAATTATCCAAAAAAATAATATATACAGTTTTCCACAAGTAAACAAGAATCTTTTAGGAAAAATGAAAGATGAATTTCATGGAAAAATAATGTGAGGATTTCGTGGTTTGAGAGAAAAAAATGCATGCTTATGAAGTTGATGACAAGACAGTGAATAAATCGAAAGGTGTTAAGAAATGATTTCTTAAAAAGTAAATGTAGATTATGAAAATTGTGTTTGAGAAGAATGCAGAACCATGAATTTCATACAAAACGTTTAACATGAGATTTATTCAACTAAGGTAAATAAAAAGGCACTGAGTGTTCATGAAGATTAAAAAATATGTTTTCGAAAATAAAATAGATACATTGCCACATGGACATGATTAATTATTATTACATTCATAGTCATCATCAAGTAAAGACTTTAATTCAAATGTATCATATATAATTTCTTCTGTCTATTCAAGAGTGTATAACATATAAATTTTTATAGCAAAAATTTGGAATAAAATCTAATAAAAATTTGTTCTATATAAATGAAGCCCCTATTCAAAACTCAATATGGAAGGAATCCTAATTTTTTCGAATTAAGTACGGAGCTACAAGTAAATGTTCTGTACAACATTACTGAATGCAAATATTTTAATACTGGATATGGAGAAAAAATTGGTATTTCCTAGAGATATATTTGAAATTAATAACTATTTATGATTTTCAATTTTCTGAAGAATTACAAATTAAACTGAGAAACAGTGGATTAAAGAAAGTGAAAAATATAATAGTGAATTTAATGATTTGGAATTTTCAGTTTAATTAATATGTTTTAATGTTATTGCTCTCATTCACCATTGTACTGATGCCCAAGTGTGCTCAATGTGCCCACTTTTTACTCCAGACTGATATTTTTTCCTCAAATAAATCACATCTCAGTTGTTTTTTGCAAAATCTTAATTTATGCCCAAATTATTTTTTAATAAAATGTTAAAAATTTATACATAAAACGGTTTTTATAATAAAAGACTTAGTTTAACTTATTTTCTAAAACTGATTTTTTGGGAAAGGAGACTGCAATACAAAATAAAATTAAGACATGGAGAATTTAGCAATTTTTATGTATAATTCTGAGTAGGTGACCCAGAACTGACAGTTTTATCCTACTGCATTGTGTAGTATTGTCTGTATGTACACTCCATAAACCACATTACAGTGTTTGTGGAAGACATTTAAGCTACCATAATTGTTTCCATTCATTCAAATACACGAATAAGGTTAGGGACGCGTCTAACATGATGTATGTGTATGATCAGAGAGAGAATGACTCTCCCACGTAAACCGAACCAACAGAAGATGACATGGGCCTAAAACCACATTATAGTGGGTGCAATAAATATGCTCCACACCAAAATAAACAGTGCGAAAACCGAGCGATTCCTCTGTTAACTGTCATAGAAACTTTGAGAAAGAACAATATTGAAATTAATAATGCCTTACCAAGAAACTAGTGCAAATCGGTGACTCATCAAATGCTGAAATTTGTAAATATATACATGCATAAAATAACTGTACATTTTGGATCTTACTGTTTTCCACCTTCGTAAACTACTGTTCATGATCATGGATGGCCTTTGTATAATATTAAACTTGTGTGAACATCACAACGACCTACATTTTAATGATTTGTCGCCTGTATCTCTATGCAGTCTGTCTCATCTTCCATTAAAATGTTTCGATTCAAAAATGTATAACATTAAAATAGGTCAAATGTTTTGAGTTCAAAGTATGAATACCTTGTAATGTTACATTGTGAATGTTAAATTGTCTTTGTAAATGCTTGTATTCTTTATCAAAAAAAAAAAAAAAAAAAGAAATTCGTTTAGAAAGGAGGTGCTACTGACAGTCTAGTGTGAAGTTTTAAATGGTGGATGGATTTTGTCGGACTTCCTTGAAATTCCGCCCCTAACTCGAACAGTTGCGGTAAAAGTAGTATAATACCTAGTAGTTCGAGGTACAGGGCACATCTTTTTCCGGCCTCTACGTGTTGTACCCTGTGAAATGTAGTTTTTTAATTAATAAGTAAAATTTCTATATTTGCATGTCTCTCTCATCTACTATGTCTAAGTATGGCACATATAAAATAATGTCTCGTTTAAAACCATCGAACTCATGTTCGAGGACAATCTTCATTTTTCTCTCTGTCTCCGTTTCCACTTTCTCTCTGTTTCGCTCTCTCCCTGCCCCCCCCCCCCCCTTTCTGTCACCCTCTCTCCGTCTCTCTCTCTTAAGACGTGTGTGTATACAAATTAGTTTTTGGCTTAGATAACTATTAGTTAACTGTAACCTTACACTTTTCATATGTCTATAATGAAATCCAGTCTTGGAAAAAGAAACTGCACAAATATCCAGTCAGCTGAAGAGAAGACTTCAAACTGGTGCAAACATTGGCAGATGGTTTGAGACGTACAGACATGTAAGACTGTGCATTTCAAAAACGCAGAAGAGTGTTATCCTACTAGCAAAAAATACAAAATCACAAATGGTATCAATTATCTCATTAAAATACGTCTTTGTACATTTTGTGTGGAATGATAGCACATCCATTGGCAAGGTGCTGGAAAAATGCAGTGTATCTGCAACAGAAACTGCGCCCCATGTTAAACTATTGCTCACGTGTGAGACCCATACCGAACAGGACTAACAGGGGATACGAAAGAAGGTCGACACGAATGGCCACAAGTTTGAGTATCACAGAACGCAGAAATACTCAAAACCTACACGCTTCAACATAGACGCCTATTACCACGAGAAAGTTCGCGAACGAGGATCAAGTGAAGAATCGCTTCAATTTCCTACGTAAAGACAAGGTTTGACTCGTTGCAGTAAGTTCACAGGCGTTTAAGTAGTTATTCATCACACTCTCAATAAGCGATTGGAAAGGGTAGCAACTATAATGTGCAATATACTTCTCGGTCTTTTGCAGAATGTGCATGTACATGTAAATGTAATGCAGAGATACTGTGGATTATGAATCACGGATCCTCGCTATATAAGGTGCGAACGATCTAGCCCCTCACATCTACTTTAAGCCTAAGCCTGAGATCACGGTGCTGGTCGGTCGCTAATGACGTGCATCTGCGGAGTTAAAGAGGTTAGGTAATGGATCTCCGTCGTGAAAGTTTTTCCGGCCGCTTTTTCATCCTGTGGCAAGTGATGCAAAGGAAACGAAAGTGCCGGAAAGCCCTAGTCCTTCGGTATTGGGGTCAGAGGCTAGTAGCTTTTACCCGTGCTACTGTACTCGGGCCATCGTTACGAAAGCAAACTTCCCTTTGTGCGCTGACATCCAGTCAGCAAGAGAGCAGGTGCAGACATTAGGTCACGAGACTGGCGTTCGGCAGCACTGAGATTCAAACCCGTCCTCCCATTCACATTTACGAAGTTTACTCATGAAGCTTTCTTGTCACCTCAAAAAAAAATAAAGTTACGTAAATAATTTCTAGTTTTTTCGTAGGTAAACATCTGCAGTTCCCATACACAGTGTAATCTCCGCGCCAGAGTACCGTAGCACAGCGAATCGTTGATAAAGTGGAAATATAGCACCTGTGTCCAAGTGACTCCACTTTATCAAAGGACTGTGGTGTGCTACGGTACTTTGGCTCGGAGATTACAATGTATACGGAAACTGCAGACATGTATCTACAAACAAACACGAAATTAATTTCGTAACTTTATTTCTGAGAGATAATAACTAAAACTTCACGACTGTCCCTTCTCAGAGCAATGCTGAGCTGTCAGCTTCTGGTGTAATGCGGTCCGGACGAAGATTTATACTTGGGGCGCCCGCTCGCGACCACGGAGCAGAGTAGCCCGTACCGAGTGTTCCTATTTCCAACTTACCGATGTGGTGTGACTGAGACGTCACATGTGGAACAGCGATTCACGTGTTCGTAGCACAGTGAGACTATTTATAGGAGGTTCACATTCACAATCGAAATTTACTTTTGAATAAATGTCCTTCCACCAATGCAATACATCTGACTCTTATTTGAAAAAAATTGTTAGAAAATGGTAATACCGGGTCTTTCGAAGAGATTACTTCAATTTCACAATACAACACTACTGGCCATTAAAAGTGCTACACCAAGAAGAAATGCAGATGATAAACAGGTATTCATTGGACAAATATATTATACTAGAACTGACATGTGATTACATTTTCACACGCAGTTTGGGAGCATAGATCCTGAGAAATCAGTACCCAGAACAACCATCTCTGGCCGTAATAACGGCCTTGATACGCCTGGGCATTGAGTCAAACAGAGCTTGGATGGCGTGTACAGGTACAGCTGCCCATGCAGCTTCAACACGTTACCACAGATTATCAGAAGTACTGACTGGTGCATTGTGACGAGCCAGTTGTTAGGCCACCTTTGACAAGACGTTATCAGTTGGTCAGAGATCTGGAGAATGTGCTGGCCAGGGCAGCAGTCGAACATTTTCTGTATCCTGCTGAAATGTAGGGTTTCGCAGGGATCGAATGAAGGGTAGAGCCACGGGTCGTATCACATCTGAAATGTAACGTCCACTGTTCAAAGTGCCGTCAGTGCGAACAAGAGGCGAGCGAGACGTGTAACCCATGGCACCCCATACCATCACGCCGGGTGATGCGCCAGTATGGCGATGACGAATACCCACTCCCAATGTGCATTCAATAGCTCTGAGCACTATGGGACTTAACATCTGTGGTCATCAGTCCCCTAGAACTTAGAACTACTAAAACCTAACTAACCTAGGGACATCACACACATCCATGCCCGAGGCAGGATTCGAACCTGCGACCGTAGCAGTCACGCGGTTCCGGACTGAGCGTCTTAACCGCGAGACCACCGCGGCCGGCAATGTGTGTTCACCGCGATGTCGCCAAACACGGATGCGACCATCATGATGCTGTAAACAGAACCTGGATTCATCCGAAAAAATGACGTTTTGCCATTCGTGCATCCAGGTTCGTCGTTGAGTACACCATCGCAGGCGCTTCTGTCTGTGATGCAGCGTCAAGGGTAACCGCAGCCATGGTCTCCGAGCTGATAGTCCGTGCTGCTGCAAGCATCGTCCAACTGTTCGTGTAGATGGTTGTTGTCTTGCAAACGTCCCAATCTGTTGACTCAGGGATCGAGACATGGCTGCACGATCCGTTACAGTCATGCAGATAAAATGCCTGTCATCTCGACTGCTAGTGATATGAGGCCGTTGGGACCCAGCACGGCGTTCCGTATTACCCTCCTGAATCCACCGATTCCATATTCTTCTAACAGTTATTGGATCTCGGCCAATAAACCGCAATCTCGATAGGCTACAATCCGACCTTTATCAAAGTCGGAAACGTAATGATACGCATTTCTCCTCCTTACACGAGGCATCACAACAACGTTTCACTAGGCAACGCCGGTCAACTGCTGTTTGTGTATGAGAAATCGGTTGGAAACTTTCCACATGTGAGCACGGTGTAGGTGTCGCCACCGGCGCCAACCTTGTGCGAATACTCTAGAAAGCTAATCATTGGCATATCACAGCATCTTCTTCCTGTCGGTTAAATTTCGCGTCTGTAGCTCGTCATCTTCATGGTGTAGCAATTTTAATGGTCAGTAGTGTACATCTTCTACATTAATGAAGTTAATAATTTGGGTGAATTATAACGAAGGCATAGAAATGCAAAGCTTTTATAAATATAAGACGTGAGGTTTATGTGTTGTTGTGAGCAGTGGCCTTTTGCTATGTACCCGACTTCAAATGTCCATTGCATGCTGATCTTTTCTCTTTGTTCGCTCATAAACTGACAGTAAGGTGTGACACTTGTTATGATACTTTTACGACCACTGTTCCTACACCGTGTTACGCGAAGGTGAGTGTTGAACCGTTGCTTGTAGGTACACTGGGCGCTGTCCCCCCAACAAATCGAGCGACTACTTTGGCGGAGCGGTCACGGCCACGTCCGAAAACGGAAGATGCTTACTAACATTCTGCCACGTCTCTACGTTGACTGCTTTTAGTATGCTGACCGACTGACACGTCCACACTATTTCACTGTCGTGACAACGTCAGGGATGGAGGGTCATGTGACCGCATCGTTGATGCCTCACACAGTCCAAGTGAGCAACCCGCTATTTTAAGTGGGTGAACACTATTTTTCCAGGTGACATTATTGATCTGTTCACCTAAAACTCGAGTCGTGTTAAATCTACAGCACAGATAGAACTTTCAGTTCATAGGACGTTCGTAACCCAGCCTCAAGGCGTCGTGAGCGTCAGTTGCGGAAAGCATCTGGCTAACTCTACGAACACCCACTACCGGCAGCTGTGATTTCACGACATCCTGATAGCTCGCAGGTGTTGGCTGTAAGCGCAAACATGTTTCCGTGACGTTACTGGTTGGTGTCTGCAAGCAGAGTGTTTCACGTCAGCAGATGTTCTGTTTGTTGCAACGGTGTGCACGTGTGTCTTTTTCAGTAACAGTGTATGTCGACCTACTCCACATAACATTCCTAACCCTTTGAGAGCTGCAGACGTGAAATCCCATCGCGCTCCACCTTTCCGCAGGTGCTGTGGACGTCATTAGCCGCTGCGGTGGTATTTCCTATGGGCACTGCAGACGGCATTCACCGTCGCGGCATGGCCGGTACCTAAGTCCTGTTGCTGAGACTGGTTTGATGCAGCTCTCCATGCTACTCTATCCTGTGCAAGCTGGTTCATCTCTCAGTGCGTACTGCAACCTACATCCTTCTGAATCTGCTTAGTGTATTCATCTCTTGGTCTCCCTCTACGATTTTTACCTCCACGCTAGCCTCCAATACTAAACTACTAAACCGATCCCTTCTTCTAGTTAAGTTGTGCCATAAACTCCTCTTCTCCACAATTAAATTCAATACATCATTAAAAATGGTTCAAATGGCTCTGAGCACTATGGGACTTAACATCTGTGGTCATCAGTCCCCTAGAACTTAGAACTACTTAAACCTAACTAACCTAAGGACATCACACACATCCATGCCCGAGGCACGATTCGAACCTGCGACCGTAGCAGTCACGCGGTTCCGGACTGAGCGCCTTAACCGCGAGACCACCGCGGCCGGCTAATACATCATTAGTTATGTGATCTGCCCATCTAATCTTCACCATTCTTCTGTAGCACCACATTTGGAAAGCTTCTATTCTCTTCTTGTCTAAACTATTCATCGTCCATATTTCACTTCCATACATGGCTACACTCCATACATATACTTTCAGAAACGACTTCCTGACACTTAAATCGATACTCGGTGTTTACAAATTTCTCATCTTTAGGAACGCTTTCCTTGCCATTTCCAGTCTACAGTTTATAACCTCTCTACTTCGACCATCATCAGTTTTTTTTCTCCCCAAATAGCAAAACTCATTTACTACTTTAAGAATCTCATTTCCTAATCTAATTCCTCAGCATCACCAGATTTTATTCGACTACACTCCATTATCCTCGTTTTGCTTTTGTTGTTGTTCATCTTATATCCCCCTTTCAAGACACTGCCCATTCCGTTCAGCTGCTCTTCCAGGTGCTTTGCTGTCTCTGACAGAATTACAATGTCATCGGCGAACCTCAAAGTTTTTATTTCTTCTCCATGGATTTTAATTCCTACTCCGAATTTTTCTTTAGTTTCCCTTATTGCTTGCTGAATATACCGATTGAATAACATCGGGGATAGGCTACAACCCTGTCTCACTCCCTTCCCAACCACTGCTTTCCTTTCACGCCCCTCGACTCTTATAACTGCCATCTGGTTTCTGTACAAATTGTAAATAGCCTTTCGCTCCCTGTATTTTACCCCTGCCACCTTCAGAATTTCAAAGAGAGTATTCCAGTCAGCAAATGCTTTCTCTAAGTCTACAAATGCTACAAACGTAGGTTTGCCTTTGTGCATTTGCATTTGTTATCCAGAGTGTATTCTTCGTGATATTGCAGTTTTACTGGCTGCACTGTATACAAAATAAAGGATAAGCGAGTGAAACTCAACATACATATCACTGAAGACACGTAGCGTACATACATGCGTAGAGGGAGAGCCTGTTTCTCGTGATGGTGAAGCTGCTACGTCAGTGAGCGCTGCATCCGTCCGCTAGTAGCTGCTGCCCATCACTGGAGTAACATCTATTTCTGTATTATCAGCCGCTGCATAGTGGCATTGTCAGCGGAAAGTTTCTGCCACTAGCCTGTGACCCAATATTTTCTTTTCCTCTGCGTTACCACCACTTGGAAACTGCGCGCAATCTATGTCGCAAAAACGAGGATTACTCTGATTTAAAACAATAGCAAGGACAAATTGCCTGAATATTATTCTTTGTCGTTAGTAACAGCGCGCAGATCAAAACGTGAGGAGAATAACAAGTATCATCGATAATATTTCCCTACGCAAGGTGCCCGTTGGTAGTCTGTCAGTATGCAGTAGGCTGAACGAGCAGACACAGTTTGGGGGAGATTTCGTTGTGCGGCTAAGGAGACCCGTGGCGGCGGAGATGTTACGTAACGACCCCAGTGCTTGACGAACGAACTGTGGGGATTACGCGTACATATCACTATCCTGACACTATAGTCTTCAGGAGTAATGTTAGGATGCCGTTCCGCATTTCCATGAACAAAATACGAACGAACTAATTATCAGACCAGTTACGTGATTGAATTGAAGAGTTTCTTACAAACAGAACACTGCATGTCATTCTTAGCGAAGAGAAATCTACAGGCACAAAAGTAACTTAGGGGATAATCTAATGGATTGTTATGAGCTAGTGGTTAAAGATACAGGTTCAATGAGGCTTTTCGCTCCTACTCTTTCCTGTCACTTTACACCTCACCCAATGACTCAGAGACGGGCAGCTGGAACCAGGAGATTTATATGACATGAAAAAATGAAAAGCTCTGCACGTAGGCCAGCAAAAAAGCGCCAGTACTGCTGAAAAAACCAGTGTAAGTCAATTATAAGATTATAGTATGAAAGTTTAAACTGGACGTAAGTCCGAGTCATTGTAACGAAAATTCACACGCCTTGAGAAAAGCTACACCTGCCCAGAGATCTCTTATCTGGTTAACAGGGCTTATGCGAGGAATTCGATGTTTCCTTCGATAGAGGAATGTGTGCTCCCCATCCCTTCTGCAGAGTGTGTTGGTAGATGAGAACGCCTGGCTATCTCCCGACGGCATACTATCCAAAGAGGAATATCTTCCACTTAACAGAGACTCTAATCCCGCTCACGCATTTATGAGATTTCCAGTCTTCAGAAACACCATCAACTACATAAGAAAGGTAGAAGTAAAGCGAAAAACAGCCACTGACAATGCTAATCTGAAATTACACAGCAGTCTACTGAACGTCTACTCGATCAAGGGAACTTGCATATCAATCTCTCAAATATGTTAGTCGACAGTGTCAGCGAAAAATGGCAACGCTATAGTATGTATCTCAAAAATTTTCCCATAACTACACTCCAGGAAATTGAAATAAGAACACCGTGAATTCATTGTCCCAGGAAGGGGAAACTTTATTGACACATTCCTGGGGTCAGATACATCACATGATCACACTGACAGAACCACAGGCACATAGACACAGGCAACAGAGCATGCACAATGTCGGCACTAGTACAGTGTATATCCACCTTGCGCAGCAATGCAGGCTGCTATTCTCCCATGGAGACGATCGTAGAGATGCTGGATGTAGTCCTGTGGAACGGCTTGCCATGCCATTTCCACCTGGCGCCTCAGTTGGACCAGCGTTCGTGCTGGACGTGAAGACCGCGTGAGACGACGCTTCATCCAGTCCCAAACATGCTCAATGGGGGACAGATCCGGAGATCTTGCTGGCCAGGGTAGTTGACTTACACCTTCTAGAGCACGTTGGGTGACACGGGATACATGCGGACGTGCATTGTCCTGTTGGAACAGCAAGTTCCCTTGCCGGTCTAGGAATGGTAGAACGATGGGTTTGATGACGGTTTGGATGTACCGTGCACTATTCAGTGTCCCCTCGACGATCACCAGAGGTGTACGGCCAGTGTAGGAGATCGCACCCCACACCATGATGACGGGTGTTGTCCCTGTGTGCCTCGGTCGTATGCAGTCCTGATTGTGGCGCTCACCTGCACGGCGCCAAACACGCATACGACCATCATTGGCACCAAGGCAGAAGCGACTCTCATCGCTGAAGACGACACGTCTCCATTCGTCCCTCCATTCACGCCTGTCGCGACACCACTAGAGGCGGGCTGCACGATGTTTGGGCGTGAGCGGAAGACGGCCTAACGGTGTGCGGGACCGTAGCTCAGCTTCATGGAGACGGTTGAGAATGGTCCTCGCCGATACCCCAGGAGCAACAGTGTCCCTAATTTGCAGAGAAGTTTCGGTGCGGTCCCCTACGGCACTGCGTAGGATCCTACGGTCTTGGCGTGCATCCGTGCGTCGCTGCGGTCTGGTCCCAGGTCGACGGGCACGTGCACCTTCCGCCGACCACTGGCGACAACATCGATGTACTGTGGAGACCTCACGCCCCACGTGTTGAGCAATTCGGCGGTACGTCCACCCGGCCTCCCGCATGCCCACTATACGCCCTCGCTCAAAGTCCGTCAACTGCACATACGGTTCACGTCCACGCTGTCGCGGCATGCTACCAGTGTTAAAGACTGCGATGGAGCTCCGTATGCCACGGCAAACTGGCTGACACTGACGGCGGCGGTGCACAAATGCTGCGCAGCTAGCGCCATTCGACGGCCAACACCGCGGTTCCTGGTGTGTCCGCTGTGCCGTGCGTGTGATCATTGCTTGAACAGCCCTCTCGCAGTGTCCGGAGCAAGTATGGTGGGTCTGACACACCGGTGTCAATGTGTTCTTTTTTCCATTTCCAGGAGTGTATTTTCTGAGAGCTCTTCGTATCTCTTCCCTTTTCTGTCGACGAAAGCAGCTTAACAAGAGTTTTTTGACCCGAGAATCTTCCTTCCAGGCGTGTTCGAGAGAGCCTCTGTAGTTTGTAAATTAGAGAGAAGTATAATCTTGGAAGTAAACGTTCCCTCTTAGGTGGATAGCACAATGTGCATTTCTTTATTGCTAGACATTTAAACTGTAGCACCAGGAAGGAAACCAAATAACGAAATTTTACTTGACGGGCGTGTTTAAGACTTTGATCAGATCACACTGTTATAAGTGTAAGTGATCTGCCAGTCTCTCTTTTAATGGGTGAAAGATAATAAGAACGTGCTGAGCAGTCGTGCCTGGATAGTTCAGTGAGTCGACCAATCGCCTGCAAAAGGTAGAAGTTCCAGGCTCGAGCCCTACTGGTAGGCAGTTAAAATTTCGCAGGTAGTTTCTCATCAGCTACAGAGTGAAAATTCGTTCTGAAAATATGTGCTGTTGGCGTCTAGTATGGATAAACTTGAACAGTGAATCGGAAACTTAACCAAGTTTGAGAGTAGTTAGCACGTTACAATAGTGTGTAAACAACAAAGGACAGAAAATTACATAAATTACGAGGGTGAGTCAAATGAAAACATTAAATATTTTTTAAAATATTATTTATTATGCAGAAGTGGTACAAAGCTGCACCACTTTTCAACATAGTCTCTCCCACGCTCAATGTAAGTCCTCCAGCGCTTACAAAGTGCATAAATTCCTATAGAAAAAAAATTCTTTTGGTAGTCCGTGCAACCACTCATGCACCCCGTGGCGTACCTCTTCATCAGAACGAAACTTCTTTCCTCCCATTGCGTCTGTGAGTGGTACAGACATGTGGAAATGACTTGGGGCAAGGTCTGGTGAGTATGGTGGATGAGGAAGACACTCAAAATGCAGGTCTGTGATTGTTGCAACTGTTGTACAGGCAGTGTGGGGCCTTGCATTGTCATGTTGCAAAAGGACACTGCTGACAGCAATCCACGTCGCTTTGATTTGATTGCAGGCCGCAAATGATTTTTTAGAAGATCTGTGTATGATGCACTGGTGACCGTGGTCCCTCTAGGCATGTAATGCTCCAAAATTACGCCTTTTTCGTCCCTAAAGAGAGTCATCACAACCTTCCCTGCTGACGGTTCTGTTCGAAACTCCTTTGGTTTAGGTGATGAGGAATGGCGCCATTCCTTGCTCGCTCTCTTCGTTTCCGGTTGGTGGAAGTGAACCCAGGTTTCATCCCCAGTAACGATTCTTGCAAGGAAGCCATCACCATCTCGTTCAAAGCGCCGAAGAAGTTCTTCACAAGCATCAACACGTCGTTCTCTCATTTCAGGAGTCAGCTGCCGTGGCCCCCATCTTGCAGACACTTTGTGAAACTGGAGCACATCATGCACAATGTGGTGTGCTGACCCCTGACTAATCTGTAAACATGCTGCAATGTCATTCAGTGTCACACGGCGATTTTCCTTCACTATGGCTTCAACTGCTCCAATGTTCTGTGGAGTCACAACTCGTTGTGCCTGACCTGGAAGAGGAGCATCTTCCACTGAAGTGTCACCGTTTGCGAACTTCCTACTCCATTCGTAGACTTGCTGCTGTGACTAACATGCATCACCGTACTGAACCTTCATTCGTCCGTGAATTTCAATAGGTTTCACACCTTCACAACGCAAGAACCGAAAAACGGAGCGCTGTTCTTCCCTAGTGCAAGTCGCAAGTGGGGCGGCCATCTTTATACTGATATTGCGACGGTATGTGTGCATCTGCACTATTCTGCCACCCGCAGGACATTCTGCACGCTGTTTGTAGCACGCTTACCAACTTACAGGATAACGGCGCGAAATTTCGTTTTGTTATTACAAATTTAAGGTTTTCATTTGACTCGCTCTCGTACAAATGAACTTGTAGGAACAGTTGACGCAATTTTTAAATAGTTGAAGACAAAGTTTGAGTGTACCGAAAAAGAAGTAAACAGAAGACTATAAATGGTCTATGGTATATTTGGTAAATTTTCGTGTGTGTAAAACTGTGTTGGCCGGCCGGTGTGGCCGAGCGGTTCTAGGCGCTACAGTCTGGAACCGCGCGACTGTTACGGTCGCAGGTTCGAATCCTGCCTCGGGCATGAATGTGTGTGATGTCCTTAGGTTAGTCAGGTTTAAGTAGTTCTAAGTTCTAGGGGACTGATGACCTCAGAAGTTAAGTCCCATAGTGCTCAGAGCCAAAACTGTGTTGTTGTTGATAATTCTTCTGGGTTATATGGCCGTGGTCCATGGAATTCTTCTGTTCCTAGCGTTTCGTCCAATACTACGTTGGACATCCTCAGAGGTATGGCTGGTCCTGCTGAGTCCTGCCGACTGACGAGTCGGGCGTCGGAGAGCGGCCCAAATACCGAGGAAAGTGGGCGTGGTCTAGCTTGCACATAGTGGCAGAGAGAAAACTAGTCAAAGATAAAATGTAACTACCGATAATAGTCCGTGATAGATAAAAATCACTTATCGATTCTGTAACGCCACTGTCCATATCTCGCTTAGTTTCAAGGCCTCTTCTTTTCTATTAAAATTATCTTCATGTTTATAAATTTCAATAGCTTCCCTATACAGTCGTGGATAATAGTTCGTGGTAGCACTTAAAACTGTAGTTTCAGGAAACTTAACTACATGGTCACCAGACTGAAGTGCATGTTCTGCAATAGCTGATTTATCTATTTTTCCCAGTCGGCAAAGACTTTTGTGCTCCTTTACCCTCGTATTCACACTTCTTTTCGTAGTACCAATATAGACCTTGCCACAAGTACACGTAATTTTATTCACACCGTTAGATGATAATGGTGGCGTTCTATCTTTAACAGAAAGAAGTACTTGTCCTATTTTTCTGGTAGGTTTGAATACCGGTTTCACTTCATGTTTCAGCAAAATTTTGCCGATTCGATCTGTAACCTTACTAATGAAAGGTAAAGACACTGTGTTCTTCCATTGCTGTGTACCATCCCTTGTCCTTTGGCCTGCTGTAATTAGGTCTTAAAACTCTATTAATTTCTTTGTTTGAGTACCCATTCTATTCGAACTCCTGTTTCAGATTATTCAGTTTCGTATCCAGATGTTCCGGCGTACAAATCCGTTTTGCCATGTTCACTTAACTCTTGATTACACCTCTTTTTTGTTGTGGGTGATGATTGGAGATCTTATGTAAGTATCTATCTGTATAAGTGCTCTTCCGAAACACTTTATGTTTTAGACTGCCATCGGTCAGTCTCATGACTAACACATCGAGAAACGAAATAGCCTGGTCTTATTCCACTTCAATGGTAAACTGAATTTTAGGGATATGCTATTAAGATAATCAAATCTAAGGCTTTTTTTGCAGTGTGTCCAAACCACGAACGTGTCGTCTGCATAACGATACCAACAACATGGTTTCTTATTTGCTTTATTCAACGCTAATTGTTCAAATTTCTCCATGTAAAATTTGGCAATCGCAGGGCTCACCCATGGCAACACCATCCACTTGCTCATAAAATAGCAAGAATTCCATGGACCACGGCCATATAACCCGGAAGAATTATCAACAAAAGTACCATCCGGTCGTGAAAGCCTTCATTGTATGACTAAAACTGTGTTGTTGTGTTGCTGGCATGTACAGGAACACAAGTGCAGAATAACATTCTGGCAGCGCTTGCGCCAGCAAGCGAACTGCGATGGACGTGGCCTCTGCGCCGGCGCCACTGTTTAATGGATGAATATTTTTACCCCAACGTAAACTTTAATTCTTGCGTCTGTATGCCAGCAAACGGCAGCTACGATTTCGTGGAGTTGCGACTGTACCTTTCCTTCGGCTCGAAGAAAGAGGCGAAACAAAACGCGTGCACAGCCACACACACACACACACACACACACAAACACACACACAAAATATTTTCTGCTGTATACGATGCCTGTCGCAAATGTTTTATCAAATGCAGTTTATTACGTATAAAACTTGAAGACGACACCGAAACCGATACCACTGTTATCAGTAGCATTGCAGGGGCAGGTACGAGTCAAGATTCAAGGTCACAGATATGCAGGGCGGGTACGACCTAAGATAACGTTCTTATCTCAAGAACTTTCAGGTATGTCCTCCCCTTGGCGTGTGGAAAAATCAGCACACTACTGTAAGGTCATGCACCCCTGGGCCAATGAGAAACAAACCACCCATTCCTACCGCCTTCTTAATATAAATCCAGTTGCATGATCATTGTCTTTCACATCCTGTTCGGTGTAGTGAAAGCTCTCTACTCCTTTCTGGTGTCTCTAGGGCAAATCATGCTCTCTACTCCATAGTAAAGGATCTGGGTGTTTCTCTGTAAACAATATCAAGTGTATAAAAAATAACTGGTTTATAAACAATAATTTTTACAATACATTTTCCAAAGCTAGTTTACAATATTTTTTGCACTTTAATGGAAAATAAATAGAGATACTTCTTATATACAGAGAGGTACTATTAGTAAAGAAGAATGTACACAGGGTGGTCCATTGATAGTTGTTGTTGTTGTGGTTTTCAGTCCTGAGACTGGTTTGATGCAGCTCTCCATGCTACTCTATCCTGTGCAAGCTTCTTCATCCGCCGGCCGCGGTGTCTCGCGGTTCTAGGCGCGCAGTCCGGAACCGTGCGACTGCTACGGTCGCAGGTTCGAATCCTGCCTTGGGCATGGATGTGTGTGATGTCCTTAGGTTAGTTAGGTTTAAGTAGTTCTAAGTTCTAGGGGACTGATGACCACAGCAGTTGAGTCCCATAGTGCTCAGAGCCATTTGAGCCTTCTTCATCTCCCAGTACCTACTGCAACCTACGTCCTTCTGAATCTGCTTATTGTATTCATCTCTTGGTCTCCCTCTACGATTTTTACCCTCCACGGTGCCCTCCAATACTAAATTGCTGATCCTTTGATGCCTCAGAACATGTCCTACCAACTGATCCCTTCTTCTGGTCAAGTTGTGCCACAAACTTCTCTTCTCCCCAATCCTATTCAATACTTCCTCATTAGTTATGTGATCTACCCATTTAATCTTCAGCATTCTTCTGTAGCACCACATTTCGAAAGCTTCTATTCTCTTCTTGTCCAAACTATTTATCGCCCATGTTTCACTTCCATACATGGCTACACTCCATACAAATACTTTCAGAAACGACTTCCTGACACTTAAGTCTATACTCGATGTTAACAAATTTCTCTTTTTCAGAAACGCTTTCCTTGCCATTGCCAGTCTACATTTTATATCCTCTCTACTTCGACCATCATCAGTTATTTTGCTCCCCAAATAGCAAAACTCCTTTACTACTTTTAGTGTCTCATTTCCTAATCTAATACCCTCAACATCACCCGACTTAATTCGACTACATTCCATTATCCTCGTTTTGCTTTTGTTGATGTTCATTTTATATCCTCCTTTCAAGTCACTATCCATTCCGTTCAACTGCTCTTCCAAGTCCTTTGCTGTCTCTGACAGAATTACGATGTCATCGGCGAACCTCAAAGTTTTTATTTCTTCTCCATGGCTTTTAATACCTACTCCAAATTTTTCTTTTGTTTCCTTTACTGCTTGCTCAATATACAGATTGAATAACATCGGGGAGAGACTACAACCCTGTCTCACTCCCTTCCCAACCACTGCTTCCCTTTCATGCCCCTCGACTCTTATAACTGCCATCTGGTTTCTGTACAAATTGTAAATAGCCTTTCGTTCCCTGTATTTTACCCCTGCCACCTTCAGAATTTGTAGGAGAGTATTCTAGTCAACATTGTCAAAAGCTTTCTCTAAGTCTACAAATGCTAGAAACGTAGGTTTGCCTTTCCTTGACCTTCTTCTAAGATAAGTCGTAGGGTCAGTATTGCCTCACGTGTTCCATCATTTCTACGCAAGCCAAACTGATCTTCCCCGGGGTCAGCTTCTACTAGTTTTTCCATCCGTCCATTGACAGTCACCGGGCCAATTATTTCACGAAATAAGCGTCAAACGAAAAAAAAAACTACAAAGAACGGAACTTGTCTAGCTTCAAGGGGGAATCCATATGGCGCTATGATTGGCCCACTAGATGGCGCTGCCATAGTTCAAACATATGTCAACTGCATTTTTTTACATAGGAACCCCCATTTTTATTACATATTCGTATAGTACGTAAAGAAATATGACCACTTTTTTCGCTTTGTGATAGTTGGCGCCATAATAGTGATAAACGTGTAAGTACGTGGTATCACGTAACATTCCGTCAGTGCGGACGGTATTTGCTTCGTGATACATTACCCGTGTTAAAATGGACCGTTTACCAATTGCGGAAAAAGTCGATATCGTGTTGATGTATGGCTATTGTGATCAAAATGCCCAACGGGCGTGTGCTATGTATGCTGCTCGATATCCAGGACGACATCATCCAAGTGTCCAGACCGTTCGCCGGATAGTTACGTTATTTAAGGCAACAGGAAGTGTGCAGCTATATGTGAAACGTCAACCACGACCTGCAACAAATGATTATGCCCAAGTAGTTGTTTTAGCTGCTGTCGCGGGTAATCCGCACATCAGCAGCAGACAAACTACGAGAGAATCTGGAATCTCAAAAACGTCGGTGTTGAGAATGCTACATCTACATCGATTGCACCCGTATCATATTTCTATGCACCAGGAATTGCATGGCGACGACTTAGAACGTCGTGTACAGTTCTTCCACTGGACACAAGAGAAATTACGGGACGATGACATATTATTTGCACCCGTTCTATTTAGCGACGAAGCGTCATTCACCAACAGCGGTAACGTAAACCGGCATAATGTGCACTACTGGGCAACGGAAATTCCACGATGTCTGCGACAAGTGGAACATCAGCGACCTTGGCGGGTTAATGTATGGTGTCACACCAATAACGCTGCCGGCCGGAGTGGCCGTGCGGTTCTAGGAGCTACAGTCTGGAACCGAGCGACCCCTACGGTCGCAGGTTCGAATCCTGCCTCGGGCATGGATGTGTGTGATGTCCTTAGGTTAGTTAGGTTTAATTAGTTCTAGGTTCTAGGCGACTGATGACCTCAGAAGTTAAGTCGCATAGTGCTCAGAGCCATTTGAAGCAACAACGCCTGACAACATGCGTCAGGGCATTGTCAGTGCATGTGCGAACATTACGGAAGGCGAACTACTCGCTGTTGAGAGGAATGTCTTTACACGTATTGCCAAACGCAATGAGGTTGACGGACATCATTTTGCGCATTTATTGTATTAATGTGATATTGACAGGTAATCACGCTGTGATAAGTTCACAAAGGTACAGGTATCACATTGGAACAACCGAAATAACATGTTCAAACGTACCTGCGTTCTGTATTTTAATTTAAAAAACCTACCTGTTACCAACTGTTCGTCTAAAATTGTGAGCCATATGTTTGTGTCTATTACAGCGCCATCTATCACAAAGCGAAAAAAGTGGTCCAACTAAAACATTCATATATCTTTACGTACTACACGAATATGTAATAAAAATGGGGGTTCCTATTTCTAAAAAAAAAACCGCTGTTGATATCCGTTGTACCTATGGCAGCGCTATCTAGCGGGCCAATCATAGCGCCATCTAGTTTCCCCCTTCAAGGTAGACAAGTTTCGTTCTTTGTAGTTTTTTCGTTTGACGCTTATTTCGTGAGATATTTGGCCCGGTCACGATCAGTGGGCCACCCTATATAATTAAGGCGAAGACTGTCAATTATCCCTTCAGTGCAGATGTACACCAAACTCAAATTCCTACGGGAATCGGCGAGATGCCGCGAGTAATGAGTCTAATGAGTGTGGGCACTACATCAGTAGTGTGTGATATAAGTTGAGAATTTGGGTCTGACGGGAGGCGTGCTAAGTAGTCCGTGCAGTTGTGGTGGCCACTGTGTCCGGATGGCGTTGTGTACGCCGCATCTGCCTTGTAAACATGAGATACGGGTTCGAATCCCGATCTGGCACAAATTTTCAACTTGTTCCATTGATATAAATCAGTGCCCACTGGTGGCTAATGTCTTCAGTTCCTTTGTGTCTCTCCAGAATCTTTGGAAGGAGAATTTTTCTGACCGTCTGACATGGGTATATGAAAGTTCTGTGCGTTGTACTCAAGAGAGAGGGGAGTATGTAGAACACCTCGAGCATTTTTTTTTTAAAAATACAGTCTCTAAACTTTCTGGACTTACGGGGGAGTTCAGCGAAGATGGAAGCGCTATTTTTGTAAGCAGTCAAGTACCATAAATAATTCTTGCCGAAACTGAAATGATGCGTAACCTTAAGAGGACAAGAAATATCAGCCATAGGTCATTTCTCTCTCGCGACGTAAAGACGTCCTCGGCGACATCTCGTATGTGTCCGCGACGCGCACAGACTGAGTAACGGTGCTCGCTCTGAACTTAGCCCAGAGGTTAGGCAATTTGAAGCTGATTTATGTCCTGAGTAAGTGTCGCGTTCAGGCTTAATGACGGCGATTTTCTCAACTGGAGAACGTGCACCCAATACCATTTCCACGCTTCCGTCAACGTTTCGTCGCACGGTTATTGTGTAGCTAGTGTGTGTCTCTGTCCCTTGCGATGTTTACAGTTTTTTGGCGTCAGTGAACATGCAAGCGAGCGTTTGGTGACTTATGGATTTATTCAGTGACTTATTTTTCAACTGCTGGTCAAGACACAAATTTGGCCACTGTTACTGACATATATCTTTGTCGCAACCTACGGGTAATACTCGTAACTCTTCCGTACACTGTCCAGTCGCTGCCAAAAGCACATAGCTGTCGGTTCAAAAAATTAATTTTCACTGGTTTTATTCCCATTCACTGCTTTTGTTTGTCATTATACTCATATTTCGGCGAAATTCATCATTAAGAAAATAAATATTCATTGCACAAAAGCGTGTAATCGTTACACCATGGTAGCGCTGTAACAAAAAATATATCTGGATAACACACGTGCAGAGTCATGGTACGATGGGCGGCGGGGGGGAGGGGAGGGGGGCAGTCGTGGTGCTCGAGCTAGAAACATGGGGTATAAAGCTTTTGGACATTCGAACATCTTTCTTATTGTAGCTACGTTACGGAATATTAGATAAGGTTTGAACGACGAACCGGAACTGGGGCCCAAGCGCATTGTCCGAATCAATTAATTCCTTTTTGTTTTAATCGGTTTTAAATGAATGCTCAGCCAGTGGCACCACTAGTATGAGCACCGTTCCGATTTTACGTGCAAAAACATTCGCCCTCGTTCGGATTTTACATCCAAAAAGAGTCAAATGGCTCTGAGCACTATGGGACTCAACTGCTGTGGTCATCAGTACCCTAGAACTTAGAACTACTTAAACCTAACTAGCCTAAGGACATCACACACATCCATGCCCGAGGCAGGATTCGAACCTGCGACCGTAGCCGCTAGAACCGCTAGACCACCGCGGCCGGCCCAAAAAGAGTCACACCTAAATAACTCCACTGGAGCGAGAATGATGACTAATTTGGTCCACTGGGCTATTGGACCTTGGTCTAAGATAAGTTTTAATTGTTTGAAAAATTTTGCTTTGTTTGGATTTTACATTAAAAAAAACACGTTTTTCTGGGAGGTTTTTGAAACGCAGCACACCTACACCTTAAACTTGAACGATTTGGTTCAAACTTTGCACGAAAACACTGATAAAGAGAAGGGACAGGATGATAGGACGTCTGTTAACACATGAGGGAATGACTTACATGGTACAAGAGGGAGCTGTAGAGGGCAAAAACTGAATAAAGTCAAAACGAGATTTTGTTGTCCAGTAATCTTTATCCGTTGTCGTGATACTATGGTTTAACATTTTACTTGGAGATATTAAAGCACGCCACTTCTATACTTTAAATGTGTACGAAGAGGTTCAAACTTTGCACGGTGGTAGATAAATCGATAAAGTAATAAAGTTTATCCATTGTCGAGAAACGATGATTTAAATTGGAGCTACATGGTTTTTTTTCCGGGGGGGGGGGGGGGGGGGGGGGGAGGTCATCAGTCTTAAGGACTGGTTTGATGCGGCCCGCTACGAATTCCTCTCCTGTGCCAACCTCTTCATCTCAAAGTAGCACTTGCAACCTACGTCCTCAATTATTTGCTGGATGTATTCCAATCTCTGTCTTCTTCTACCGTTTTTGCCCTCTACAGCTCCCTCTAGTACCATGGAAGTCATTCCCTCATGTCTTAACAGACGTCCTATCGTCCTGTCCCTTCTCTTTATCAGTGTTTTCCACACATTCCTTTCCTCTCCGATTCTGCGCAGAACTTCCCCGTTCCTTACCTTATCAGTCCACCTGATTTTCAACATTCGACTGTAGCACCATATCTCATATGCTTCGATTCTCTTCTGTTCCGGTTTTCCCACAGTCCATGTTGCACTACCATATAATGCTGTACCCCAAACGTACATTCTTATAAATTTCTTTCTCAAATTAAGGATTATGTTTGATACCAGTAGACTTCTCTTGCCCAGGAATTCCCTTTTTGCCATTGCTAGTCTGCGTCATACATGGTGCCAGAGTTTTTCACTCACCTCAGTATTTGATGTCATATCTCCTGAACTATGTGTTGGACAATGATATATTTTGCTAGATGCATTCAGCGACATATGTGGGTACCGTCTGCAAAGCGTATTAGAAATACAGTCAGTATTATAAAAATAATACATTAAAACGTCATGCTCCATGAGGCAGTTTTACTGCACGAACAGAGAAATGTAGTAAACGATAAACTCTTTTCCTTTCATTGTTTTGTGAGTGTAGTCAGCAAGGAAAAGGTTCGCAGTTGCGAGTAAAGTTTGTCGCAAGTGCTCTCATTCTCAAATACTGCATGACTAACGCATAGAAATTCGCGAGTCGTATGCTACAATGCTTTTTCACCACCACCCTCACCACTCTGGTGAAGGTGGTGGTGAAAAAGCATTATATATATATCGCCATTCTGTCATGCAGTGAAACATCTTGTAGTAACATCGGTAGAACATAACGTAGGAAATCAGCATACATTGAACCATTTAGATTGCCATCGATAATATGGGGGCCAATTATCCTTCCTCCCATATTTCCGCACCTTACATTAACCCACCAAGGTCGCAGATGCTCCATTTATCGCAGCCATCGTGGATTTTCCGTTGTCCAATAGTGCATATTATGCTGGTTTACGTTACAGCTGTTGGTGAATGACGCTTCGTAGCTAAATAAAACGCGTGCAAAAAATCTGTCATCGTCCCGTAATTTGCCTTGTGCCCAGTGGCAGAACTGTACACGACGTTCAAAGTCGTCACCATGCAATTCCTGGTGCATAGAAATATGGTACGGGTGCAGTCGATGTTGAAGTAGCATTCTCAACACCGACGTTTTTGAGATTCTCGATTCTCGCGCAATGTGTCTGCTACTGATTTGCGGATTATCCACGACAGCAGCTAAATCACCTATTTGGGCATCGTCATTTGTTGCAGGTCGTGGTTGACGTTTCATATGTCGCTGAACACTTCCTGTTTCCTTAAATAACGTAACTATCCGGCGAACGGTCCGGACACTTGGATGATGTCGTCCAGGATACCGAGCAGCATACATAGCACAGCCCCGTTGGGCATTTTGATCACAATGTCCATACATCAACACGATATCGACCTTTTCCGCAATTGGTAAACGGTCCATTTTAGTACGAGTAATGTATCACGAAGCAAATACCGTCCGCACTGGCGGAATCATGCGTGATACCACGTACTTATACGTTTGTGCCTATTACAGCGCCATCTGTCACAAAGCGAAAAAATTGGTCCAACTAAAACATTCATATTTCTTTACGTACTACACGAATATGTAATAAAAAATGGGGGTTCCTATTTTTAAAAAAACGCAGTTGATAGCCGATTGACCTATGGTAGCGCCATCTAGCGGGCCAACCATAGCGCCATCTGGTTTCCCTCTTCAAGCTAGACGAGTTTCGTTCTTCGTAGTTTTTTCGTTTGATTCTTATTTCGTGAGATATTTGGCCCGGTCACAATCAATGGACCGCCCTGCAAAATATATATATATATATATATATATATATATATATATATATATATATATATATATATATATATAATGTGTGGATATTAAAACATGTAAATAGTAATTTCTCATGCTCAGAAATGTGAAACGTAGTAAAATATTCTGGACTTTTATGCCATGAGATACTTGAGCATAAGTTGCTATTTGCAGAGAACTTTTCCAAGGAGGGCTGTGCAACTTCTACGAAGGAACGATCCGTCCTCTCGCTAAATGCCCCACTCCCCTTTACCCCCAAGATCACACCCACGCTTTTTGACGCTAACTTCCGTAGTCGGTGACAAAATGTTGGATTCCACTAAGAAATTCATTCCATCGGTGTACTTCGATAAGTGCGAATATTTAAGCTTACCGTAAAACAACAAGTAATCGTGATTATGAAGACTTCTCCAAGAATTAATTTAGCAACTTCTCCTGTTTTTCAACTTTGTTACTTATTTTACATCCGTAATTTTAAATCCATATTATTTTCATTCATTTGGAAACTATTGCAAATAACGACATGTCTTTAATTGGGTTGTATTGTTTTGGATTTACATAGGGTTGATGTTACTCTGGAATTGGAATGAAATTTTGTTTTTAACATCCTTTTATTTTACGCTCAGTCATATATTAGTATAACAGTGGGGCATAAGTGAGAGAACGAGAGGCCCACCTCCAAGGCCATTGGTATGCACGGCGGTTACGAGCCAAGATTCAAGGTCAGAGATGTGCCGGGTGAGTAAAATCTGAGATAACGATCTTATCAGGAAGATTTTCGGGAACGCCAGTCGCCCTGGCTCAAGGTGATGTCACTTAGTGAGGCACGCCCCACTGATCCAATAAGCAACAGGCTCTCTGGCCTTTCTTCCTAAAAGAAATCAAATTGCGTAAGTAGCCAAAAGACACACACAAAGATCATCATAAATAGGAGACTTTTAAGGCAGGGCAGCGAAAAACCAAACAAATATTCTCGTATGAAAACGTTTATTGTTTTGCGTATTCATTAACAGGCAGATAACGAGTTTCCCTTTATCTTTGTTTGGTATAGTTCTAATAACACCAAACTTAATTATTAAAATTATAGTTTAAATCTACACTACTGGTCATTAAAATTGCTACACCAAGAAGAAATGCAGATGATAAACGGCTATTCATTGGACAAATATACTACACTAGAACTGACATGTGATTTACACTTTCACGCAGTTTGGGTACACAGATTCTGAGAAATCAGTACCCAGAACAGCCACCTCTGGCCGTAATAACGGCCTTGATACGCCTGGGTATTGAGTCAAACAGAGCTTGGATAGCGTGTACAGGTACAGCTGCCCATGCAGCTTCAACACGATACCACGGTTCATCTAGAGTAGTGACTGGCGTATTGTGATGAGCTAGTTGTTCGGCCACCCTTGACCAAACGTTTTCAGTTGGTGAGAGATCTGGAGAATGTGCTGGCCAGGGCAGCAGTCGAACATTTTCTGTATCCAGAAAGGACATGCAACATGCGGTCGTGCATTATCCTGCTGAAATGTAGGGTTTCGCAGGGATCGAATGAATGGTAGAGCCACGGGTCGTCTCACATTTTAAATGTAACGTCCACTCTTCAAAGTGCCGTCAATGCGAACAAGAGGTGACCGAGAAGTGTAAGCATCACGCCAGGTGATACGCCAGAATGGCGATGACGTATACACGCTTCCAATGTGCGTTCACCGCGATGTCGCCAAACTCGGATGCGACCATCACGATGCTGTAAACAGAACCTGGATTCATTCGAAAAAATGACGTTTTGCCATTCGTGCACCCAGGTTCGTCGTTGAGTACACCATCGCAGGCGCTCCTCTCTCTGATGCAGAGTCAAGGGTAACCGCAGCCATGGTCTCCGAACTGATAGTCCATGCTGCTGCAAACGTCGTCGAACTGTTCGTGTAGATGGTTGTCATCTTGCAAACGTCCCCTTCTCTTGTCTCAGGGATCGAGACGTGGCTGCACGATCCGTTACAGCCATGCAGATAAGATGCCTGTCATTTCGACTGCTAGTGATACGAGGCCGTTGGGATCCAGCACGGCGTTCCGTAATACCCTGCTGAACCCATCGATTCCATATTCTGCTAACAGTCATTGGATCTCGACCAACGCGAACAGCAGTGTCGTGATACCATAAACCGCAATCGCGATCGGCTACAATCAGACCTCTATCAAAGTCGGAAACGTGATGGTATGCGTTTCTCCTCCTTACACGAGGCATGATAACAACTTTCCGTTCAACTGCTGTTTGTGTGTGACAAATCGGTTGGAACCATTCCTCATGTCAGCACGTTGTAGATGTCGCCACCGGTGCCAACCTTGTGTGAATGCTCTGAAAAGCTCATCATTTGCATATCACAGCATCTTCTTTCTGTCGGTTAAATTTCGCGTCTGTAGCACGTCATCTTTGTGGTGTAGCAATTTTAATGGCGAGTAGTGTACATCCAAATCGTCTAACTCTCTTTGTAATTAGTAAATATCTAATTTTCCACTTTAATCTATTGCTTTTATAGCTTTAACAATTAGGCCTGTTCCTTCCTCCAATTCTTTTTGCCGAGAGCATCTGGGAATTTTAAATTTTCTTCTTAGTTCTTGCATAACACTAATGTCAAAACATTCCACACCCTCCTGGGTGTTTGATGGCAACACTTCTGCTCAAAATTCTTGTGGAGTGTCCATACGGAACTTAAGGTTTACGACTTTTGCAAACGTGTGCCATTACATATAGTTATACCCTCAGGTTGAAATCCCGCAATCGGCTGTTCTGTTGCTAGGTGCACAATGTCAAGTTTGCATCTACATATACATGACTACGCTGCAATTTGCGCTGAAGTGCCTGGCAGAGAATTCATCGAACCACATTCTCTCTATTTATCTACCGTTCCAGTCTCAAACAGTTAGTGGTAAAAACGATCACTTCAGTCTTTCCTTTTGAGCTATAATTGCTCTTATCTTATTAAGATGATCATTTCTCCCCATGTGTGTGGGCATCAACACAATATTTTCACATTCGAGGAAGAAGGGTGACCTAGGAAATTTTGTGAAAAGGTATCGCCACGACCAAGAGGGCTTTTGTTTTTGCCACCCTAACCCACTTACCATAACAGTGACGCACTCTCTTCCCCTCCCCCCTTTCACGAAACTACAGAGCAAGCTGTCTTTCTTTGAACTTTTTCGATATCCTCTGTCAATCCTAACTCATTTGAGAATGAGACAGAGCCGCGAATCGTCCAAACACAATAAGTGTCTCCACTACAGTGCCTTTGTTGTTTGGTCCACTGCAGACCTTGGGTTTTATGTGAGCAATGGCGTTTTGTGAGGTACCCGACCCCAAATGCCCATTGTAATTTCCACTTGGAAGTTGTCTGAGATGGACGTTCATGGAGAACAGCAATTCCTGTCGTTTTTGAAACCGAGTGTCATCGAGAAGTCGTGACACTACCTTTCAGTCCTGCTCGTTAGAAGCTTTTTAGGACCACGTCCTTGCGCTTAGCTATAGGGCTACAAGTATTACACCTCTATTTCTTGTAGACACTTTGGGCTTTGATACGACGACAAAATTGCCAACTTTTTTCACGGTTTGGTAATAGCTAGTTTCAACACGATACCTAGGTTCTACCATTCCGTCATATCCTCCAGTCGACCCACCTTACTGCGTTCATCCCGTACAAGCGACTGTAAGAATGCTACTGCCGTGACTGAAGTCGGTGGTGGGCGACTGCATTATCGCCTATAATCAGTTCTGCAACATCTGCAGCACTCTGAAGCGACCAGTGTATTCTTTTCAAGGGTTTGCTAGCATTTTGTCCGCTGGGTTCCTTACATCTCCATCTACATTCATACTCCGCAAGCCACCGTATGGTGCATGGTGGAGGGTACCTTGTACCTCTAGTACCGTACTCATTTCCTTACCTGTTCCACTCGCGAAAGGAGAGAGATCGATATATCTCCATACGGGCCGTAATTTCTCTTATTTTCGTGTTCCTCACGTGAAATGTACGTGGCGGCAGTAGAGCTGCTCTGCAGTCAACTTCAGATTCTAGTTGTCCAGATTTTCGCGAAAAGAACGTCGTCTTTCCTCCAAGGCCTCCCACGTGAGCTAATGAAGTACCTCTGAATACATGCGCATACATCCATCCCACTGATAACAAGTCTAGCAGTACGCCTCTGAGTTTATTTCACGTCTTTCTTTAATCCAACACGGAGGCGATCCCAAACGCACGAAAAGTAATCAAGAAGGAGTAGCACTAGTATTCTATATGTAGTCTCCTTTACAGATGAGCTACATTTTCCTGAAATCCTCCCAAAATACCGAATTCGACCATTTGCTTTCCCTGCTATCGACCTTCAGTGCTCCTTTCCTTCGATAGTGTTTTGCGCCAACGCTAATATACTGAATCGCCTAGATAATGAATCGACGTGACTGTATCAAGCTGCATGCTAGGCTAATAGTGTATTCAACTGTTACTGGAAATCGACTTGAATGATTAGTTGTGTTTTTTATGCTCATGACATGTGGTTCTCCTCCAGAATTTCAGTATTTAAAAAAAAAAAAGAAATGAAATTAAAAGAATCTGAACGCCTGCTAGGACGCTCCATTTCATTCATGTGACGTCAGTGGCTAGCGTGCTGTTCCTACTGTCGTATAGCTCATTTTCAGTGGTGTCTTGCTTTGGAATTTACTTTTCGAGAAATGGACTAGGCGTACAATACCATATTCTACAAATACATCCATATAATGTCTCAAAATTTCCTTTTGAGTGTTCCAAAGAACGAGAAGACGTGTAAAACGTGGTTGCAACGCGCACATAGCGATCCAAATGACATAGTGGTCACACCCTATGTTTATTTCTGTGAGCATTACTTTGATGTAAGTAAACAATCCATATGAACACGTTTACGCTAACAGCGTAAGAGGTAGCGCGCTGGACGTTTAATGGAACAACGTTTCCATGATCGATCGTCACTCGGAGCAAGTGGTATTTTTTTCTTTTTTTCCCATTATTACTACTGTCTTCATACGTTTACTTTACTCTTCATACAGTCACGTACGGGCTTCAAATTCTATATGATATTAAATTTTAATATCTATTTTCATTTATTGTCTACATTTTGCACCTGGTCAATTTGAGATGAATCACAAGGATGTTGTTAAGGAACTATATTACATGTCTGATTTAGCTCTTATTCTGAGGGACCTGAGAAACACTTTAACCAGTTTCCGAACACGTTACTGATCCCACACAAGTCGCTGAAGACAATAATTTGCCACTTCAAACTGTCTCCATTGACTCTGTTGTAAAGCTGTACAATTTTGACAAAGATAAATTTGAACACTGCTTGGAAATTACGAGGAAATGTAATACGATGAGGGCACTACAATAAAATGAAAGTTGGTCCTGCTTAAGCATTTTTAAATCATAGTGTTTCAGCAGCAGTCATATATGCAGTAGAACAACATGTACTTTAAGATTCTGCTGCGTTAACTGCATATCTTAGAGACATAATTTTCCGCATTAATGACATAGAGGAACAGAAAAACTATATTGTGTAAAGCAGTTGAAGGCAAACACAATGACTATGGTTGGCTGGTTGGTTTCGTCCCTTCTCCCGAGAAGGGACAAAACTACGAGGTAATCGGTCTCTTGTTCCTAAAAAAACAGTGCCACTAGTTTGAGAATAAAACTAACGAAACATATAACACAAAACGGAAAGAAAGGAAAAGCCACAAGAACGAAGAGAAGGTAACGAACACTAAAAGGAACAAAAGAGGACAAGAAAACAGAGACGCTAGAAACAGAAGAGAGTAAAACATGAAAGCAGATTACAGTGGCTGTCCAACCACGAGAATAAAAAGGGAAAGCCAGCCACTCTGCAACACATTAAAACCTCCACCCCAAAAGCACTAGGGTGGAAGACACAGAGGGACAAAGACATGCGCTAAAGCGTACATAGAAGTATAAAACCCACTCTCACGGATAAAATGTAAAACTAAAGCTGCTGTGGAGGCATTGTCGCCCATCACCGAAGGCAGGGTGCTGGGAAAGTTAAAAGTCTGCCGCAGAGCGGCTAAAAGTGGGCAGTCCAGCAAGAGGTGGATGACTGTCATTTGGGAGCCACAGCGACACTCAGGTGGGTCCTCGAGACGTTAGCCACGTATGGCCAATGCGGAGCCAGCAGAGGACAACTGATTCCCTGCGAGAGGCCTGCTCCGTAATGACACACAGTTTGTTGTACTTGCTGTTATGCCATTCCGTCTCCCAAAGCCAAAAAACCCTGCGGTGTAAGACAAAACGCAGGTCAGCTTCGGAGATGCCAATCTCCAGAAGCGATTTCCGCGTCGCCTGTTTGGCCAGCCTGTCTGCAAGTTCGTTGCCGTGGATTCCGACTTGTCCTGGAGTCTACACAAACACAACGGAGCGGCGGAACTGTTCCGGGGCATAGATGGACTCCTGAATGGACGCTACCAGAGGGTGGCGAGAGTAGCACTGGTTGATAGCTTGTAGGTTGCTCAATGAGTCAATACACAGGAGAATTGACTAGCCAGGGCATGAGCGGATGTAGTCAAGAGCACGAGACATGGCCGCCAGCTCTGCAGTGAAAACACTGCAGCCAACTGGCAAGGCGTGCTGCTCAATATGTCCTCCACGAACACATGTGAAGCCTACGTGGCCATCAGCCATTCAGCCATCGGTGTAAACCACTTTAGAGCCCTGGAACACGTCAAGAATCGAGAGGAAGTGACAGCGGAGAGTGGCTGGGTTAACAGAGTCCTTTGGGCTATGCAAAAGGTCCAGACGAAGCTGCGGCCGAGGCGTACACCGTGGAGGCATGCATGAACGGACCGCAAGTAGAGGTGGTAAAGGGAAGGACTCCAGTTCGGAGAGAAGGGACCGCTCGCGAACCGCAACCGTTAGCCCAGATCTGGGCCGCCGATGCGGGAGATGGACTGCCACGGGCGGGAAAAGCAGACGGTTATTTGGATGTGCAGGGGAACTAGGACTATCTGCAGTACCCACGAGTGTTATTACTCTGCCTGAAAATTTGAAAACTGATAGAAGAGGTTCCAGGGAAACAATATCAGTTCTGGCAACAACGACAGCAATTAACAATCACAATTATCTTCTGAACAAACAAGCCTCCACTGTGCTTTACTATGTAGGCTTTCACAACTTTCCCTGGAAAACCTTTTCATTGTGGACCGAGCAAATAATGCATTATCAGACTCTCTCCGTTTTAAGACAATTGTGCGATTTACTGTTGTGTCACAGTACTTCCGTCTCTGTCGCCATACAATGCAGTTTTCACGTTTCTTATTCCTGGAGCACAAAAGAGTGGGTTGATGGTGTTGGGACAGCAACCAGCCACAAATTTATTTTCAGTTCCTTTATTCAAAGGGTACCGTTACCGGTTTCGAATCGTCGTAATTCAGCTTCAGACTGTTTACACGCTTTCCTCATAACATGGAGTGTTTTTTTTTACAGATTAATTGTCCTAAAATATAAATAATACATAATTATAAGCAGGCCACACACAGATGGTTGCGTTACAGATTTTCGTTGCATGCGACTTACGTGAGATGTCGGTTTGGAGTGTTTGTTTTCATAACATTCGTCCAACAGATGTGAATACATTTCCACTGCATTCTTATTGTTGCACACGTAAATTTTTCTCACTGAACCATTTAGATTTATCACAGAGAAGATTTCTACCACGCACCACATGTTTAGATACATACAAAGAGCTTACAAGCATGTGAGTATCAAAGATGCTATGATATATGGTAACATTTGAAGATGTCCTATGTCTGGAGAGGATCATATTTTCACTTACGTAACGGAAATGCATTTTACTCTAGTACAGAGACATAGATTTTTTTGATTTGATACTGTTACATTAACAATAAAGTTGTTCCTTTTAGTACTGTATAGGTAAAATAGTACATTATTTAATTACATTTAGCATCATGAGAATTATAGTAACATATAAATTTGCTACTTGATCTGCAGATAGGCGTACTAATATTATTTGCTTTGGAGATTGGAAAATAATTTTTGGAAATTTTTCAGGAAGGGATGTTGGCTACCTCTGTTTGTTCATTAAGGATATAGTCTGGGGTGTTGTATTTGTGTGTGTGTGTGTTTCCGTTTCTTCTAATATATTCATGGTGGCTCCTTTTTCTGCTAGATATAAAAAATTTTTTGCCCGCATCTCGTGGTCGTGCTGTAGCGTTCTCGCTTCCCACGCCTGGGTTCGGTTCCCGGCGGGGTCAGGGATTTTCTCTGCCTCGTGATGGCTGGGTGTTGTGTGATGTCCTTAGGCTAGTTAGGTTTAAGTAGTTCTAAGTTCTAGGGGACTGATGACCTAAGATGTTAAGTCCCATAGTGCTCAGAGCCATTTGAACCATTTTTTTGTAAAATTTTTAAGTTGTTCTCAATGTTTCTCACGGAATGGTTTTCTTCAACAATATGGGCTGCAAATGCAGATTTGTTCAAGTTACAAAGTCTTAAAAGCAGCAATGTGTTCTTTGTATCTAGCTTCAAAACCTCTGCCAGTCTATCCAACGCAGAATTTTGGGCATGTATCGCATCTGAGTTTGTATATACCTGATTTACGGTAGGAACTCTTGGAGGTATTTACATCATAGATTACTTTTTGTTGTAATTTATTACCTGTGGAAAACCAACATCTCACGCTAAGTCGCATGCAACGAAAATCTGTAACTCAACCATCTGTGTGTGTGGCGTGCTTATAATTATGTACTATTTATATTTTAGGACAATTAATCTGTAAAAAAACACTCCATGTTATAAGGAAAGCGTGTAAACAGTCTGAAGCTGAATCACGACGATTCGAAACCGGTAACGATACCCTTTGAATAAAGGAACTGAAAGTAAATTTGTGTCTGGTTGCTGTCCCAACACCATCAACATTTGTCTTCAAATAACAGCCACAGTCACCAACCATGTCATCATATGACAAACCTGCACAAAGACTGCGTTGTTTTTGAAAAATGAAGAGGCCGTAAAATCATCAACTTTCGGAAAGTTGAAACTGTGAGCTTCTCCATTCCATTGTAGCTTTGTGATAGTGTGTATGGTTCAAATGGCTCTGAGCACTATGCGACTTAACTTCTGAGGTTATCAGTCGCCTAGAACTTATAACTAATTAAACCTAACTAACCTAAGGACATCACACACATCCATGCCCGAGACAGGATTCGAACCTGTGACAGTAGAGGTCGCTCGGCTCCAGAGGGTAGCGCCACTCCGGCCGGCGATAGTGTGTGAGGGGGAATTTAAAGTACATCTACATCTACATCTACATGACTACTGTGCAATTCACATTTAAGTGCTTGGCAGAGGGTTCATCGAACCACAATCATACTATCTCTCTACTATTCCACTCCCGAACAGCGAGCGGGAAAAACGAACACCTAAACCTTTCTGTTCGAGCTCTGATTTCTCTTATTTTATTTTGATGATCATTCCTACCTATGTAGGTTGGGCTCAACAAAATATTTTCGCATTCGGAAGAGAAAGTTGGTGACTGAAATTTCGTAAAAAGGTCTTGCCGCGACGAAAAACGTCTATGCTGTAATGACTTCCATCCCAACTCGTGTATCATATCTGCCACACTCTCTCCCCTATAACGCGATAATACAAAACGAGCTGCCCTTTTTTGCACCCTTTCGATGTCCTCCGTCAATCCCACCTGGTAAGGATCCCACACCGCGCAGCAATATTCTAACAGAGGACGAACGAGTGTAGTGTAAGCTGTCTCTTTAGTGGACTTGTTGCATCTTCTAAGTGTCCTGCCAATGAAACGCAACCTTTGGCTCGCCTTCCCGACAATATTATCTATGTGGTCCTTCCAACTGAAGTGGTTCGTAATTTTAACACCCAGGTACTTAGTTGAATTGACAGCCTTGAGAATTGTACTATTTATCGAGTAATCGAATTCCAACGGATTTCTTTTGGAACTCATGTGGATCATTTCACACTTTTCGTTATTTAGCGTCAACTGCCACCTGACACACCATACAGCAATCTTTTCTAAATCGCTTTGCAGCTGATACTGGTCTTCGGATGTCCTTACTAGACGGTAAATTACAGCATCATCTGCGAACAGTCTAAGAGAACTGCTCAGATTGTCACCCAGGTCATTTATATAGATCAAGAACAGTAGAGGTCCCAGGACGCTTCCCTGGGGAACACCTGATATCACTTCAGTTTTACTCGATGATTTGCCGTCTATTACTACGAACTGCGACCTTCCTGACAGGAAATCACGAATCCAGTCGCACAACTGAGACGATACACCATAGCTCCGCAGCTTGATTAGAAGTCGCTTGTGAGGAACGGTGTCAAAAGCTTTCCGGAAATCTAGAAATACGGAATCAACTTGAGATCCCCTGTCGATAGCTGCCATTACTTCGTGCGAATAAAGAGCTAGCTGCGTTGCACAAGAGCGATGTTTTCTGAAGCCATGCTGATTACGTGTCAATAGATCGTTCCCTTCGAGGTGATTCATAATGTTTGAATACAGTATATGCTCCAAAACCCTACTGCAAACCGACGTCAATGATATAGGTCTGTAGTTAAATGGATTACTCCTACTACCCTTCTTGAATACTGGTGCGACCTGCGCAATTTTCCAATCTGTAGGTACAGATCTATCGGTGAGCGAGCGGTTGTATATGAGTGCTAAGTAGGGAGCTATAGTATCAGCGTAATCTGAAAGGAACCTAATCGGTATACAATCTAGACCTGAAGACTTGCCCGTATCAAGCGATTTGAGTTGCTTCGCAACCCCTAAGGTATCTACTTCTAAGAAACTCATGCTAGCAGATGTTCGTGTTTCAAATTCTGGAATATTCCATTCGTCTTCCCTGGTGAAGGAATTTCGGAAAACTGCGTTCAGTAACTCCGCTTTAGCGACACAGTCGTCGATAACAGTAGATTGGACCGGCAGTGAGAATCAGGATATTTAAATCGAGGAAGGAGGGGTCCGAGGTAATCCGTGCAGTTGTCTGTACCGCTGTGCCAAGGGGGAGTCGGTTCATAACCGCGACACGAGGCGGAGGTCCTCGGCTCTCCACAGGGGTTTTGGTGTTTACACGTTAGTGAGCTATATTCATTCACGTCCCAATATGCAACGGCTTTATCTTACAGCCGTGCGACAATAAAGATCACCTTTCATGCGGAGCACACACGACCTCGGGGACACGAAGTAGAGCAGTTCATCCCTAACGAACTTCAACTCACACGCCATGATGTTATAGGAGTGCACTTCTCCATCACGAGCATTGTCGTGTACGTCAAACTGCGGAATGAAAAAATTTGCACTGATGTTGTGCGACGTTTTACCTAGGTACTGAAATTTAAACACTCTGCTGGCCACGTCGGAGCTGTTTCGATCGATGACGCAGGGTTCGACCTCTGCGCTCTGCGTGTTTTCGAACTTCCTTTTAAAGTACCGCAAGACGTGATCGTATCTGCCTTTCGACCTTACGGAAACGTCGTCAGTCACAGACATTTCAAAGCCAACACATCTTAAATGGCGTGCATCAGATGAAACTTGAACTACAAAGCATGTGCCATCCTGTTTGATGATTGGCGGAGTCAGGGCAATCATCATGTAGGACGGCCAGGTGCGATCTTGTACGGGCTGTGGCGAGAATGGACACGTCTGGTGGTCGGATTGCCTCCGCAGACACCTGATTCAGACGACGGTGGAAAATGTTGCACCACCCCTGACGTGCGATCTAACGCACGGCTTTCCGGGCGGGAAGGAGCGCCTGGTCCCCGGCACGAATCCGCCCGGCGGATCTGTGTCGAGGTCCGGTGAACCGGCCAGTCTGTGGATGGTTTTTAGGCGGTTTTCCATCTGCCTCGGCAAATGCTGGCTGGTTCCCCTTATTCCGCCTCAGTTACACTATGTCGGTGATTGCTGCGCAAACAAGTTCTCCACATACGCGTACACCAATATTACTCTACGACGCAAACATAGGGGTTACACTCGTCTGGTGTGAGACGTTTCCTGGGAGGTCCACCGAGTCCGAACCACACAATAACTCTGGGTTCGGTGTGGGGCGGCGGAGGGGTGAAGTGGATTGCGGTAGCCGTCGTGGGGTTGTGGACCACTGTGGCTGCGGCGGGGACAGAGCCTCTCCATCGTTTCTAGGTCCCCAGCTACAATACAATACAATACCCCTGACGTGACACCTACAGTGTTCTCTGTCACTTACGCCGCTGTTGCAAAGGTGTCGGATGGACCGGGCCGGATTCCTTCCGATCTGCCGTCATACCCTGACACTAAGGGGGTGGCGAATCGTCAGATTCTCTTTCCATCCCCTCTAGCGAAAATGACGCCCTCAGATGCCTGTCGGCACCAGAGAAACGTTAGGCTAGGAGCAAATTGAGAAGTGTATAGCACGTGTGACGTGACTCGACACTAGAGCGCGACACGCACGTGCCGCACGGGTTGCGCGGGTCCAGCGCATATTGCGACGCGTACACCACACTTCGCACGCGCCGACTGACGACGATCTGCGCTGACAGAACCGAAGCGCGCGCCACCTCTTATCTTTCTCAAACGATTTTACAGAAACCATTCACTGAAAATATATGATTTTTGCCTTACTTGTAGCGTTATATGTCAGCTTCGTGACGAAGTGCTGATCACCTCGTTAATGACCATTCTTATTGTGATGTACCCATTTTAGTAAGACACTACGCAAAACTCAAAAAGTTTGCAATGAAAATTAGGGGTCGCCATGATTTTGCGTTTGGTGCGTATTACACCATATGTTGCTGCGTATGAAATTTAGCTAACATGCTGAATTTTTGTTTAGACTTGCGAGGAGATCTCTATCTGCCTCCGATCTCGAGAAAATGGATCCCATGTAGGGCGCTCACTTCCGATCTCACGCCTGCGAGAATGAAATACTCGCAACATCTCTCGTATCTCCTAAACCGTTCTAGACATCGAAACGAAAGTTTAGCTAATGATAGCACACAAGGAGGAGAGTGTTGTGCCAATTATTAAACACACGGAACTTTGTCTATGGCGATATATCACTACTTATACTTCTTTTTTTTTTATTTATTTCACTCCAGTGGCTGTAATTTTTTAAGAGTTATCGACAGCTAGCGAAACGAGAGCTTCCTAGTATGAAAATAAAAATGAAATATCTTCTTTTATGTTACTGCAAACCGATACTATGAGGTTTTTCGTAAGCCATTGAACTCTGTGATTGCTAATTACTTGTTTAATGAGGCCCTCCGTTTCGGAATTCTGTCTCAATAGCTGCTTTGAGATGAGTTGGGCAAATTACATTGTGACAAATGAAGTACAATTAAATCAGTCACCAAGAGAAATGTGGCCTTTACTCATAAATGGTGATGCTTCTTCGAATGAGAAAAGGTTAACAACTCACACAAAAACAGATTGTCAATTCTGTTGGAATTTTGGTGGAATCCCCGTAACCCATCGTATTTTTAACACTGAGCGACTGGAATGGAAATTTACTAAAGAATTTTATTCCTTCTCTTGATCTGAGCAGTGTTAAAATAATGACGAGCGTTCCTTCAGGCGAAATGATAGGCACATGCCAGGTACTGGTTACTCACGGCTTGCCAAACTGAGAATGTGTGATCGCGAATAAAATAGTTTTTATTGAGAAAAATAAACAATTGATCTGTTACACAATACTATGGTCAGGGTATTGTCAGCAGCGGAGGATAATGCTATCGACTGGAATGCACAAGCTAGCCATGTGTGCCTTGTGAGTTGGAGTTCGAAAAACATTGACATGAAAGTAGATCTGCCTTTGTCAGCAGTACATTTCAACAAATTAAATATATCTAAAAATAACACTCTTTTAGGATATTCCTACTTCCGTAATAATACCGACAATTTTCTTCATTTGTGTAGCCTGTTGTATAATTAGTTTATTAATGCTGATAATGTCCATGCAACAATTGAAATGCTTTTTCTCATCAAGACAAACCAATTAAAACATTGTTATTTGTGACTGCTTTTCGACTGTTTCTAGCTTGCAGTGGAAATATGTTGTTCACATGCATGTAGTACAGTGTGTCGTATTACATTACTATATCCATATCAGAGTAATCACAGTGGGACTTCTATACTTCAGATCTTGGACGCTTTTTACCACAAGCACAAAGGGATCACACATGTGGAGATTATCCCTTTCTAAATTTTTGTAACAGATCGTCCATATACGCTAACTTACTAGGCAGCGAGAATATAACCTTGCCTTACTTCCCTGCCTCGATTCTTAATCACATGATTTTATAATATTCCTTGCTTCCTTATTCACTACCCTCTGTACCTTCTTGCGATCTGAAAACATCGCGGAGGCATATGGTGCAATACCAACGGCGAAAATCGGCAGGGGTAGTATTGCCAATACGATAAATTTTGCCTTACTGTGTACTGAATTTTATTGCCTTTGTGTAGTGTTTCGTTTTTCGCCCTTTAAACGCTCCAGCTTTCTTCGTTAGCACGTTATACTTTTCTGTTATTTATATCTGTATAGTTTTGTTTTGTTTTTCTTCTGTCAAGAAAAATGCGTACTTCAGTAACTGGTGAGCCATTGGCCGCTGGAATTGTATCATATGCCTCCGCGATGTTTTCAGATAGCGAGAAGGGACAGAGGGTACAGAATAAGGAAGAAAGGAATATTATAATATAATGTGATTAAGGCTGTTACAAAAGTTTGGAAAGGGATAATCTCCACAGGTGTGACCTCTTTGTGATCCTGGTAAAAAGTGTCCAAGACCTGAAGTATAGAAGTCTCACTGTGATTACTTGGATATGGAAGTAATAATGCAATACGACACATTGTACTACAAGCATGTCAGTATCACATTTCCACTACAAGCTAGAAACAATCGAAAAGCAGTCACAAATAACAACGTTTTAATTGGTTTGCCGTGATGAGAAAAAGCATTTCAATTGTTGCATGCACATTATCAGCATTAATAAACTAATTATACAACAGGCTACACAAATGAAGAAAATTGTCGGTATTATTACGGAAGTAGGAATATCCTAAAAGAGTGTTATTTTTAGATATATTTAATTTGTTGAAATGTACTGCTGACAAAGGCAGATCTACTTTCATGACAATGTTTTTCGAACTCCAACTCACAAGGCACACATGGCTAGCTTGTGCATTCCAGTCGATAGCATTATCCTCCGCTGCTGACAATACCCTGACCATAGTATTGTGTAACAGATCAATTGTTTATTTTTCTCAATAAAAACTATTTTATTCGCGATCACACATTCTCAGTTTGGCAAGCCGTGAGTAACCAGTACCTGGCATGTGCCTATCATTCCACCTGAAGGAACGCTCGTCATTATTTTAATACTGCTCAGATCAAGAGAAGGAGTAAAATCCTTTGGAAAGTTTCCATTACAGTCGCTGAGTGTTAAAAATACGATGGCTTACGGGAATTCCACCAAAATTCCAACATAATTGGCAATTATTTTTGTGTGAGTTGTTAACCTTTCAAATTGGCTCTAAGCACTATGGGACGTAACATCTGTGGTCATCAGTCCCCCAGAACGTAGAACTACTTAAACCTAACTAACCTAAGAACATCACACACATCCATGCTCTAGGCAGGATTCGAACCTACGAGCGTAGCAGTCGCGCGGTTCCAGACTGTAGCGCCTAGAACCGCTCGGCCACGCCGGCCGGCAATAAATAAAAAGGGAAGTACAAGTACTGATATCTCGCCAAAGATAAGAAAGTTCTATGTGTTTAAGAATTGGCAAAACACTCTCCTCCTTGTGTACTATCATTTGCGAAACTTTCGTTTCGATGTCTCGAGAGGTTGAGGAGATATGAGAGATGTTGCGAGTATTTCATTCTCGCGGGCGCGAAATCGGAAGTGAGCGCGCTACATGGGATCCATTTTCTCGAGATAGGAGGCATATAGAGACCTCCTCCGAAGTCTAAACAAAAATTCAGCAAGTTAGCTAAATTTCATACGCAGCAACATACGGTATAATACGCACCAAACGCAAAGTCATAGCGACCCCTAATTTTCGTTGCTATCTTTTTGAGTTTTGCGTAGTGTCTTACTAAAATGTGTACATCACAATAAGAATGGTCATTAGCGAGGTGATGGGCACTTCGCCGCGAAGCTGACACATAACGCTACAAGTAAGGGAAAAATCAAATATTTTCAGTGAATAGTTTCTGCAAAATCGTTTGAGGAAGCTGACAGGTTGCGCGCGCTTCGGTTGTGTCAGCGCAGTGTCGCAATATGCGCTGGACCCGAGCGGCACGTGCGTGTCGCGCTGTAGTGTCGTGTCACGTCACACGTGTTATACGCGTCTCAATTTGCGACTAGCCTTACATTAGCAATGAACATCGACCTGGAACTCGTACCAAGCTCTGCTTTTCTCCCGGTTGGAGCGGCCACATACGACGGCAATTCCCACTCGGATACGGAAGAACACCTCCGTAAACAGAAGTCACCGAGTAAGGGCAAGAAACGTCTCCTGAAGATGGCCCCACGGGATGATGAACCGGCGTCGGAAGACACATCGATCTGCTGTTGCGCATGCCTCCTTCCCCTCCCCTCTCCCCCCCCCCCCTAACTCAGCGTTGTGTTCACGGTAGCCTGTGATGCGTTCCCCTCCGTTAACAAGCCGCTTCTGGGAAACGCCGACCCAGCGAACCGATGTTTCTACACTTGTGCTGCTTCTGTTTCTCGGGCGGACGACGTAGAGAAGTAATCGGAAAGGTCTTTTGAGTGGGTGGGCGTGTTCCACCAGTTGCGCTCCCAGCATCCTCATCACGACGAACGCCTCGGCATCGACCGTCTTGTGCGGTCTGCCACGGCCGGATGCAATTGGTGGACTCACAGCTCGATAGCAGGAATGCCGGAACAGTCGTATCGCCTAGCTACGATTAATGTCAACACTATCCGTGAGCCGTGTAAACTGGCGATGCTGCACGAGACACATCGCACGGCCAACATAGACGTGACACTCTTACAAGAAGTGCACGGTGAAGGTTTTCTTAACCCATCTGAGTATGCCCCTTACGTCTCCCACGCGTCGCATTCCGATACATCTACATCTACATGACTACTCTGCAATTCGCATTTAAGTGCTTGGCAGAGGGTTCATCGAACCACAATCATACTGTCTCTCTACCATTCCACTTCCGAACAGCGCGAGGGGAAAAACGAACACCTAAACCTTTCTGTTCGAGCTCTTATTTCTCTTATTTTATTTTGATGGTCATTCCAGCTATGTAGGTTGGGCTCAACAAAATATTTTCCCATTCGGAAGAGAAAGTTGGTGACTGAAATTTCGTAAAAAGGTCTCGCCGCGACGAAAAACGTCTAATGACTTCCATCCCAATTCTAGTATCATATCTGCCACACTCTCTCCCCTATTACGTGATAATACAAAACGAGCTGCCATTTTTTGCACCCTTTCGATGTCCTCCGTCAATCCCACCTTGTAAGGATCCCACACTGCGCAGCAATATTCTAACAGAGGACGAACGAGTGTAGTGTAAGCTGTGTCTTTAGTGGACTTGTTGCATCTTCTAAGTGTCCTGCCAATGAAACGCAACCTTTGGCTCGCCTTCCCCACAATATTATCTGTGTGGTCTTTTCAACTGAAGTTGTTCGTAATTTTAACACCCAGGTACTTAATTGAATTGACAGCCTTCAGAATTGTACTATTTATCGAGTAATCGAATTCCAACGGATTTCTTTTGGAAATGGTTCAAATGGCTCTGACCACTATGGGACTCAACTTCTGACGTCATCAGTCCCCTAGAACTCAGAACTACTTAAACCTAACTAATCTAGGGACATCACACACATCCATGCCCGAGGCTGGATTCGAACCTGCGAGCGTAGCGGTCTCGCGCGCTCCAGACTGTAGCGCCTAGAACCGCACGGCCACTCCTGCCGGCTTTCTTTTGGAACTCATGTGGATCACCTCACACTTTTCGTTATTTAGCGTCAACTGCCACCTGCCACACCATACAGTAATCATTTCTAAATCGCTTTAAAACTGATACTGGTCTTCGGATGACCTTACTAGACGGTAAATTACAGCATCATCTACGAACAACCTAAGACAACTGCTCAGATTGTCACCCAGGTCATTTATATAGATCAGGAACAGCAGAGGTCCCAGGACGCTTCCCTGGGGAACACCTGATATCACTTCAGTTTTACTCGATGATCTGCCGTCTATTACTACTGACATGGCATCCTAATCCGTAAAGGGGTACATCTCGACGGCGTCCAATACCTTCTAGATGCGAGGCGCATGGCTGCTACAATCTTCCGCGTCAGAATTATTAACGTGTATGTTGCTTTAAGATCGGGGAGGAGAAGGAAACGCTCTGCCTTCTCTGTGGCAGCATGATACACTAGTGCTGGGTGGAGATTTTAATTCCACCCTCCACGCCAAAGACTAATTGTCGCACTATTCGCCTTGCACAAAGCTTGTTTAATAGTACGAAATAAAACAGATTAGAGAAAAATTTTATGGACCTCATTTGTTGAACATGATTTTGGGCAGCATTCCAGATGTGTCATACGTTTCTTTAATCTATTGAACCTCATGTGCTGTACATTATTCTGAAGATCATTCAAAGGCACACAAATCTACATCTACATCCATACCCCTCAAGCCACCTGACGGTGTGTGTCGGAGGGTACCTGGAGTACCTCTATCGGTTCTCCCTTCTATTCCAGTCTCGTATTGTACGTGGAAGGAAAGATTGTCTGTGTGCCTCTGTGTGGGCACTAATCTCTCTGATTTTATCCTCATGGTCCTGAGATATACGTGGGAGGGAGCAATATACTGCTTGACTCCTCGGTGAAGGTATGTTCTCGAAACTTCAACAAAAGCCCGTACCGAGCTACTGAGCGTCTCTCTTGTAGGGTCTTCCACTGGAGTTTATCTATCATCTCCGGAACGCTTTCGCGATTACTAAATGATCCTGTAACGAAACGCACTGCTCTCCGTTGGATGTTCTCTATCTCTTCTATCAACTCTGTCCGGCACGGATCCCTCTCCGGTGAGCAGTATTCAAGCAGTGGGCGAACAAGTGTACTGTAATCTACTTCTTTTGTTTTCGGACTGCATTTCCTTAGGATTCTTCCAATGAATCTCAGTCTGGCATCTGCTTTACCGACGATTAATTTTATATGGTCATTCTGTTTTAAATCACTCCTATATCTCTCTAATCTATTTCATATCTTATAGACAAATCATTTCACAAAACATCTGTCAAATTTAGTTTCCATTTTGTCTTTCATTTTCAAATTTTATTCAGAAAGCATGATATTATTGGCACCTCATTTGCCTTTCTAGCGTCTTATCTTCTCAGAATACACTAAAATTAGTAATTAATTCGAAGAAAGCCTTTTATACAGTTAAATATAACACCATTTTATCCTTCTATGCGCAGAACAGATAGGTCTTCAGAGATGTACTTTTATACACTTCGTTTACATTGCAAGCAGCAGCTACTGTATTTGTGAAATATTTCAATTTTCCTTCACCTCACAAAGTTTTTCTTAATAACACTGATAACTTTCAGGTAATTGGATATTTTTTTGCCAAACTAGACCCTATTTGTCCATTTCCTATTCCTAGTTTGTCTATGAAAATTCGGACAAAAACCCACAGTTTAATTTATAGTTTGTCCTGTTTTTGCACCGCTCAGACATTTGACCAAAACGTTTCGAGTGCTAATCATACGAAAAAATGCTTGTGTGCTGACATTTTCAAGAAATATAGTTTCGATATCTCGAACCGTTTATGAAATATAAAGACTTTTACAACCACACGATTCGCAATGCACATGGACAGAATAAGACATGCAGTGCGTGACCTGTCCGCCAGATATAAAATCCAAAATATCGCGAACTAAAGGAGATATCGTTATGATGTCAACTTTATATACAATTTCAGTATGCTGGCTACTTTGTAGATGCAATAATTTGTGACCTGAAGTGAACTATATGCAAAGTCTGTGCAATTCATGTTGTTGTTGTTGTGGTTATCAGTCCTGAGACTGGTTTGATGCAGCTCTCCATGCTACTCTATCCTGTGCAAGCTTCTTCATCTCCCAGTACCTACTGCAACCTTCGTTCTTCTGAATCTGCTTACTGTATTCATCTCTTGGTCTCCTTCTACGATTTTTACCCTCCACGGTGCCCTCCAGTACTAAATTGCTGATCCCTTGATGTCCTTGACGCTTTCCTTGCCATTGCCAGTCTACATTTTATATCCTCTCTACTTCGACCATCATCAGTTATTTTGCTCCCCAAATAGCAAAACTCCTTTACTACTTTAAGTGTCTCATTTCCTAATCTAATTCCATCAGCATCACCCGACTTAATTCGACTACATTCCATTATCCTCGTTCTGCTTTTGTTGATGTTCATTTTATATCCTCCTTTCAAGACACTATCCATTCCGTTCAACTGCTCTTCCAAGTCCTTTGCTGTCTCTGACAGAATTACGATGTCATCGGCGAACCTCAGAGTTTTTATTTCTTCTCCATGGATTTTAATACCTGCTCCAATTTTTTCTTTTGTTTCCTTTACTGCTTGCTCAATATACAGATTGAATAACATCGGGGAGAGACTACAACCCTGTCTCACTCCCTTCCCAACCACTGCTTCCCTTTCATGCCCCTCGACTCTTATAACTGCCATCTGGTTTCTGTACAAATTGTAAATAGCCTTTCGCTCTCTGTATTTTACCCCTGCCACCTTCAGAATTTGAAGGAGAGTATTCCAGTCAACATTGTCAAAAGCTTTCTCTAAGTCTACAAATGCTAGAAACGTAGGTTGGCCTTTCCTTAATCTTTCTTCTAAGATAAGTCGTAGGGTCAGTATTGCCTCACGTGTTCCAACATTTCTACGGAAGCCAAACTGATCTTCCCCGAGGTCGGCTTCTACTAGTTTTTCCATTCGTCTGTAAAGTATTCGTGTTAGTATTTTGCAGCTGTGACTTATTAAACTGATAGTTCGGTAATTTTCACATCTGTCAACACCTGCTTTTTTTGGGATTGGAATTATTATATTCTTCTTGAAGTCTGAGGGTATTTCGCCTGTCTCATACATCTTGCTCACCAGATGGTAGAGTTTTGTAAGGACTGGCTCTCCCGAGGCCGTCAGCAGTTCCAATCGAATGTTGTCTACTCCGGGGGCCTTGTTTCGACTCAGGTCTTTCAGTGCTCTGTCAAACTCTACACGCAGTATCGTATCTCCCATTTCATCTTCATCTACATCTTCTTCCAATTCCATAATATTGTCCTCAAGTACATCGCCCATGTATGGACCCTCTATATACTCCTTCCACCTTTCTGCTTTATCTTCTTTGCTTAGAACTGGGTTTCCATCTGAGCTCTTGATGTTCATTCAAGTGGTTCTCTTATCTCCAAAGGTCTCTTTAACTTTCCTGTAGGCAGTATCTACCTTACTCCTAGTGAGATAAGCCTCTACATCCTTACATTTGCCCTCTAGCCATCCCTGCTTAGCCATTTTGCACTTCCTGTCGATCTCATTTTTGAGACGTCTGTATTCCTTTTCGCCTGCTTCATTTACTGCATTTTTATATTTTCTCCTTTCATCAATTAAATTCAATATTTCTTCTGTCACCCAAGGATTTCTACTAGCCCTCGTCTTTTTACCTACTTGATCCTCTGCTGCCTTCACTACGTCATCCCTCAAAGCTACCCATTCTTCTTCTACTGTATTTCTTTCCCCCATTTCTGTCAATTGCTCCCTTATGCTCTCCCTGAAACTCTGTACAACCTCTGGTTCTTTCTGTTTATCCAGGTCCCATCTCCTTAAATTCCCACCTTTTTGCAGTTTATTCAGTTTTAATCTACAGTTCATACCCAATAGATTGTGGTCAGAGTCCATATCTGCCTCTGGAAATGTCTTACAATTAAAAACCTGGTTCCTAAATCTCTGTCTTACCATTATATAATGTATCTGACACCTTTTAGTATCTCCAGGGTTCTTCCATGTATACAGCCTTCTTTTATGATTCTTGATCCAAGTGTTACCTATGATTAAGTTGTGCTCTGTGCAAAATTCTACCAGGCAGCTTCCTCTTTCATTTCTTAGCCACAGTCCATCTTCACCTACTACGTTTCCTTCTCTCCCTTTCCCTACTACCGAATTCCAGTCACCCATGACTATTAAATTTTCATCTCCCTTCACTATCTGAATAATTTCTTTTATTTGATGTTTACCTCTGCAAAATCTTTAACATTTCGTGCATTCTTCTACTTAGTTTGTTGCAGTACATTAACTGTGATGAACAATGAAAATAAATTCGGTGCTTTATCCAGCAAAGATATCAAGCTGTAGGATGCGTAAGAATAAAAATTTCTTCACCAAAATCTTTTCTTGAAATCAGATGATAAGTATTTTATATCAGTCGGCACGTCCGATCCATCACTTTGCCAAGAGGAACTCATAGCTGTTGCAGTCAGTATTACGCATGTTGCCGCGAGAAGATTCAAATTCGTTCGAATTCAAACGTCGCCAGTTGTTGCAGTCGACAAGCAGCGGCAGGGGCGTAGCTAACCTAGGACACTTCTGTTGCTATATACACACGTCACTCTTTTTTAAAATAATATTTACATTTTTATATTTTTTTGGTGTGATCATTTTATATAGATTTTCTATAAAATATATGGGAAACAGGGACCGATAGCACCAGGTGAAGAAAACCATACACACATACAGGCACACTTTACTTAGTACACACAAAATGTAGAACTTGCACACATATACAGTGTGCAATTACTCATGAATACTCATACACACAACTATGACAAATGTTTATCCAACTATTCCACACATACTTGCACACTTCAAATGGTTAAAATGGCTCTGAGCACTATGGGGTTTAACATCTATGGTCATCAGTCCCATAGAACTTAGAACTACTTAAACCTAACTAACCTTAGGACATCACACAACACCCAGCCATCACGAGGCAGAGAAAATCCCTAACCCCGCCGGGAATCGAACCCGTGAACCAGGGCGTGGGAAGCGAGAACGCTACCGCACGTTGCTTGCACACTAATCCACTATTTACAAACATATACATATCCATATCCCCCCCATGAACCATGGACCTTGCCGTTGGAGGGGAGGCTTGCGTGCCTCAGCGATACAGATAGCCGTACCGTAGGTACAACCACAAGGGAGGGGTATCTGTTGAGAGGCCAGACAAACGTGTGGTTCCTGATGAAGAGCAGCAGCCTTTTCAGTAGTTGCAAGGGCAACAGTCTGGATGATTGACTGATCTGGCCTTGTAACAATAACCAAAACGGCCTTGCTGTGCTGGTACTACGAACGGCTGAAAGCAAGGGGAAACTACTGCCGTAATTTTTCCCGAGGGCATACAGCTTTATTGTATGATTAAATGATGATGGCGTCCTCTTGGGTAAAATATTCCGGAGGTAAAATAGTCCCCCATTCGGGTCTCCGGGCGGGGACTACTCAAGAGGATGCCGTTATCAGGAGAAAGAAAACTGGCGTTCTACGGATCGGAGCGTGGAATGTCAGTTCCCTTAATCGGGCAGGTAGGCTAGAAAATTTAAAAAGGGAAATGGATAGGTTAAAGTTAGATATAGTGGGAATTAGTGAAGTTCGGTGGCAGGAGGAACAAGACTTCTGGTCAGGTGACTACAGGGTTATAAACACAAAACCAAATAGGGGTAATGCAGGAGTAGGTTTAATAATGAATAGGAAAAAAGGAATGCGGGTAAGCTACTACAAACAGCATAGTGAACGCATTATTGTGGCCAAGATAGATACGAAGCCCACACCTACTACAGTAGTACAAGTTTATATGCCAACTAGCTCTGCAGATGACGAAGAAATTGAAGAAATGTATGAAGAAATAAAAGAAATTATTCAGATAGTGAAGGGAGACGAAAATTTAATAGTCATGGGTGACTGGAATTCGGTAGTAGGGAAAGGGAGAGAAGGAAACGTAGTAGGTGAATATGGATTGGGGCTAAGAAATGAAAGAGGAAGCCGCCTGATAGAATTTTGCACAGAGCACAACTTAATCATAGCTAACACTTGGTTTAAGAATCATGAAAGAAGGTTGTATACATGAAAGAACCCTGGAGATACTAAAAGGTATCAGATAGATTATATAATGCTAAGACAGAGATTTAGGAACCAGGTTTTAAATTGTAAGACATTTCCAGGGGTAGATGTAGACTCTGACCACAATCTATTGGTTATGATCTGTAGATTAAAACTGAATAAACTGCAAAAAGGTGGGAATTTAAGGAGATGGGACCTGGATAAACAGAAAGAACCAGAGGTTGTACAGAGTTTCAGGGAGAGCATAAGGGAGCAATTGACAGAAATGGGGGAAAGAAATACAGTAGAAGAAGAATGGGTAGCTTTGAGGGATGACGTAGTGAAGGCAGCAGAGGATCAAGTAGGTAAAAAGACGAGGGCTAGTAGAAATCCTTGGGTGACAGAAGAAATATTGAATTCAATTGATGAAAGGAAAAAATATAAAAATGCAGCAAATGAAGCAGGCGAAAAGGAATACAAACGTTTCAAAAATGAGATCGACAGGAAGTGCAAAATGGCTAAGCAGAGATGGCTAGAGGGCAAATGTAAGGATGTAGAGGCTTATCTCACTAGGGGTAAGATAGATACTACCTACAGGAAAATTAAAGAGACCTTTGGAGAAAAGAGAACCACTTGTAGGAACATCAAGAGCTCAGATCGAAACCCAGTTCTAAGCAAAGAAGATAAATCAGAAAGGTGGAAGGAGTATATAGAGGGTCTATACAAGGGCGATGTGCTTGAGGACAATATTATGGAAATGGAAGAGGATGTAGATGAAGACGAAATGGGAGATACGATACTGCGTGAAGAGTTTGACAGAGCACTGAAAGACCTGAGTCGAAACAAGGCCCCAGGAGTAGACAACATTCGACTGGAACTACTGATGGCCTTGGGAGAGCCAGTCCTTACAAAACTCTACCATATGATGAGCTAGATGTATGAAACAGGCGAAATACCCTCAGACTTCAAGAAGAATATAATAACTCCAATCCCAAAGAAAGCAGGCGTTGACAGATGTGAAAATTACCGAACTATCAGTTTAATAAGTCACAGCTGCAAAATACTAACACCAATTCTTTACAGACGAATGGAAAAACTAGTAGAAGCCGACCTTGGGGAAGATCAGTTTGGATTCCGTAGAAATACTGGAAACGTGAGGCAAAACTGACCTTACGACTTATCTTAGAAGAAAGATTAAGGAAGGGCAAACCTACGTTTCTACCATTTGTAGACTTAGAGAAAGCTTTTGACAATGTTGACTGGAATACAATCTTTCAAATTCTAAAGGTGGCAGGGATAAAATACAGGGAGCGAAGGGCTGTTTGCAATTTGTATAGAAGCCAGATGGCAGTTATAAGAGTCGAGGGACATGAAAGGGAAGCAGTGGTTGGGAAGGGAGTAAGAGAAGGTTGTAGCCTCTCCCCGATGTTATTCAATCTGTATATTGAGCAAGCCGTAAAGCAAACAAAACAAAAATTCGGAGTAGGTATTAAAATCCATGGAGAAGAAATAAAAACTTTGAGGTTCGCCGATGACATTGGACAAGAAGAGAATAGAAGCTTTCGAAATGTGGTGCTACAGAAGAATGCTGAAGATTAGATGGGTAGATCACATAACTAATGAGGAAGTACTGAATAGGATTGGGGAGAAGAGAAGTTTGTGGCACAGCTTGACCAGAAGAAGGGATCGGTTGGTAGGACATGTTCTGAGGCATCAAGGGATCATCAATTTAGTATTGGAGGGCAGCGTGGAGGGTAAAAATCGTAGAGGGAGACCAAGAGATGAATACACTAAGCAGATTCAGAAGGATGTAGGTTGCAGTAGGTAGTGGGAGATGAAGAAGTTTGCACAGGATAGAGTAGCATGGAGAGCTGCATCAAACCAGTCTCAGGACTGAAGACAACAACAACAACAACAACATATCCATATACTCAATCACTCAAGTGAATAGTGTGAGTATGGGAGGGCCTCGATGTCATTCTCACAGAACAACTGTTTGTAGTCGTGACACGAGATCCCAACTTTCAGCTGCGCTGCAGTATGTAGCTCATGGCCTGACGAACGAAGGCTACTTGGCGGTCCATAAGTGGAGTGCCGGTGCACCACACATAGAGCCCTGCCAATCCCATTAAGCAGGCGGGTTTAGTAATCTCCTTCTTCATCACAAGCTGACAATTTGCATCAGTATGATATGCAGCTTCGGAGATACCCATATCCTCCGTGACACACTGTCTCACAAAGTTTCTGAATAGGTGTGTATATGAAATGTGGTGAAGCAAGAAGCACAGCGTATTTCTTGACATCACTCGCTCTGAAAATGAAATATATTTTTCAGTGTTTTCAGGTAGGATACTAACGTTATCATCTTTCAAGCCAAAATCAAGTAAGTGCTCAACTAGAAAATGAGCATCATACCTGCCTCTAATTATGAAAGAAGAAGGTACGGGTCATCTCATTAGCTATTTTAAGTTGCATCCATTGGGCGCTGTGTGCAGTTTTAAAAAGGGTTTTACTAATTTAATAATATGAAATGATATCTTATATTTCAACGTTATTTGCAGTTGCGCGCTTTTATACACGAAGTGACAACAGTTTATCAACGGGTAGTTATAAGAGAGAAGAAATTACATCACTGTATATGAATTCCTACTGTAATATTGTTCGTGTGACAGTAAGAAAAATTTCCTTGAAAATCACTAGAAGTGATCTAAGTGACACGATACCGTCTTCAAATAAGAGCAATTTTTCAGTCAAGAGCACACCATTGTATTATTTTCAGGGAAAATTTGGTTCTTTATAAGTGTTACCGATGTAATTTAGTAGATAAAAGTGTTAGCTGCGTCAATGCTTGAACATACTTGGCACTCTTCAGAGTGGTACACGTAAAATTTTCTGAAATTCTGGATAATCTTAGTTGTTGTACTTGCGTAATAACTCGTCGTGAGCAGCGACGTAGTTTTCCTCTGAACAAGCTGGCCACTCTGACCGTTTTTGAACAAATTAGTAATCCTGGCAGTAATGGCTGCCAACAATGAAACCGTCCGTCTCAAATTAATCCTGCAAACACTCAGAGAGAGAGGATGTTAATTTTTACACAAATAAAATCAAAGTCACTTTAAGAAACGTAAGTTATATTTTAAAGATAACAGATACATAATTTCGAGCCGCACAAACCTTTTCTCAGTCGAGCAAAATAAGAGCATCCAGACATTACAAACCGCGCAGCGGTAATACACAAAACAACATGACCACAAAGAAGACCATCGTCTCTAAATTACGAAAGAAACGACTGTCTTACGTATTCTCTGTTATGATCGCATCATAGATGCGACTTGTATATCCATTTGCAAACTCCGATAAAATAATTACGTCCCGTGTCTCTGTTTTTTTAAGTCATTTTGACAGAATACACTTATATTTTGAGCTAATTTTTTCCGGGGGACGTTACATGTGCCATGAGACTTCCCACTAGACGGAATGCTACACTAGTAGTATGCGACAAGTTGGGACATCAAGCGTGCTCGGATAGCTGAAGCTGTTAAGGTGACCACTCGCCTAAAGTGGAAAATCCGGGTCTGAGTCCCAGTCCAGCATAAATTTTCACTTTTCACCATTGAATTTATTTCAATGTCCGACTGAAGCTAATGTCAGAATGCATATTTCGTCTATAAGAATTTGTTATCCTCGGAAGACAGTTCCGCACGTACCGTTTCCTGTGTAGAGAAATCAATCAATCGCTTTTCGAAATACTTCCTCTTTGTAAAAGAGTTGATACATCTACGTTTATATTCATTTTTACTCACCTGCGAGGGAGGTAGAATAGACATATTTTTGAACCAGATGTATTGTTGGAGAACAACAACAAGTCTACGTGTATGGGGTACTGACCGGCTACTTTGGATAGGTAGAAGGGTCTGACTACTTTACTTCTTTCTGCAGAGTGTTCTCCTTGACATCTTTTGGGTTATAATCTCCTGCAAGGCTGTAAATATGAACTGAATAATACAGATACCTCTTCTGATATCTTCATAGGTTCTGAATTTTACAGGGAATGCTATTAAAGCTGAAATGCCCAAGGCATTTGATATTTCGTGTTTAGTTGTACACTCAGGAGGAACACTATAATTCCTATCGTAATCTAGAAGCGACCGTGAGGAGCAAAATTCATACCCCTCAACAGAATTCTGGACATTTATCCATGCCTGTTTAGCGGCAGTATCTTTTGAAAGAGGTATAAAACTAGACCGCCATTAAGTAAATGAAAATTATGCGATTACACATTGAGGAAGAGTGCGTGATTAAGTGTGTTGCCAGATCCTCTTTCCAGCATTTCGGCAAAAATGACCTAGTATGACTCTTTTGGAAAAAATGTTTTGAACCACTCTGCAATAGTGTCGCCTTGTAATATCACACTATTGTCCTCCCAAATGCAGACAATGCTCTTTTCTTCACCAGAATCACTGTCTTCTATTGGGTGGTCAGTGACTATCATGTGAGATGAGGTCGAAAAGCTTGCGTGGTGCATTGATAAGATTTATTGCAACAACTCGCCAGAGGGCGATCCCTCATTCGAGTAGGCAGTTGACTGTCATATGAGTGCGCTGCCGTTGGATAGAGGAGACCACTGTCATCTAACAGGGACGTTCCACGACACACACCCGTCTTCTTCCATAATTTGAGCGTGATAAGGTGCTCACTTTCGCGTTCAGTCCTAGGGTGATATCAGCTTGAAAGATGATAATGTTAGTGTCATACCTGTAAACGTTAAAAAATACAATCCATTTTCAAAGCAAATCACGTCGATAATGACAGTCTGCTTCTTGGATTGACTACGTTGCACGCACGCACGTTTCCAGAAACTTGCTGGGTCAGTGTATCAGGGAGATGTGCTTATCAGCAGCGTTGCATATCACCAAAACTCCATATCCTGATGATGTAAAGGTTCAGCTTGTGATGAAGAAGAGGGAATATTTGGATTCAAAGGAGAGAACCCACGAAACCACATTGTCTGACATAAATGCATTCTCCAATGAACGCACAGGCACCAACATAATGGATGTAGAGTATGGGCATGCGGTGAACGTTTGGCAGGAGTTGAACACCTCTAATTTAGGAGAATATACTAGCTTGTACACTGAAGTACAAGTGCTCAAAAATATCTTTGAAAAATCCAAAGTGTATGCCTTGCCACATATTCTCTGGATCCTGCATTCTAACATACCACACCAGCGTTTTCATGGGACACAATGATAAGAAAAACACATGTCAGCATCAAACTGATGACTGATATTAACACATTGCTCTTTTTCGAATGCACGATACGTGGGGCTCTTTGCCAATATATGTGCAGGTATGCCAAGGCAAAAAATTAGCGAATGAGCGAGGAGGAGTACAGACCATCTGTCGATTTGAGTTACATCCTTTACTTCAGGGCAGACCACAATATGTCAGATTTGCCACAGGCTGGGTGTGTAGCCAAGTCTCGGCCTGTCTCCACTTCACTCATTCCCTCCTGGAAATACAGTACGACATTTCATTTAGCATTGCAGTATGACATTTTTCAAGCCGTACAACTCTCTTCACTTCAGTAGAGTCGTGGAGTCAACGCAACTTACACTTCGCTGTTTGTTCGTGGTATGAAGGACGTCTACAGATCCAGTGGGTGTTTGGGTTGGGTTATTTGGGGGAAGATACCAAACAGCGAGGCCATCGGTCTCAACGGATTAGGGAAGGAACCATCCCGGAATTTACCTGGAGCGATTTAGGGAAATCACGGTAAACCTAAATCAGGGTGGCCGGACGCGGAATTGAACCGTCGTCCTCCCGAATGCGAGTCCAGTGTGCTAACCGCTGCGCCACCTCGCTCGGTCCAGTGAGTGTTTCACAAAAAGAGACAGTGTAGCGATCTACCGTCACAACGCTTTAAAAATTAATGTAAATGACAGAAGGGAGACACGAGAATTCTCAGTATATACACCGAAAGGTCAAATAAACTGGTATACCTGCCTAATATCGTGTAGGACCACCGCGAGCACGCAAAAGTGCCGAAGCACGATGTGGCATTGACTCGCTAATGTCTTAAGTAGTGCTGGACGCAACTGACACAATGAATCCTGCAGGTCTGTCCATAAATGCGTAACGATACGAGGGGATGGAGATCTCTTCTGAAGAGCACGTTCCAAGGCATCCCAGATAAGCTCAATAATGTTCACGTTAGGGAGTTTGGTGGCCAGCACAAGTGTTTAAACTCAGAAGAGCGTTCCTGGAGCCACTCTCCAGAAATTCTGGAAGTGTGGAGTGTCGCATTGTCCCTCTGGAATTGCTCAACTGTGTCGGAATGCCCAATGGGCATGAATGGATGCAGGTGATCTGACAGGATGCTTACGTACGTGTCACCTGTCAGATTCATATCTGGACGTATCACGGGTCCCATATCACTCCAACTGCACACGCCCCACACCATTACAGAGCCTCCACCAGCGTGAACAGTCCCCTGATGATATGCAGAGTCCATGGATTCATGAGCTTGTCTCCAGTCTCCATACCCGTACACGTCCATCCGCTCGATACAGTTGGAAACGAGACTATTCCCACCAAGCAACATGTTTCCAGTCATCAACAGTTCAAGGCTGATGATGAAGGACCCAGGAGAGGCGTAAAGATTTGTGTCGTGCAGTCATCAAGGGTACACGAGTAGTCCTCCAGGTCCAAGAGCCCATATCGATAATGTTTCGTTGAATGGTTTGCACGCTGACACTTGATGGCCCAGCATTGAAATCTGCAGCAATTTGCGGAGAAAAAAATGGTTCAAATGGCTCTGAGCACTATGGGACTCAACTGCTGTGGTCATTAGTCCCCTAGAACTTAGAACTACTTAAACCTAACTAACCTAAGGACATCACACACATCCATGCCCGAGGCAGGATTCGAACCTGCGACCGTAGCAGTCGCACGGTTCCGGACTGCGCGCCTAGAATCGCGAGACCACCGCGGCGGGCAATTTGCGGAGAGATTGCACTTCTGTCACGTTGTGCATTTCTCTTCAGTCATCGTTGGTCCAGGTTTTTCAGTATCCTTTTGCGGCCGCAGCGATGTCGGAGATTTGATGTTTTATCGGATTCCCGATATTCACAGTACACTCGTGAAATGGTCGTACGGGAAAATGCCCACTTCATCGCTTCAGCGGAGATGCCGTGTCCCACCACTCGGGCACCGACTATAACACCACGTTCAAACTCACTAAAATCTTGATAACGTGCCATTGTAGCAGTAGCAACCGTCTAGCTACTACACCAGACACTTGTTGTCTTTATAGGCGTTGCCGACTGCAGCGCCGTATTCTGCATGTTTACGTATCTCTGTCTTTGAATACGCATGCCTATACCAGTTTCTTTGGCGCTTCAGTGTGTTATACAGTGGCATAAGTGACAGTATGGAAAATTAGTTACGACACGATATTAAAATACCATGCAGAAACAAGTTAACGATTTAGTTGACGATGAAAATGCAAATAATTACAACGATCGACAGACGATATCCCTTGTTCTGTACATCATGAACTACTTTGTACTAAATCTGCAGGCATGCAACATGTGAAGAAATTGGTCTTACGAACAGTAAAATTTCTGAAGCCGCAAGCATTATTCCACTGTCAGTTGCAACAGTTTTCAATGGAACTGCACGAAGAGTATGGGGACTCTCTGTATTACTACAAAGTTCTTTAGTTAAGTGTCATGCTTGCAACGATTTTTCGATACAAAAGTCTCTATTGTTGAATTTATGAAGGAAAAGTTAATGCAGGAACGAAAATTAGAACATCCGGAATGTATTGTAGACATCGCATTTTAAGTGGACTTTATTGCACACTTCCCACAATAAGACATTGCAATTTCTTTCTGATTTGATGGGGATGCGTTTAAAAATATAGTCGCGTCATTGAAGGGACACATTTTTAAAACCCAGTCGAGTTCCATAAGGTCACTGCCATTAAATAAAAAGCGAGGTTTGAAGAATTCATTGTAGACTTGAATGAAATACACGGGTACTTTGCTAAACATTTTCAGGTTACTGACCATCTAACATCTTTTTGAAAGCTGTTTTCGATACCGTTTGCCATTTAAGTTGCAAGCTCTTCCGAGCATATGCAGATATAACTGAATGACCTGTAAGGGCCGGCCAGAGTGACCGAGCGGTTCTAGGCGCTACAATCTGGAACCGCGCGACAGCTACGGTCGCAGGTTCGAATCCTGCCTGGGGTTGGGGTTGGGCTGGTTTCTGTGGGGAAGGAGACCAGACAGCGAGGTCATCGCTCTCATCGGATTAGGGAAGGAAGTCGGCCGTGCCCTTTGAAAGGAACCATCCCGGAATTTGCCTGGAGCGATTTAGGGAAATCACGGAAAACCTAAATCAGGATGGCCAGACGCGGGATTGAACCGTCGTCCTCCCGAATGCGAGTCCAGTGTCTAACCACTGCGCCACCTCGCTCTCCTGCCTCGGTCATGGATGTGTGTGTGGTGCCCTTAGATTAGTTAGGCTTAAGTGGTTCTAAGCTCTAGCGGACTGATGACCTCAGAAGTTAAGTCCCATAGTGCTCAGAGCCAGCTGTAAGGTAACTGCATTTTTCAAATAGAGTTTCCACCTCTCTATAGTAAGGTTGCAAACATCAAACATGTTAGAATATTTCGATAGACATATTGAAAGATATTTTTTCGGCTATGAAACGCAGCAACCTGAGAGCGAAAAATCTCTCTGTGTGCTGATAGTTTTTAGCAGATAAAATGTATATTATGTATTCATCGCGATAAAAATAAATAATACTAAAAATTAGTTTTGTTTGTTTTCTATGTCGTAGAGAAATGTGAAATATAAAATCAAGTCGTATGCGGTGCGACTGCACTGCCGCTTAATGGAGTGTGTTCGGAGTTCTCCCCTCTTCCCTCTACTAGCGCCCAGGCAGCGCGGCGGGGTGGTGGGGCAACTGTGTGCGTGGGTGCGCTGGACACGAGCGCACACATACATAATCTTGTGGGTGTTCTGCACCCACAAAATTTTGAGATTCATAAAAACAAAACAAAATAAACATTTCACACTTGCTTTCCCAAAAAGTAATGAACTATTAAAACACTGAAATGGAAGTTAAAATTTCTGACCTCTAAAACATATCTGCTTGTTTCGGATGCCTTTGTGCAAAGGCGACCAAACAAAACACTCCCCCATTTCTTGCCTTTCTGTGGCCAAGTCAAAGGCACTCCCCAGAATAACAGTTGAACTTTACTTTGAATGGAATCCCGTCTAGGCGCTTCAGTCCGGAACCGCGCGACTGCAGGTTCGAATCCTGCCTCGGGCATGGATGTGTGTGATGTCCTTAGGTTAGTTAGGTTTAAGTAGTTCTAAGTTCTAGGAGACTGAAGACCTCAGATGTTAAGTCCCTTAGTGCTCAGAGCCATTTGAACCATTTTGAATCCCATCTTTTCGGCTTGATTTCGTGTTTCCTTACAAGTGAAACGCAACATACGCTCACTCCATTCGCCAACAATTGTTTTAAAATATCTACTTACCCGTATTGAGCAATATTAAAAAATAATTCGAGATACAAGGAAGCTGATTGTTACACACTACGTCAACAGTTGTTTTTTTTTAAAAAAAAACAGCGATGTGGTTCAAGGTATCAGTGAAATTGTTTTCACATAAACTGGATTGATTTCGTTTTGTTTTTGAGACAACGGCTTTGAAAGACGCAGCAGCTTGTATTGTACACTGAAGTGTGTTACTGCATTAGTAGCTAGTGCAAAGAAAAGAATCTACTGACAGAATGCGTGGAGCAAAAATTGTCGCAGTTTTCAAACGTTGCGCGATTTCTAGATGTGCGTTGTAAACTGAAACGCAATATTGAGTATTGCTTCTACACAAACTTTTGAATTCGAACAGTTTCCTAGTAGCTATGGAGAAATTCGGCATATATTTGCCGTCGTCATCACAGGTGGCTATTATTAATACCGACAATAGTGGACAGCATGTTCAGCCACAAAATAAAGAGCCCAACTATCACGCAGATCATACCATGAAGGATGGAAAAACACATTTCCTTGAATATATTACGACAAAGAATTGGACAAAGTGTCCTGTAGTGTGTGTAAAGACGCTTTTGATTCCAGTATAGTGCTCCCGTCGGCAAATGCTACTTCTGCAGAAGGGATTCGTGTAATGCATTTGTTCGAAATGAATTTTTCCAGTGGCAAAAGGCAAGTGAACGTTCCAGAGTTCCTGAAAAATGTTCACTTCACCGTTCGTCAGAGACTGTTCTGACAACTACGCAACAAGTTACCAATCAGTTGCTGCTGCGTAGAGCAGAACATGCTCCTAACTTGAAATACCGGCTATTGTGGCCGAGCGGTTCTAGGCGCTTCATTCTGGAACCGCGCTGCTGCTGCGGTCGCAGGTTCGAGTCCTGCCTCGGGCATCGATGTGTGTGATGTCCTTAGGTTAGTTAGGTTTAAGTACTTCCCCGGTTAACATACAATACAATACAATATCCTTATAATCTAATCCCACTAGCGCGACAGCTTTTGCGGGCCAGGTTTGTCACAGAGACTTTTGTCTTGGTGGACACGTGGTCGATGAGTGGCTTTGGCCCCATGGTTGCCTCCCGTACTCGTTTCAGACCGCACAGACCTCAGAAAAAAATGGTTCAAGTAGCTCTGAGCACTATTGGACTCAACATCTTAGTTCATAAGTCCCCTAGAACTTAGAACTACTTAAACCTAACTACCCTAAGGACATCACACACACCCATGCCCGAGGCAGGATTCGAACCTGCGACCGTAGCAGTCCCGCAGTTCCGGACTGCAGCGCCAGAACCGCACGGCCACCGCGGGCGGCACAGAGACCTCAGAAACGTACGGCCTGTGCAGGGATGTAATGTTAGGGCCTGCAATACAGGTCGGTGTGGTACTGTAGAGGCCCACAGAAAGTAAAAGAATATTATTATTTTATTAAGAATTAAAATAAAAAAGTTTAAAATATATGCAAATATAAACATAGAAATGTGTATATGATAAACAGTAAAGTCAGACGATAGAAATGGCCAGATTAACACGGTTTCGTAGAACGTCTGTGCTAAACTGAGTTTAGCACTGAGTATGTAAACAATGCGCGACAGCTTTTGCGGGCCAATCGTTGGATTGGACGCGGAGAAGATGTGTCGTGGCCGGCTCGTTCGCCAGACTTGGATTTTTCTTGAGGGGATTCGTACAAGACATTGTTTATAAAGACGTTCCAACTACACCTGAAGATATACGAGAGAGAATTATCAGAGCATGTGCTTCGATAAGTGCCAATGTGATAAGGAATACCACTCAGTCCATAATAAGAAGATTGCAGCACTGCATTGATACCAATGGTCAAGACTTCGAAAACCATCTGTAAATGAACGTTCATCCCATCTTTGTGATGTTCGTTGACTTTCAAAGACCTTTCTGTTACACATCATTGGATTCGTCTCGATAGCCGCTATCAGAAAATGAGTAACAAACTATAGCATCCCATTTAAAAAACCAAAGTTTGACCTTCACATCTCTGAAGCGACTCGACCTAGCAACAAAAAACCAACGTCACATTATGGCCCCCGTTGTCCCATGCAACTTTTCTCCCACAAATTTTTCAGCTCCTATCATACTTTCGGGGTTATTCTTGGTGGCAGTAGTTAGTGACTCACACTGTATATTCTTATTTTAGTATTCGCTGATACTGATTTTGCATGTCTCCCTGAAGGAAGACATGCATTTCATTCCCACCGCTATCCTTTCTTTGATGTCAGTTTCTATGCTGTTGTTGTTGGTAAACCAAGATCCCAAGTATCTGAACTGGTTAAATCTATTAAACCTTGTGACACCTTTCTTGAAGAAATACTTGCTGCTCTTGTCTCCATCCTACTAGTATAAACTCTGTTTTGTCTTGATTCACCTTTAGCCCGACCTTCTGTGCTTAGCTGTCCATTTTCTGGTACATTTCTTGCGACTCATGGTTTCATCCCTTTAGCAGTATTATATCATCTTCATAAGTGAGAGAACTGACGTTACCATCCATACGTACTCCAGCCCATTCCTGTTGCATACATCCCCTTATTGCTTTCTCTAATATTCAGCAGGATACACGAGAGAGCATCCCCATGTCTGAAACGCGTCTCAGTCTTGAATCTTTCTGTCGTGAACCCTCGCAAACGTACTGATGCCCATGACCTGTCCATACAAACGTCCACCATTCTCACTAGCTTCTCAGGGATTCTTAAGTAACGCAGTGAATTGTATAGGCTGTTCCTGCCGATGCTGTCGTATGCTCGTAGAAATCGACGAACAGACTTTAGATATCTTTATCATATTCCCAGCGTTTTTCAAACAGTCGTCTTACTGTGAAAATGCCATTTACACTACTGGCCATTAAAATTGTTACACCACGCAAATGACGTGCTACAGACGCGAAAATTAGCCGACAGGAAGAAGATGCTGTGATATGCAAATGATTAGCTTTTCAGAGCATTCACACAATGGTTGGCGCCGGTGGCGACAACTACAACGTGCTGACATGATGAAAGTTTCCAACCGATTTCTCATACACAAACAGCACTTGATCGGCGTTGGTGAAACGTTGTTGTGATGCCTCTTGTAAGGAGCAGAAATGCGTACCATCACGTTTCCCACTTTGATAAAAGTCGGATTGTAGCTTATCGCGATTGCGGTTTATCGTATCGCGACATTGCTGCTCACGTTGGTCGGGATCCAATGAGTGTTAGCAGAATATGGAATCGGTGGGTTCAGGAGGGCAATACGGAACGCCGCGCTGCATCCCAACGGCCTCGTATCACTAGAAGTCGAGATGACAGGCATCTTATCCGCATGGCTGTTACGGATCGTGCAGCCACGTCTCGATCCCTGAGTCAACAGATGGGGACGTTCGCAAGACAACTACCTGCACGAACAGTGCGACGACGTTTGCAGCAGCAAGGACTGTCTGCTCGGAGACTATGGCTGCGGTTACTCTTGACGCTGCATCACAGGCAGGAGCGCCTGCGATGGTGTACTCAACGACGAACCTGGGAGCACGAATGGCAAAACGTCATTTTTTCGGATGAATCCAGGTTCTGTTTATAGCATCGTGATGGTGGCATCTGTGTTTGACGACATCACGGTGAACGCACACTGGAAGCGTGTATTCGTCATCGCCATACTGGCGTATCACCTGGCGTGATGATATGGGGTGCCATTGGTTACACGTGTCGGTCACCTCTTGTTCGCATTGACGGCACTTTGAACAGTGGACGTTACATTTCAGATGTGTTACGACCCGTAGCTCTACCCTTCATTCGATCCCTGCGAAACCCTACATTTCAGCAGGATAATGCACGACCGCATGTTGCAGGTCCTGTACGGGCCTTTGTGGATACAGAAAATATTCGACTGCTGCCCTGGCCAGCACATTCTCGAGACCTCTCACCAACTGAAAACATCTGGTCAACGGTGGCCGAGCAACTGGCTCGTCACAGAGCGTCAGTCACTACTCTTGATGAACTGTGGTATCGTGTTCAAGTGGCATGGGCAGGTGTACCTGCACAAGCCATCCAAGCACTGTTTGACTCAATGCCAAGGGGTATCAAGGCCGCTATTACGGCCAGAGGTGGTTTTTCTGGGTACTGATTTCTCAGGATCTATGCACCCAAATTGCGTGAAAATGTAATCATATGTCAGTTCTAGTATAATATATATGTCCAATGAATACCCGTTTATCATCTGCATTTCTTCTTGGTGTAGCCATTTTAATGGCCAGTAGTGTATTGTCAATCGGTCTGGTCATCTGCCTTGGAGCAGCCATTGGCGGTCTGAAGCTCAGATGAAGGAGGAGGGTTGGGCATCAAGCTAACTCCCATAAAAATGTCTCTGTTACGAAAAACGGACAAGGGTATATAAAGGCTCTTTCCCTAAGAGCGTGCAAAAACTTAACAAGACGTAGAGGATGCTCCACTGAACGACAGGGTACCCTACACTGGGTTGATGGGGGGGGGGGGGGGGGGGGGGGATTTGGGATGGGGAGTCTCCCTTACAATAGAGCGGTAGGTTACTGTCAGTTGAAATATACTAATAGCCGTAATGATTTGTACATGCAATTTCTCTGTCAAGCAGCAGAGGACGAAAAATTATTTTAGAGTATGGCTCGAAGTTACGTAGAATATATAAAAAGTTCTCAGTAGCCACAGTTTGCTTTTCAAGTCATTTTTACGAAACATAGACTCCTTATGGACAGAGGCGATATCAGGTCCTGAGAATATTTTGCAGTTTAAAATCTGGTTTCGAAATCATTAGCTTACCATTACGTAATCTATCTGAAACGCTCCGATCTCTGCAAGTCTATTCCAGGTGTACACACTTTTTCGTGGTTCTTTAACCAAGTGTTAGCAACGATTATATTGTGCTCTGTGCAAAATTGTACCAGGTGACTTCTACTTTCATTCCGTATCTCAGGCAATTTTCTCTCTGCTATTAAATTTCTGTCTCTCATTGTAATTAAATATTTTTCTTCCTTAAGACACTGCGTAATTTGTTACATTTCGTTCCTAATTTATCAATGTCTAAATAATAAGCAGAGCTAGTTGGCTAGTTGTACTGCGGTGGTTGGCATTCGCTTTGTTTCTGTGTTGGCCATGATAAAATGAGTTCACTATACTGTCCAATGCATTCCTTCTTTCTTATTTATTGATAGAACTACTGCCGCGTTTCCCCTATTTTCTTTTTGTGTTGATGAAGAGAAATTGGTTAACATCGAGTATAGATTTAAGCGTCAGGAAGTCTTTTCTGAAAGTATTTATATGAAGTGTGGCCATGTATGGAAGTGAAACGTGGATGGTAAATAGTTTGGAAATGAAGAGAATAGAAGCTTTCGAAATGTGGTGCTACAGAAGAATGCTGAAGATTAGATGGGTAGATCATATAACTAATGAGGAGGTATTGACTGGAATTGGGAATAAGAGAAATTTGTGGCGCAACTTGACTAAAAGAAGGGTTCGGTTGGTAGGACATATTCTGATGCACCAAGGGATCACATATTTAGTATTGGGGGGCAGTGCGGAGGGTAGAGGGGGACCCTGAGATGAATACACTAAACAGATTCAGAAGGATGTAGGTTGCAGTAGGTACTGGGAGATGAAGAAGCTTGCACAGGATAGAGTATCATGGAGAGCAGCATCAGATCAATTTCTGGACTGAAGACCACAACAACAACAACAACAACAACCCTTTACTCACCTGTTCTTCCTACTTCCGCACTGCTTTAATTACTGTGCTGTAAGTCCTTGTTCTCCACAGTCGTATTTAAATTACTTGGCATTCGGGAGCCTGCTCCCCCAGTAGTACACCAAGGAGACACTGACATCGACTGCCACTGAGTTGCCAGCTGAGCCAGTTGCCAGTGAGAAGATGTAGTAGTGTTTTGCGTGTCGAAAGCGGTGTCAAACGAGATACACTACAGTGGTCTGTATCTTACCTACACACCAGCTCATATAGCTCATTCTGTGATCTGGGCTTATACCAACCATACCTTTTTAAAGTGATTTTTGTGGGAGACTAAGAGTTAAAACGTCACACTTGATACAAATTAAATTTTCACAATATTACAAAAAAGCCATCTTGTGGAACTTATGCGAGGCTTGTTTTTTTTAACAAAGTACCGTTTCGAAATTAAAAAATGACGTGCTAAGATATCTCAATAATTTTATTGTTATATGAAAGGCTGTGCCTTAATCTACTTTTCTACATAATTTCCGTCAATATTGAGGCACTTGTCATAACGTTGTACCAGTTTTTCAATACCCTCCCCACAAAAGTCTGCCGCCTGACTTGTTAACCACTGCATCACTACTGTTTTGACTTCGTCATCGTCTTGAAGACGCTGACCGCCCAGGTGTTTCTTCAAGCGCAGGAACAGATGGTAGTCACTGGCCGCAAGATCGGGGCAGCACGGAGGATGATCTAGGGTTTCCCATCGAAAAGATGTGATGAGATCTTTGGTCCGATTCGCCACATGCGGACGGGCATTGTCTTGCAGCAAAACGTTGCCCTTGCTCAATTTCCATGGACTTTTGCTTTGATTCTGGTGTGAAGTAGGCCACCCATGTTTTATCGCCCGTAACAATTTGGCTTTAGAAATCATCACCGTCGTTGTGGTACCGCTCAAGGAAAGTCAATGCACTGTCTAAACGTTTGGTTTTGTGCACATCCGTCAACATTTTCGGTACCCAACGTGAGCACAATTCTCGGTAATTCAAGTGCTCGGTCACAATGCCATACAAAACACTACGAGGAATATTAGGAAAGTCATCCCGCAAGGAGGAAATTGCAAAGCGTCTGTTTTCTCTCACCGTATTGTCCACTTCCTGCACCAAACTTTCATTAACGACCGAAGACGCCCACTCCGTTGTTCATCATGCACATTTGTGCGGCCATCTTTAAATGCTGTCACCCGCTTTCTTACCATTCCATCACTCATAATGTTTTCTCCGTAAACTGCACAGATCTCACTATGAACATCGATCGTATTTAGGCCTTTAGTACTAAGAAATCTTAGCCCGTACTTCTGAGTCGGCGGGACTCACGATTACCAGAGGCATCTTAAACACTCAGTACACAACGTAAACAAGGAAGAATCAGACTGTAATGGCGTCAGTGCGTAGATTAAGGAACAGGTTTTCATGTAAAAATAAAATTATTTTTAATTTCAAAACGGTACTTACAAAACGCGCCTCGTACATAACTAACGCAGTCCGATACCAAAGTTGGGAAAGATCCGTTGTCCGGTGATGTATTTTGGTAATCAACAGAAAAAAAGTTTCTGCGAGTTCCTTGGTGTTTGATATGAGACGGTACGTTTAAAGATGTTTCGTGAAAGGCAAAATACGACCAGTTTGGAAAACAAGTAACATAGCTATGGTCCTGATTAAAATTTCTGACACGTGTAGACGCACTATGAAGAAGTATACAAGTATGTTTTACATAATTTTTGTATGAGATAGAGACGTTATGGTGTGCGGACATTTTCCACGCCGGACATTTGCCACGATTTTACGTGCTCCGAAGGGTTGGGTCCATTGTCTCCCCCGCCTCCTCCTCCTCCACATCGCTTACTGAGCCGTTCCGCTGGTTTACTTAATATAGAACCAGAATCTCTTTGGATTTTCCGCCACATTTCTAGAGAGAGTTTCGTTGTTGAAACTGTCAAATGCATCTCGCATTGAAATACGCACCAAATTTCGAGCCCCAGTAAAACTAGGAGATTTTGCGTTCGTCTAAATTATACTTGCCTTTTTCGGTGCTCCTGCAGCAGCTTTCTGTCGTGTTTTGGGTACCATGGGGGGATCAGTTCCGTCTCTTATTAATTTATTTGGTATGAATCTCTTGAGTGCTGTTGATACTATTTCTTTAAACTTAAGCCATATTTGATCTTCACTTACATAGTTTGGAAGGATTGGAGATTGTCTCTTAGAAAGACGTCAACCGAATTTTTAGTTACTTTTATAAATAGATATATTTCGCCTATAGTTTTGGCGAATTTCTTTGTTGCGGAATTGAGCCTCGCTACGACTGTGTGTTCACTAATCCCTGTATCCGTTGTGATGCTCAGGATTATTTGTGGCTAAGAGATCAAGTGTGTTTTCGTAAACATTTACAATTTGAATGGCCTCGTGAACTAAGTGTTCAAAATAATTTTTAAAAAAGCATTTAGAACAATTACGGAAGTTATTTTCTATCTAAAATAGGGTCTGAAAATATATTTTTGTCAACATACGGAAGGTAGATTGAAGTCACCGCCAACTATAATTGTATGAGTAGGGTACCTATTTGTGATGAGACTCAAGTTTTCTTTGAACTGTTCAGCAACTGTTTCATCTGAGACCGGGCGTCGGTAAAAGGAGCCAATTATTAATTTATTACGATTGTCTAATATAGCCTCTGCCCAAACTAAGTCACAGGAGCTATCTGCTTTAATGTCGCTTGTGAGTTGGAACACACATTACATTATTTTTCCTTAAGTTGTGCTTCTTGTTTCTGTTGTAGTGCAGATCACTACGATTACGGCTTTTCCCTCCGAAACCTAGGATGCTTTCTCTGTGACCCTGTAAATACCAGAGCTAAACAATGTAGAACAACAACGTACGTTACAAGCATAGCACTCTGTATTAATTCATTTCCTAATTTCTAATATTTTAAAATTGTACATCGACTTAAGATGACATGTCAATCATAGATGTTCTTATCTCTATTTAGTGAACGTATTTTCAGTCATGTTTTGAACATTGTCCCGCTATACTTTATTAACTAATGTTTCGCCGCAAGGGATATCGCATTTTAGAGAGTAAATTAATATTGAGTATGTCGCTCTTCTTTTCAGACATTCACATAAACCATTTCTTCTTTCCTTATTGTCTTTTGGGTCTGCAGTTGTAGTAATTAAATGAGGCACAAACGCAGTGATAAAAAAGAAGCGATTAGCGTACATTCGCATTCTCTTATATCGTTCCTTTCTTGTTGCTCCCATGGCGATGGACTGTTTCAATTAGTAAGCATGAAAGGAAGCTACCGTTCAGGCAGAGGGATCTATATTTTTTTAACATAATACAGCGCGTACAGCAACCGTGAAATGTACAGAAAATAAACAATTTTTTCTGCCTTAAGTTGCAAGGTAATTTTTACTCGTTTACTTAGGTTTCGATTCCAGTAATGGAATCTTCTTCAGAACAAAAAATTAAATTATTTTGAGAGCCAAACACTGGCCATGTCACAGATTAAAAATTAAAACAATAAAGACGCATAATCATAAAATTATGTCTGTCATCGCCACGTTGAAGAATTTGTTATGTACGTTGATGACGCACACTGACCGCATCCCCAACGTTCGAATATATTTCTCTTTCTTATAGGAACAACAAAGGCTTCAACAGTGTTAGTTTCTCATTTCTTGAGATTTTATGCCATTAGGAATCTCATTATGTTCGTATTGTTGTTATGGTCTTCAGTCCATAGACTGGTTTGATGCAGCTCTCCATGTTACTCTATCCTGTGCAAGCTTCTTCATCTCCCAGTACCTACTGCAGCCCACATCCTTCTGAATCTGGTTAGTGTACTCATCTCTTGGTCTCCCTCCACGATTTTACCTTCCACGCTGCCATCCAATACTAAATTGGTGATCCCTTGATGCCTCAGCATATGCCCTACCAACCAATCCCTTCTTCTAGTCAAGTTGGGTCACAAATTTCTCTTGTCTCCAATTCTATTCAATACCTCCTCATTAGTTATGTGATCTACCCATTTAATCTTCAGCATTCTCCTGTAGCACCACATTTCGAAAGCTTCTATTCTCTTCTTGTCTAAACTATTTATCGTCCACATTTCACTTCCATACATGGCTACACTCCATAAAAATACTTTTAGAAACGACTTCCTGACAAATCTAGCTCCGTCTACGTTCGCCTTAATGGTTTTAATTTTGACAGACATAATCTTATGATTATGCGTCTTTATTGTTGTAATTTTTAATCTGTGACATGGCCAGTGTTGGGCTCTCAAAATAATTTAATTTTTTGTTCTGAAGAAGATTTCATTACTGGAATCGAAACCTAGGTAAACGAGTAAAAATTACCTTGCAACTGAAGGCTGAAAAAATTGTTTATCTATATGTATAGAAGAAAAAGGTCCCTTACGTACTGGTTGTATCGAGTAAGATGTGGAGACGGCGGTTTGACAGCGGACAGAAGAAGTACGAGGAAGGGCGTCCCTTACCTGAGGGATCGCTACCTGCCGAAGGGGCAAGTGTGGCAAATGTCCGGCGTGGCAAATGTCCGGCATTCGACGTTAAAACGCGAAAAGCGGAGCGCTGTGTGGTTGCGCGCGGACAGTAGTGACCTCAAAGTAATTTAAAATGGACTGAGGTTGTGCAGGGCGGGACACACACGCACTGCGAACTGGGCCGCATTTGGGTCAAGGCCGCCAGCCCAGTTGGTGCCAGTCAAGGTCACCACGGCAGCCAGTGCTTGCTTGCCCCCACCACCGCTACCTGTCCACAGTTGCATTTCTCTGCCGCATGCGCGCCACTCTCGACGATCTACCGCAATCCGCAGTGTTCCTTAGGCGTTTGCGAAGGTCATTCGTTGCCGCCGTGCACGTGAGCCGTATCTGTGCAAATGTTAGGTGGGCGTGAGAGACTTCGATAGGCACTTGTACTTCCGGTGGACGTGGTCACACAAAAATGGAGAGAATGATGGAATGGTACCCTAAAAGTCGACCAAAAACACGGCATCCCGCCTGAGCATAAAACGTTCGATGTAGATGAAATTAGACCACGAGCTAAAAACATTCACAGTGTGTCTCCATGTCATTTGGCAATGCATACAGAAAGCGAAAACCTTGATCTTGTATTTGGTATTTATTACGAACAAAAACGAAAGGCTATTTACAATTTGTACAGAAACCAGATGGCAGTTATAAGAGTCGAGGAGCATGAAAGGGAAGCAGTGGTTGGGAATGGAGTGAGACAGGGTTGTAGCCTCTCCCCGATGTTATTCAATCTGTATATTGAGCAAGCAGTAAAGGAAACAAAAGAAAAATGCGAACTAGGAATTAAAATCGACGGAGAAGAAATAAAAACTTTGAGGTTCGCCGATGACATCGTAATTCTGTCAGAGACAGCAAAGGACTTGGAAGCGCAGTTCAACGGAACGGAATGGATAGTGTCTTGAAAGGAGGATATAAAATGAACATCAACAAAAGCAAAACGAGGATAATGGAATGTAGACGAATTAAATCAGGTGAGGCTGCGGGAATTAGATTAGGAAATGAGAAGCTTAAAGTAGTCAATGAGTTTTGATGTTTGGGGAGCAAAATAACTGATGATGATCAAAGTAGAGAGGATATAAAATGTGGACTGGCAATGGAAGGAAAGCGTTTCTGAAGAAGAGAAATTTGTTAACATCGAGTATCGATTTAAGTGTCAGGAAGTCGTTTCTGAAAGCATTTGTATGGAGTGTAGCAATGTTCACCTAACTAATGAGGAGGTATTGAATAGAATTGATGACAAGAGAAATTTGTGACATAACGTGACTAGAAGAAGGGATTAGTTGGTAGGGCAAATGCTGAGGCATCAAGGGATCACCAATTTACTATTTGATGGCAGCGTGGAAGGTAAAAATCGTAGAGGGAGAGCAAGCGATGCACACACTAATCAGATTCAGAAGGATGTAGGTTGCAGTAGGTACTGGCAGATGAAGAGGCTTGCACACGATAGAGTAGCATGGAGAGCTGCATCAAACCAGTCTCTGGACTGAAGACCACAACAACAACACGAACGAAATGAGATTCCTAATTGAATCAAATCTCAAGAAATGAGAAACTAACACTGTTGAAGCCTTTGTTGTTCCTGTAAGAAAACGAAATAAGCGAAATATATTCGAACGTTGGGGATGCGCTCAGAGTGCGTCATAAACGGACATAACAAATTCTTCAACGTGCCGATTACAGCTCGCTCGGCTACTGGCTGAAGGAAAACGCACTATTTCACAGACCAAGTCTGCTGTGAGCATCTGCTGGATGGTTATAACTAAACTTTCGCTAATTGAGCCAGTTTAGACGGAAAACTGCTTACCGTATGGGTACCCAACTTCACACGAACGATATTCAGATTGTGCGCTGCATCATTTCCGTTGTCGGTAAGGTTAGTACCATGACTTGCCTTTAGGCATAGGCACTGGTACGGAGGCGTACGAGGGTCACTCCAAAAGAAATGCACACTACTTATTTTTTTTAATCCGTCTTTTATTCTACATGTTTGAAAGTTTTACAGTGTGTTGATAAACCTTTTAGGAACAATATTTTCATTTCTCCACACAATTTCCATCCCTCTCAACTGCCTTGGAACCATGCCTGTATACCCGCACGGTAAAATTCTGGACCAACCTGTTGGAGCCACTGTTTGGCAGCGTGCACAAGGGAGTCATCATCTTCAAACCTTGTTCCACGAAGAGAGTCTTTCAGTTTCCCAAAGAGATGATAGTCACATGGAGCCAGGTCATAACTGTAAGGCGGGTGTTTCAGTCTTGTCCATCCGAGTTGTGTGATCGCTTCCATGGTTTTTTGACTGACATGCGGCCGTGAAATTTCGTGCAACAGCAAAACAACCAGCTTTTGCCGATGTGGTCGAACACGACTCAGTCGAGCTTGAAGTTTCTTCAGTGTCGTCACATATGCATAAAAATTTATGGTGTTTCCACTTGGCATGATGTCCACAAACAAGAGTACTTCGGAATCAAAAAACACCGTAGCCATAACTTTTCCAGCAGATATGTTACGCGAATTGGGATGGAAGTCATTACAGCAAAGACGATTATCGTCGCGGCGAGAACTTTTTACAAAATTTCAGTCACCATCTTTCTCTTCCAAATGCGAAAATATTTTTTTGAGCCCAACCTACGTAGGTAGGAATGATCATCAAAATAAAATAAGAGAAATCAGAGCTCGAACAGAAAGGTTTAGTTGTTCGTTTTTCCCGCGCGCTGTTTTTATGGAGTGGAATAGTAGAGAGATAGTATGATTGTGGTTCGATAAATCCTCTGTCAAGCACTTAAATGTGAATTGCAGAGTAGTCATGTAGATGTAGATGTAGAACGTGTGGTTTCGAATTTTTTTTCTTAGGTGAATTTGCATGATGCAACTCCATTGATTGCCTCTTCGTCTCTGGTGAAAAATGATGGAGCCATGTTTCATCACCTGTCTCAGTTCTTCCAAGAAATTCATCTCCACCATTCTCTTACTGTTCCAAAAGTTCGCTGCTTACCGTTTTTCTTGTTTCTTTGTGAGCCACTGTCAACATCCTTGGGCCCCACCTGGCACAAACCTTTTTTAACGCCAACAGTTCCAGTATTCTGCAAAAACACTTCCTTCCCCTATCCCAACGTAGCGTGACAATTCGTTCACTGTTATGCGTCTGCCAGCAGTCACCAATTCGTTAACTCTCTGCACATTGTCTGGAGTGTGTGCAGTACGAGGCCTGCCGCTGTGAGGACAATCCTCAATATTGCTGTGCCCGCTTTCATCATGTAACCTGCTTGTCCACCGAGTAACTGTACTGCGATCGACAGCAGCATCTCCATACACCTTTTTCAACCTCTTGTGGATGTTTCCCACTGTCTCGTTTTCACAGCACAGGAATTCTATGACAGCACGTTGCTTCTGACGAACGTCAAGTGAAGCAGCCATCTTGAAGACATGCTGTGACGGCGCCACTCACGGGAACAGGTTGAACTAAGTTTGGAAACAAGCGGGAAGGATGTATCTACACACTGCAAAACTTTCACACACGCAGAATGAAAACTGTATTTTTACAAAAATAGTGAGCATTTTTTTGGAGTGACCCTCGTATGTTAAATGCACGAGTCACCAAAAGTTAATTCCAACATTGCTCCTCGATATGACAGACACCCTCCTCTCAAACATTTGGACGTGAATGGGAATGTGAGACGGGTCTCACTTAGTCGTCATTTTCCTCTCAATGTACTCCATCATGCAGCATAGATCGTCCCAGTCAACCACACCCTAGTGCTAATACGTTGAACATTCTCTACATCCACTGTCACTTCGAAGTCTGTGTGAGGCGTTAAGTTTACATTCACCCATTTCGATCCGTTGGCAGTTATGTGGTAAGTATTGGTGAAGAGCGGTGTTCTGCAACCACTAACTGCAGCTTGGCAGTTTGAGGACTTAACCGATTGCAAGTCGCTGTGCTACTGCTGGAGTGTACACGCAGGCTGCATTTCCTGGTCACAAAGTTCGGTGATGCGCAGATGCAGTGACGCAGGATACTCGAACAGCTGATCCTATATATAAGGTATTCCGACTCTGGGCTACTGCTGCCGTGTTGCACACAATAGAAACTTGAACACCTGCTGGTGCTCATTCCCGTTCCACTGCATCACTGTTGGGAAAAATTCCTAAGTAAAAACACGTAGAATACATCTACATCTACATGGATACTCTGCAAATCACCTTTATCTCTATTATCTATTATTCCACTCTCGTATAGCGCGCGGAAAGAACGAACACCTATATCTTTCCGTACGAGCTCTGATTTCCCGTATTTTACCGTGGTGATCGTTTCTCCCTATGTAAGTGGGTGTCAACAAAATATTTTCGCATTCGAAGGAGAAACTTGGTGATTGGAATTCCGTGAGAAGATTCCTTCGCAACGAAAAACGCCTTTCTTTTAATGATGACTAGACCAAATCCTGTATCATTTCTATGACACCCTCTCCCATATTTCCCATAATACAAAACTTGCTGCCCTTCTTTGAACTTTTTCGATGTACTCCGTCAGTCCTATCGGTAAGGATCCCACACCGCGCAGCAGTATTCTAAAAGCGGACGGACAAGCGTAGTGTACGCAGTCTCCTTAACAGAGCTGTTACATTTTCTAAGTGTCCTGCCAATAAAACGCGGTCTTTGGTTTGCCTTCCTCAAAGCGTTTTCTATGTGTTCCTTCCAATTTAAGTTATTCGTAATCGTAATACCTAGGTATTTTGTTGAATTTACGGCTTTTAGATTACACTGATTCATCGTGTAACCGAAGTTTAACTAATTCCTTTTAGCACTCATGTGGATGACCTCACACTTTTCGTTATTTAGGGTCAACTGCCAAATTTAGCACCATTCAGATATCTTTTCTAAATCGTTTTGCAGTTTTTTTTAAATCTTCTGATGACTTTATTGGTCGATAAACGACAGTGTCATCTGCAAACAACCTAAGACGGCTGCTCAGATTGTCTCCCAAATCGTTTATATAGATAAGGAACAGCAAAGGGCCTGTAACACTACCTTGGGGAACGCCAGAAATCACTTCCGTTTTATTCGATGACTTTGCGGATGTTACTACGAGCTGTAACCTCTCTGACAGGAAATCACAAGTCCAGTCAGATAACTGAGACGATATTCAATAAGCACGCAATTTCACTACAAGACGCTTGTGTGGTACAATGTCCAAAGCCTTCCGGAAATCAAAAAATACGATCTGAAATCCCTTGTCAATAGCACTCAACACTTCATGTGAATAAAGAGCTAGTTGTGTTTCACAGGAACGATGTTTTCTGAACCCATGTTGACTGTGTGTCAATAGACAGGGGCTTCGAGGTAATTCATAATGTTTGAACACAATATATGTTCCATAATCTTGCTGGATATCGACGTTAACGATATGGGCCTGTAATTTAGTGGATTACTCCTACAGCCTTTCTTGAATATTGGTGTGACCTGAGCAACTTTCCAATTTTTGGGTGCGGTTCTTTCGTCGAGCGAACGTTGAATTTACGGCTAATGCATCAGCGTACTCCGAAAGGAACCTAATTGGTATAGTCTGGACCAGAAGACTTGCTTCACTACTCCGATGATATTTACTTCTACGTTACTCATGTAGGCAGCTGTTCTCGATTCGAATTCTGGAATATTTACTTCGTCTTCTTTTGTGAAAGCATTTCGGAAGGCTGTGTTTAGTAACTCTGCTTTGGCAGTACTGTCTTTGATAGTATCTCCACTGCTATCGCGCTGAAAAGGCATTGATTGTTTCTTGCCGCTAACATACTTCACATACGACCTGTGTTTCTTTGGAATTTCTGACAGGTTTCGAGACAAAGTTTCGTTGTAGAAACTGTTATAAGCATCTCGCATTGAAGTCTGCGCTAAATTTCGAGCTTCTGTAAATAATCGCCAATCTTAGGGATTTTGCGCCTGTTTCAATTGGCGTGTTTATTTCGTTGTTTCTGGAGCAGTGTTCTAACTCGTTTTGTGTACCAAGGAGGATCAGCTCCGTCGTTTGTTAATTTATTTGGTATAAATCTCTCAAATGCTGCCGATACTATTTCTTTGAATCCAAGCCACATAATGGTCTACACTTATATTATTAATTTGGAATGAGTGGACATTGTCTCTCAGGACGGCGTCAAGTGAATTTTTATCTGCTCTTTTGAATAGGTATACTTTTCGCTTATTTTTGAAGGATTTGGGGATTACAGTATTGAATCTCGCTACAACAACCATGTGCTCACTAATCCCTCTGTAAGTTTTGATGCTCGTTATTATCTCAGGATTATATATTAATAAATGAACAGTATCGAAAGAGACGGATGGGATTATACTTACCTTGAATCTGACAGTCTTCTTATTCTGTCCGAAGGTGTTGGCTGATCTCGGATGACACATTATGATGATGATCTTTCCACTACAGTGTACAGATCTCTAATGACAAAACTCATAAAACTGAACTAGTGAGAGAGGTGGGGGGGGGGGGGGGGGGAGGAGGTAATAGACGACAAATCATCGAGTAAAACTTAAGTGATATCAGGTGTACCCCAGGGAAGCGTCCTGGGACCTCTACTGTTCCTGATCTATATAAATAACCTGGGTGACAATCTGGACAGTTCTCTTAGGTTGCTCGCAGACGGTGCTGTAATTTACCGTCTAGTAAGGTCATCCGAAGACCAGTATCAGTTGCAAAGCGATTTAGAAACGATTACTGTATGGTGTGGCAGGTGGCAGTTGACGCTAAATAACGAAAAGTGTAAGGTGATCCACATGAGTTCCAAAAGAAATCCGTTGGAATTCGATTACTCGATAAATAGTACAATTCTCAAGGCTGCCAATTCAACTAAGTACCTGGGTGTTAAAATTACGAACAACTTCAGTTGGAAAAACCACGTAGATAATATTGTGGGTAAGGCGAGCCAAAGGTTACGTTTCATTGGCAGGACACTTAGAAGATGCTACAAGTCCACTAAAGAGACAGCTTACACTGCACTCGTTCGTCCTCTGTTAGAACATTGCTGCGCAGTGTGGGATCCTTACCAGGTGGGATTGACGGAGGACATCGAAAGGGTGCAAAAAATGGCAGCTCGTTTTGTATTATCACGTAATAGGGCAGAGAGTGTGGCAGATATGATACGCGAGTTGGGATGGAAGTCATTAAAGCAAAGACGTTTTTCGTCGCGGCGAGATCTATTTACGAAAGTTCAGCCACCAACTTTCTCTTCCGAATGCGAAAATATTTCGTTGAGCCCAACCTACATAGGTAGGAATAATCATCAAAATCAAATAAGAGAAATCAGAGCTCGAATAGAAAGGTTTAGATGTTCGTTTTTCCCGCGCACTGGTCGGGAGTGGACTGGTAGAGAGATATAATTGTGGTTCGATGAACCCTCTGCCAAGCACTTAAATGTGAATTGAGAGAGAGAGAAGGGGGACGGGTGGAGGGAGGAGTGGGGAGACCTTCTTCTTTCTGTCTTTTTTGAGTCACGCTTCTTGACAAGTGATAAGTATTAGGTTACATAGTGATCTTGAATATACCACACGCAATGGCCCAAGAGGAGTGGCAAACGACCTTAAGAGTAGATCGTTGTCTGAGCTACATTGTACCCTTCATCCTCTACTTAAAATCAAACCCGAAAGCAGTCACTTCTTAGTAATTGCAAAGGCCACAAAAGTGAAGAATTTTTCTATAATTGAAGGAATCGCCGTCATAGTATAGAACCAGTCTAAACATTTATCTGAGTATATCATATGCTGGTACCGCAACAAGTAGGCCTATTTATATAAGTACCGCTAGAAGACGTTGTATTCTGTGTATACAGTATTGTCCTACTGCTTTTATGTTCTTTAAATTTAACCGTAAATGTACATTGCAGCAACTCAAAATAGTCTCTTGTGAGTTAGTTCGTTCTTCATCTACGTCTACATTTATGCTCCGCAAGCCACCCACGGTGTGTGGCGGAGGGCACTTTACGTACCACTGTCATTACCTGCCTTTCCTGTTCCAGTCGCGTATGGTTCGTGGGAAGAACGACTGCCGGAAAGCCTCCGTGCGCGCTCGATTCTCTCTAATTTTACGTTCGTCATCTCCTCGGGAGGTATAAGTAGGGGAAGCAATATATTCGATACCTCATCCAGAAACGCACCAACTCGAAACCTGGACAGCAAGCTACACCGCGGTGCAGAGCTCCTCTCTTGCAGAGTCTGCCACTTGAGTTTTCTAAACATCTCCGTAAAGCTACCACGTTTACCATATAACCCTGTGACGAAACGCGTCGCTCCTCTTCTTCTGTCAACCCGACCTGGTATGGATCCCACACTGATGAGCAATGGCTCTGAGCACTATGGGACTTAACATCTATGGTTATCAGTCCCCTAGTACTTAGAACTACTTAAACCTAATTAACCTAAGGACATCACACAACACCCAGCCATCACGAGGCAGAAAAAATCCCTGACCCCGCCGGGAATCGAACCCGGGAACCCGGGCGTGGGAATGATGAGCAATACTCAAGTATAGGTTGAACGAGTGTTTTGTAAGCCACCTCCTTTGTTGATGGACTACATTTTCTAAGGACTCTCCCAGTGAATCTCAACCTGGTACCCGCCTTACAAACAATTAATTTTATATGATCATTCCATTTCAAATCGTTCCGCACGCGTACTCTCAGATATTTTACAGAAGTAACTGCTACCAGTGTTTGTTCCGCTATCATATAATCATACAATAAAGGATCCTTCTTTGTATGTATTCGCAATACATTACATTTGTCTATGTTAAGTGTCAGTTGCCACTCCCTGCACCAAGTGCCTATCCGCTGCAGACCTTCCTGCATTTCGCTACAATTTTCTAATGCTGCAGCTTCTCTGTATACTACAGCATCATCCGCGAAAAGCCGCATGGAACTTCCGACACTATCTACTGGGTCATTTATATAGATTGCGAAAAGCAATAGTCCCATAACACTCCCCTGTGGCACGCCAGAGGTTACTTTAACGTCTGTGGACGTCTCTCCATTGAGAACAAGATGCTGTGTTCTGTTTGCTAAAAACTCTTCAATCCAGCCACACAGCTGGTCTGATATTCCGTAGGCTCTTACTTTGTTTATCAGGGGACAGTGCGGAACTGTATCGAACGCCTTCCGGAAGTCAAGGAAAATAGCATATACCTGGGGGCATGCATCTAATATTTTTTGGGTCTCATGAACAAATAAAACGAGTTCGTTCTCACACGATAGCTGTTTCCGGAATCCATGTTGATCCCTACAGAGTAGATTCTGGGTTTCCAGGAACGACATGATACGCTAGCAAAAAACATGTTCTAAAATTCTACAACAGATCGACGTCAGAGATATAGGTCTATAGTTTTGCGCATCTGCTCGACGACCCTTCTTGAAGACTGGGACTACCTGTGCTCTTTTCCAATCATTTGGAACCTTCCGTTCCTCTAGAGACTTGCGGTACACGGCTTTTAGAAGGGGGGCAAGTTCTTTCGCGTACTCTGTGTAGAATCGAATTGGTATCCCGTCAGGTCCAGTGGAGTTTCCTCTGTTGAGTGATTCCAGTTGGTTTTCTATTCCTTGGACACTTTTTCAATGTCAGCCATTTTATGGTTTGTGCGAGGATTTAGAGAAGGAACTGCAGTGCGGTCTTCCTCTGTGAAAGAGCTTTGGAAGAAGGTGTTTAGTATTCCAGCTTTACGCATGTCATCCTCTGTTTCAATGCCATCATCATCCCGGAGTGTCTGGATATGCTGTTTCGAGCCACTTACTGATTTAACGTAAGACCAGAACTTCCTAGGATTTTCTGTCAAGTCGGTACATAGAATTTTACTTTCCACCGATGCATCAGTTTTTGAAGTTTATCGTCCTCTGTTTTCTTTCTTTAACGATACATTAGCTTTCTTTAGAGCTGCTAAAATGGTAATTTGCAATTCCAACTATTTCAAAGCTTTGTTATGTGCTATTATTGAGGTGCATTTGTCTTAAGATATCATTCGACAAGAATGTACTATTTTGTGTACTATTACCACAAAGGTCTCGACGTAGTGTTGATGTTCAAGTTGGAGCGGGAGCCTAGAAACATGAAACAGACGTGGAAGACGAGTAAGTTGTAAGGCCGTAGGAAAGACCTCGAAGGAGCCCCGCTCCCATTGCGTCAAAAGGCCAAGACGAAGGCAAAACATCGCCTCTTTTAAAGGCTCCCAAATCCGGACCCGAGTAACGCGAGCAGCCGATAAGACGGCACATGACGTCAAAATACCATAAAAAGCCAGCGACGGCTATCTCCCACCGCCACCAACTATGTGTCCATAGATCAGCATTCAGGGTCAATGACTCCTATGTCCATGAGTAACAAAGATGCCACATATTATTAGCTATCTGAATCCGCTACAAATTACTACCATTTCCTATTCTAACAACCCTACCACAACAAAGGTCAAAATTTAATAATGATTGTGGTGTTGCTCACGCTGCTAAATACTGCATTTTCGGTCAACAACAAAGTTATTATATGGCAGGTGTCATTAGAGCACAGTTAAAAAAGTCATTTCATGTAATAATGAATAAACTAGGCACTCATCTTTTCGTGTTTCCAACGCTGGTCTCGTTGTAAAATCATAGCTCAATCGTCGAAAATCTAGGTGATGATGATTCCAAGCTCGGATGCAAAGAGGCCTAGGTTTATTCTGCTATATTCAAAAGTTTTATAGATGTGTTTCACAAACCATTCCTGAAGATTACGCTTTGGCAGGACAATGGTGATGTAAAAAAAGTAATCAGCACTCCGAATTTAAGTTGCACTTCCTTTTAATTGCTTTTATTGCAACATCACGTAACACACAAAACATCACTTCACAATACAAAACATACTTGAAAACATCTTCCTCACTGTTAAAGTTCACATTTTATAAGCTGACGACAATATGCGTCTTTCGAACATGACGTCCAAGACATGACTTTTTCAACGTCCGACTCTCTAACAAACTACTTACGCGCCCAAAAATCAAGAGTTACAAGTATGTCAAAGATCATAGTGACAAAAGAAAGAATATACATAAGAATAATATCATTGCAATACAAACATATTGATGTATCAAAGTACCTCTACATTAATGAAATCAAATCTGAATGTTGTCTCAGAAATATGTCAACTACTTTACAGAAACACAGTAGAATATTGCTGGTATCGAGAGGTTCTGGTGAGGTGCCGTAATGGTTGCGTAATTCAAGTACCATTACACTATCTTGCAGTTCTTTTTAGTATTTCGGAATATAGCAAGCTACCCCCCCCCCCACCTCCTCCTCTCTCATTATGAGGCTCATATGATGGCTAACATTACTATTTTAGGGCTCTGAACTTCTGTGTGATCAGCAGCCTCTACTCACCCAAGTACGCGAACTGTACTTTGTTTGAAGTAAAATATTGATCTCGTAACCGCTATAATAGCGGTTTCGGTAAAAGAAAAATATTTTAACCAGATGACTCACCGCTTACCTGGGGCTATGCACACTCTTGTTACTGTGAATAATACAGGGTGTTACAAAAAGGTACGGCCAAACTTTCAGGAAACATTCCTCACACACAAATAGAGCTCATTTTAGTTTCGTCCACATACGCTCAATGGAGCACGTTATCATAATTTCATACGGGATGCGCTACCTGTGCGGCTAGAACATGTGCCTTTACAAGTACGACACAACATGTGGTTCATGTACGATGGAGCACCCGCACATTTCAGTCGAAGTGTTCGTACGCTTCTCAACAACAGATTCGGTGACCGATGGATTGGTAGAGGCGGACCAATTCCATGGCCTCCAAGCTCTCCTGACCTCAACCCTCTTGACTTTCATTTATTGGGGCATTTGAAAGTTCTTGTCTACGCAACCCCGGTACCAAATGTAGAGACTCTTCGTGCTCGTATTGTGGACGACTGTGATACAATACGCCATTCTCCAGGGCTGCATCAGCTCATCAGGGATTCCATGCGACGGAGGGTGGATGCATGTATCCTCGCTAACGGAGGACATTTTGAACATTTCCTGTAACAAAGTGTTTGAAGTCACGCTGGTACGTTCTGTTGCTGTGTGTTTCCATTCCATGATTAATGTGATTTGAAGAGAAGTAATAAAGTGAGCTCTAACATGGAATGTAAGCGTTTCCGGACACATGTCCACATAACATATTTTGTTTCTTTGTGAGTGAGGAACGTTTCCTGAAAGTTTGGCCGTACCTTTTTGTAACACCCAGTATAAGTGTAGCAGGAGGGTGGCTCTTACTTTTCCAGTTTGAATTTTTTTGTATTTTAGTCGCAGAGGAAGCACAGAAGCACCCATCATCGACAAACACACAGACAAGGAAAACGTGAATGCTACAAATTGTAGTTTCTAACTGTGGTGATATTTTAAATTCATGTTCAAGCAATAAATAACTTTGCCATCCGATTTGCATGATTTATAGCGCCCCAGAGCGTGGAAAGATAATCCACGAATTAGTTTGGTACCTCAAGGTGCAATTAATTAACGCACCTTCAAATTGTAAAAGAATGCAGAAGGCGTTATGCTTCCAGTAATTTCATGCAAGTAATATATCTACATCTACACGATTGCTCTGCAATTCACACTTAATTGTTTGGCACAATGTACAAACAATTTTTAAACAATTTCTCTACCGTTCCACTCTCCATTAAGACGTGGGAGAAATGAGCACCTACATATTTCCGTACGAGCTTGATTTCTTTTATTTTATTACTATAACTATTTCTCGTGTCTTGAAACGAGGATATAAGATGAACATCAACAAAATCGAAACGAGGATAATTCAATGTTAGAATTACGTCGGGTGATGCTGAGGGAATAAGATTAGGAAATGAGACACTTAAAGTAGTAGGTGAGTTTTGCTATTTGGGGAGCAAAATAAATGGTGATGGGCGAAGTAGAGAGGATATAAAATATAGACTGGCAATGGCAGGGAAAGCGTTTTTGAAGCAGAGAAATTTGTTAACATCGAGTTAGATTTAAGTGTCAGGAAGTCGTTTCTGAAAGTATTTGTATGGAGTGTAGTCATGAATGGAAGTGAAACAAGGACGATAAATAGTTTGCACAAGAAGAGAATAGAAGCTTTCGAAATGTGGTGCTACAGAAGAACGCTGAAGATTAGATTGGTAGATCTCATAACTAATGAGGAGGTATTCAACAGAACTGGGTAGAAGAGAAATTTGTGGCGCAACTTGACTAAAAGAAGGGATCGGTTGGTAGGGCATATGCTGAGGCATCAAGGGATCACCAGTTTAGTACTGGAGGGCAGCGTGGAGGGTAATAATCTTAGAGGAAGACCAAGCGATGAATACACTAAGCAGATTCAGAAGGATGTAGGTTGCAGTAGGTACTGGGAGATGAAGAAGCTTGCACAGGATAGGGTAGCATGGAGAGCTGCATCAAACCAGTCTCTGGGCTGGTGGTGGTGTTGGTTAGTGTTTAACGTCCCGTCGACAATGAGGTCATTAGAGACGGAGCGCAAGCTCGGGTTAGGGAAGGATTGGGAAGGAAATCGGCCATGCCCCTTCAAAGGAACCATCCCGGCATTTGCCTGAAACGATTTAGGGAAATCACGGGAAACCTAAATCAGGATGGCCGGAGACGGGATTGAACCGTCGTCCTCCAGAATCTCTGGGCTGAAGAACACTACAATAACAGCTATTTCTTCTTATGAAGACGGGTAAAAATTTTTTTGTCTTTCGAAGGAGAACGTTAGATACTGAAATATCGCAAAAACGTTTCGCCGCAACTAAACGTTCATACGTTTCAATGGTGCCACTCTACCCGCTTGTCATATCCGTGGCACTCTGTCCCCTGTTTTGCGGCTGTAAAAACGAGACGTCCTTTTTTTAAACTTTATCGATCTCCTCTGCTAATCCTATCTGGTAAAGATCCATTAGTACTCTGTAATACTTCGGAAGAGGACGGACAAGCGTAGTGTGGCCAGTCACATTACCAGGTTTGTTGCACCTTTTCTGCCTGTGACACGAAGTATTTGGTTCACGTCCGCAAAGGTAAATGTTCACCACGTTTGGTTGAACGCGATCGAGTGGTTCCGGAGATGTGGAGAATATATATATACACTCCTGGAAATGGAAAAAAAGAACACATTCACACCGGTGTGTCAGACCCACCATACTTGCTCCGGACACTGCGAGAGGGCTGTACAAGCAATGATCACACGCACGGCACAGCGGACACACCAGGAACCGCGGTGTTGGCCGTCGAATGGCGCTAGCTGCGCAGCATTTGTGCACCGCCGCCGTCAGTGTCAGCCAGTTTGCCGTGGCATACGGAGCTCCATCGCAGTCTTTAACACTGGTAGCATGCCGCGACAGCGTGGACGTGAACCGTATGTGCAGTTGACGGACTTTGAGCGAGGGCGTATAGTGGGCATGCGGGAGGCCGGGTGGACGTACCACCGAATTGCTCAACACGTGGGGCGGGAGGTCTCCACAGTACATCGATGTTGTCGCCAGTGGTCGGCAGAAGGTGCACGTGCCCGTCGACCTGGGACCGGACCGCAGCGACGTACGGATGCACGCCAAGACCGTAGGATCCTACGCAGTGCCGTAGGGGACCGCACCGCCACTTCCCAGCAAATTAGGGACACTGTTGCTCCTGGGGTATCGGCGAGGACCATTCGCAACCGTCTCCATGAAGCTGGGCTACGGTCCCGCACACCGTTAGGCCGTCTTCCGCTCACGCCCCAACAATGTGCAACCCGCCTCCAGTGGTGTCGCGACAGGCGTGAATGGAGGGACGAATGGAGACGTGTCGTCTTCAGCGATGAGAGTCGCTTCTGCCTTGGTGCTAATGATGGTCGTATGCGTGTTTGGCGCCGTGCAGGTGAGCGCCACAATCAGGACTGCATACGACCGAGGCACACAGGGCATCATGGTGTGGGGAGCGATCTCCTACACTGGCTGTACACCTCTGGTGATCGTCGAGGGGACACTGAATAGTGCACGATACATCCAAACCGTCATCGAACCCATCGTTCTACCATTCCTAGACCGGCAAGGGAACTTGCTGTTCCAACAGGACAATGCACGTCCGCATGTATCCCGTGCCACCCAACGTGCTCTAGAAGGTGTAAGTCAACTACCCTGGCCAGCAAGATCTCCGGATCTGTCCCCCATTGAGCATGTTTGGGACTGGATGAAGCGTCGTCTTACGCGGTCTGCACGTCCAGCACGAACGCTGGTCCAACTGAGGCGCCAGGTGGAAATGGCATGGCAAACCGTTCCACAGGACTACATCCAGCATCTCTACGATCGTCTCCATGGGAGAATAGCAGCCTGCATTGCTGCGAAAGGTGGATATACACTGTACTAGTGCCGACATTGTGCATGCTCTGTTGCCTGTGTCTATGTGCCTGTGGTTCTGTCAGTGTGATCATGTGATGTATCTGACCCCAGGAATGTGTTAATAAAGTTTCCCCTTCCTGGGACAATGAATTCACGGTGTTCTTATTTCAATTTCCAGGAGTATATATATATATATATATATATATATATATATATATATATATATATATATATATATATATATCTGATGCTTCTGAGCACTATGGTCTTGCAAAAGCTTCTAATCCTAAACAAACTTGGAAATGAAGTTCAATTGTTCAATTTATGGCTCTGTGGCCTCCAATTTATTAAGTACTGAGGCTCTTAGGCCATTATATTTGACCTTATTTACATTATGTGCAGATATGACTTGGGATCGATGCGCAGAAAATTTTATTACAAACAGTCAAGATTCAGCACCGGTAATATTTACGATTAAGTTCAGTTAGAGAGAAACTCATAGCAAGAATGATGGTCACTGTTAGTTGACATGGAAATAGTGGCGAACAGCATCCAGTTCGGTTATTAAAATACTTCCACTGTTATTGGCGTGCCCTACGATCAACTACGGTTAGAGTAATGTAAGCGATTACACTCCCTGGTTTACATACTGGTTATTCATCTCGCATTTGCTCTTCTCTTCTTTTCCAGTCCAGAATTCTTCCTTTACGACATTTTTTTCTTCATCAGATGGTTCTGAAACGAACAACGATCACGAGTGTGATATACGTTTAATTACTTGAACAAAAGTTATTCCAATTGCGCTCTTTAAAATTAAAATAAATACCTACATGCCATATCTGTATTGGTCCCCACATTACCTCTATTTGTTCCTTTGTTATTCTTTTCGCACGTGGGCGGTATTATTGCTCTAAAAATATTTTAATCACTGTAGCAATAATTTACATCGGACGATAGAAGCATAAACAAACAATTCCTAGAAGAATTATACACCTTCTGATTTCAGTTACTCGCACTTCCTTGTGAAGTTTGTTATCTACCATCTCGACAAAAACATGTAACTATTAATCTTAACGCGACCCCGAGTCTAAACAAACTTCTAGATTATCAATTACGTATACTAGCGTTCCCGCTTCTCCTGACTGCAAAATGAAACAGTGTGACCTGCCGACCCGCACTCCAGTTTAATCTTTAATCGTAGTACAGAGCGACCCCGCATCTGTCTACTTCAATTAACACATCTCAGCGGCACAGCCTTGTGTCCGAAAAATCGTTATCATCACTTTCTCTAGTCACATTGCGACCTCGCAACTGGCATACTTAACGATTGACGGATGGGTGGAAACCTTCGGTAGCTTACGTGTGATGTTCCTACATGTAGTGATCGTCACAAATCACAGTGCCCAAAATTCTATCTAATTCACATTTGTAAAACCCACAAACATCGTGATATGGCAAGAGATATATAACACACGAAACTTGTACCCAATTTTCACAGTTTATCAACACACACACGATGACCATACTTACAATATACAAATCTTACAGAGTAAATCTATATGTACACAAATCTCATACCCTGGACTGTTTTCTGTCGTACCTAATATTTTCTGTGCTACGACTCCCATTCTGCCATTCCACTCTGAAATCCTAAATCTCCCAACAAATCCTGAAGTTCGTCCTTTGCTCACATGCCTCTATCAGCCAACACAATCTATCTTCTCGCCTTATATTGTAATATCACAAAAAAAGCTTTATGATGTCCTTCGACATAAACGGATCATCTAACATCTACATCTACATGGATACTCTACAAATCACACGTAAGGGCTTGGTACAGAGTTCATCGAAACACGTTCACAGCCGCAGGGGGTGGACGAGCGGTTCTAGGCGCTACAGTCTGGAACCGAGTGACCGCTACGGTCGCAGGTTCGAATCCTGCCTCGGGCATGGATGTGTGTGATGTCCTTAGGTTAGTTAGGTGTAAATAGTTCTAAGTTCTAGGGGACTGATGACCTCAGAAGTTAAGCCTCATAGTGCTCAGTGCCATTTTTGAACCACCTTCACAATAATTCTCTACTACTCCAATTTCGAACAGCGCTCGGTAATAACGAACCCCTATATCTTTCCGTGCGAGCTATGATTTCTCTTATTTTATTATGATGATCGTTTCTCCCTATGTAGGTCGGCGTCAACAAAATATTTTCCGAGGATAAAATTGGTGATTTAAATTTCTTGAGAAGATTCCGCCGTAACGAAAAACGCCTTTGCTTTAATGATGTCCACCCCAAATTCTGTATTATGTCAGTGACACTCTCTCCCCTATTTCGCGATAATACAAAAAGTGCTGCTCTTCTTTGAACTTTCTCGATGTACTCCATTAATCCTACCTGGTAAGGATCCCAGACCGCGTAACAGAACTCCAAAAGAGGACGGACAAGCGTAGTGTAAGCAGCCTCTTTAGTAGATCTGTTATATTTTCTAAGTGTTCTGCCAATAAAACGAAGTATTTGTTTTGCTTTTCCCACATTTTCTGTGTGTCCCTTCCATCCACTCATGTGGATGACCTCACACTTTTCATTATTTAGGATCAATTGCCAATTTCAACATCACACAGGTATCATTTCTGAATCGTTTTGCAATTTGTTTTGATCTTCTAATGTCTTTACCAGACGTTAAAAGACAGAATCATCTGCAAACAACCTAAGACAGCTCCTCACATCGTCTCCTAAATCATTCATCTAGATGTGGACCAGCAGAGAGCCTATAACACTAGGCTGGGGAACGCAAGAAATCACTTATGTTTTACATGATGACTTTCCGACAGTTATTTCGAACTGTGACCTCTCTAGTAGGAAATCAGAATCCAGTCAAATAACTGAGACGATATTCCATAAGCACGTAATTTCCCTATAAGCTACTTGTTTGGTACACTATCGAAAGCCTTCTGGAAATCGAGACCACGGAATCAATTTGAAATTCCTTGTCAACAGCACTCAACACTTCGTGTGAGTAAAGCGCTAGTTACCTTCAAAGAAGAACGATGTTTTCTAAATCATTGTTGACTGTGTGTCAATAGACCATACTCTTAGAGGTAATTCTTAATGTTCGAACACAAGATATGTTCCAAAATCTTGCTGCATATCGACGTTAATGATATGGGCCTGTAATTTAGTGGATTACTCCTACTACCTTTCTTGTAAGTGTGACCTGTGCAACTTTACAGTCTTTGGGTACGTATCTTCCGCCGCGCGAGCGGTTATACAGGGTGCTACAAAAAGTTACGGCCACACTTTCAGGAAACATTCCTCACACACAAATAAATAAAATATGTTATGTGGACATGTGTTCGGAAACGTATAATTTCCATGTTAGAGCTAATTTTAGTTTCGTCAGTATGTACTGTACTTCCTCGATTCACTGCCAGTTGGCACAATTGGAGGAAGGTAATGTTGACTTCGGTGCTTGTGTTGACATGCGACTCATTGCACTACAGTACTAGCATCAAGCACATCAGTACGTAACATCAACAGGTTAGTGTTCATCACGAACGGCTGTGATACAATAAGCCATTCTCCAGGGCTGCATCGGCTCATCAGGGATTCCATGCGATGGAGGGTGGATGCATGTATCCTCGCTAACGGAGGACATTTTGAACATTTCCTGTAACAAAGTGTTTGAAGTCATGGTGGTACGTTCTGCTGCTGTGTTTTTCCATTCCATGATTTATGTGATTTGAAGAGAAGTAATAAAATGAGCTCTAACATGGAAAGTAAGCGTTTCCGGACACATGTCCACATAACATATTTTGTTTCTTTGTGTGTGAGGAATGTTTCCTGAAAGTTTGGCCGTACCTTTTTGTAACACCCTGTATGATTGTAAAGTATGAAGCTATTGCATCAGCACACTCTGAAAGAAAAGACTTGCTTTTATTAAGTGATTCACTAGTTCGAGGATATCTACTTCTAAGTTACTCATGTTGGCAGCTGCTCTTGATTCGAATTCTGAAATATTTACTTCGTCTTCTTTGACGAAGGACTTTCGGAAGGCTGTGTTTAGTAACTCTGCTGTGGAAGCACTGTCGTCGATAGTGTTTCCATTGCTATCGCGCAGAGAACGAATTTATTGTGTCATGCTGCTAGCATACTTTACATGTGACCAGAATCTCTTAGAATTTTCTGCCAGGTTTCGAGACAAAGTTTCGTTGTCGAAAGTATCTCTCATTGAAGTCCACGCTAAATTTCGAGTTTGTGTAGAAGATCTTGGAGATTTTGCATTCGTTTAAATTTGGCATGCTTTTTTCGTTGTTTCTGCAACAGTGTTCTGTCCTGTTTGTGTACCAAGGGGGATCAGCTCCGTCGTTTGTTAATTTATTTAGTAGAAGCGTCCCAGTTTCTGCTGATACAATTTCTTCGAATGCAAGCTACATCTGGTCTACATTTACATTATTAATTTGGAAAGTGTAGAGATTCTCTCTCAGGAAGGCGTCTGCTTCTCTGAATAGGTATATTTTTCGTTTATTTCTGGCGGTTACAATATTCAGTCTCGTTACAACAGCCTGTTTTCACTAATCCCTGTATCCGTTTTGATGCTCGTTAATTGCCCAGGATTATTTGTAAAGTGTATTTTCACAAATGTTTATTAGTCTTGTGATTTCATGAACTAACTGCTCGAAATAATTTTCAGAAAATGCGTTTGGCACTATTTTGGATGATGTTTTATGCGTACGCCTGAATTTAAACATGTATTTTCACTAACGTATCGAGGGTAAATTAAAGTCACCACGACCAGCTATAACTGTATGGGTACGTGTTTGAGATTAAAGACATGTTTTCTTTGGGCCTTTCAGCAATTGTATCATCTGAGTTGGTAAAAGTATCCAATTATTATTTTATTCCGGTTGCCAAGAACGACCTCTACCCCCTACTAACTCACAGGAACTAATCACTTCAATGTCTTTACAAGATAAACCACTTCTAGCAGAAACAAACACGCCACCGCCAACTGTGTATAGCCTATCCTTTCTGAACACTGTTAGATTCTTCTCAAACATTTCGGATAAACTTATCTGCAGGTTTAGCCAGCTTTCAGTGCCTATACCGATTTAAGCATTAGGGCTTTCTATTAGCACTTGGAGCTCTGTGGTACGTTTCCAACACATCTACAACAATTTACAATTGTCACAACGATGGTTCCTGGAGCTACGTCCTTTCTATGTTCGACCTGAGCCCTTTGAGACTGAAGCCATTTTTGTGTTTCCCCACGGCCCTCTAACCTAAAAAATCCGCCCATTGCACGCCACGCAGCTCCTGCTACCCGTGTAGCCACCACCTGCGTTCTTTCTCTTGACCATAGCCTTGAAGTATTCTCTTGGACTGTCCCCTTCCGTTGTCAAATACTTCGGCAATGTGAACAGCTATCTCTTTCCACGTTCCTGACGTACATCGGAGCCATATTCCACCACGAAAGCTATTCGAAATTCATCGTAATTTTAACACAAGAGTTCTGACTCATATCGCTGCTGCAGTATGTCCACGTGGATTTGCACACAACAAGTTCATTTTTTGGTGGTGTGACCATGACAGTGGCAAAATGTTGTCGAAATTACTGATCCAAATCCTTGGGTGAAGACCGTCTGGCATATTCGAAACGTGCCGGCCGTTGTGGCCGAGCGGTTCTAGGTGCTTCAGTCTGGAAGCGCGCGACCGCTACGGTAGCAGGTTCGAATCCTGCCTTGGGCATGGATATGTGTGATGTTCTTAGGTTCGTTAGGTTTAAGTAGTTCAAAATTCAAGGGTACTGATGACCTCAGATGTTAAGTCCCATAGTGCTCAGAGCCATTTGAACCATTTTTATTCGAAAAGGGACATATTCTGGATTCCAATATACTGTCTACGCATCACGTCCTCTTCTATAACTGTACTCAACTGATTTGCGCGCATTTGCAGTGGAACCACTACTATCATTTTCCTCGCACCTTTCACGTTCAACCTCCGTCACGATCGTATTTTCCTCTCTCAAACTGGGTTTCACATTCAGACAAGCTACTGCTTCATTCTGCTGGCTGCGTCTTTCTTATAATAGCCTCAGATCTTGCTTGATTTTATTTAATATCCCCATGAACGCTTTAAACTCGTCGTTCACTTCCAATTGCAAATCCGAGACAGCGCTTCGTTGCTCTTCCGTTGCTGTTGCTAATTCTGAATCTACTTGCTTTCCGTCTAGTTTCGCTAAAATTCTCTCTTCGGCCTAGCGTCATCGTTCCATACTCTTCTCCACCAAATCTCTTAAGTCGTTTCTCACTGTGTTTCTCATAGCCCCCAAAGTATCTTGTATTTGCAAGAATAGTTCTGTTGTTTGTATCCCTAGTTCTGGAAAAAAATATTCTAACGCGGCACCTTGCCTCTCTAAAGTGATCCTCCGTTCTTCCATTCCTCGAAACATTTTGTTTGTCCAGATACTTCCCGCCTCTTGACGCTTCGCGGTATTTTCCCGTAACTCTTCACTCTTCCACTGTATCTCCTCCATATATTATATATTATTTAGGATGGTTCCCATTAATATGACCGGCGTAGATTCTCCCGATACTGATTCACTGGACAACTTACGATTCTGACTTTCCGTTGGTGGTTACTGCAGACGTAGTTTGAACTATTTCTCTTTGATTAACGGTTTCTTCTCTCATCACCTGAACTTTCATACGCTTGTCTTCGTCGTCCTTTCACATAGATCTCTCCTTGCTCATCTTACTTAGTAAACCCGTACGGTAAGGACACACTGACGTATTTCTCGCAAAGGTGTCACTGTCCGGTGGTATCAATACCTCTTATAATTCGCCTCCAGCAGTGCGATGCGTTCGCTTACTAGTTTCTGTAACCTACTACGAACCAAAAATGTATTAAGCGAAAAATATTTCTCGAGAAATCCAGTTTCTAATGCCGGCCTCACTTTTATATATCCAAGGTACAAGTTGTTGATCATGTTACCAACCAACAGTTCTCACATTACTACACGTTTTACCTAATTCATAGCTTGTGGACCTCCGAAAATAAACAACAAGTTCGTCTCTACTTCCTCCTCCTCATACATAGCCAAGCACATTCTTGAAAACCACGTGTGGAGTGTCCATAACGTTCGAAAGTTTCGCAGTAGTCGTTGCAGACGAAGACTGGTTACAAAGTGTGCTTGACCAGTAAGACTGCACTGAGTTGAGTACACCTGTTTCGACGTAAACTATCTATCTCACGCGTATTTCCCCTGAACTTATACAGATTAGAGAGTGAAGTTCCCAGCGCGAACCTAATTTGAACTTGAGGATATCATGTCATGCTTCTGCCCAATGTACACTAACCAGTACCCGACATTTAATCGGTAAATGGAAATGAGCGTACGGTATTGTGCGCCGGGGGTCCCCCATTCGGGGAAGTTCGGCCGCCGTGGGCGAGTACTTATTGCATTCGACGCCACATTGGGCGACTTGCGCGTCGGAGATGGGGATGAAATGATGATAAAGACAACACAACACCCAGTCCCTGAGCGGAGAAAATCTCCTGCCCCAGCCGGGAATCGAACTCGGCCCCTTGGCGTGGCATCCCACCGCGCTGATCACTCAGCTAACGGGCTCGGAGATTTACTCTCTGAAACTTCACACGAAAAATACCTACAAAAAACTCTCAGAAATACAAGCACATTTGAGTATTTCCTCTTGATAACCAAGATCTTTCCCTATATTTCACGATACAGAATTAAATCCTAACCAGATGCAGAAACAAATAAAAATATTTCCCCCAAAATTTCAACTACGAGAACTCTGGACAACGACGGACAATTATTCACCAATCTTTAGTTGTCTGCAAGGAAAAAGCACAAATCAGTAAAAGTTCATTCGTTTAACATTAGTTTAGATTTGATGATATTCACTTGTCATTGGGTGTTCGTCCTGCTAGTCCGGTTAAAATTAATAAAAAGAAAATTTGACTACGAGAATCAGAGATTCGCGGGATTGTGGAAATTAATCCTGACCAAGAGTCGACAAAATCTTATGTGGAGTGTCGGTTATGGTAGTATACCGCTAGAGTGCACTAAACCAAAGTCTGGTGCCCAATAGAATGAGAAACACCCGAAACGATCATGCAAATTAATTGAAAACAAGGATACCGTCGCACAGCGGTAAACATTTTATTTAAATGAATATTAATAGGGGTGGTTAAACTAAGCATGAGTGTACACTATGACAAATGGAGGTATTGACTTTGAACACGAAAGTTGCCCACTTACATCTTGAAAAGAACCATTAATAATTGGACAAGGGACTACAACTCGAGGTATAACCTTCGTACGAATGGGTACGGAGGTAAAACACAGTTACATTAATAATTCGTGGAACGGCCAGTCACTACCTAAGTTGTTAATTATTGCCAAGAGTACAACGCTTTATGGAGGCAAAGTCCTTTTAGAAGACTCTTATCTCGCATGTACAACTTATGAGCTTTCATGTTTACGAATCTCATGCCAGCCGCATAAGAAAAAATGGTTCAAATGGCTCTGAGCACTATGGGACTTGACATCTGAGGTCATCAGTCCCCTAGAACTTAGAACTACTTAAACCTAACTAACCTAAGGACATCACACACATCCATACCCGAGGCAGGATTCGAACCTGCGACCGTAGCAGTCGCGCGGATCCGAACTGAAGCGCCTAGAACCTCTCTGCCACCGCGGCCGGCCGGAATAAGAAAAGCAGAAAACAAACAGCGAAGCGTAAACAGTCACTGGCAATGCTAATCCAGATCAGCACTTAAAGCGCAGTGTATAAACGACTACTTGATCAACCGATTTTACGTATCAACCTCTGATACACGTTAGTGGACATTTTCAGAGAAAAACAGCTACGCTACAATCTGAAACGTTTTCCTCAGCCACCCATAACAAAAACGGGTGGTTGCGGTTCTGACCTCCATCGCAGGGGTATCAAGAAAAGGGGTGTGATGTGAGCAGTGGGGGAGGGGGCCAGGAAGTTGAAGACCTCCGCATCGTCTGACACGTACAATGTCATGTTAGGCAGAATTGGGGTGAAATTTGATGCCATTAACCGAGAGGAAAATGACAGCGTTCCAAAAAACTGACAATTTTATTTCATTTGCGCAGTGTAGCTGCAGAAGTAGTTGACAGGAACGTCCAGCGCCGTTTAACACCCATATGACTTGAGAGCGCTTGTTGGTCTTCTCGTTTAGCACATCTTAGCCGCTCTGAAAGAAGGCAGTCAATGCAAACTCATACAGTTGTAAGGGAACGTGCTTTCTCGCAGCGAGATTCTAGGAGAAACTTTCTCCATTTCTCTTACCACGCAGGTTTGAACGTAAACTCGAAGATTCCACCAACTTATTTCGTCATCATTTTCAGGAGCTGGATGTCATAAGTAATACATAGGTGGTATGTTACGAGGCATGTTTTTTTAAGTATGTACCGTTTTGAAATTTAAAAAAAAGACGTGCAAACATATCTCAATAATTTTATTTTTAAATGAAAGCCTGTACCACAATCTATTTTTCTACATAATTTCCGTCAATATTGAGTCACTTGTCATAACTTTGTACCAGTTTTTGAATACCCTCCTCATAGAAGTCTGCCACCTGACTAGTTAACCACTTAATCACCACTGTTTTGACTTCGTCATCGTCAGGAACAGATGGGCCCAAGATCGGGGCTGAACGGAGGATGATCTAGAGTTTCCCATCGAAAAGATGTGATGAGATCTTTGGTCTGATTGGCCACATGCGGACAGGCATTGTCTTGCAGCAAAACGATGTCCTTGCTCAACTTCCATGGACTGTTGCTTTGATTCTGGTGTGACGTAGGCCACCCATGTTTCATCGCCCGTAACAATTTGGCTTAAGAAATCATCACCGTCGTTGTGGTACCGCTCAAGGAAAGTCAATGCACTGTCTAAACGTTTGGTTTTGTCCACACCCGTCGACATTTTAGGTACCCAACGTGTGCACAATTTTCGGTAATTCAACTGCTCGGTCACAATGCCATACAAAACACTACGAGAAACAGTAGGGAAGTCATCCCGCAAGGAGGAAATCGTAAAGCGTCTGTTTTCTCTCACCTTATTGTCCACTTCCGGTCACCTAACTTTCATTAACGACCGAAGGACGCCCACTCCGTTGTTCATCATCCACATTTGTGCGGCCATCTTTAAAATGTTCTCACCCACTTTCTTACCATTCCATCACTCATAATGTTTTCTCGGTAAACTGCACAGATCTCACGTCGAATATTGTTCGCTTTTAGGCCTTTAGAACTAAGAAATCTTAGCCCGTACTTCACAGTAGGCGGGACTCACGATTATCGGAGGCATCTTAAACATTCAGTACACAACGTAAACAAGGAAGAATCAGACAGTAATGGCGTCAGTGAGTAGATTAAGGTACAGGTTTTCATGTAAAAATTAAATTATTGAGACATGTTAGGATGTCTTTTTTAATTTCAAAACGGTACTTACTTAAAAAACACGTCTCGTATAATCTAATAGTCGGCAAATATATCGGGGGTTGGGGGGAGGGCGGCTCACGTGATCGACAGATGGACCCTGACGATGAGGACTTGGAAAATCTTCGTAAGCTCGTCTTTTCATACGAATCTGGAGCTATTAGAAAACTGAGAAAATTTTATCCGAGGAAGCAGTTCCCCTAATATTTTCTAAAAAATTGTATTTACACACACATCTACATCTACATCTACATCTACATGACTACTCTGCAATTCACATTTAAGTGCTTGGCAGAGGGTTCATCGAACCACAATCATACTATCTCTCTACTATTCCACACATCCACACATCCACAGAACAAACCAAGAAAACCGAGTAAAGATTTTGAGCACCGTTAAAAACAGGTAATCCCTTTAAAACAACACGCCATTTTTGTTTCAGGATTTCGACAGACAAAATAATCTGAAACAGAAACCATTTCTTTGTGTGCTATAGGCCTGTGGAGTAGCGTGTGTCGATTTCTCGAACAAGCCTGCTTGCCGTCGAGCGGAAGTGGGCAGGTTGCCGCGACCCGTAGCTCAAATGGTTCAAATGGCTCTGAGCACTATGGGACTTAACTTCTGAGGTCATCAGTCTCCTAGAACTTAGAACTTCTTGAACTTAACTAACATAAGGACATCACACACATCCATGCCCGAGGCAGGATTCAAACCTCCGACTGTAGCGGTCGCGCGGTTCCAGTCTGTAGCGCCTAGAACCGTCGGCCACTCCGGCCGGCGACCCGTGGCCAGTTCGGAAAAGACCGCGAATCAGTCGTTGCGCCACTTCGCTTTCCGGACTGCTGTGTCGCTAGCATCTGCTCACAGAGCGAGCCGTACAAAGTAATGACTCGCCAGCTGAGATACTGGGTACGTTGATCCTAAAAATACTCTTTCCTCCTGATGGGGCATAGCAGTAACCGGGATACGAGAACTCCTTGAACAAACGACGTTCGAGTTCTGGAAAATATCAGTAGTTACATCAAGAGCCTATGTATCGTGCATGGCGCGGTTAATGCAACACGAAGCAACCATCATAACTTGTCATAGGTGTGTGCAACCTTACTCAGATAGTTCACAACTAACGAAAGGACGTAAAGTTATGAGGGTCAGTCCAAAAGAAATGAACTCTATTTTTTTAAAATCCTTTTTTTATTCTACATGTTTGAAAGTTTTACAGTATGTAGATACATCCTTTAGGAACAATATTTTCATTTCTCCACATAATTTCCATCTCTCTCAACTGTCTTACGCAATCTTGGAACCAGCGCCTGTATACCTGCATAGTGAAATTGTGGAAATACCTGTTGGAGCCTGTGTTTGGCAGCGTGCACAAGGGAGTCATCATCTTCAAACCTTGTTCCACGAAGAGAGTCTTTCAGTTTCCCAAAGAGATGATAGTCACATGGAGCCAGGTCAGGACTGTAAGGCGGGTGTTTCAGTGTTGTCCATCCGAGGTTTGTGATCGCTTCCATGGTTTTTTGACTGACATATGGCCGTGCATTGTCGTGCAACAGCAAAAAATCCTGCTTTTGCCGATGTAGTCGAATACGACTCAGTCGAGCTTGAAGTTTCTTCAGTGTCGTCACATATGCATCAGAATTTATGGTGGTTCCACCTGGCATGATGTCCACAAGAAAGAGTCCTTCGGAATCGAAATACACCGTAGCCATAACTTTTCCAGCAGAAGGTGTGGTTTCGATTTTTTTTTCTTGGATGAATTTGGAAGATGCCACTCCATTGATAGCCTCTTCGTCTCTGGTGGAAAATGATGGAGCCATGTTTCATCACCTGTCGCAATTCTTCCAAGAAATTCATCTCCACCATTCTGGTACTGTTCCAAAAGTTCGCTGCATACCGTTTTTCTTGTTTCTGTGTGAGACACTGTCAACATCCTGGGAACCCACCTGGCACAAACCTTTTTTAACGCCAACTCTTTCAGTATTCTGCAAGCCCTTCCTTCCCCTATCCCAACATTCGTGTCAATTCGTTCACTGTGATGCGTCTGTCAACAGTCACCAATTCGTTAACTGTCTACACATTGTCTGGAGTGTGTGCAGTACGAGGCCTGCCGCTGCGAGGACAATCCTCAATATTGCCGTGCCCGCTTTCATCGCGTAACCTGCTTGCCCACCGACTGCGATCGACAGCAGCATCTCCATACACCTTTTTCAACCTCTTGTGGATGTTTCCCTCTGTCTCGTTTCCACAGCACAGGAATTCTATGACAGCATGTTGCTTCTGACGTACGTCAAGTGTAGCAGCCTCTTCTTCGTGTCGGTAAAATTTCGCGTCTGTGGCACGTAATGTTCGTGGTGTAGCAATTTTTACATTGTTATTCGACCTATAACCCATTGGTTAGTAATGACATCATTCCGTTAGAAGTGGTCGGAGCCTCCATTATATATAGTAAGACGTGCACTGGTTTCTCCAGTAGTGATTCTCCAGCAGAAGAAGGCTCTTACTCACTGGTAATTCATCATTTTATAGCTTTATAACTTTATGTATTTTCTTTAATGTATGTAGCCCTCTAATTAAAGCTTTGTATACGACTTGTAGGTCTGAAGATGACCACAGTAGAGGTCGAAACCGGTCACCGTAATAAATAAATAGTGATAAAGACTGTTTTTGATAGTTAATAAAGGATTGTTTTAACATCAGTGACTCTCCACGTTCAGGAAGACCTTCGTTTATACGCATCAATCCCTAATGATCCACATCAATGTACTCGGGAACTGGCAAATGTGATGAACTATTATCATTTCACCAGCGTGTGAATTTGCTTGCAATGGGAAAGGTTCAAATATCGGGTGTATGGGTACCGCATGCCCTAAGGCAAAATCGTAAAATGCAGCGAGTGTCGATATGAGCATTTCTATTTTGCTCGCCATCATTTGGCCCGTGAACACCGACCGTTCCTCTCTTGCATCGTTACTGTGGAGGAGAAATGGTGTCTTTATGCTGAAGTAAGGAAAAGAAAGTAATGGCTGAACACAAACAATGCAGCAATTCCCCTTCCAAAGACCTACATGCATCCACAAAAGATAATGTTATGTATCTGGTGGAACAACGACAGTGTGGTGTATTATCAACTGCTTCCCCGAGGTGTAACAATCATCGCTGACATTTAATGTCAATTACTGAGACATCTTGCAGGCACACTCAAAGGACAACGACCAGAAAGACCGAGTGAAGTGATGCTACCCCATTATAATGCCCGCCCGCATACTGCTAGGCTGGCAAATTGTAGAATTTAGGTTCGGAACATTTAAATAACAAAAGAATAATTTGGAGTAGGTATTAAAATTCATGGAGACGAAGTAAAAACTTTGAGGTTCGCCGATGACATTGTAATTCTGTCAGAGACGGCAAAGGACTTGGAAGAGCAGTTGAACGGAATGGACAGTGTCTTGAAAGGAGGATATAAGATGAACATTAACAAAAGCAAAACGAGTATACTGCTAGGCTGGCAAATTGTAGAATTTAGGTTCGGAACATTTAAATAACAAAAGAAAAATTCGGAGTAGGTATTAAAATTCATGGAGACGAAGTAAAAACTTTGAGGTTCGCCGATGACATTGTAATTCTGTCAGAGACGGCAAAGGACTTGGAAGAGCAGTTGAACGGAATGGACAGTGTCTTGAAAGGAGGATATAAGATGAACATTAACAAAAGCAAAACGAGGATAATGGAATGTAGTCAAATTAAATCGGGTGATGCTGAGGGAATTAGATTAGGAAATGAGACACTTCAAGTAGTAAAGGAGTTTTGCTATTTAGGAAGTAAAATAACTGATGATGGTCGAAGTAGAGAGGATATAAAATGTAGACTGGCAATGGCAAGGAAAGCGTTTCTGAAGAAGAGAAATTTGTTAACATCGAATATAGATTTATGTATCAGGAAGTCGTTTCTGAAAGTATTTGTTTGGAGTGTAGCCATGTATGGAAGTGAAACATGGACGATAACTAGTTTGGACAAGAAGAGAATAGAAGCTTTCGAAATGTGGTGCTACAGAAGAATACTGAAGATAAGGTGGATAGATCACGTAACTAATGAGGAGGTATTGAATAGGATTGGGGAGAAGAGAAGTTTGTGGCACAACTTGACTAGAAGAAGGGATCGGTTGGTAGGACATGTGTTGAGGCATCAAGGGATAACAAATTTAGCATTGGAGGGCAGCGTGGAGGGTAAAAATCGTAGAGGGAGACCGAGAGATGAGTACACTAAGCAGATTCAGAAGGATGTAGGTTGCAGTAGGTACTGGGAGATGAAGCATCTTGCACACGATAGAGTAGCATGGAGAGCTGCATCAAACCAGTCTCAGGACTGAAGACAACAACAACTACAACAACAACAACAACATTTAAATACAAACATCATGGTAGCAATATTAGTGAAGTTTGTGTTACGCATGCAAGATTTGGAATGAGGACTGTTTGTATCTTTGAGCTACCTTTTCAAGTTACAGCACATAAATTCAGTGACAGTTCCTTACGGCAAAATAATAAGTAATTTCGCTGCAAAATAGACTCCTACTCACAAGTTCCCCGTATTGAATGGAACTAGGCACTTGCGAGTAGGTTTGCGGAAGCACATATCCTCATACATGGATGTCTGCGGTTATCGTGCCATTGTACACTACTGGCCATTAAAATTCCTACAGCAAGAAGAAATGCAGATATAAAACGAATATTCATTGGATGAATATACACTCCTGGAAATTGAAATATGAACACCGTGAATTCATTGTCCCAGGAAGGGGAAACTTTATTGACACATTCCTGGGGTCAGATGCATCACATGATCACACTGACAGAACCACAGGCACATAGACACAGGCAACAGAGCATGCACAATGTCGGCACTAGTACAGTGTATATCCATCTTTCGCAGCAATGCAGGCTGCTATTCTCCCATGGACACGATCGTAGAGATGCTGGATGTAGTCCTGTGGAACGGCTTGCCATGCCATTTCCACCTGGCGCCTCAGTTGGACCAGCGTTCGTGCTGGACATGCAGACCACGTTAGACGACGCTTCATCCAGTCCCAAACATGCTCAATGGGGGACAGATCCGGAGATCTTGCTGGCCAGGGTAGTTGACTTACACCTTCTAGAGCAGGTTGGGTGGCACGGGATACATGCGGACGTGCATTGTCCTGTTGGAACAGCAAGTTCCCTTGCAGGTCTAGGAATGGTAGAACGATGGGTTCGACGACGGTTTGGATGTACCGTGCACTATTCAGTGTCCCCTCGACGATCACCAGAGGTGTACGGCCAGTGTAGGAGATCGCTCCCCACACCATGATGCCGGGTGTTTTCCCTGTGTGCCTCGGTCGTATGCAGTCCTGATTGTGGCGCTCACTTGCACTGGGCCAAACACGCATACGACCATCATTGGCACCAAGGCAGAAGCGACTCTCATCGCTGAAGACGACACGTCTCCATTCGTCCCTCCATTCACGCCTGTCGCGACACCACTGGAGGCGGGTTGCACATTGTTGGGGCGTGAGCGGAAGACGGCCTAACGGTGTGCGGGACCGTAGCCCAGCTTCATGGAGACGGTTGCGAATGGTCCTCCCCGATACCCCAGGAGCAACAGTGTCCCTAATTTGCTGGGAAGTGGCGGTGCGGTCCCCTACGGCACTGCGTAGGATCCTACGGTCTTGGCGTGCATCCGTGCGTCGCTGCGGTCCCGTTCCAGGTCGACGGGCACGTGCACCTTCCGCCGACCACTGGCGACAACATCGATGTACTGTGGAGACCTCACGCCCCACGTGTTGAGCAATTCGGCGGTACGTCCACCCGGCGTCCCGCATGCCCACTATATGTCCTCGCTCAAAGTCCGTCAACCGCACATACGGTTCACGTTTACGCTGTTGTGGCATGCTACCAGTGTTAAGGACTGCGATGGAGCTCCGTATGCCACGGCAAACTGGCTGACACTGACGGCGGCGGTGCACAAATGCTGCGCAGCTAGCGCCATTCGACGGCCAACACCGCGGTTTCTGGTGTGTCCGCTGTGCCGTGCGTGTAATCATTGCATGTACAGCCCTCTCGCAGTGTCCGGAGCAAGTATGGTGGGTCTGACACACCGGTGTCAATGTGTTCTTTTGTCCATTTCCAGTAGTGTATTATACTAGAACTGACATGAGATTACATTTTCACGCAAATTTGCTCCATAGATCCTGAGAAATCAGTACCCAGAACAACCACCTCTGGCCGTAATAACGCCCTTGATACGCCTGGGCATTGAGTCAAACAGAGCTTGGATGGCGTGTACAGGTGCAGCAGCTTCAACACGATACCACAGTCCATCAAGAGTAGTGACTGGCGTATTGTGACGAGCCAGTTGCTCGCCACTATTGACCAGACGTTTTCTATTGGTGAGAGATCTGAAGAATATGCAGGCCAGCACAGCAGCCGAATTTTTTCTGTATGCAGAAAGGTCTGTACAGGGCCTGCAACATGCGGTCGAGCGTTATCCTGCTGAAATGTAGGGTTTCGCAGGGATCGAATTAGGGGTAGAGCCACGGGTCGTAAAACATCTGAAATATAACGTCCACTGTTCACAGTGCCGTCAAGAGGTAACCGATACGTGTAACCAATGGCAACCCATACCATCACGCCGAGTGATACGCCAGTATGGCGATGACGAATACACGCTTCGAATATGCGTTCACCGCGATGTCGCCAAACACGGATGCGACCATCGTGATGCTGTAAACAGAACCTGAATTCATCCGAAAAAATAACGTTTTGCCATACGTGCACCCTGGTTCGTCCTTGAGTACACCATCGCAGGCGCTCCTGTCTGTGGTGCATCGTAAAGGGTAACTGCAGCCATGGTCTCCGAGCTGATAGACCATGCTGCTGCGAACGTCGGCGAACTGTTCGTGCAGATGGTTGTTGTCTTGCAGACGTCCCCATCTGTTGACTCAAGGATCGAGACGTGGCTGCACGATCTGTTACAGCCACGCAGATAAACTGCCTGCCATCTCGACTGCTAGTGATACGAGGCCGTTGGGATCCACCACGGCGTTCCGTATTACCCTCCTGAACCCATCGATTCCATATTCTGCTAACAGTCATTGGATCTTGACCAACGCGAGCAGCAATGTCGCGATATGATAAACCACTATCGAGATAGGCTACAATCCGACCTTTATCAAAGTCGGAAACTTGATGGTACGCATTTCTCACCCTTACACGAGGCATCACAACGTTTCACCAGGCAACGCTGGTCAACTGCTGCTTGTGGATGAGGAATCTTTTGGAAACTTTACACATGTCAGCACGTTGTAGGTGTCGCCACTGGCACCAACCTTATGTGAATGCTCTGAAAAGCTAATCATTTGCATATCACAGCATCTTCTTCCTGTCGGTTAAATTTCGCGTCTGTAGCACGTCATCTTCGCGGTGTAGCAATTTCAATGACCAGTAGTGTAATATATGACGGGCATGGAAGAACCCGTGCGCCGTGAGTCGGTACGGGCCACATCCGCTCGCGATGTATACCACGCCGACAGGGTCAGCTACCGACTGACCAAGCTGAGAGATCCACTAAACACGTCACGCTGGCTTTAACTGATGCAGCGGCAGCCATCGGACAATCATACGCCTGACGCTCCTGAAGTCACCCAGCGCGACACTTCTCGCGACAGTGAATTGATAATGGACGATAGCGACTCGACCGTGACAGCACAACCGAAGCGCCAAGAACAAGAACCCAACCAGATGGAACAAACCCAAGCACCAATTATATTTCTTCAGACGGATCTGACTCCAGAAAATAGCAAGGAAACCGAGTCTCCACTTGCCAGCGAAGAGGACTGTGCACAAGAAACAAATGTGGCAAAGGAAAATGCTTAAAGTTCCCCAAGAGGCTGTCTTTCAAGCAATCATAAATGGAGGACACTGGGTCGCAAGGGCGCTGAACAACTGGCACAGCCTTTGCGAGAAAAGGAAAGCAGATTAGCAGCAAACTACATAAGGAGCCTCTTAGAAATCGGGTACTGAGTAAGCATGCTTCTGACTCAATGCAAGCCAAGTGAAATACTCCGTATCCCATATCATCCGACCACTTGTCACACGAAAGAATGCAGCTGAGAGTCAATTGGGACATGTAGAAGGTACTGCCTCAGGCTAGACATACAGAAAACGATAGATCGAAAGTTGACCAACACAAAAATAGGGCTAGCGAGTTGGACGAAATGAACCAAGATGAAGAAATGGCTGAAATTGCAGGAACGCGGTAGATCCCTGCCCAACAAGAAGACCAATCGAACAATATCGATACGACTTCGCTGGAACAGACGTGTGAGAATGGATGTGTTTCCGACAGCACTTCTTGTGATGAATATTGACATCGATAACGAATAGGATAATATGAACCCAGCACAAGCCTACCAAATCGCCCCTTTGGATTTAAAACATCTGCAAGACTTCTTATATGCAACTGGCGTTGATATACTACTGTTACAGAAAGTAACAGACATTATATTGGAGAAGATGCGTGGGGCCAACGCTATAACCATCCCTGTTAACGTTACAGATCTGGGAATCGCCATTCTGACGAAAGACAGCATACATGTCACAAAAAATACAAAAATTTGCAAATATTAGAGACACTGCAGCGTCTGTTAATAATTCCCGCGTCATTAACGTTTACGAAGTGCCTGGAAACAATAACAGGGGCGCTAAAGCGGAATTATTTAAAAATCAAATTTTTCCTCTATTCGGTAACCATCAAGGTTACATAATCCTAGCCGGCGAGTTTAATTCTGTACTCAACCCAAAAGACCAGACACCGAATTTCAACAGGTCTATAGAACAGGAACGATTAGTCCACCAACTTCAGTTAACCGACACGTGGAAACATAGCCACGGCACAGAACCTGGTTTTACATATTTTACCAGCCACTTAGTAAGCAGACTGGACTGGATTTACGTATAGTCCAACTTAAAGAACCGTCTACTTCAGTCTGAGGCCTGGCCACTAACTTTTCTGATCACGCTGCGTTCATCACCACAATAAATTCAGAAAAACAGGAGACTTACCTAGCGAGGGGCATTTAGAAACTCAGCATCACACATCTACAAGATGAGGAATGTCACGTGACATTTACTAATATATGGGAAGAATGCGAAACAGATTACTGCTGTATAATTCTGCCACAGTTTGGTGGCTTCACTGTACCAAGCCTAAAATAAGAAGAATGCTAATCGACTACTCTGACAGAAGATCTTCTGCCGTAGAGACCTGTACACGCTGGACATACTAGTAATGGAGAACTTTACACGGATATCAAAACAAAACTTTTAGCACTCATGCGGCGACAGTCATAGGATATTTAAAACAGAAAGAGAATACAAAACTTCGTAGAAGAGGAAGAAAAGCAATGTACCATTTGGTGAATGAGGGTAAGAGATGATGATAATGAGGTCTCATACTCCGAGGAGCGTAGGGGACAATGCGGGAGACCCGCACCGCCGTACTAGGAAAGGTCCTAGCGGGGGTGGTTTGCCATTGCCTTCCTCCGACCATAATGGGAATGAATGATGATGATGATGATGAAGACGATACAACAACACCCATTCATCTCGAGGCAGGGAAAATACCTGACCCCACCGGCAATCGAAACCGGGACTGGCCGAGCGGTTCTAGGCGCTACAATCTAGAACCGCGCGACCGCTGCGGTCGCAGGTTCAAATCCTGCCTCGGGCATGGATGTGTGTGATGTCCTTAGCTTAGTTAGGTTTAATTAGTTCTAAGTTCTAGGGGACTGATGACCTTAGAAGTTAAGTCCCATAGTGCTCAGAGCCATTTGAGCCATTTTTTGAACCCGGGACCTGTGCGCGGGAAGCGAGAACGCTACCGCAAGACCACGAACTGCGGACGGGATAAGAGAGAAAACAGAAAAATATTAACAGAAGTTAACTAATGAAAGCAGTCTCACAAAAGAGAGTGAAATTAAAGACGAGGTTTACAAACATGTCTCAGATATAATGCCCAACAAACCTATGTATCCACGCCCCCCCCCCCCCCCCCCCTCCCCCTCCTGGTATGGTTACAGTCCATTATTGTGGTAGGTTATTGCATTTCCGTGCCTATTCCCTCGCAATCATTGTAGATAACAGGAAGACACGTTTTTCCTTCTTTGGCATTTAGGATACCGATGTGCAATCGTCCTGGAATCCAAATAGCGATGGCCCCTTTCTCGCGATTTCAGATCCAGGGAGTCTGAGGGGATTTCTTTTTTATTCTTTTTCATTGTACCAAGAAACTGCACCAATGTGTGCGTTGTCACTTTTCAGTGACAACCTAAAATGGACTGACCCAGTCGCTTGACTATGTCGAACGGTTTGTTCGATGTAAAGTAAGGACCTGGCCTGTGTTTGCCGCAGTACATCTCAAAGCTGTTCACATAAAATGTTCTACCGTCGCACATGGCATAAAATTTCAGGCCCTACTTTGCCGGCTTGGCTGGCATGTATTGGATGAAACTACACCGGCCTCAAAAGGCAAGCAGCGTTTCATCAATGGTCACAATTCTGATAGGGAGTAATTGTTCTTACAGTTACTTGCAAAGCCCCTGTATCCCCCACTAAAGGCTGACAATTTATCGTACTTCTCTTGTATTCCACTGGTCGCCCTCTCATCGGACCTTATGCTTGTCGGTAGAAACATAAATCTGTTATAGGAAAACGCTGCTCGGCAAGCCATCATCAAATGGTTCAAATGGCTCTGAGCACTATGGGACTTAACATCTGAGGTCATCAGTCCCCTAGAACTTAGAACTACTTAAACCTAACTAACCTTTAAGACCATCACACACATCCATGCCCGAGGCAGTATTCAAACCTGCGACCGTAGCAGTCGCGTGGTTCCGGACTGAGCGCCTAGAACCACTCGGCCACCGTGGCCGACAAGCCATCATCACTGTACCACTACGTTTCCAAGCTCTTCAGGCGTTGGCGCGGCTACTTTTGTTGAGAGCGATCAACAATATAGCTTACAAAGAGCTTTCATTTCTGAAGAAGTAGTAAACCTACAATCCCTTTCCCTCGTTTACTGAATTGCGCGTCTCCGTTCTGAAATATATAGGTTTCTGTAATCAACAACTTTATCAGTCATGTTTGTACAAATGACTCTCATAAACGTGTACATTCCTAGCGAATATTTTTGGCCGCGCGAGTCGGAGCAGGAATGTCAGGGTTACACAAGCATTATATAACTAGGTGGGGATGAACCAGGAAATCGATCTTTTTTTTTAAAAAAAAAATGGACATCTCGATATTTTTCTAAAAAGATCGTGCAAAACACATATTTGGGTCTGCTCCTTCCGAATACGTAATCATTGTCTTAACGGCAGCACCACATCGATATCAATAGAAATTTAAACTAGCCGGACAGAACTACACAAGTGTGATGGTCGCGTTTTATGATAGGCACTTCCAACAACCCTACCACAACAAAGGTCAAAATTTAATAATGATTGTGGTGTTGCTCACGCTGCTAAATACTGCACTTTCGGGCAACAACAAAGTTATTATGTGGCAGATGTCATTAGAGCACAGTTAATAAAGTCATTTCATGTAATAAAGAGTAAATTAGGCGCTCACCTTTTCGTGTTTCCCACGCTGGTCTCGTTGTAAAATCATGGCTCAATCGTTGAAAATCTAGGTGATGATGATTCCAAGCTCGGATGCAAAGAGGCCTAGGTTTTATTCTACTATATTCAAAAGCTTTGTAGATGCGCTTCACAAACCATTCTTGAAGATTAAACTTTTCAAAGTTACCACAATGGTGATGTAAAAAAATAATCAGCACTCCGACTTTAAGTTACACTTCCTTTTTATTGCTTTTGTTGCAATATCACGTAACACACAAAACATCACTTCACAATACAAAACATACTTGAAAACATCTTCCTCACTGTTAAAGTTCACATTTTATATGCTGACTACAATATGCGTCTTTCCAACATGACGTCCAAGACTTAGACTTTTTCAAGGTCAAACTCTCTAACAACTACCGCTTACGCGCCCGAAAATCAAGAGTTACAAGTGCGACAAAGATCATAGTGGTTCAAATGGCTCTGAGCACTATGGGACTCAACAGCTGAGGTCATAAGTCCCCTAGAACTTAGAACTACTTAAACCTAACTAACCTAAGGACATCCCGCACATCCATGCCCGTGGCAAGATTCGAACCTGCGACCGTAGCAGTTGCGCTGTTCGGGACTGAAGCGCCTATAACCGCTCGGCCACCGTGGCCGTAAGATCATAGTGGCAAAAGAAGGGATACACATAAGAATAATATCATTGCAACATAAACATATCGATGTATCAAAGTACTTCTACATTAATGAAATCAAATCTGAATGTTGGCTCAGAAATATATCAACTACTTTACAGAAACACAGTAGAATAATACTGGTATCGAGAGGTTCAGATGAGGTGCCGTAGTGGTTACGTAATTCAAGTACCATTACACACTGAGACGTCACCAAACATTAAAGTGGGAGTGAAGCATACGCCGAATTCAGTAAACTGAAGTGACAAGTGGCAAGGGCGAATTTACTACAGGTGGACGCGATGTGGAGACGGGCGCTGATAAGCTATCTCGCAAAGCACACATCGGCGACGTAAACGTACCGAAACGCTTCTAGTTGTTGACGGCGCACAGCGCGAGTGGTAAGTAATCGCTAGTCGCGCCCGCTGACAGCCTGCCACTGCGTCGTCATATGATACGAGCTGTAGCATCTGGATGTGGAGCTGCATTTCCCTGTGGGAGGACTCCTGTACTGAGTCCGCGATTTGCGGCGCAGGGATGTCACACTAACACTTTGTATACGGGACACAGAAGTTTACCTGCCACTAACACTGCTGTGTAGTGCGTAAGCCGAGAATGGTGCGGAACCTTACAGTGAAATATTACCTTCGAGGGCTAATCGGGGCATAATTTTACTTCGGTACGTGTTGCTCCTTACTAATCTTTTCAGTCACTGAATACGATCGTCGTTCTTGAACTGTTGAGATTCCTGCCTTTTGTGTGTGATGACATTAATGTCATTGTCCTTGGAGACGGAGCGCCAGCCAGTTTGGGTGGGGAGGAGAAAGGAATCGTTAGGGACATTCTTGGAAGAATCGTCCTGGCACACCAACGACGGGACTTAGAGGCGCGACGGAGAACCTAAATCACAATATACTGGCTCTAAGCCCTATGGGACTTAACATCTGAGGTCATCAGTCCCCTATGACTTAGAACTACTTAAACCTAACTAGCCTAAGGACATCGCACACATCCATGCCCGAGGCAGGATTCGAACCTGCGACCGTAGCAGCCGCGTGGTTCCGGACTGAAGCCCCTAGAACCGCTCGACCACAGCGGCCGGCAATCACAATATATTTTGTGCACTTGCTGCCCTACAGATCTTGTATCAGAAAGAAAACGTCACAATTCAGTCGCCAAGAGAGGCAGGTAAATAATTCTTTACCGCTTACGATACTCACTCTTATTAAAATTTTATTTGCGTTTGTTTTTGTAGCGAGGAAAATATACTGAGAGGTATGTAGAAATGTAAAACCAATATGAAAAAGGGAATACTCCAGCCGTCGTTTGCTGACCGGTGATTTGTCAGCTAGTCAGACTTAGTAAATAAGTTTATATTTTACCAAAGCTCGGTTCTTCGAGTTTTCTTTTCAAATAATCGTATGTGTTAACATTAGGCACAAATAAGTTATCTTGTATTTATCATTAATTACTTTAATAAGGTACCGTCTTTGGATCAATTAGCTGCAGCTGTAAAGGGTCGCACAAGCGAATGTCAAAATTTTCAGTTTTAGGTATTAAACAAGAAATGGGCTTAAGTTTGCCATTGCTATTCGAGAAATTATATAATTCGCTCCTCTATTAAGTGTGCACTAAAGACACGCTGTTCATAAAATTAATAACTGCAGCACCCTGTAACTTGGTGTTTATTTCTCTTTTGGTACTGTTCTCTCTTTTCGAGATCGATCCACGACGCCCAGTAGCTTATTATATAAGGAGCGATCAAAAAGTTTCCATTTGAGGACTGTCAGCGTAGATTTCGAGCACAATATTTCACACCAAGTAATTAATTATGATGAACATCCTCAAGAGCTGAGTACAAACGCTTTTATATCACATCCAGCCATTATACGTAGGTGTGTTACAGTCAAAAAGTAATAAGTAAGAACAAAATCGTCGCTTGACGCGAAGCTTTTCTGCCTAACCTTTTTCTGACTGTATCATACTTGCCTATGTTGTCGGAATACGGCAGGCACGCGTTTGGTTCAAATGGCTCTGAGCACTATGGGACTTAACAGCTACGGTCATCAGTCCCCTAGAACTTTGAACTACTTAAGCCTAACTAACCTAAGGACATCACACAACACCCTGCCATCACGAGGCAGAGAAAATCCCTGACCCCGCCGGGAATCGAACCCGGGAACCCGGGCACTCGTTTGTACACAGACAGTGAAGAGGATAATCAAAGACAGAATTTGAGTATGCTTTACTAAAACTGTGGCGTAAAATGACATTGAAGTCCTGCTGCGTCAATTGTTAACCGTCGTTACATAATACAATAGGGTTCTCCACTTGACAGCGCAGGTCTAATACTGCCATGTTGTAAATAACTATAAGATATTTAAAAATCGCACTCAACTTCCTGGCAGATTAAAACTGTGTGCCGGACCGATACCCGAACTCGGGACCTTTGCCTTTCGCGGGCAAATGCTCTACCAACTGAGCTACCCAAGCACGACTTATGACCCGTCTTCACAGCTTTACTTCTGCCAGTACCTCGTCTCCTACCTTCCAAACTTTACAGAAGGTCTCCTGCGAACCTAAGGAGATTTCTAAAGTAGAAGACTCTTTACCTATTTAGTGCCGACCTTCTCAGTATTAAGGGATATTGTATTGTATTGTCTGTTAACCGGGGAGCTAGAAACGACGGAGAGCGCCGTCCCCGCCGCAGCCGCAGTGGTCCACAACCCCACGACGACTACCGCAGTCCACTTCACCCCTCCGCCGCCCCACACCGAACCCAGGCTTATGCCTCGGGCATGGATGTGTGTGATATCCTTACGTTAGTTGGGCTTAAGTAGTTCTAAGTCTAGGGGACTAATCACCTCAGATGTTAAGTCCCACAGTGCTTAGAGCCATTTGTACCATTTTTTGACAGACTGTTGTGACGGCAGGCACAGAGTGCTGAGTTGCATGCCAAATAATTGTCTGTTTCTCCGAGGTGGCCAAGTAACTACAAATGAAAATATTAATAAAAGTCACCTTATTTAGTCAAAGCTCAATACATAGTTAGAGACGTATATACTTTATATGAAATATACGTGTTCACAAAATATCGCGTAGAAGCAAAGTACAAACTGGATAAATTATATGTTCCTTATCAAAAGTACAACACAAGCTAGCAGGCTTGCTGTGCGTAGTCCAATCTATAAATATTTGTAGACCAGAGCAGAAATGTAGACTGTTGCTTAAACGTTACTCCATGACCACTGGTAGGCAACTTGTGGATAACCATTTGAAGAGCTCGGAAATAACTGCTGCCCGCTACACTTGACTGGAGTCACCATTCCGCTGGCTCCGCAACTGGAAATGGCTGGCATGCAGCCATGTGGCCTCTTATGTAATGGAAGAGCAGAAGGTTACTCGCCCCACTCCATTTTCGTACACGTGGCCGGTGTAAGTAAGCAACTTGGCGACGCTGGCGCCGCCTGTCCGAGTTGGCACCTTCTACAAGTGTGGTTGTGAACGTGTTGTTGTGCTGTTAAAGTCTGCCGAGTAGGCAACCTGGCAGACCTGGTTGTATGGCTGGAGAGTCTAACCCATACAACACAGACCAAAACATTGCGCCTGAAAACAGCACATTTTTAACAAAAATACTCCTAACCTGAAAGCTACAGTCGGAGTGTTCCCACCGAGAGAGGTGGCGCAGTGGTTAGACACTGGACTCGCATTCGGGAGGACGACGGTTCAATCCCGCGTCCGGCCATCCTGATTTAGGTTTTCCGTGATTTCCCTAAATCACTCCAGGCAAATGCCGGGATGGTTCCTCTGAAAGGGCACGGCCGACTTCCTTCCCCATCTTTCCCTAATCCGATGAGACCGATGATCACGCTGTCTGGTCTCCTTCCCCAAAGCAATCAATCAGAGTATGCCCCTGGCGAAATGCCTGTTAATAATAATGTTCCGTTCTATAAAGAACCTTACTCGGGTGCTGTTCGCTTTGGGAGACCACTGTTGTATCACCGGCGAACCGTATCACACTGATTTTCAGTCTGTGTGTAACAACTACCACTTACAAACAGTCCTATACTTCCGTCATCAACACGCAAATTAACTATTAGTGGTGACGATGGAAAACCCTGCCTTGCATCTTTCCTGAGTTTTGGCCTTTTGTATCATTCTGTCACTGTTGAAGGCTCCAGTCTGCGTTCCTCAAACAGAGTGGATTACGTTTCTATTCCTGTAGTTGGTACCATATCTTCAAGGAATGTCATTGCATTCCATCATCAAGAGTCTCATCGAAGTCTCAAATGCAAACTTCATTTGCTCGGTTATCATACGTCTTCATCCATACTTATATACACATACCGCAAAAACCGCCACAACGTCGAAGGGTACCTTAAACAACAGCTTGTCACTCCACTCGGAACTGGAGTTAGGAAAACACAAGTGTCTGCACGAGTGTCTGTACGAGCCTGGATTTCTCTTATCTTCCATTTGCGGTCCTTATACGACATTTAATTGGTGCCAGCCGCTGTGGCACAGCGGTTCTAGGCGCTTCAGTCTGGAACCGCGTTGCTGCTACGGTCACAGGTTCGAATCCTTCCTCGGGTATGGATGTGTGTGATGTCCTTAGTTTAGTCTCTACAGGAACGAAGGTTCCAAGTGATTGGAAAAGAGCACAGGTAGTCCCAGTCTTCAAGAAGGGTCGTCGAGCAGATGCGCAAAACTATAGACCTATATCTCTGACGTCGATCTGTTGTAAAATTTTAGAACATGTTTTTTGCTCGCGTATCATGTCGTTTCTGGAAACCCAGAATCTACTCTGTAGGAATCAACATGGATTCCGGAAACAGTGATCGTGTGAGACCCAACTCGCTTTATTTGTTCGTGAGACCCAGAAAATATTAGATACAGACTCCCAGGTAGATGCTATTTTCCTTGACTTCCGGAAGGCGTTCGATACAGTTCCGCACTGTCGCCTGATAAACAAAGTAAGAGGCTACGGAATATCAGACCAGCTGTGTGGCTGGATTGAAGAGCTTTTAGCAAACACAACACAGCATGTTGTTCTCAATGGAGAGACGTCCACAGACGTTAAAGTAACCTCTGGCGTGCCACAGCGGAGTGTTATGGGATTATTGCTTTTCACAATATATATAAATAACCTAGTACATAGTGTCGAAAGTTCCATGCGGCTTTTCGCGGACGATGCTGTAGTATACAGAGAAGTTGCAGCATTGGAAAATTGTAGTGAAATGCAGGAAGATCTGCAGCGGATAGGCAATTGGTGCAGGGAGTGGCAACTAACCCTTAACATAGACAAATGTAATGTATTGCGAATACATAGAAAGAAGGATCCTTTATTGTATGATTATATGAGAGCGGAACAAATACTGGTAGCAGTTACTTCTGTAAAATATCTGGGAGTATACGTGCACAACGATTTGAAGTGGAATGATCATATAAAATTAATTGTTGGTAAGGCGGGTACCAGGTTGAGATTCACTGGGAGAGTCCTTAGAAAATGTAGTCCATCAACAAAGGAGGTGGCTTACAAAACACTCGTTCAACCTATACTTGAGTATTGCTCATCAGTGTGAGACCCGTACCAATCAGGTTGACGGAGGAGATAGAGAAGATCCAAAGAAGAGCGGCGCGTTTAGTCTCAGGGTTATTTGGTAAGCGTGATAGCGTTACGGAGATGTTTAGCAAATTCAAGTGACAGACTCTGCAAGAGAGGCGCTCTCCATCGCGGTGTAGCTTGCTGTCCAGGTTTCGAGAGGGTGCGTTATGCGTTTCTGGATGAGGTATGGAATATATTGCTTCCCCCTACTTATACCTCCCGAGGAGATCACGAACGTAAAATTAGAGAGATTAGAGCGCGCATGGAGGCTTTCCGGCGGTCGTTCTTCCCGCGAACCACGCGCGACTGGAACAGGAAAGGGAGGTAATGACAGTGGCACGTAAAGTGCACTCCGCCACAACCGTTGGGTGGCTTGCGGAGTATAAATGTAGATGTCGAAGTAGTTAAGTTTAGGCAGTTCTACGTCTAGGGGACTGATGACCCCAGATGTTAAGTCTCATAGTGCTTAGACCCATTTGAACCATTTAACTTGTGGCAATAAAATCATTCTGTAGTCTGTCACACATATCAGTTGGTTCCCATTAGCTTTTTGCGAATGGAACGTCTCGTTCCCTTCAGGGATTCCCATCTGAGTTCTAGGAGCATTTACGTACTTCCTGGTAACAAATCTAGCAATCGCTTCAGTGTTTTCCTTAATCCCACTTGATGGGGACCTCGCGCTCACAAGCGTAACCAGCTAACAGTCACAGACTGCTGTACAGCTTATGCCATAGATCGTTTATGTATGTGGGGAGCAAGAGCGGTCCTAACCTGTACACATCGTCTGTCCAAAAAGATTCGAGACTGATTTTATTGCTGGCTTACAAGCGAAGTCAGGGCGATTATTACTGTGCTAGCTTGAACTAACAACTGTAAACAACATATGTGCAACCCAACAATCAGTCTCCAGTCAGTGTTAAAAAGTGGATGTATGACCGTAGTGTGTCAACGTTGTTCTGTCACAAATTGTAGTGGAACAACATCTCTAAAGAATGTTCAAGACATTCTGCATCCTGCTAGCCACGGGAGTTACCCAACGTTCTGCAAAGAGTTCAAAGGGACACTTTCCATGTGTGGACATGTGGACAAGCGTTGTCCTGTTGAAACATGGCACCACGATACTGTCGCGTGAGAGAGAACGAATGAGGACACAGGATGTCCTTGAGATACCGTTGCGCAGGAAGTGTTTTTTTGTGTGTGTGGAATCTTATGAGATTTAATTGCTAGGGTCATCAGTCCCTAAGCTTACACACTACTTAACCTAAATTATCCTAAGGACAAACACAAACACCCATGCCAGAGGGACGACTCGAACCTCCGCATGAAGTGTTCCCTCAATCACTATCAACTGTTACTTTAAGTCATATCTAACGGCTATCCAAAAAAAAAATTGGAAGAATGAGATTTCTACCCGGGTCGCCTCCATAATAGCCGACGTTGGTGAAATGGCGTCCTGCAGAAGCGCAGTTTATAACTGAACACAACGAGACGCCATTCATGGCTAAAATGGCTCTGTGCACTATGGAACTTAACTTCTGAGGCCATCAGCCCCTAGAACGTAGAACTACTTAAACCTAACTAACCCAAGAACATCACACACATCCATGCCCGAGGCAGGATTCGAACCTGCGACAGTAGTGGTCTCGCGGTTCCAGACTGTAGCACCTAGAACCACCCGGCCTCTCTGACACGCCATTCATGAGAAGTCCATGCTTTCCGGTCACTATAAACAACGCCGTTTGTGTAGTGGTCTAACCGGCAGCCAACGCGTAATGGAAATGGTAATTCGGTAGTCCAGCAGCTGCTGATTTCCTACCAGAGGTGCGGTATGACACAAAATGTTGGACTGAGTCCAGTACTTGTGTTCGGCTGACAGGTTCAAATGTAATTATAATGAAATGAACACCCTTAGCTGCTTACAGGCGTTGATATACGTCAACGGGGACAGATGAAAACGTGTGCCCCGACCGGGACTCGAACCCGGAATCTCCCGCTTATATGGCAGACGCTCTATCCATCTGAGCCACCGAGGACACAGAGGATAGCGCGACTGCAGGGATTTATCACTGGCACGCCTATGCGAAACCCACATTCTCAACGTACTGTCCAGCCCATTATACCCGCTACTCGCGGCGCGTTGCCGATTCCCGTAAGAGTTCGGGCACTGTTTGCGCTTTCGCACAGAAGAAGAAGATGGTCAAGTGGCCGGTGAGCCTTAACTTCGGACATGACAGAAAGAACAGATACCATCTTAGTATATATATATAGGTTCAAATGATGTGGGACTGCGATAATCTTGGTACACAGATCGGCGATCCTCGCTTACAGTGATCAGACGTGGTCGATTTGAACCTTGACGAGAAGTATGTCTGCTCTCTCGTTCTCATCCATTCAAACATCGGGCCACTTCGCATCGGATAGTTATAAGAATCTGATTAATGTACGATTCAATCAGCCGGCCAAATGGAGATCCACAGTAAGGCAGCTTTCAAACTTTATATTGCGCTGATAACGCTGTCTCACACTTGTACACGGCATCGGGTCCTTCACAGCGGTGACTCAACTTGTGACGCTGTTTACGCCTCTTATATACGCTACCAGACTTAGAACAGCACTAAATACCATAACACAAACGCAGTCCGCAGTTGGTGTGAACGTGTACGAAGTCACATTGATTTCTGATCATGCCTTCTCGATGCTTAACTCTTTCTGTCAGGCAGTGTATGCATGTGAAGTGTCCCAGTAACAAGGTCGTACATTTGTTGCAAACTACTAGCATATAAGCTTGATATGTGTGACTAAAATTACTTTATCTTGCAGTGTTCTCACGACTCCAACTAGTCATGATACGTTGTGACCTCTGACACTGTTTTTTTTCTTTGCGGAAGCGTACACTCCTATCTCAGCTGACAAGTGAGCTGGACTGTTCCAGCCAGCATTGTCGCCAAAACAATTGTCTCTGCCTGTTTCCAAGCGCGAAACCTTCCCGAACGCGTAAAGTTTACCTGTTACAAGAAAAATCTGGCGCAGTGCTTAGCACACTGGACTCGCATTCGGAAGGACGACGGTTCAATCCCGCGGCCGGCCATCCTGATTTAGGTTTTCCGTGATTTTCCTAAATCGCTCCAGGCAAATGCCGGGATGGTTCCTTTGAAAGGGCACGGCCAACTTCCTTCCCCATCCTTCCCTAATCTCTATGAGACCGATAACCTCGCAGTTTGGTCTCTTCCCCCAAAACAACCAACCAATAACAAAAATCATGGTTGTGGCCCTAATGAAAATTAAAGAAATGACATTAGACAGATTTAGTGATACTGTAGCCGCCTGTAAAATATGTGATTTTCAGAACTGTTACCTTATTTTGTAGAAGATATGGAAGTTAAACTTCGTAGAGTTACATATTGACAAGACGGAAAAAGCACTCCGTTTCCCGAAACTTATACATAGCAAACACAACACAAAACTTGGGAGATATTCTTTGCGAGCGATGTTTTTTGGCAGTTAACAGAAAAAAAATATTTCAGTGACTTCCATCTCTTTGAAATATGACATGATAAAGTTTGTTGATGTTCCCTGGGACGTAGAAATTCTCCCATTTCGAAATAATCATTATAGCTCCAACCCTAATGACAGTTAAAAACAAATTTGTGACGCTCTTGGAGACACTATAGAGATATATGGCATACTTCAATTTCGGATTTTTTAATATCTGCAGGAAGCAGGTTCCTTTGGCTACACTAATGAGTGTGTCATGTCGTCAGGTGTCACATTATCTAAACACAACTTTCCGCATCGTCTTTATTGACCACCAGCGTCCCTGATCATTTACACTTTTAGATCTTTGTCTGTGGGGACGCTTGAAAGCCGAAGTCTACAACGAAAAAGTAAACGTAGGAGACGACTTGATAGCTGCTAGCTGCTATTATGTATAGTGCTGCCCTCATAAATGAACGTCAAGATGACCTCAGAACGGCGACAGCTGTTTTCAAGAGAATTCGAAAGTGCATTGAAATCATAAGTGGAATTTATGAAAACCGACACTTAACTTGATCATTTACGTTTGTTTGGCTAAATGGCTCTGAGCACTATGGGACTCAACTTCTGAAGTCATCAGTCCCCTAGTCTTAGAACTACTTAAACCTAACTAACCTAAGGACATCACACATATCCATACCCTAGACTGGATTCGAACCTGCGACCGTAGCGGTCGCGCGGTTCCAGACTGTAGCGCCTAGAACCGCTCGGCCACTCCGGCCGGCAGTATTTGTTTGGTTTACACTCTAATAGCTGTGTATCTGTAACGAGTACAGGTTGGATATATGTTGAGTGAATGGTACGACGTGTGAACAACCTGTGTATAGTGCGGCTGTGTGGCGGAAGTTGGTGCAGGACATTGGTGGGCGTGCCTGCTGTGGGCATTCACACTGGCTAACCTCGGTCGCCTTCCGGCACCACAAGGACTCCGCTTGCCTTGCTCTTCTCTTGATCCATACTGGTCTTTTCTCTGACGTGAGTATGGTGCTAATACAGTGGTCAAAACAGTTACATGATGTTACATTATGTAATGATTAGCAACCTACCTCAGACACCGTAGCTAACTGGTTACTGTGCCTACCCGTGTACACCTCATTAACACGTCAGTTCACGACAGTTTCCATACGACGGCTACCAGTGCAAATCCAGATAAGCAAACTGGAATGAAAATTAGTATGGCGCAGATACCGTGTAGCCTTGATAATGGCCTCTGTTCGGCAACTGACAGAATCCACAAGTTTCCTCAAGTACGCCGCATCCAGGTAAACAAAGTCACTGATAATTATATCTCGCACAACTGCCAAACTGTGCGGATGTTGAGTGCTACATTTCCAGATAGCCCCATACGTATTCCATTAAAAAAAATGGTTCAAATGCCTCTGAGCACTATGGGACTTAACATCTGTGGTCATCAGTCCCCTAGAACTTAGAACTACTTAAACCTAACTAACCTAAGGACATCACACACATCCATGCCCGAGGCAGGATTCAAACCTGCGACCGTAGCAGTCGCGCGGTTCCGGACTGCGCGCCTAGAACCGCTAGACCACCGCGGCCGGCCACATACTCCATTCGAGGTGCCATAGTGTGCTTGGATGTTCGTCAGACCACAAACGTATGCGTCAATCCTGTGAACAGTGCTGCGTCATTTTGGAAGACAGGAGTGGCCACAGCATACCCATCATGACGATGCAGAAGAAAGTGCAACATCTGGTCACCGACAATGTTTAAGTCGCCATCAACTTAGCGATAAACTACAAGGGACGCAACTCCCTATACGAACCCCCGTATTATTTGAACAGGGAGAGTACTATGGCTCATCTCCAGTCACCTACTGTCCGCTCTCTGTTTTATTTGATCCTCTTATATTTTGGTGTTTGCAATGGCCTTTTGCCAGGTACCCGACTCTGAACGTCCATTGCAGTGATCATTCTCAAACTGCCTGACATGACTCTGCATTCATTGACAGCGGAAATTTCTCTCGGGTTTGATACCGGTTGTCACGCACAGGGAGAGTTGTAAAAGTACATTAGGTTACCGTGGACTACCATCTACATCTACATCTGCATCCATACTCCGTAAGGCACCTGACGGTGTGTGGCGGAGGGTACCTTGAGTACCTCTATCGGTTCTCCCTTCTATTCCAGCCTCGTATTGTTCGTGGAACGAAAGATTGTCGGTATGCCTCTGTATGGGCTCTAATCTCTCTGGTTTTATCCTCAAGGTCTCTTCGCGAGATATACGTAGGAGGGAGCAATATACTGCTTGACTCCTCGGTGAAGGGATGTTCTCTAAACTTCAACAAAAGCCCGTACCAAGCTACTGAACGTCTCTCCTGCAGAGTCTTCCACTGGAATTTATCTATCATCTCCGTAACCCTGTCTGGTACTGATCCCACACTGGTGAGCAATATTCAAGCAGTGGGCGAACAAGTGTATTGTAACCTACTTCCTTTATTTTCGGATTGCATTTCCTTAGAATTCTTCCAATGAATCTCAATCTTTCGTGTGCTTTACCGACGATCAACTTTATATGATCATTCCATTTTAAATCACTCCTAATGCCTACTCTCAGATAATTTATGGAATTAACTGCTTCTAGTTACTGACCTGCTATATTGTAGCTAAATGGTAAAGGATCTGTCTTCCTATGTATTCGCAGCACATTACACTTGTCTACATTGAGATTGAATTGCCATTCCCTGCACCATGCGTCAATTCGCTGCAGATCCTCCTGCATTTCAGTACAATTTTCCATTGTTACAACCTCTCGATATACTACAGCATCATCCGCAAAAAGCCTCAGTGAACTTCCGATGTTACCCATAAGGTCATTTACGTATATTGTGAACAGCAACGGTCCTACAACACTCCCCTGCGGCACACCTGAAATCACTCTTACTTCGGAAGACTCCTCTCCATTGAGAATGACGTGCTGTTATCTAGGAACTCTTCAATCCACACACAATTGGTCTGACAGTCTATATGCTATTACTTTGTTCATTAAACGACTGTGGGGAACTGTATCAAACGCCTTCCAGAAGTCAAGAAACACGGCATCTGCCTGGGAACCCGTGTCTACGGCCCTCTGAGTCTCGTGGACAAATAGCGCGAGCTGGGTTTCACACGATCGTCTTTTTTGAAACCCATGCTGATTCCTACAGAGCAGATTTCTAGTCTCCAGAAAAGTAATTATACTCGAACATAATACGTGTTCCAAAATTCTACAACTTATCGACGTTAGAGGTATAGGTCTATAGTTCTGCACATCTGTTCGACGTCCCTTCTTGAAAACGGGGATGACCTGTGCCCTTTTCCAATCCTTTGGAACGCTACGCTCTTCTAAAGACCTACGATACACCGCTGCAAGAACGGGGGCAAGTTCCTTCACGTACTCTGTGTAAAATCGAACGGGTATCCCATCAGGTCCAGCGGCCTTTCCTCTTTTGAGCGATTTTAATTGTTTTTCTATCCCTCTGTCATCTATTTCGATATCTAAGTACTACGGTAATTTTCCTGGCAGCTTTGACTAGTTAATTGCGTACCCAAGTAACGAGTACATTTTGTGTGTTGCATACCCACCGGGTGCTATCTCATAACGATTACTTTCTTTACGTATGCGAACAGTGTATTACTATATTCTCCTACAAACCGGAGGTGGTGAGCCACCCTGAAGCTGAGTGACGACATGTAAATTGCTGGGTAACCTGCGGAACATATTTGTTCTACGTTGCTATCCTCCTGTCTGATACTCATGAATAATCAGTACTTACAGCAAAACAAATTGTCAATGTTTAAATCACACTTTGTTTGAAAATTGTTGATTTGTAATGCGAAACAGAGGGAGGTTGTAAAAATAAAAATAATACAGGTTTATTAAAGAGCGCTAGAAAACGCAAATTCGTCAACAAAAAGTGAAAACAAAGAGCCGGAAAACGAAAGTATATAACACATCGGCTTAATACTTCATCGAACTCATATAAAGCATGTTCATAAACGACTTTCCAATTCATCAATAATAACAGGTAACTCTAGCAGTTGATGATGACGAAGAACGTTTTGCGAGCACAAAAGAACAACAGTGACTATAAATATTTTTATGCTAGTGCGTGTAGACTGTGCTTGCATCTAAAACTCAAGCGGTACTTGTTGGTCACTCTAAGCTAGCCCAAAACATCGGGAATCCGTACCATCTCTTATCCTAAATCGAACAAATATTAACTTCTCTCCCTCAGCAAAGAGTTTGGTAGTAATAATAGACGAAAATCTAAATTTGACAGAGCACGTAACTGCAGTGTGCAAAAAAGCATCAGCATCCCTTCATGTCCCACAAAAATATAAAAAAACTCTTCCCTTTCGGTCTGAAAAAGAAATTAGTACAAACCCTTATACTACCAACCATTGACTAAAGCGATATTATCCTACAAGGCCCCTCTCAGGAAAATTCGCGACGTCTGGAACTGGTCACGAATTCCTGCGTCCGATATATCTGTGACGTTCGACTTTTTGATCACATTTCACCAGCATATGCAAAATTGTCCTGGCTGTGTGCAGACAAACGCAGAGATTTCCATACGCTCTGTCTCATCACCTTCTCAAAGTCCTTTACAGTATCGGGAACCCGACTCTGGAATAACCTCCCTCGTTATGTTAGAGAACTTAAAAAAAGGTCCGGCTTCAAAAAACAGTTAATGACGTATCTACTTAAGCAACAGTAATGCCTTCCTCTGTACATGAATGCACTTCACCTCATTACTTCCCTCTTTCCCACTCCTTAAATCTCCCTTCCCAAAAACTCGCTATACTAGTAAACATATACTTTACACACCAAGATATTAATGTACATCTGCACAAATCTTTATTACTATTGCCAATTTTTCTCATGTTTATCATTATTATTTGATTTTTTTACTGTTACTGTTATTGCTTTTATCATAATTTGTATGTATAGCACCTGTAGTAAAAATGCTGCCAGCACTTACTTTATTAGGTCTTAGTCATTACTCTTTAATCATATTGTCACTAGAGTAATCTAATTTTCTTATTTAAACTATTGTCATAATGTAACTCTAATGTGTGAAATGCTGCATGTGTGAAACACTGGTCCGATGTAAGAGAGGGCCTGATGGCCCTAAACCAATCAGGTTAAATAAATAAATAAACTAAAGTAAGTGCTTTGATTAGGTACAAGCGCAGAAGGTTTTATTGCTTATAAAACGCAATTTATATTCTGTAAGGATATAAAAACACACAATGGTCTAACACTGAATGATTTGTGGTTCTAATTATGTGCAAAGGAGTAATACTCGTCTCTGTTTGCTGTCTTTCACGACCACTGCTCCTAAAGCGTGATGTACGGCTGCGAGGGGCACATTGACCACAAAAACCAGCAGCCACGGAGTGTTAAAGTTGCATAAATCAGGCAAATAATGAGGCTCTTTCACGTTCTGAACCATTCAGTGAACGAGCGCGCAGCAGACCTCGTATTTGGCGGAGATACGCGTTGTTTACGACCGGGAGAAGGCGTGTTGCTAGCGTTACGTAACAGCGCGCGCTGTGATCCAGACAAGTTCATCTTGCATTGTCGACGTTATTTATTTTCTTCTCCTCCTCCTCCTCGAAATCTTCCCTGAGTGGCAGTGTCCGCAAATGTTGGGCAGTAGCCTATCCGCAATTTCATCGTTACTTTCATTCTGACGCCACGACAGTCAGTTACCGTAAGGCCGGCTTTACATGCTACGGCGTCCGCTGTACGGATGTCGCCAGCTTTTCGAAAACTCATGGCATTAAATTAGACATAGTGGCGACCGCACTGTATGATATCGGCCGCCGTAGTGATTCGTCTGCCTGGTCTGGCTGTAGGCGAATATGTCCACACAGTGGCTCTTTATTGTTGTACAAAATTTAGTGGAAAGAAGGTAGGAACGCATGCCTGCTCTTTTGTGCACATGTTGCCTTACTATTAGAGAAGTCTTCTAAACAGCTGTTTATTTGTTCGGCACTTTGTTCAGAGTTTACTATGATGAAAGGCGACAGAAAAAAACAAAACAGGAAAGCGACTATGGGTAAACCAACCTTTAATAGTTGCAAATGGCAAACTGTAGAAGGTCACAGCAAGATTTTTATTTTCTACTTGGGAAACTGAAAACTTATGTTTCTGGGTAAGATTCTTTTACATGTCGTTCAGTTGTACAACGATAAGGCCGACCGTAGTGGCCGATCGGCTCTAGGCGCTTCAGTCTGGAACAGCGTGACCGCTACGGTCGCAGGTTCGAATCCTGCCTCGGGCATATATGTGTGTGATGTCCTTAGGATAGTTAGGTTTCAGTAGTTCTAAGTTCTAGGGGACTGATGACCTCAGAAGTTAAGTCCCATAGTGCTCAGAGCCATATGAACCATTTTTGCACCGATAAAGCTGACAATCACACTTCGTCAGCTGGTAAACTGTGCCTCATATACCAGTTTGAATTATTTGTTCTTTCTTGAAAAAAAAATGACAAAAAAGCACTTCAGTGATAATTCTTAAAACTGAGAAATTCTTAAAGAAGTTTATTAGCCGTTATGTATAGATTAGTTGCGTTTCAGTACATCATTTGTGTTTTATTTTACAAAAAGTTGTTTACAAAACTTTAGGCAATAATGGCTCAAATGGCTCTGAGCACTATGGGACTCAACTGCTGAGGTCATAAGTCCCCTAGAACTTAGAAATTCTTAAGTCTAACTAACCTAAGGACATCACACATATCCATGCCAGAGGCAGGATTCGAATCTGCGACCGTAGCGGTCGTGCAGTTCCAGACTGAAGCGCCTAGAACCAATCGGCCATACCTGCCGGCAGGCAATAATAGTTCTAGATTAAAATCTTCGAACCCAAAAAAATTGGGACTGTCATGCACCCTTGATTCCACTATAACGGAGGTCATGTTTTCCAAACTAGTAGTTTTTGAATCGTCAATGCCCTTCATTTAAATTTCCAGTAGTTCTTTCGGGTATTCCATCTGCCCCATCTTTTTCTTTTGCACAGATGTCAGACATGAATATTCGTCCACAGTTTTTGCATTTTTCATAGATCAGTATGATGCTTCTTCTCTGTTTTCCTACTTCGATACATATCTTATTCGTTATAGTAATATGATCGGAAGCCTGCCCGATTGGCCGTGCGGTCTATCGAACGGCTTTCCGGGCGGGAAGGAGCGCCTGGTCCCCGGCACGAATCCGCAAGGCGGATTTGTGTCGAGGTCCGGTGAAACGGCCAGTATGTGGATGGTTTTTAGGCGGTTTTCCATCTGCCTCCGCGAATGCGGGCTGGTTCCCCTTATTCCGCCTCAGTTACACTATGTCAGCGATTGCTGCGCAAACAAGTTCTCCACGTACGCGTACACCACCATTACTCTACCACGCAAACATAGGGGTTACACTCGTCTGGTATGAGACGTTCCCTGGGGGTCCACCGGGGGCCGAACCGCACAATAACCCTGGGTTCGGTGTGGGGCGGCGGAGGGGTGAAGTGGACTGCGGTAGTCGTCGTGGTGTTGTGGACCACTGCGGCTGCGGCGGGGACGGAGCCTCTCCGTCGTTTCTAGGTCCCTGGTTAACATACAATACAATACAATATGATCAGATGCTTTTTGTTTCCTGCCAAGTCAAGCTAATATGTGGCGCTCAGCGCTTCATGTCTCAATTTTTTTTTTAAATCTTTATTAGCAGCGTATCACATGACCTCTGTCTGTAATCATCTGTCTATAAATTTCAGTGTGCTTTCAATTTAGTTACCAGGGCAATGTTCTAAGACGCACGTCCTCCAACTCGATCAAATTATGCTCGCATAAACACGCATGCGTGCTTTCGCCGTTGGGAATGCAAACACAAGCACGAAGATGAACAGCAAAAAGGAGTCGTGGGGATACAAAATTAAACAGTGATGTTCAAACAATGAGGCGAAAGCTGGACGATGAGCAGTAACCAAGCAACAAACAACATTACTTCTTGCGCACTTTTTCTGTATTCGGTATTCGCAAGAGAAAATGGATGTTGCAATCGGCACGAAACACCACACTACTTCGGTAAAGAAAAGGCCTTTGCTATGGAGCAGACTACAGATACATGGCACTGCGCCAACGAATGCCTTAACGAATAACCTGAGGCCCTAAACATAGGTTGAATGTACATTTACTGACTTTTTAACACTGTTTGCTCATTAGCTTGAATGTACCACATAAAGCTCCGCTCTACACTACTGGCCATTAAAATTGCTACACCAAGAAGAAATACATATGATAAACGAGAATACATTGCGCAAATATATTATACTAGAACTGACATATGATTACATTTTCACGCAATTTGGGTGCATAGATCCTGAGAAATCAGTACCCAGAAGAACCACATCTGGCCGTAATAGCGGCCTTGATATTCCTGGGCATTGAGTCAAACAGAGCTTGGATGGCGTGTACAGGTACAGCTGCCCATGCAGCTTCAACACGATACCACAGTTCATCAAGAGTAGTGACTGGCGTATTGTGACGATCCAGTTGCTCGGCCACCATTGACCAGACGTTTTCAATTGGTGAGAGATCTGAAGAACGTGCTGGGCAGGGCAGCAGTCGAATATGTTCTGTACCCAGAATGGCCCGTACAGGACCTGCAACATGTGGTCGTGCATTATCCTGCTGAAATCTAGGATTTCGCAGGGATCGAATGAGCCGGCCGCGGTGGTCTAGAGGTTCTAGGCGCTCAGTCTGGAACCGCGGGACTGCTACGGTCGCAGGTTCGAATCCTGCCTCGGGCATGGATGTGTGTGATGTCCTTAGGTTAGTTAGGTTTAACTAGTTCTAAGTTCTAGGGGACTAATGACCTCAGAAGTTGAGTCCCATAGAGCTCAGAGCCATTTGAACCATTTTTTTTTTATCGAATGATTGGTTGAGCCACGGGTCGCAACACATCTGAAATGTAACGTCCACTGTTCAAAGCGCCGTCAATCCGAACAAGAGGTGACCGAGACGTGTAACCAACGGCACCCCATACCATCACGCCGGGTGATACGCCAGTATGGCGATGACGAATACACGCTTCCGGTGTGCGTTCACCGCGATGTCGCCAAACACGGATGCGACCGTCATGATGATGTAAACAGAACCTGGATTCATCCGAAAAAATGACGTTTTGCCGGCGCCAACCTTGTGTGAATGCTCTGAAAAGCTAATCATTTGCATATCACAGCATCTTCTTCCTGTCGTTTAAATTTCGCGTCTGTATCATGTGGTGTAGCAATTTTAATGTCCAGTAGTGTATTTAAAGTGCTGTAACACACTTGTCGTAGAACTCGATATCTGTTCTGGTATGTTACGTCACTTTGTTACACAGTTCACATACTAATGTAAACGTTAGAATCCCTCTCACAGCCAGATTACGCAATACCAATTTATCGTGACCATAGTGATATTTTGTAAGATTTTTATATGTCGCTTTTCACTTGTTTCACTTTTGACAATGTTTTCTGACGTAAAAGGTGCCGAGTTGTACTGTGCTTTGGAATTCTCGTGAAATTGTACGTCCGCCTATAACTGCATGGGTTAAGTCACGCAAAGGTCGGAAGAAGGCAGACTCCACCAGCACCGTGCCTAGTGAAGCAATGTGGCCAAATCAGTCCTTCAGATGGGAGCCTGCTTTATCTTTCTTATGGTATACTTTGCTAAATACCCGTGCAGTTAAATATCAGAGAAATCAGAGTTCATACGGAGGCTCCTTCCCATTCACAGAACGGGAGAGAGTGCCCTCGACCGCGCAATCCAAGAAGACTTGCCGCGTATCAATTTAGACGCAATAATACAAGCACACAGCTACTACCGGTATTTACTTTTGCCTCGAGACTAGCGGGATACGTCCAAGATGATTATGCGTGCCTTTAAATTTTTCATTGCTGGCATTCACTCGGCACGGGCTACCGCGCACGCATGTCGCTGCATCGATGACAAGTACGGCACCGGTCTGCGGGCCTCCTGTTCCGGTACCCAGCAGACAACGAAAGCAACGCACAACACACGCTTCAAGCACAACAGCGTCAAGGGAGAGATGTACTATTCTACTGGGTACCGGGACATGTGTGAATACTGGCAAATGAGCAAGCTGACACGGCAGCAAGGAACGCGTGCAACGGAAACAATGTGCTACCCGTGCTGGCCCACTGGGCGCTATTACCTCGTTGTTGCGAAGGAGAGTGTTGTGTCAGTGGGAGGATGTTTGGCTGGAGGAACAAAATGACGAACATTTTTCCAATCACAGGTGGGTTTAAAACGAGTGAAAATAGGCCACTTTTGTTGCACATACCGGGTGGTCAAAAAGTCAGTACAAATTTGAAAACTTAATAAACCACAGAATAATGTAGAGGGAGAGCTAAAAATTGTAACACATGCTTGGAATGACATGGGGTTTTATTAGAACAAAAAAAAACAAAGCTCACAAAATGTCCGACAGATGGCGCTGAACAGCAAAACGTCAGTGACTGCGCATGACAATCGTGTATAAAAGCAGCTGTAATGAGAGAGAGAATCAGATGCGCCAGCAGTCGCAGCATGTTGGCGTTACCTGAAAAGGCGCTTATAGTGAAGCTGTATTATCAGAATGGGGAATGTGCTAGTTCAGCGTTACGATCCTGTCGCCTTAGGAAGGGGATTCGAATGGGTAAAGGTCCGTTGACAAATGCAGCTGTGGCGAGAATGATTTCGAAGTTCCAAGCCGCGGTTGTCTAGACGATAGACCTCGTAGTGGCCGACCGAGCACGAGGCGTAATGCTGCTGAGACAGTTCAGGAAGAAATGGAGACTGAACCGGGTTCGTCTAAGCACGGGGAAGTCAGCGCTCGTGCAGTCGCATGTCACACCGGCATTCCATATACTACTGTTAGGTTGTCACTTAAGCGTACTCTCCGATACAAAATCCATCGGCACCATGAACTCTTACCTGGCGATTTAGTGAAGCGGAGGGTATTTGCGATGTGGGGGTTTCAAAAGATGGCGGAAGATGACGATTGTTTAAGTAACGTGTTGTGGACCGACGAAGCTCATTTCACGCTCAGAGGGTCTGGCAACGCCCACAACTGCAGAATTTGGGCTACTGAAAATCCTAGAACTGCCGTGGAAACTCCATTGCACGACGAGAAAGTCACGGTATGGGTTGGATTTACCACATCTACCTTTATCGAGCCTTTTTTCTTCGAGGAAATGCGTGATTCTGGTTTTGTAACTGCTCCCGTGACGGGTGAGAGGTACCCCTATATGTAACAGAATCGCATATCTCTAGGGATGCTGAAAGACAACATCGGACGCCAATGCCTCACCATAATTCCGGACATGCTTTACAGTGCTGTTCACAACATTATTCCTCGACTACAGCTATTGTTGAGGAATGATGGTGGAAATATTGAGCATTTCCACCGAGCGAAGTGGCGCAGTGGTTAGCACACTGGACTCGCATTCGGGAGGACGACGGTTCAATCCCGTCTCCAGCCATCCTGATTTAGGTTTCCCGTGATTTCCCTAAATCGTTTCAGGCAAATGCCGGGATGGTTCCTTTGAAAGGGCACGGCCGATTTCCTTCCCAATCCTTCCCTACCCCGAGCTTGCGCTCCGTCTCTAATGACCTCGTTGTCGACGGGACGTTAAACACTAACCACCACCACCACCACCACCATGAGCATTTCCTGTAAAGAACATCATCTTTGTTTTGTCTTACTTTGTTATGCTAATTATTGCTATTCTGATCAGATGAAGCGCTATCTGTCGTACAATTTATGAACTTTTCTATTTTTTTGGTTCTAATGAAACACCATGTCATTCCAAGCATGTGTGTCAATTTGCACCTCTCCATCTATATTATTCCATGATTTATTCAGTTTTCAAATTTATACTGACTTTTTGATCACCCAGTAGGCACTAGGAGTGCTTACTAGGTATTTGTGGCGTACCAGTATCGGTATTTGATTTCGTTTTATACTCTAACAAGAAGGCAACAATTTTTGATAATGATTTTTTCTACTTTTAAATAACAGATGACAGGTGCGGTGAAGATTTTAAGGTTTTGTCCGTTGCCTGAACTCCTAACCAACTTACTGGGTAGGTCGCTGCTCCGTTGTCGTTAGGTGCACGGTTGTCTGCACGTCTCTGCTGCCGCGTCAAGGGAAGTCGCCGTGCTTTTCCAGGCGCCCTCTTGCTGCAAACAAGCCTCGTAACTGAAGCTACTGTACGATTTTGCGCGGGAATACGAACAATCTGTGTGTCCTATCGTGCTAGCTCTGCGGGCCCACTCAGATCGTGCTTGGGCCTCCTGAACTTACCTGTTCCATGTTCGCATGTCAGTCGCGGGATCACGACCAACGCGAGCAGCGATATGGCGTAAACATAAACTGCAGTCTCGATAGGCTGCAAATGTTGACAGGGGTTGATACAAGTCAGTCCTTAACCAAGATATAACAAGATCTTCTCATTAAAAAATATAATAAATTCAAATGTGATTCTTGAACGAGAAATGGCTCCATAGTCTTTATTTATTTACAGAATGCAAAAAAATGGAATTTTGTGGTAAGTTCCTATGGGACCAAATTGCTGAGGTCATCGGTCCCTAGACTTACAGACTACTTGATCTAACTTAAACTAACTTACGCTATGGACAACACATGCACCAATGCCCTAAGGAGGACTCGAACCTCAGACGGGGGGAGCCGCGCGAACCGTGCAAGGTGCCCAAGACCGCGCGGCTACTTCGTGCGGCTTATAGAACGCCCATGGAATTATTCTACATCTACATGGTTTCTCGACAAATCACATTTAAGTGCCTGGCAGCGGGTTCATCGAACCACCTTTACAATTCTCTATTATTCCAATCTCGTATAGCACGCGGAAACAATTAACACCTATATCTTGCCGTACGAGCTCTGATTTCCCTTATTTTATCGCGGTGATCGTTCCTCCCTATGTAGGTCGGTGTCAACAAAATATTTTCGCATTCGGAGGACAAAGTTGGTGATTGGAATTTCGTGAGAAGATTCCGTCGCAACAAAAAACGCCTTTCTTTTTATGATTCCCAGTCCATATCCTGTATCATTTTTGTGACACTCTCTCCCATATTTCCCGATAATACAAAACGTACTGCCTTTCATTGAACTTTTTCGAAGTACTCCGTCAGTTCTATCCAGTAAGGATCCCAAACCGCGCAGCAGCATTCTAAAAAGAGGACGGACAAGCGTAGTGTAGGCCGTCTCGTTAGTAGGTCTGTTACAATTTCTAAGTGTCCTGCCAATGAAACGCAACCTTTGGTTAGCCTTCCCCACAACATTTCCTATGTGTTCTTTCCAATTTAAGTTGTTCGTAATTGTAATACTTAGGTATTTAGTTGAATTTACGGCTTTTAGATTAGACTGATTTATCGTGTAACCGAAGTTTAACGAGTTCCTTTTAGCACTCATGTGGATGACCTCACACTTTTCATTATTTAGGGTCAATTGCCACTTTTCGCACCAATCAGATATTTTTTCTAAATCTTTTTGCAGTTTGTTTTGATCTTCTGTTGACTTTATTAGTCGATAAACAACAGCGTCATCAGCAAACAACCGAAGACTGCTGCTCAGATTGTCTCCCAAATCGTTTATATAGATAAGGAACAGGAAAGGGCCTGTAACACTACCTTGGGGAACGCCTGAAATCACTTCTGTTTTACTTCTGTACCTACTTGGTACAACTGCGGTAAGGTGCTAATCACTTGCATATCCGACCACATAGTACACTGTCTTCATGGTGTTGCTATTATGTATCAGATAGGTTTCCATACCACAAACAGCTCGTTGACAATTCACACAGCTTTTTTCCAGTTGCCGGCCGGAGTGGCCGAGTGGTTCTAGGGGCTACAGTCTGTAACCGCGTGACCGCTACGGTCGCAGGTTCGTCTCCTGCCTTTGGCATGGATGTGTGTGATGTCCTTAGGTTAGTTAGGTTTAATTAGTTCTAAGTTCGAGGGGACTGATGACCTCAGAAGTTAAGTCCCATAGTGCTCAGAGCCATTTTTTTCCAGTTCCTGTATGTGGTTTGTACAGTGAAGAGTACTGTTTTCAGTTCCCTTCCTCCTCCATCGTATCTGCTGTAAGCATTCAAAAGGAGTTGGACTCATTACCCTTAGAGGTGAAAATCCTGAGTTTTGTTCTTCGCCTGCGATAAAGGTCTATATGCCCTGCAGAGCGTACTGATCTCAGCCGCGTTGTCCTCCTAAGTACAGATGTACTGGCGGTACACGGTTAGGCCGTCACTAGAGGAAGTAGGTCAGTACTTTCTCGGCTACGTGGTAGCAAGGCAAAGGATCTTATTGCTGTTCCCTTTCCACATAAGCGCAAATGAATGTTAACGATTATTGTTGACCACTGGTGATCTGCTGTGTAACTATTTCTTTAAGCCATTGACATATCCACGTGGTCTGAGAATGGATGCATTCGTACAACACATTGAGCTTTTGCGAAATAGTCGTACCTCTTTACAGTGGCGCAGGCTTGTGTGTGTGTGTGTGTGTATGCGCGCGCGTATGTGTACATTTGTGTTTTTGTGGTCGCGCTGTATTCACGCACCACTCTCTCTGCAAGCTATTGCGTGTAGCTACACGTTACAGCGACATGCAACGCAGATGATGCTGTAATTTACCGTCTAGTAAGGTCATCCGAAGACCAGTATCAGTTTCAAAGCGATTTAGAAAAGATTGCTGTATGGTGTGGCAGGTGGCAGTTGACGCTAAATAACGAAACATGTAAGGTGATCCACATGAGTTCCAAAAGAAATCCGTTGGAATTCGATTGCTGGATAAATAGTACAATTCTCAAGGCTGACAATTCAACTAAGTATGGTTCAAATGGCTCTGAGCACTATGGGACTTAACATCTATGGTCATCAGTCCCCTAGAACTTAGAACTACTTAAACCTAACTAACCTATGGACGACACACAACACCCAGCCATCACGAGGCAGAGAAAATCCCTGACCCCGCCGGGAACCGAACCCGGGAACCCGCGCGCGGGAAGCGAGAACGCTACCGCACGACCACGGGATGCGGGCGCGCCTTTCTCATTCATATTTTCTATGCTTTTCCTACATTCCAAGGAGGACTATTGCAATAACGATATACCTGATTTTTTTTCCAAATCATCAGACCTGATAATAGGTAAAGCTGTCCCTCACAGTGCTCCAAGCCGCGCGGGATTAGCCGAGCGGTCTCAGGCGCTGCATTCATAGACTGTGCGGCTGGTCCCGGCGGAGGTTCGAGTCCTCCCTCGGGCATGGGCGTGTGTGTTTGTCCTTAGGATAATTTAGGTTAAGTAGTGTGTAAGCTTAGGGACTGATGACCTTAGCAGTTAAGTCCCATACGATTTCACACACATTACAAGAGTGCTCCAACAAGCACAGTACTACTGGGTCTGCTATCCTATTGCCTTCCTCTTGACTTACCCAGCCAGTTATAAGGGGACCTACAGTTTAACTAGGATTCTGAAGTGCGGTGGAAGTCGACGTTTTTGTATTCACTGTAACAAAGACTGCCAGAGGTAAAAGCAGTAAAATGTGACACACAAAGATGGTACGACCGGACAGCAAACAAACTCGGGACCTTTGGATTCGTACTCTACCACTTTCTTTGTTTTTTGGAGCTTTATACCCTTCTCTATTATTTTTCTATAAAAAAGGAAAATGAAATCTTCTTTCTTTCTGAAATGAATTCAACAACTTCCCCCATAAAATAAATTTATAATCTGTCCTAAATTAATGTCTTATCTCTCTGTAACAGAATTCGTTACACATTTTATGAAATTAATAAAGTTTCATTCAAAAGTTAAATCCTGTTCCAACGTATAACATAAAATCAAGTTCCTTTTTCTGTTATTTCTTGGATTAAAATAAATATATAAGAGGTGAATAGCAGTTCATAGTTATAAAAGATGACGAGATTTCTTATATTTCCTTCCCTACTTTACCTTCTTTTCATTACTCTTTTTTTATTTGTATGTCATTGGAGAAGATTTTACTTTATAGTATTGTTCGAAAAGTTTGTGTAATTTGCCTTATACTTTTGCTTATTCGCTAGTTTATGATGTTCCGTTGTAAGAAATCTTCAATAAACTTCCTAATTTTTCTCTTTTTCTTTTAAAATATAATACATTGTCTGTTCTTTTATCAAGTACAATGCATTCTTCTAGGTACTATGGCACGGTGGTTCGTCTGCGTTTAGGAAAGCCGGCGGTTTTATTGCATTTGGAGAAGTACAGTTCAAAAAATGGTCAAATATGTGTGAAATCTTATGGGACTTAACTGCCAAGGTCATCAGTCCCTAAGCTTACACACTACTTAACCTAAATTATCCTAAGGATAAACACACACGCCCATGCCCGAAGGAGGACTCGAATTTCCGCCGGGATTAGCTGCACAGTCCATGACTGCAGCGCCTCAAACCGCTCGGCTTATCCCGCGCGGCAGAAGTACTATTGATGGTGTTAGGTTTCTATCTGGCAGTTCCAAATGTCTCCTCCTTTTTTTTTTTATTCACGAGTTTGTTGTTCTCATAGTCAGTTGAGTCGCAAGTGGAACATCTTGCTGAAGCTGGGAATTTTATCTTCTGAAGTTTAGAATTTGTACGTATTTTTCTGTTGACTGCAAAGTGCAATGCTGATCTCATTGTCTATGGGAGCTCTTTAGTTGGCAATAAAGGAGCGAACAAGTTGGCAGGTCTAAAATGTGGCAGTAATGCGCGGCTAGCCGTTCCCAAAGTGAGTAGCCCATAAAAATCTCTGTTTTAGCGCTGTTTGTATTTTTAAGTATTGTAGAAGTGTAATGTTTCTTATTTTTGGCCGGAAATCAACTATAACTTCATTTAAAAAGGGCCACAACACAGTGCTCAAAATTACCGGGTCAAATAAACCTCTGAAGGACGGCGAGTTCGTCAGAATTGCTTTGCTGAGAGGTCGGAAATCGTGATGCCGTTGGAGGTAAAGAAGTTTTGGGAAATTAGTCTTTCGCGGCTTAGCTGTCACGGCCTAGGAAGTGCACTGGAAATTCCATAAAGGTCACTGCATTCTCGATTTCCTTGGACGAGTCGACCAACATTTCGGACACATTACATAATGCGATTTATGCTCGTGGAGTCGGAACCAATTTGTATGTGACAGGAGAAATGTGAGTTTCGTTGCCAACGAAAAACTCAACGAGAGAGCTTGACTTCCTGGAAACTTTTGCACAGACATTTGAAGCCGTTGGCATGAATTGGGTGTTGGTTTCACTTTACCACTGATGGAGGTCCTGTGATGCGAGGGACACAAAATGGGCTTGTAGCACTGTTGTGCAAGGAACTGCAGCGATCAACAGACGTTTTGTATGGGACTCATTGTTTTGAACATCAGGAAGCAGGCGCAGGCCCAGAGCAGACCATGAGATTGGTGGTCCGACTATTAAATTTTCCAGTGTCGCAAGGGCTGTTACATCAGTTTCAGCACTTTTTGTGTGGAACTGCTGGAACAGTATGGAGACGTTATTTATTACTGCGAAGCATGTTGATGAAGTCGTGAGACATGCCTGAAACGATTTTTCCGTATAAAATCAGCCATTGTTCAATTGCTGAAGGAAAAAGGAAAGCAAGAACCAAAATTAGAAGACCTGGAATAGATTGCTGACTGAGTACTTTTAGTAGACCTGACTGCAACTTAAACGTCCTCAGCAAGGTGTGGCAACTTACATCTGATTTGATGGGAAAAGTGGATGCATTTAAAAACAAAATTGCATTGTGGATGGAACACTTCCTGACGAAAAACACCGCCCATTTCCCAAAGCTCTCTGCTGTTAAAGAAAAGGCGAATTTTGAAGAATTCATTTTGATGCTGGAAGAAATACAGGAACAGTTCTCAAAACGTTTGCAGAACGCTGCCAAAATCGCATATGCTTTTACATATTTTCGGCACTGTTTGCCGTTTCAGTTAAATGCGATCCTGTACGTTTTTCAGATAGAACTGATCAGTCTGCAGTGTAATTCCCGATAAAATTACAAGTTTTTTGTGTTAAAACTGTCCAGGATTTCTACGAAGGGATTTCTCGGGAAGAGTTTCCACGTTTCCACAATGAGGGTGGAAACAGAGATATCAATGAATAGATCAACGTATGTGCGTGAAAGGGTTTTTCGATAGTGAAACTAAATAAGTCACCTGAGTGACGAAAATCTACTAAATTTCCTGCGCTGTCAGTTTGACAACAGATTGTGAGAGACAAATATTTCAGTCAACATAAAAAATTGTTCAAATGGCTCTGAGCACTATGGGACTTAACATCTGTGGTCATCAGTCCCCTAGAACTTAGAACTAGTTAAACCTAACTAACCTAAGGACATCACACACATCCATGCCCGAAGCAGGATTAGAACCTGCGACCGTAGCAGTCGCGCGGTTCCGGACTGAGCGCCTAGAACCACGAGACCACCGCGGCCGGCCATTCAACATAGTTTCGCCTATAACAGTGCTGATGTAATTCAGTTGTAAACTAACTTTATTTTATATTTTTGCTATTTTGTCTAAAACTAGCATTTTGAGCCCGTGGCTGTGACAAAATGTAGGATGGCTCTCACATAGTACAGCAACCAGCCACTTTTTGCAATGCTATTTATTTATTTAATCCGTGCCGTTACCGGTTTCGAACCGACAGGTTCATCTTCAGAAGACTAATCCACGTTTTACATTAGATTTCGCCTTTTGTTTCCCAAACTGACGAAATTTCCTTGGGTGGCGGTGCCGGTGAAGAATTCGAGCCGTTATGTTCTAGTGCAGACTGCTTATGATGGCACGGATTCTTCATTAGCACCACCACCCCAAGGAAATTTCGTCAGCTGGGGAAACAAAAGGCGAAATTCAATGTAGAACGTGAACTAGTTGTCTGAAGATGAACCTGTCGATTCGAAACAGGTAACGGGGCTGTTTAAATAAATAAATACCATTACGAAAGTGGCTGGTTGCTGTAATCTTCTACGTAAGAGCCAACCTACACTATGTGATGAACAGTATCCGGACACCTGGCTGAAAATGACTTACAAGTTCGTGACGTCCTCCATTGGTAATGCTGGAATTCAATATAGTGTTGGACCACGCTTAGCCTTGATAACAGCTTCCATTCTCGCAGGCATACATTCAATCAGTTGCCGGAAGGTTTCTTGGGGAATGGCAGCCCATTCTTCACGGAGTGCTGCACTGAGGAGAGGTATCGATGTCGATCGGTGAGGCCTGGAACGAAGTCGGCGCTCCAAAACATCCCAAAGGTGTTCTATAAGATTCAGGTCACGACTCTGTGCAGGCAAGTCCATAACAGAGATGTTATTTTCGTGTAACCACTCCGTCACAGACCGTGCATTATGAACAGGTGCTCGATCATGTTGAAAAACGCAATCGCCGTCCCTGAATTGCTGTTCAACAGTGGGAAGCAAGAAGGTGCTTAAAACATCAATGTAGGCCTGTGCTGTGCTAGGGTCACGCAAAACAACAAGTGGTGCAAGACCCCTCCATAAGAAACACAACCACACCATAACACCAGCGCCTCCGAATTTTACTTTTCGCATTACACACGCTGACAGTTGACGCCATACGCACAATCTGCCATCGGATCGCCAAATTGTGTACCATGATTCGTCACTTCACACAACGTTTTTCCATTGTTCAATCGTACAATGTTTACGGTCCTTACACCAAACGAGGCGTCGTTTGGCATTTACCGGCGTGATGTGTAGCTTATGAGCAGCCACTCGACCATGAAATCCAAGTTTTCTCACCTTCCGCTTAACTGTCATAGTTTTATATGTTAACCGAGGGGCCTAGAAACGATGGAGAGGCTCCGTCCCCACCGCAGCCTTACAACCCCACGACAACTACCGCATTCCACTTCACCCCCCCCCCCCCCCCCGCCGCTCCACACCACTTTTTCAGGGTTGTTGTGCTGTTCAACCCATGATGGACACCCCCCCCTCCCCCCCCCCCCCCTTGTTTCTCAGGGAACGTCTCACACCAGACGAGTGTAACCCCTATGTTTGCGTGGTTGAGTAATGGTGGTGTACGTGTACGCGGAGAACTTGTCTGCGCAGCAATTACCGACATAGTGTAGCTGAGGCGGAATAAGGGGAACCAGCCCGCATTCGCCAGGGCAAATGGAAAACTGCCTGACGATACTGTGAGTTGACTGACGGAAACCGCCGACACTCGAAGACGGTCGTAATGTGTAATAGGCAGCCGTCTATCCAGACCATTACACAGGAATTCCAAACTGCATCAGGATCCACTGCAAGTATTATGACAGTTGCTCGCCCTGTTAGCCGTGCTATCTAACGCACGGCTATCCGGATTGGGAAGGAGCGCCTGGACCCCGGCACAAATCCGCCCGGCGTACTTGTGTCAAGGTCTGGTGAGCCGGCCAGTCTGTGGATCCATGTAAAATGTTTTCTGATGTGATTATAGCCGCTCCATGTGATCGACAGCCTCTCATCGCGGAATGGTCGGCGGAGCTAGACGCATGGGACAAATGGCTCTGAGCACTATGGGACTTAACAGCTACGGTAATCAGTCCCCTAGAACTTAGAACTACTTAAACCTAACTAACCTAAAGACATCAAACACATCCATGCCCGAGGCAGGATTCGAACCTGCGACGGTAGCCGCATGGGACATTTCATTTCGGAAATCGTTAGGGAATCCAATATTCTGAGATCCACAGTGTCAAGAGTGTGTCCAGAATACCAATTTTGAGGCGTTACCTCTCACCATGGAGAATGCAGTGACCAACAGCCTTCACTTAACGACCGAGAGTTTGCGCAGAGTTGTCAGTACTAGCAGACAAGCAGCACTGCTTGAAATGACCGCAGAAAGTCATGTGAGACACGCGATTAACTTATCCGTAGGGACACTGCGGCGAAATTTGGCGTTAATGGGCTACCGCAGCAGATGACCAATGCGAGTGCCTTTGCTAATAGAACAACATCGCCTGCAACGCCTGGGCTCGTGACCGTATCGGTTTGGCCCTAGCCGACTGGAAAACTGTGGCATGATTGGATGAGACCCGATTTCGGTTCTTGAGAGATGACGGTAGGGTCTGATTGTGATGCAGATCCCACGAAGCCTTAGACCTAAGTTATAATAAAGCACTGTGCAAACTGTTGGTGGCTCCATAATGCTGTGGACTGGATCCTCTGGTCCAACTAAACCGATCATTCACTGGAAATGACCATGTTCGGCTACTTGGAGACCATTTGAAGCAAACAACGATGGAATTGTCATGAATGACAGTGCGCCATGTTACCGGTGTACAATTGTTCCTGATTGGTTTGAAGAACGTTCTGTACAATTCGAGCGAATGATTTGGCTACCCAGATTAGCCGACATGAATCCTATCGAAGATTTATGGGACGTAACCGAGAGGTCGGTTCTTACATAACATCCTGCACCGCCAACTCTTTCGCAGTTATGAACGGCTATAGAGGCAGCATGGCTCGATATTTCTCCAGAGGGTTTCCAATGACTTGTTGAGTCCATTCCAGGTTGTGTTGCCGCACTATGCCAGGTAAAAGAAGATCTGACATGATAATAGGAGGTCTCTCATGACTTTCGTCACTTCAATGTACATATATGTAAGAGGGAATGTCTTTTTGTAGGTCTTCAGTTGTCGTACTCATTTAATACGGAAAACTATCCATGAGAACATTTTTTAGAAATAATAGCAATTACATAAAGAGACGCAGCTGCATTGACATCTTCTGGCGATATTTCCAACTGTAGCTCAAATATTCTAACTGTTCGGGGGCCGAGGCCAGCTTGTGCAACAGTTACTTCACCAATGTTACCACCACTATGTTTAAATTTAACAGTTCCGCCACTGCATTAGACCACTCAGTCGCAGAACTCTGTGTTCTTCACTTTAACATAGACAATACTTCACATAATGGTCATAACAATTCCCACTACATCTTCAGATATATTTCAAAGTGGCTCAAAGTACTATGGGACTTAACGTCTGAGGTCATCAGTCCCCTATACTTAGAACTACTTAAACCAAACTCGCCTAATTACATTACACACATCCGTGCCTGAGGCAGAATTCGAACCTGCGACCGTAGCAGCAGCGTGGTTCCGGACCACTCGGCCACACCGCCCGGCGTTAACATATCCCTGTATTTGAATACGCATTCAACCTTCCACCTACTAACATGTGTTAGTATTGTCAAATCGTAAATAAACCTCATGCAAGAGAGTTTTCTGGCAATGATATAGATGTCAGCCAGAGACATAGGTGTCAGTCAAAGATAAAATAGCCTTCTCACTGACAAAAATTCCGCTTAAGCAAGCAGTTTCTCAAATGCCGGAAAAGGTGGGAGCAGCCGCCAGTGCAGAGTTAATCAGTTAAACAATTTAAAGGCATTTCTGCAGCTGCTATCACGATAAAATTCACATACGACATTGATTGAACTGTGTAGATCAAGGAAGTATTTTTGAAAAATCGATTTTTTGGACCAAAATCCATTACGTCCCCCCTTAAGGCAGTGCCGGAGGCAGAGTACTGGGCGGAAACTGCGACCACTCGCCGGGAAGCCAGTTTCAACGCTGGAGAGCGGTTCTGCAAGAAGAGAGTGGTGCAGTTGTGCAGGCAACAGGAGAGCGATGTGTTGTTTCTGAGAGCTCCGCATCCTCAGTTGGCCCCCTCCCGAGCAGGCGGCGTCGGCACTTCAGCTGCGGTGCCTTTACCACATTTAACAGACGTGAGGGGCGTCTAGCTGTCTGCAGGGGAAGCCGACTCCAGCCTTCCTCCTTGGCTAACCGTGATATACCAGCTTCTTCCACTTACTGAGCCACGGTATTTCCTTGCAGTCTTCCCAAATTCAACTGGCTCTCGAATTCCCTTCCAGAACACCGCAGATTTCACACTACTGGCCATTAACATTGCTACACCAACAAGAAATGCAGATGATAAACGGGTATTCATCGGACAAATATATTATACCAGAACTGACATGTGATTACATTTTCACGCAATTTGGATGCGTAGATATTGAGAAATCAGTACCCAGAACAACCACCTCTGGACGTAATAACGGCCTTGTTAAGCCTGGGCATTGAGTCAAACAGAGATTGGATAGCGTGTATAGGTACAGCTGCCCGTGCAGCTTCAACACGATACCACAGTTCATCAAGAGTAGTGACTGGCCTAATGTGACGAGCCAGCTGCTCGGCCACCATTGACTAGACGTTTTCAATTGGTGGGAGATCTGGAGAATGTCTTGGCCAGGAGACCAGACGAACATTTTCTGTATCCTGAAAGGCCCGTACAGGACCTGTGACATGTGGTCATGCATTATCCTGCTGAAATGTACGGTTTTGCAAGGAACAAATGAAAGGTAGAGCCACGGGTCGTAACATATCTGAAATATAATGTCCACTGTTCAAAGTGCCGTCATTGCGAACAAGAGGTGACCGAGACGTGTGACCAATGGCACCCCATACCATCACGCCGGTTGATACGCCAGTATGGCGATAACGCTTCCAATTTGTGTTCACCGCGATGTCGTCAAACACGGATGCGACCATCATGATGCTGTAAACAGAACCTGGATTCATCCGAAAAAAAGGACGTTTTCCATTCGTGCACCCAGGTTCGTCGTTGAGTACACCATCGCAGGCGCTCCTGTCTATGATGCAGCATGAAGGGTAAAGGCGGCCATGGTCTCCGAGTTGATAGTCCATGCTGCTGCAAACGTCGTCGAACTGTTCGTGCAGATGGTTGTTGTCTTGCAAAGGTCCCCATCTGTTGACTCGGGGACCGAGACGTGGCTGCACGAACCGTTACAGTCATACGGATAAGATGCCTGTCATCCCGACTGCTAGTGATAAGAGGGCGTTGGGATCCAGCACGGCGTTCCGTATTACCCTCCTGAACTCACCGATTTCATATTTTGCTAACAGTCATTGGATCTTGACCAATGCGAGCAGCAATGTCGTGACACGATAAACCGCAATCGCGATAGGCTACAATCCGACCTTTATCAGAGTCGGAAACGTGATGGTACGCATTTCTCCTCCGACGCCGGTCAACTGATGTTTGTGTATGAGAAACTGGTTGGAAACTTTCTTCGTGTCAGCACGCTGTAGGTGTCGCCACCGGCGCCAACCTCTTGTGAATGCTCTGAAAAGCTAATCATTTGCGTATCACAGCATCTTCTTCCTGTCGGTTAAATTTCGCGTCTGTAGCACGTCATATTCGTGGTGTAGCAATTGTAACGGCCAGTAATGTATTTGCAATACGAAGAAAATAAGAGCGATGCGAAATAGCATTGCCTCATCAACCAGTTCCACATCTCAACAACGTGTCGGAATAGTTTTCTTTCTCTAGGGCCTTACGAACATAGCAGACAAAAAATTAGTCACCACCGGGAGACATCACATTAATACGGCGTAACTTCGTCTCTGCCCGTGGTAACTCCTCAGTACGACGAGGATGAGAGTGCGCAAGTTTCTTTAGGTATGCTGTATCCAAATGAATCATTGTTTGATGTTTGTATCACGTACAGCTACCAAACTGCATAGATTTCGAATGGGCGATTTAGCGAGGACTAAGGACACGTATACCTCTGGCCAGGCTGCCACTGACAAGCCAGCCGGAGTGGCCGAGCGGTTCTAGACGCTTCAGTCTGAAACCGCTCGACCGCTACGGTCGCAGGTTCGAATCCTGCCTCGGGCACGGATGTGTGTGATGTCCTTAGGTTAGTTAGGTTTAAGTGGTTCTAAGTTCTAGGGGACTGACGATCTCAGATGTTTATGTACCATAGTACAATTGTCAAACACCCATGCCCGATGCAGGATTGGAACCTGCGACCGTAGCAGTCTCGGGGTTCCGGACTGAGCGCCTAGAACCGCAAGACCACCGAGGCCGGCAAGAGAGTAGATTTTGTCGGTATGCGAGTGGAGGACGTACACATGTACGGCCTAGACCTCTACATCTACATCTACATCTACATCTGCATCCATACTCCGCAAGCCACCTGACGGGTGTGGCGGAGGGTACCCTGAGTACCTCTATCGGTTCTCACTTCTATTCCAGTCTCCTATTGTACGTGGAAAGAAGGATTGTCGGTATGCTTCTGTGTGGGCTCTAATCTCTCTGATTTTATCCTCATGGTCTCTTCGCGAGATATACGTAGGAGAGAGCAATATACTGCTTGACTCTTCGGTGAAGGTATGTTCTCGAAACTTTAACAAAAGCCCGTACCGAGCTACTGAACGTCTGCCCTGCAGAGTCTTCCACAGGAGTTTATCTATCATCTCCCTAACGCTTTCGCGATTACTAAATGATCCTCTAACGAAGCGCGCTGCTCTCCGTTGGATCTTCTCTATCTCTTCTATCAACCCTATCTGGTACGGACCCCACACTGCTGAGCAGTATTCGAGCAGTGGGCGAACAAGCGTACTGTAACCTACTTCCTTTGTTGTCGGATTGCATTTTCTTAGGATTCTTCTAATGAATCTCAGTCTGGCATCTGCTTTACCGACGATCAACTTTATATGATCATTCCATTTTAAATCACTCCTAATGCGTACTCCCAGATAATTTATGGAATTGACTGCTTCCAGTTGCTGACCTGCTATTTTGTAGCTATATGATAAGGGATCTATCTTTCTATGTATTCGCAGCACATTACACTTGTCTACATTGAGATTCAATTGCCATTCCGTGCACCATGCGTCAATTCGCTGCAGATCCTCCTGCATTTCAGTACAATTTTTCATTGTTACAACCTCTCGATACACCACACAGCATCATCTGCAAAAAGCCTCAGTGAACTACCTGCTGTGCGACCTATTCTGGCGTATTCCAGAATGCATTCGCCCACAACACAGAGATCCCAGTCCAGGCGTCATGGTGTGTGAAGCGATCATTTACAACTCGCGATCACGTGTGGTGTTTCTGCAGCGTTACGTAAACAGTGCCCGCTACATTGTACAGGCTGTTGCGCCGTGTTATTACCATTTGTTCGACAGCAAGGTGATACGCTTTTTCAGCACGATAGTGCACTACCACATACGGCTGCTGCGACGTAATGTGCTCTCTGGAGTGTGCAACAATTGTCAAAATGGTTGAAATGGCTCTGAGCACTATGGGACTTAACATCTGAGGTCATCAGTCCCCTAGAACTTAGAACTACTTAAACCTAAGTAACCTAAGGACATCACACACATCCATGCCCGAGGCAGGATTCGAACCTGCGACCGTAGTGGTCTCGCGGTTCCAAACTGAAGCGCCTAGAACCGCACGGCCACAACGGCCGGCTGCAACAATTGTCCTGGTCATCAAGATCACCATATTGAAACTTCCTGGCAGATTAAAACTGTCTGCCGGACCGAGACTCGAACTCGGGGCCTTTACCTTTTGCGGGCAAGTGCTCTACCAACTGAGCTACCCAAACACGACTGACGCCCCGTCCTCACAGCTTCACTTCTGCCAGTACCTCGCCTCCTACCTTCCAGACTTTACAGAAGCTCTCCTGCGAACCATATGATCACCATATTTCTCGCCAACTGAACACGCATGGGACCTGGTGAAGCGCGAAGTTACTCGTTCTCCAGACCCTGCGACAACCATTGTTAAAATTCAACGAAAGGTGGAAGGTGCTTGGGACTTTCTGTCGCAAGATCCCTTTCGGCACCTTTATGACGTTTGCATGCGAAAATACACGCTTGCGCTGGGTTCTGAAGGGGATACGCTGTGTTTTGCTGCGACTGTTTGGGCGCCGTTTATTGTGCGTTTCATTTGGTCTGAATTTGTTGTCATATACTCCTTCAGCTTCGTCCCAGGTTGCTGACAGTGCCTCAGCAGCCGTGCCCAAGTTCCACGCAGTAGGGCCCTGACACACCCCGCAAGACTTCCAAGTGTTAAGCAGAGGTGACCATTTTATTCGACGTCGAGAAACGTATTGTCTCCGTATGCCTCGCTGCTCCAAATGCGGTTTCGCCACGCGCCCTCTAGCGTTTGCGTAGCTCGTAACTGCGGAATTGTGCCGTTTCCATCACGATATAGATACTGTGTGTGCAGAATACATCTTTGTCAGTATTCGTATATTTGAACACACAAATGCGCTCTCACGGACGGGCGCGTACAGCGGTTAAACGTCCAGAAAAAAAGAGCGAAGAATTCTACCCCATTCGCGGTGATAAAGCAGACTCTGCTGCGGAAAAACTGCATTCCGAACTTTATGATTCGATATAAGCGAAACGAAATTGCCCCACTATCTGAGTAGCCTTTACTGCCGCGAACAAATAAGATCGACATAAAACACGAAGCCGCCGTTCGTGTGGAAACTGCTGTTTCTACAACGCAGCAACATCGTAAAGGACCGCGATAATAGCCAACCAATTAATCAGTGACTACTTTGTTATGAAACTAGCGAGCCCAGAACCGATAATTTTCAGGCGCGTGTTGCGGCAAGTAACTTTTATCTCTTCAGCGAGAGCTGAGGGTCTTCGCTAACGTTGCACAGCAGTTAGTATAAGCCGTAAAACACTACAGCTGCTCTTTTTCGTGGTAGCCACTCAGCCTCAAGGTCTTTCTGTGCTGGCCGAGACCCCTTAACCAAGGGGCGCAAACAACAATGTAGTGTATTTTGAGATAAAGAACTCCTCGACAGGCCGTGAAGGCCGAAGGGCTGTCCATCGGCCACCGTGTCTTCCTCCGACTTGCGGCATAGTGAGGATGCGGTATGGTCTGCCATCTGGTCAGCACACCGCTGACTTTCCAGGCCGTGGAGTCGCTAATGCTCGGTCAAGTAGCTTCTCAGTTGGCATCACAGAGCTCAGTGCACCACATACCAGTCCTCCCACCAAGGAAAAATCCTTGGCAGTACCGGGAATTTAACTCGGTCCTCCGTATGGCAGCTGTCTATGGTGACCACACAGCTACGAAGACAGGCTGATTTTAACTAGAGTAGTTACTCTTTCCATAAACCAAAGACGGACTACGAGCGCCCAACCTGTTCCTTGTCACTTTTTTCGTAAGGAAACTACTTTTTCAACCATAATGCAAATTTTTGCGTTCGTTTTGACTGAAAAATAAACGGCTTCAAATTATCCATCCCTTCACACATAGATCTTTTTATCTGTGTTTACTTTTCCCGTAAGGTATATGCTTTCATGTACAGGGTGGTTCACTGATCGTGACCGGGCCAAATAACTCACGAAATAAGCGTCAAACGAAAAAACTACGAAGAACGAAACTTGTCTAGCTTGAAGGGGGAAACCAGATGGCGCTATGGTTGGCCCGCTAGATGGCCCTGCCACAGGTCAAACGGATATCAACTGTGTTTTTTTAAAAATAGGAACCCGCATTTTTATTACATATTCGTGTAGTACGTAAAGAAATATGAATGTTTTAGTTGGACCACTTTTTTCGCTATGTGATAGATGGCATTGTAATAGTCACAAGCATATGGCTCACAATTTTAGACGAACAGTTGGTAACAGGTAGGTTTTTTAAATTAAAATACAGAACGTAGGTAGGTTTGAACATTTTATTTCAGTTGTTCCAATGTGATACATGTACCTTTGTGAACTTATCATTTCTGAGAACGCATGCTATTACAGCGTGATTACCTGTGAGTACCACATTAATGCAATAAATGCTCAAAATGATGTCCTTCAACCTCAATGCATTTGGCAATACGTGTAAAGACATTCCTCTCAACTGCGAGTAGCTCGCCTTCCGTAATGTTCGCACATGCATTGACAATGCGCTGACCCATGATGTCAGGTGTTGTCGTTGGATCACGATAGCAAATGTCCTTCAGCTTTCCCCACAGAAAGAAATACGGGGAGGTCAGATCCGGTGAACGTGCGGGCCATGGTATGGTGCTTCGACGACCAACCCACCTGTCATGAAATATGCTATTCAATACCGGTTCAACCACATGCGAGTCATGTGCCGGACATCCATCATGTGGGAAGTAAATCACCATTCTGGCATGCAGTGAAACATCTTGTAGTAACATCGACAGAACATTACGCAGGAAATCAGCATACATTGCACCATTTAGATTGCCATCGATAAAATGGGGGCCAATTATCCTTCCTCCCATAATGCCGCACCTTACATTAACCACGAAGATCGCTGATGTTCCACTTGTCGCAGCCATCGTGGATTTACCGTTGCCCAATAGTGCATATTATGCCTGTTTACGTTACCGCTGTTGATGAATGACGTTTCGTCGCTAAATAGAAGGCGTGCAAAAAACTCTCATCGTCCAGTAATTTCTCTTGTGCCCAGTGACAGAACTGTACACGACGTTCAAAGTCATCGCCAAGCAATTCCTGGTGCATAGAAATATGGTACGGGTGCAATCGATGTTTATGTTGCATTCTCAACACCGACGTTTTTGAGATTCCCGATTCTCGCGCAATTTGTCTGCTAATGATGTGCTGATTAGCCGCGACAGCAGCTAAAACACCTACTTGATCATCATCATTTGTTGCAGGTCGTGGTTGACGTTTCACATGTGGCTGAACACTTCCCGTTTCCTTAAACAACGTAACTATCTAGCGAACGGTCTGGACACTTGGATGATGTCGTCCAGGATACCGAGCAGCATACATCAACACGATATCGACCTATACTGCAATTGGTAAACGGTCCACTTTAACACGGGTAATGTATCACGAAGCAAATACCGTCCGCACTGGGGGAATGATACGTGATACTACGTACTTATACGTTTGTGACTATTACAGCGCCATCCATCACAAAAGCGAAAAAAGTGGTCCAACTAAAACATCCATATTTCTTTACGTTGTACACGAATATGTAATAAAAATGAGGGTTCCTATTTTAAAAAAACGCAGTTGAAATCCGTTTGACCTATCTAGCGGGCCAACCATAGCACCATCTGGTTTCCCCCTTCAAGCTAGACGAGTTTCGTTCTTTGTAGTTTTTTCGTTTGATGCTTATTTCGTGAGATATTTGGCCCGGTCATTATCAATGGACCACCCTGTATAGTTTCTGTCACAGAAAGAGTCCCCAACACTAAACGGCCCTAAAGATCAATATCACTTCGCGATATTTCCGGGTACCCAATAATGTTGAACGTTTAGGGGTTGCGCAGTTATACTGAGTACGTCAAAAGCTTTTTAAATACTATACCAGAAATTAAAAGTGCAACACCATAAAGGACAACTTCATTTTATCGACAGAACACGTGACAGGTACATCATCATTGTATGTGTATACGATGACAAATTCGGACCAAATGAAACACACAATAAACGGCGCGCACACAGTCGCAGAAAATACATTGTATCCCCAGATTTTTTCGTTCGAAACAGATGTTGAAACAAGCCTCCGTGTTTTTAGTTGTATAAATTAGAACCAGGTATTTTTTTTTTTTTTTTAGGTGGCCGTGGCGCCTGATCAGTGAATTGAAATTGCTGTTCTTGTTATAGTGCCTCTGATATCTTCATCAAATATAAATTTTAAAATATTTAGTAAAATGGCCATTGCACCTAACCATTAAATTCCTTTGTTTGGACTTTTTGGTAAGGTGGCCGCTTGCCCCAACTATCGAATGAAGACTCTTTCTATGAAATTCAGTTTTAAAATTTTGTTTTTGGTAAAGTGGCCGCTGCGTCTAGCCATTCAGGTGTGTTTTTTTTTTAATTGTGCACTCTCGAGGCGATTAAGTTTTTCTCTAAAATTCGTTTTAATGAATGTTGTTAAGAATAGCCGACTTAACCAACAGCCCTTACATTCACCTGTCACTCCTTTTATTTTTTAGTTACAGAATTTGGCCAATTATAGACCGCTTAGAACCTAACAACAAAGGTACAATCTTCTTCTTTTTATCTTCAAAGAACTTCTTATTGGCTGATAGCCTGCCTCTGCTCATTTGACATCACTTTCCTAAGTTGTGAATTGCGCTGTTGGCCAAGAAATTTTGCAGTATCGACCAAAAGCTCGTAACTTTACCTATTGTGTATGGTGTCTTCTGCGACGCTTAGTTTTCTCAAGTCCTTTCTTGTCTCTTCCTGGTATCCCGTGGTGTATTTTTTTTTTTAATTTGGAAATGAAATTAATAATTTTCTTCGTTGGCCAATTGTCATTCATTCTGAAAATATGACCGTAATACTTAAGTCTCCTCTTTCTTATTGTGTATGTCACTGTTTTTACACTGAAGAGCCAAGCAAACAGGTACACCTTTCTAATGTGGTGTAGGGCCCCCGCAAGCAGGCAAAGTGTCGCGGCGCGCGCAGTGGCCCCGCAGTTTGTGGCGCCTGCACGGATCACGCGGACCCTAGCGCCGGAAGTTCGAGTCCTCCCTCGGGCATACGTGTGTGTGTGTTCTTAGCATAAGTTAGTTTTAAGTAGTTTGTAAGTCGAGGGACCGATGACCTCAGCAGTTTGGTCCCTTAGGAATTCACAAACATTTGAACATTTTTCCCATCCCGGTAGGTGGTGTGGGACCCTTACTAGATAGGACTACCGGAGTAAATTGAGAAAGTTCAAATAAGTGCAGCACGTTTTGTATTATCGCGAAATAGGGTAGAGAGTGTCACTGAAATGATACAGGATTTGGGGTGGACATCATTGGAAGAGAAACGTTTTTCGCTTCTCACTAAATTTAAATCACCAACTTTCTCCTCCGAATGCGAAAATATTTTGTTCAAGCCAACCAACCAGAGAGAAACTATCATCATAATAAAATAAGGCAGATCAGAGCTCGCACTGAAAGATAGGTGTTCGTTTTCTCCCGCGCGCCAGCCGGAGTGGCCGTGCGGTTCTAGGCGCTACAGTCTGGAGTCGAGCGACCGCTACGGTTGCAGGTTCGAATCCTGCCTCGGGCGTGGATATGTGTGATGTCCTTAGGTTAGTTAGGTTTAATTAGTTCAAAGTTCTAGGCGACTGATGACCTCAGAACTTAAGTCGCATAGTGCTCAGAGCCATTTGAACCATTTTTCTCCCGCGCTGTTCGAGACTGGAATAATAGAGAATTCTTGTGAAGGTGGTTTGACGAACCCTCTGTCAGGCACTTAAGTGTGATTTACCGAGTATCCAAGTAGATGTAGATTTTTGTAAAACAAAATGTTGCAAAATGTATAATGTTGACTCCGCAGCTAGTGGTCGTGCTGTAGCGTTCTCGCTTCCCGCACCCGGGTTCCCGGCGGGGTCAGGGATTTTCTCTGCCTCGTGATGACTGGGTGTTGTGTGCTGTCCTTAGGTTAGTTAGGTTTAAGTAGTTCTAAGTTCTAGGGGACTGATGACCATAGATGTTAAGTCCCAAAGTGTTCAGAGCCATTTGAATCATTTTTTTGTAGAATGTTGACCTTTTTCCATAAAACATAAAAAAAATTCATTTGCTGTGTACGATCTAATAATAATAAAATCAGTATAGAGTGTAACCATTTGATGTTGCAACAAATAAATGATGACAAAACCCAACGATAAATAAAGTGCTCCAGTAACATGAAGTGGAGTTTTGAAAGACCCCAAGTGCCCAGCGGAGGGTTTCAACAGTATATGGACACAAATGATCAAAATAAACTCGCTGAAAATATGCCGTGTTGTCCCTACCCACAAATCGAGAAAAAGATGTGACAAACCCAAGTCGTTTGTGCCTGTCACCTTACTAGCGTGTTCGGTGAAGTTATGGAAAGACGCCTGGAATAGTGATGTGAAAACAAGAAAATATTACCTGACAAACAAATTGGGTTTCGAAATGGAAGAGGGACAACTGAAATCCTTCTATGGTTTGTTACTGACATACAACTAAATTTCTCTCGGAATTATAATATCATAGTTTCGTTCATCGACTTCAGCTCGTCTTGTAAACGTTAGGAAAAAAATTGGAGAAACTTCAGACTCGAAAACCACTCGCGTGTAGCATTGTCAACCTTCTGGCCAACAGGAAGACTATTATTTTGCAACACGGAACTACACTGGAATACGTAAAACTAGCAATGAACTCCCACAGGTATCAGCCTAGGTTCCCTTATTAGTCAATCTCCATTCTGCAGACTTTCACGACCTCTTTGCAGTGCCATCCACACAGATAACGTATGTATATATTCCGGAGACAATGCTCTTCATTTCTGTCGTCTGAATATGCGCACTGTTCTCATATGTCAGCAGGAATAATGTACAAAAAGTGACGGCGAAATCTCTTATTGCAAGTGTACTTTAATTATCTTTGCTCACTACAGGTTCCCACCTCCTCAAATAATGCAACATAATTTTCCAGTTGCGAACGCAACACAATATCGATGGTAAACTTACATGTTCTCATAATATCCGATGCATGGTTGCTACACTACTGGACATTAAAATTGCTACACCAAGAAGAAATGCAGATGATGAACGGGTATTCATTGGACAAATATATTATACTACAACTAACATGTGATTACATTTCCACGCAATTTGGCTGCATAGATCCTGATAAATCAGTACCCACAACAACCACCTCTGGCCGCAATAACGGCATGGTTATGCCTGGGCATTGAGTCCAACAGAGATTGGATGGCGTGTACAGGTTGCTGAGAGATGTGGATAATGTGCTGGCCAGGGCAGCAGTGGAACATTTTCTGTTTCCAGAAAGGTCCGTACAGGACCTGCAACATGCCGTCGTGCATTATCCTGCTGAAATGTAAGGTTTCGCAGGGATCGAATGAAGGGTAGAGCCACGGGTCGTAACACATCTGAAATGTAACGTCCACTGTTCAAAGTGCTGTCAATGCGAACAAGAGGTGACAGAGACGTGTAACCAATGGCACCCCATACCATCACGGCGGGTGATACGCCAGTATGGCGATGACGAATACACGCTTCCAATGTGCGTTCACCGCGATGTCGCCAAACACGGATGTGACCATCATGATGCCGTAAACAGAACCTGGATTCATCCGAAAAAATTACGTTTTGCAATTCGTGCACCCAGGTTCGTCGTTGAGTACACCATCACAGGCGCTCCAGACTGTCATGCAGCGTCAAGGTTAACCGCAGCCATGGTCTCCGAGCTGATAGTCCCTGCTGCTGCAAATGTTGTCGAACTGTTCGTGCAGATGGTTGTTGCCTTGCAAACGTCCCCATCTGTTGACTCAGGGATCGAGACGTTGCTGCAGGATCCGTTACAGCCATGCGCATAAAATGGCTGTCCTCTCGACTGCTAGTAATACGAGGCCGTTGGCATCCAGTACGGCCTTCCGTATTACTCTCCTGAACCCACCGATTCCATATTCTGCTAACAGTCATTGGATCTCGACCAACGCGAGCAGCGATGTCGCGATACGATAAACCGCAATCGCGATAGGCTACAATCCGACCTTTATCAAAGTCGGAAACGTGATGGTACGCATTTCTCCTCCTTACACTACGCATCACAACAACGTTTCACCAGGCAACGCCGGTCAACTGCTGTTTGTGTATGAGAAATCTGTTGGAAACTTTCATCATGTCAGCACTTTGTAGGTGTCGCCACCGGAGCCAACCTTGTGTGAATGCTCTGAAAAGCTAATCATCTGCATATCACAGCATCTTCTTCCTGTCGATTAAATTTCTCGTCTGTAGCACGTCATCTTCGTGGTATAGCTATTTTAATGGGCAGTAGTGTAGATGTGAAAATGCACGCAGCCTCGCCAAAACGTGATCTTATGCAGTACAAAACCTGGGGCGTTCCTGTCAAACCGAACCAACTCATTTCTTGTCAAAGCGAATGAACCACTATTAGAGCTGCGCCGAATATTTCCCTGCAAGAAATTCTGCCTGCGGCATATTTCGACGAATATGGGCCCTTTCACGAAAAGGTCCGTGAATTAATATCCTTCTGTATGTGCCGAAGATACTGGATAAATAATCAATTTCCACCCATCGGGGCTGAATGCATGGAGATACCGGCATTAAGGGACAAGGTGTGGACAATTCCTTTTCTATCCCATTAAAATAGGCCATACGAAATGTAGACCCTGCAGATTGATGCCAGGACCAGTTTTCCATGGCAAAACCAGAACACAACTAACGCAACAGCCATGGAATTGGTGTCTCACTGTCACGATCCGTAAGTGGTGTACACAGATGTTTCCAAGTCTAGTGAAGGCGCTGGTAGTGCTTACTGGGGTAACCCAAAGCAAACGACAAGGCCTATACAAACTGGATCCACATTCCACAATTATGACAGCCGAGCTGATTGTCATTTTAGAAGCCGTGGTGCTCGCACACAAGACCACAGCATACAAAGCAGTAATAATCTCTTACAGTATATCAGCTCTATAACTAGAAAGCATCATAGTATTTGTACCAACCTCGTCGTTGCAGCAGTTGGCGACACTGTATTTCGGGCGCAGACAAACTGCCGCAGCGTCGTGATGGTATGAATGAAAGGCCACTCCAAAGAATTGGAAAAGGGCACAGGTCATCCCCGTTTTCACGAAGGGACGTCGAACAGATGTGCCGAACTATAAACCTACATCTCTAACGTCGATCAGTTGTAGAATTTTGGAACACGTATTATGTTCGAGTGTAATGACTTTTCTGGAGACTAGAAATCTACTCTGTAGGAATCAGCATGGGTTTCGAAAAAGACGGTCGTGTGAGACCCAGCTCGCGCTATTCGTCCACGACACTCAGAGGGCCATAGACACGGGTTCACAGGTAGATGCCGTGTTTCTTGACTTCAGCAAGGCGTTTGATACAGTTCCCCACAATCGTTTAATGAACAAAGTAAGAGTATATGGACTATAAGACCAATTGTGTGATTGGGTGTGGAGTTCCTAGATAACAGAACGCAGCATGTCATTCTCAATGGAGAGAAGTCTTCCGAAGTAAGAGTGATTTCAGGTGTGCCGCAGGGGAGTGTCATAGGACCGTTGCTATTCTCAATATACATAAATGACCTGGTGGATGACATCGGAAGCTCACTGAGGCTTTTTGTAGATGATGCTGTGGTGTATCGAGAGGTTGCAACAATGGAAAATTGTACTGAAATGCAGGAGGATCTGCAGCGAATTGACGCATGGTGCACGGAATGGCAATTGAATCTCAATGTAGACAAGTGAAATGTGCTGCGAATACATAGAAAGATAGATCCCTTATCATTTAGCTACAAAATAGCAGGTCAGCAACTGGAAGCAGTTAATTCCATAAATTATCTGGGAGTACGCATTAGGAGTGATTTAAAATGGAATGATCATATAAAGTTGATCGTCGGTAAAGCAGATGCCAGACTGAGATTCATTGGAAGAATCCTAAGGAAATGCAATCCGACAACAAAGGAAGTAGGTTACAGTACGCTTGTTCGCCCACTGCTTGAATACTGCTCAGCAGTGTGGGATCCGCACCAGATAGGGTTGATAGAAGAGATAGAGAAGATCCAACGGAGAGCAGCGCGCTTCGTTACAGGATCATTTAGTCATCACCAAAGCGTTACGGAGATGATAGATAAATTCCAGTGGAAGGCTCTGCAGGAAAGACGTTCTGTAGCTTGGTACGGGCTTTTGTTAAAGTTTCGAGAACATCCCTTCACCGAGGAGTCAAGCAGTATATTGCTCCCTCCTACGTATATCTCGCGAAGAGACCATGAGGATAAAATCAGAGAGATTAGAGCCCATACAGAGGCATACCGACAATCCTTCTTTCAACGTACAATACGAGACTGGAACAGAAGTGAGAACCGATAGAGGTACTCAGGGTACCCTCCGCCACACACCGTCAGGTGGCTTGCGGAGTATGGATGTAGATGTAGATGTAGATGTAGAAATGAACAAGCACACGTCCTAGCAAAACGGCAAAACGGCAATTAAAGCAACACACAGCTATTACCCTGTCCTTTGTATAATGCACGACATAATCATACAAACTCTCAACAGATGTCGTTACGATCGTGTTTTGCACTGAAGATGGGATTTCGATCAATGGACAACCACTCCAGCAATGACGTCAGGGCACCTATCAAGCAGGCAGGGTAGCTCCACATCCACAACCGCTGTGTACACAGTCACATGACAATATGTAGAGCACAAGAGAAATATAACTATTCCAGTTCCTAGAAACAGTACTGAAGCAGTAAATAAGAGATGAATCCCCAGGATCTGAATCAGAAACGAAGGTAACGAGCCGTAAGTTGACAAGTGTTACTAGCACGCAGACGAAGATTATCTTTCTCTGCCTCGTGATGACTGGGTGTTGTGTGATGTCCTTAGGTTAGTTAGATTTCAGTAGTTTTGAAGATTATCGCTCTAGCACTGTCGATACCTTGAAGTTAATTCCTGAAAATGTAGTATCTGCAGATTATTCACGGATGGATGTGCTAAGAGCATTTTACTGCGCACGTCTTGGCTACAGCTAAATTTAACTGTTCATTGCTGCTTCCAACGTGATGGAAACAATCGCATGTTTCACGAATACGGCGGCATCGCATTACTGCGGGTAACGAAGTAAAGCCTATCAAGAATTGCAAGGAACTGAGGCTGAGAGGCAGATTTGTCACCTCGGTCCTCGCGAACTCATCTCAGAGCAACAGGTACCTGCGACCAAGTTAACTGGGGCGGAATCCGCCCGGTTGGCCGTGCGGTCTAACGCACGGCTTTCCAGGCGGGAAGGAGCGCCTGGTCCCCGGCACGTATCTGCCCGGCGGACTTGGTCGAGGTCCTCTGAGCCGGCCAGTCTGTGGATGATTTTTAGGCGGTTTCCCATCTGCCTCGGCGAATGCGGGATGGTTCCCCTTATTTCGCCTCAGCTCCACTATGTCGACGATTGCTGCGCAAATAAGTTCTCCACGTACGCGTACACCACCATTGCTCTACCACGCAAAATAGGGGTTACACTCGTCTGGTGTGAGACGTTTCCTGGGAGGTCCACCGGGGTCCGAACCGCACAATAACTATGGGTTCGGTGTGGGGCGGCGAAGGGGTGAAGTGAACTGCGGTAGTCGTCGTGGGGTTGTGGACCACTGCGGCTGCGGCGGGGACGAAGCCTCTCCATCGTTTCTAGATCCCCGGTTCATATAACATAACACAACTGGGGCGGACATGCCGACAGTCGCTTACTCTTTTTGCACGTGGTCATTTCAGCGTGGCCACCCACGTGTTGGTGGTACTGGGGGTGGCGTCAGTTCTCTGGCGGTCGGAAGGGGTGTTGTCGCTCCGCACAACCACTGCCTCGGCTTGAATTAGAACTAATGTCCACAGGAACGTTTGTAGATATACGACATATTTTGTACTTTATGAACTGACTTAGTGGTGATAACGAGAATTCCACTGCCCCTGCCATTTGATAGTCCACTAACTAGGCAAACTATCAGTGGCTTCAGTTGGCTTGGGAAAATTACTTTTCGTGTATAAACACGTCGATTCATTTCGTCGACTTTTTAATTAATGGATGTGCCTCCAACCACTGAACTTGTAATTGCATGAACAGTCAATATCTATGGTTGGGAAAGCGGTTTTATTTTAATTTACTCTGTCTCATTGTAATGGGACTAGGCTGGACAGTTAGACTTCACTACGTGCTCTAGACGCCTCTAAAATGTCTCTCTCTTACACAGAGTCCAGTGGTACGTCTCTGCAACACTTCAAGGACCGTTTACCATTGACTACGGAAATGTTTGGCTTATGAGCAGCCGCTCGACCATTGTACCCCATTGTTTTTAGCTAAAAAAATGGTTCAAATGGCTCTGAGCACTATGGGACTCAACTGCTGTGGTCATCAGCCCCTAGAACTTAGAACTACTTAAACCTAATTAACCTAAGGACGTTACACACATCCATGCCCGAGGCAGGATTCGAACCTGCGACCGTAGCGGTCGCGCGGTTCCATACTGTAGCGCCTAGAACCGCTCGGCCACTCCGGCCGACGGCATCTGTGCTTGGAACAATTAAATATGACAAACTCCTTCTCACAGATATGATACCAATGCTCTGAAAGCTGTTGTCCTCGGACTTCCAAGAGGAATAGTCGGGGTCATCTAAAATCAAAGGCAGTGACTACGCAGTAATTCATCCAAGAATGCCATGGTATAATTAGGCACAAATATCGAGGAACTTCATGGTAGTTACATCGCGGCTGAAATTTGACCATTGAAAGTTCAAAAAACATTTCTGTTGGCTCAAGTTAAGCGCCACCCCTCAGTGTGTTTGCGGTGAGGAAGGCGATCCAAACCATGTATTCCTACAATGCCCTCGGAACACGTATCACATAAACGTTCTTGCAAGTGATGTTCGGGTTCTTGGTCATCAGATCCCAAGCAGCCTACAAACCTTGTTAGCATCCAGCGATATAGCAACGTATAAAATACCGTACGAGTTCGTCAACAGTGTCAGCATACCGATGTATCCTCCTGATCTTCTAACCTAATGGCCGGCCGCGGTGGTCTCGCGGTTCTAGGCACACAGTCCGGAACCGTGCGAATGCTACGGTCGCAGGTTCGAATCCTGCCTCGGGCATGGATGTGTGTGATGTCCTTAGGTTAGTTAGGTTTAAGTAGTTCTAAGTTCTAGGGGACTAATGACCACAGCAGTTGAGTCCCATAGTGCTCAGAGCCATTTTTTTTCTAACCTAATGCTCTTGGTAATTGGCATGCCAGGAGAAACCAAAGCACAATTAACTGACTTTATCCCCACGTGCTACTCAGCAGAATATGGAACACTCCGCCTCTAAATGTATGTAACTAAGCACCTCCTAAATGGGTGTGTGTGAATACTGATGTGTCTATACGTGTGGCTGTAATACAGAAATCTGGTTTTTGTAAACTGTTCTTGTGTTTTGTCCAAATGGTTCTTGTAGACCCACACAGTTATTGAAACACAACCTGCACAGCTTTTGAAACAATTCATTCAGGACGAACAATGAACATTTTATTGGTAATTTAAATATACAGTCATTAACATGGAGTGAATGGGAAATCCCATAGGTGCACCAACGGCGATTTATCAGTTCATATTGTGTTACCAGTAGGATTTTATAGTATGCTACCATTGTGTATCCTGTGTTACAGTTTCCTGTTGTTTATTTGTTATAGTTTACTCGCATTGTAAAACTTGTTTTATGTCGAATCAGCGCTTTCTTAAGCCTATGTGTGAATTCCTAAAGGACCAAACCGCTGAGGTCATCGGTCTCTAGACTTACACACTACTTAAACTAACTTATGCTAAGAACAACACACACGCCCATGTCCGAGGGAGGGGCCGCGCAATCAGTGACTAGGCGCCTCTAACCGCAAGGCCACTCCGTGCGGCTAAGCCTATGTAAGTGCATACCACAGTACTACCTCAACAAAAGTCTACCATGAATTGTGAAAACAAATTCCAATATAATAATTCCTGTGTTGAGATTGCTATATGGGCACGTTCTGGAAGCTAATAAATTTCAAAAAAGGGCGCACAGAGTTATGCCAGTGGTTATTATTTATAGTGCTATAAAAAGTGTGCATTCATACGAACGAGCCGTGTTTTTGAGTAAGTACCGTTTCGAAATTAAGAAAAGACGTGCTAAGATAAATCAGTAATTTTACTTTTACATGAAAGCCTGTACCTTAATCTACGCACTGACGCCTTTACAGTCTTATTTTTCGTTGTTTACGTTGTGTACTGAGTGTTTAAGATGCCTCGGATAATCGTGAGTCCCGCCGCCTGTGAAGTACGGGCTGTTATAAGATTTCTTAGTGTTAAAGGCCTAAAAGCGATAGATATTCATCGTGAGATCTGTACTGTTTACGGAGAAAACATTATGAGTGATGTAATGGTAAGAAAGTGGGTGAGAGCATTTATAGGTGGCCGCACAAATGTGCATGATGAACAAAGCAGTGGGCGTCCTTCAGACGTTAATGAAAGTTTGGTGCAGGAAGTGGACAACAAGGTGAGAGAAAACAGACGCTTTACGATTTCCTCCTTGCGGGATGACTTCCCTAATGTTTCTCGTAGTGTTTTGTATGGCATTGTGACCGAGGACTTGAATTACCGAAAATTGTGCGCACGTTGGGTATCGAAAATGTTGACGGATGTACACAAAATCAAACGTTTAGACAGTGCATTGACTTTCCTTGTGCGGTACCACAACGACGGTGATGATTTCTTAAGCCAAATTGTTACGGGCGATGAGACATTGGTGGCATACGTCACACCACAACAAAGCAACACTCCATGGAAGTTGAGCAAGGGCATCGTTTTGCTGCAAGACAATGCCCGTCCGCATATGGCGAAGCAGACCAAAGATCTCATCATATCTTTTCGATGGGAAACTCTAGATCATCCTCCGTACAGCCCCGATCTTGCGTGTTGTGTGATGTCGCATAGAGCTCAGAGCCATTTTTGAACCCGATCTTGCGCCCAGTGACTACCATTTGTTTCTGCACTTGAAGAAACACCTGGACGGTCAGCGTCTTCAAGACGATGACGAAGTCAAAACAGTGGTGATGCAGTGGTTAACAAGTCAGGCGGCAGACTTCTGTAAGGAGGATATTCAAAAACTGGTACAACGTTATTACAAGTGGCTCAGTATTGACGGAAATTATGTAGGAAAGTAGATTAAGGTATAGGCTTTCACGTAAAAATAAAATTATTGAGATAATGAAGCACGTCTTTTTTTAATTTGAAAGCGGTACTTACTTAAAAACCTCGTACATAATAATGATGTGCGGTATAACTTCCACTTATAAACTGCTAATTATTCATTTTACTCTAACAAAAAGAATAGGCAGTGCTGTGCGGAGCCCCTGAAATCGGAAGCCCATAGCTCGTGCTTCATGAAAAACCGCCTCTGGTACCTTGATATGGACACGCTCAAGCACTTACTAAACGCACAGTTAGAGCAGATACCCTTACGCGAAACTATACTCTACGCTTTACGAGGTAAGCTTAATACTTGAGAGCTGCTATACAGGTGAATATTATGTCTGTGAATGTTTGTCAACCAGTAAGACCTCCTCCCGCCGTCCAAGTGCTTGGCCTTCGACGTTTCTCGCTGGAGGCGAAGACGGCACCCCGCGTCCTACGATGCAGAAAACGTCCGTCTTATGAAGCAGAAAAGGTGATTTATTACACAAGGCTGTTCGTCACCAATAAGCAGCATAAATTTCTTCTTCAATTATTACTCAAGTTCTTATTCAATGAACCATCGGTGTGACCACCTTGGTTAGTTTCAAAGCCTTGTATTTCTTTACGTCGCGGCAGTTTCATGAGGCTGTACGCGAACGATGTTATTATATATGAAGGTCTGAAACGCTAGGAAATTGAAACTAAATGCAGAAAGACCTGCGGAGGCCGGCCGTGCTGGCCGAGGCGGTTCTAGGCGCTTCAGTCTGTAACCGCGAGGCCACTACGGACGCATGTTCGAATCCTGCCTCGGGCATGGCTATGTGTGATGTCTTCAGGTTAGTTAGGTTTAAGTACACTACTGATCATTAAAATTGCAACACCACGAAGATGACGTGCTACAGACGCGAAATTTAACCGACAGGAAGAAGATGCTGTGATGTGCAAATGATTAGCTTTTCAGAGCATTCACAAAAGGTTTGCGCCGGTGGCGACGCCTACAACGTGCTGACATGAGGAAAGTTTCCAACCGATTTCTCATACACAAGCAGCAGTTGACCGGCGTTGCCTGGTGAAACGTTGTTGTGATGCCTCGTGTAAGGATAAAAGTCGGACTGTAGCCTATCGCGATTGCGGTTTATCGTATATCAACACTGCTACTAGCGTTGGTCGAGATCCAATCACTGTTAGAAGAATATGGAATCGGTGGGTTCAGGAGGGTAATACGGAACGCCGTGCTGGATCCCAACGGTCTCGTATCACTAGCAACGGATCGTGCGCCCACGTCTCGATCCCTGAGTCAACAGATGGGGACGTTTGCAAGACAACAACCATCTGCACGAACAGTTCGACGACGTTTGCAGCAGCATGGACTATCAGCTCGGAGACGATGGCTGCGGTTACCCTTGACGCTGCATCACAGACAGCAGTGCCTGCGATGGTGTATTCAACGACGAACCTGGGTGCACAAATGGCGAAACGTCATTTTGTTTGATGAATCCAGGTTCTGTTGGCAGCATCATGATGGCCACATCCGTGTTTGGCGACATCGCGGTGAACGCACACTGGAAGCATGTATTCGTCATCGCCATATTGGCGTATCACCCGGAGTGATGGTATGGGGTGCCACTGGTTACACGTCTCGGTCACCTCTTGTTCGCACTGAAGGCACTTCGAACAGTGGACGTTACATTTCAGATGTGTTACGACCCGTGGCTCTACCCTTCATTCGATCCCTGCGAAATCCTACATTTCAGCAGGATAATGCACGACCGCATGTTGCAAGTCCTGTACGGGCCTTTCTGGATACTGAAAATGTTCGACTCGTCACAATACGCCAGTCACTACTCTTGATGAACTGTGGTATCGTGTTGAAGCTGCATGAGCAGCATCAAAGCTCTGTGTGACTCAATGCCCATGCGTATCAAGTCCGTTATTACGGCCAGAGGTGGTTGTTCTGGGCACTGATTTCTCAGAATCTATGCACCGAAATTGCGTGAAAATGTAATCACATGTTAGTTCTAGTATAATGTATTTTTCCAATGAATACCCGTTTATCATCTTCATTTCTTCTTGTCCATGGTCGTGCGGTAGCTTTCTCGCTTCCCACGCCCGGGTTCCCGCGTACGATTCCCGGCTGGGTCAGGGGTTTTCTCTGCCTCGTGATGACTGGGTGTTGTGTGACGTCCTTAGGTTAGTTAGGTTTAAGTCGTTCTAAGTTCTAGGGGACTGATGACCATAGATGTTAAGTCCCGTAGTGCTCAGAGCCATTTGAACCATTTGAACCATTTCTTCTTGGTGTAGCAATGTTAATGGTTAGTAGTGTAGTTCTAAGTTCTAGGGGACTGATGAACTCATGTGTTAAGTCCCATAGTGCTCAGAGCTATTTGGCCTATTTTGAAAGACCTCCGGAAGATCGACGCTTGGTGCAGAGATTGACAATTGACCATCCGCACGAACAAATTTAAGGTATTGCTCATGAAGAGGCAGAAATTACCCTCATTATATGCTTACAACATTGCTGAAGAGTCACATAACGTAAGGAACGACTGAAAAAGGAACGATTGTTAAAAGTAATGGTAGTAAATGCAAATCCCGACAGATCCATTGACAGAATACTCAAGAAGCGTAGTGCACTCATAGTGGTGGTAGCTTATAAACCTCTAGTTCGAGCGATTCTGCTCTAGTACGCGTCACTTTTAGGCAGTTACCAAATAAGATTGGTAGATGACATAGACAAGAATCAAAGAGGACAAGCGCCAATCGAGACAGGTCCATTAAACAAGCGTGAAAGTATCACGAAGATTTACTATCTCATCAAAAGTATCCGCACACCCTATGAAATGCGGTATTGACTTCTAGTGGCACGAAAGGCTGATTCACCGCTATAAAAGGAGCCAGGGAGTACTGTTTTGTCAGAAGGGAAGAGTAACAGGAGACTGTGTGTTCAGGAGAGCTCAAACGTGAACGAGTCATTTGATGTCACATGAGTAGCAAATCCACTAGTGACATTTCAACCGTATTAAAGCTGCCCCGGTAAACTGTTGGCGATGTGACTGAAGTGGAAACGTGAAGGACAAACCGCATCTAAACCGAGACGAGGTAGACCTCATATACTAACGAAAAGGGAGCATCGAACATCGCGGAGGATGGTTGTAAAAAAATAAATAAATAAATAAATAAAATAAAATAAAATAAAAAATTAAAAAATTACACGAAATCAGCGAAGCGAATCAGTCTTGAGATCAAGAGCGCTACCGACAGTCCATCTAGCACAACGATTAAGCTTAGTGAGCTAAAAACAGCCGGCCGCGGTGGTCTCGCGGTTCTAGGCGCGCAGCCCGGAACCGTACGACTGCTACGGTCGCAGGTTCGAATCCTGCCTCGGGCATGGATGTGTGTGATGTCCTTAGGTTAGTTAGGTTTAAGTAGTTCTAAGGTCTAGGGGACTAATGACCACAGCAGTTGAGCCCCATAGTGATCAGAGCCATCTGAACCATTTTTTTAGCTAAAAACAATGGGGTACAATGGTCGAGCGGCTTCTCATAAGCCAAACATTTCCGTAGTCAATGGTAAACGGTCCTTGAAGTGGTTCAGAGACGTACCACTGGACTCTGTGTAAGAGAGAGCCATTTTAGAGGCGTCTAGAGCACGTAGTGAAGTCTAACTGTCCAGCCTAGTCCCATTACAATGAGACAGAGTAAATTAAAATAAAACCGCTTTCCCAACCACAGATATTGACTGTTCATGCAATTACAAATTCAGTGGTTGGAGGCACATCCATTAATTAAAAAGTCGACGAAATGAATCGACGTGTTTATACGCGAAAAGTAATTTTCCCAAGCCAACTGAAGCCACTGATAGTTTGCCTAGTTAGAGGACTATCAAATGGCAGGGGCAGTGGAATTCTCGTTATCACCACTAATTCAGTTCGTGAAGTACAAAATATGTCGTAAATCTACAAACGTTCCTGTGGACATTAGTTCTAATTCAAGCCGAGGCAGTGGTTGTGCGGAGTGACAACACCCCTTCCGACCGCCAGAGAAATGACGCCACCCCCAGTACCACCAACACGTGGGTGGCCACGCTGAAATGACCACGTGCAAAAAGAGTAAGCGACTGTCGGCATGTCCGCCCCAGTTGTGTTATGTTATATGAACCGGGGATCTAGAAACGATGGAGAGGCTTCGTCCCCGCCGCAGCCGCAGTGGTCCACAACCCCACGACGACTACCGCAGTCCACTTCACCCCTTCGCCGCCCCACACCGAACCCATAGTTATTGTGCGGTTCGGACCCCGGTGGACCTCCCAGGAAACGTCTCACACCAGACGAGTGTAACCCCTATTTTGCGTGGTAGAGCAATGGTGGTGTACGCGTACGTGGAGAACTTATTTGCGCAGCAATCGTCGACATAGTGGAGCTGAGGCGAAATAAGGGGAACCATCCCGCATTCGCCGAGGCAGATGGGAAACCGCCTAAAAATCATCCACAGACTGGCCGGCTCAGAGGACCTCGACCAAGTCCGCCGGGCGGATACGTGCCGGGGCCCAGGCGCTCCTTGCCGCCTGGAAAGCCGTGCGTTAGACCGCACGGCCAACCGGGCGGATTCCGCCCCAGTTAACTTGGTCGCAGGTACCTGTTGCTCTGAGATGAAGCGCAGAGTTCGCGAGGACCGAGGTGACAAAACTGCCTCTCAGCCTCAGTTCCTTGCAATTCTTGATAGGCTTTACTTCGTTACCAGCAGTAATGCGATGCCGCCCTATTCGTGAGACATACGATTGTTTCCATCACGTTGGAAGCAGCCATGAACAGTTAAATTTAGCTGTAGCCAAGACGTGCGCAGTAAAATGCTCTTAGCACATCCATCTGTGAATAATCTGCGGATACTAGATTTTCAGGAATTAACTTCAAGGTATCGACAGTGCTAGAGCGATAATCTTCAAAACTACTGAAACCTAACTAACCTAAGGACATCACACAACACCCAGTCATCACGAGGCGGAGAAAGATAATCTTCGTCTGCGTGCTAGTAACACTTGTCAACTTACGGCTCGTTACCTTCGTTTCTGATTCAGATCCTGGGGATTCATCTCTTATTTACTGCTTCAGTACTGTTTCTAGGAACTGGAATAGTTATATTTCTCTTGTGTTCTACGTATTGTCATGTGACTGTGTACACAGCGGTTGTGGATGTGGAGCTACCCTGCCCGCTTGATAGGTGCCCTGACGTCATTGCTGGAGTGGTTGTCCATTGATCGAAATCCCATCTTCAGTGCAAAACACGATCGTAATGACATCTGTTGAGAGTTTGTATGATTATGTCGTGCATTATACAAAGAACAGGGAAATAGCTGTGTGTTGCTTTAATTTTGGACAACAGTGTATATCCCACTGAGCGCCAGACGGAATTACTTTGGGGTGCCAACTTATGAGGAAAGGAAGTTAGATTCGTAAACAGAAGAAATAAGCAATAATATTGAGTTACAAAGTTTTCATTACGTAACCCTAGGAAACAAAAGGGGGGAGGGGAGGAAGATGTTACTTACATTGATACTAAACCATCTTCAAGTGTACACTCCACATTTTATTCAAAGAATGTCATAATTTATAGCTTATGCATTAGTTAATTACAATTATCAAATCTTCAGTGTTATGTTACATACCAAATTAAGTACAAAATGTCCTGTTTTATACGTTGCTGTAATAGTAAATTTTACAGGGTTAAAAGATAAGGAGTATGATATTTGTCAGAGCAAGGATGGGTAAATGATGTCATTCTGTAATGGCTAAATGTGAAATTAGCTTTTATCTGCATTGTCGCCTTGTGATTTTTGCTGGAGAAACCTTTGATACTGCTTGCAGCAGCACATCGTCCGGAACTCCGCACGAAAGAGTGAAAATCCGAATTTCAGGTTCCATGTAGCGGTCTGCTTGCTTCAAATACAGCGTAAACCCAACAACATACAGCAGCACCGCACAGAAGTGGAACACTCCTGTCTCTATGGTTTCTAGGAAGCAAATATGTTGTATTACGACAACTGTCTCGCTACTCATCTAAGAGCTAACCACATTCAATCCTATTTATGAGAGTATTGAGCGCTTGGGGACAGTTGCACGTTGATTGTTTCATTTTAGTCTGTGTGTGTATATTCTTGCCCTGAGTTGACTATTCGTATTTTGCGCTGCGTTAGTAGATACTGTATCCCATATTTCAAAATGGCAATCCATACACTGCCTACTCCAGCCAGCGTTTCTGCGCAGTTCACTGTTAGCCGTGACCGCGCTTTGCCATGTGGTCATTTTATTTGCTTAAAACTGGCGTATCAGCTTTATGACGTATTGTAGATTATATCGTTGTCCTCGGGCTGTTGTATGTAATTTCAGTTGTGTTCGCAGCGACGAAACCTGCCGTTGGCACAGATGGCAATGTAAAACTTCATACGTTTGCGAAAAACGACAAGAAATTCCCGCAAAATTCCTGATCGCCACTGTCTTGGAGATATTTCTCCTTCAAATCAAAATTCGTATCTGATAATTCACTTTTCTGGACCTGGGCCAAAATACACGAGTTTCGGCATTTATCTCCGTGTTGGCATTTATTTGGTGTAAGATAACTATCAGTGTTTGTGAGTAATAATTTCAAGGGTAATTTGAAGCACAACTGAGCCCATTTAGAAGTATACAGTTGAAATATATTTGTAACCATTGGGACCGAATTTCGTACTGACGTCAGTGGCGGATCGTCACCAAACATTCGCAAATGCCGGCCGCGGTGGTCTTGCGGTTCTAGGCGCTACAGTCCGGTACCGCGGGACTGCTACGGTCACAGGTTCGAATCCTGCCGCGGGCATGGATGTATGTGATGTACTTAGGTTAGTTAGGTTTAAGTAGTTCTACGTTCTAGGGGACTGATGACCTAAGATGTTAAGTCCCATAGTGCTCAGAGCCATTTGAACCATTTGAACCATTCGCAAATACACTACCTGAAAAAAAAAAAAAAAAAAGCAGGAGGCGGGAAGCACCAGGAAGAGGAGGAGAAAATAAAATTGAACTTCACGGGTTGAGAGAGTACGCGATTACTGTGATCCTATTTCAATGATTACAATCTCGATTTAAATTTGTAAACAACTTGGCAGTATGAGGCCACTTACGAGTCTGACGTTGGACCTTCTCTGGCCTGGAGATATAGACTGATTCGGTTGGTAAGGCTATCTGTCACAAAGCCGTTGTATGCACCCTTGAGACAATTTAGTTAGATTACATTAGTTTTTCGTTCCATAGATCCGTGCTGAGGAGATCCTCGTCGATGTGGAACATGTCAATTTTTTTTTCTTTTTTTTTTAAACTGAAATAACAATACTAACAGTATGAATATATACAATACGTCATTTGTTTCTATTAAAAAATTATTCAGTGGAGTAGAAGGAGTTGGCCACTAGTAAGTCTTTCAGGCTCCTTTTAAACTGATCTTTATTTATAACTAAATTTTTTATGTTTGCTGGCAAATTATTGAAGATGAGTGTTGCTGAGTAGTTTTACCCCTTTTTGAACTAAAGTAAGTGCTTTTAAGTCCTCGTGCAGATCATTTTTGTTCCTGATATTGTATGAATGAACTGAGCTGTTTGTTGGAAAAAGAGATATATTATTCAAGGCAAATTTCATTAAGGAGTAAATATACTGAGAGGCAGTAGTTAGTATACCCAGTTTTTTGAAGAGGTTTCTACAGGACGTCCGTGAATTTACTCAACAAATAATACGTATTACACGCTTTTGGACTCTGAAAACTTTTGTTTGATTTGAAGAGTTACCCCAAAATGTTATACCATATGACATCATGGAATGCAAGTAGGCAAAGTATGCAAGCTTTTTCGTTTTTATGTCGCCTATGGCTGCTAACACTCGAATTGCAAATACAGATATGTTAAGGAGTTTCTGCAGTTCTGTGGTGTTCTCCTCCCAACTGAATTTATTATCAAGTTGTAATCCCAGGAATTTAAGACTATCAACCTCTTCTATCTGCTCTTCTTCATACTTTATGCATATGCTGGGTGGAAACCTCTTACAGTTTCTGAAATGCATATAGTGAGTCTTTTCGAAGTTTAATGTCAGTGAGTTGGCTTTAAACCATTTATTATTATCCACGAAAATATCATTAGCAGATCTTTCTAGAACTACACTCGACATACTATTTATTGCAATACTTGTGTCATCTGCAAACAAAACGAACTCTGCTTCTGTTATAACTTGTCATTGATATCCAAATACTGGCCTTGGGATGGAGTTCTCATCCGGTATGGTCACATACATGTTCACCCACCACCGCCAGGGTAGCAGAGAGCGCTAATGCGCTGCTTCCTGGACTCGGGCAGACGTGCCGGCCCCGTATCGAATCCGCCCGACGGATTAACGACGAAGGCCGGTATGCCGGCCAGCCTGGATGTGGTTTTTAGGCGGTTTTCCACATCCCGCTATGTGAATACCGGGCTGGTCCCCACGTTCCGCCTCAGTTACACACTCACAGACCTCTGAAAACGTTCGCACTATTTCATGACTTACACTAGATGCAGACAGCTGGGGTACACTACTTCCGTCCCGGGGGGTTCGGGGTGGTGTCAGGAAGGGCATGCGGCCACACTCTGCAATTAGCACTGCCAAATCCGTAATAACAAAGCCGATCCCGCGTTGGCGCGGGACAAAGGCCCCGGGAAAGAAAGAAAGAGAAAAAATGGTCACATACATGTTCGTCAGAAACATCTCTGCGGATCTTGCCGGCCACGGGAGCACCTTAACAACAAGACAGTTCATAGAGACGTTTCACGTATTGACGAGTATTATCCTTTTGACAAATGGCTCCAAGATACTGTCGCGTGATAGGCAAAACTGTGAGGAGGTAGTTCGCTGCGTACCTTCCGAGAGTACGGACGTGGTAGAGCGGTGCCCCGCTGGTCTCAACAGTCTAGTCTTCCTGTTTACTTTGTGTGTGGTCAAGACGGGGGAGGACGAGATTAGTGTTCAACGTCCCGTCTACAACGAGGTCATTAGAGACGGGGTAAGAGCTCGGATTAGGGATAGATGGGGAAGAAATCGGCCATGCCCTTTCAAAGGAACCATCCTGGCATTTGCCTAAAGCGATTTAGGTGGTAAATACGTAAAACCTAAGTTCCTCTCTGGCAAATTAGGATCAGTCGCCACCGTGGATGGTAACAATATCAGTGGTAGTCAATTGGTTGCGACAGAATTAAGTGCTATGACAGTGGGCGCTTTAAATGACGATGTTCCAGTACAAAATGGAGACATCGAGATGAACTCATAGAAGCGATCTATGAACGACTGTGACAACCAGCAGCAAAGGAGCTGATCCAATAAGATGCAGCGCGTAGGTGCCATAAAGCAGAACGGCTGCCGTACTAATAATACTGCGAGTCCTCACGTGGAAGCTGCAGCAGCACGTGTGGAACCGGTAAGTGGAGGAGCTCAAACCGTATAGCAAATTAATGTGTACATAGAATCTGATGTTGGCGACGACCTGACAGGCTAACTTCAATGCCAGTTAACTCGGAAACGGAGCAATGTATGCGATTTTTTCATAAAGATTGCTTCTCAGCACAACCTGCCCTGAAACGCACTTAGAAGCTTTCCATTCTGTTTCTGACCATCCTGTACATGATAAAAATAATTTCGTCACCCCGCAACCGTGTAAAAGAGGTTACTTGTTTTGGTGGAGCTGTAAACGCTTTAGTTTAGAGCACAGTATTTCAGAATAATAACGTGAAGGTTTATATTCCGTCTTTCATGACGAAGAGACAAGGTATCATCCAAGATGTCGACGTTACTGTGACTGAGAAATTTTGGAAGTAATTTAGTGCAGCGTGCCTGTAATGACAGTGGACAGATACATCAAACCTATTACTGTAGGAGGGAATATTTCAAGAAGACATATTCCAGTATGTTTAATATCACTAAAGTTCCAAAACGACCACAATACGTTCCTATTCATGAGATAAGAAGCCAGCGCTTCGTACCATCTGTCTTTCAGTGACCGAACTGCTAGAGATTTACACGTGGAAGGAGTCCGTGTCATAGCAAGCCTAGGTATTTCACCGTGGAGGGCCTCATAAGGATACTAAATGTGACCGTGATAATCACACTCCTCCAACATGTAGCTACTGTGGCGCTCATCACAAGCCTACAGAAAAAGAATATGCCCATAATTCACATGACAATGGGAAGTGAACAGAAAAGCTTTAGAGTTGGATGTCACCTACAGAGAAATTGTCACGTTGGAGGGTAAGCGCAGCTGTGCTATTGTAGCTACAGGGAAATGTTCATCTCGTAAGTGAGCTGCTCTCCCGCACTGTTCATAATGTGTTGGCAGCGCAAGCAACATTGCTGTGTGTGTTGAGTAGCCAGCAACCGTGCCGCCAGCGTGTGTCGTGCAGGTTGTGATCAGCAGGCGGTAAGCCACGAGTGACAAGACTACATGGCAGAGTGCTTCCCGAAGACGACAGCAAATTCACCTGTAGTTCGCAATCCATACCCGCCTCAGTACCATCACACACCACGATTTAGTAACACCAATGAGGATCTGGTGAATAGTAGTTGCAAATTATCATGACTATTTTGTGGAGCATGTCAAGCACAGTACAAATCAACGATTCTATGCAGAGCACTAACTTGAAAGTTCTTGTGTACAACATGTTCGCTGCAGTCTTAACGGTTACTGGCAAATAATTGGTAGATGGCTCTTTTACCTTACAGCATAATTCCATGGAGTGGACGCTCTGTAAGGAGTAATAAAAATACACTCATTTATCAAGGAGCAGTATATAGCAATTTGAGCGGCAAGGGAGACGTGGTGAGATACACTGTCTGACATCTCCATATCCGGTTTTAACATTATGCGCGGTGGTATAGGTGATAGGTATGGCGTAACAGCGCTTTTAATAAAACGTAGGATCCCATGCAAAAATTATAAATAGAGAGCTTACTCGCGCAGAATCTTGTCATAATATTCATAACTTTGTTTTCCATGTTTTGACGAAAAATGCCATCCTGCAACTTGTAATGTCGAAAGCGACGATTAAATGTACATCTTTCGAAAGCCGTGCGTGCCGGTCAAAAACTTAAAGGTAACAGATAGTTCCGGACTCCTTCCAGGTATAAGGGATTTCTCAAATCACTGACAAGCATACATTTTAAGTATCAATTTATGCGTTTGGTCGTTTACTAGTAGATAGTTATGAATGAACCATGGACCTTGCCGTTGGTGGGGAGGCTTGCGTGCCTCAACGATAAAGATAGCCGTACAGTAGGTGCAACCACAACGGAGGGGTATCTGTTGAAGGGCCAGACAAACGTGTGGTTCCTGAAGAGGGGCAGCAGCCTTTTCAGTAGTTGCAGGGGCAACAGTCTGAATGATTGACTGATCTGGCCTTGTAACACTAACCAAAATGGCCTTGCTGCCCTGGTACTGCGAACGGCTGAAAGCAAGGGGAAACTACGGCCGTAATTTTTCCTGAGGGCATGCAGCTTTACTGTATGAGTAAATGGTGATGGCGTCCTCTTGGGTAAAATATTCCGGAGGTAAAATAGTCCCCCATTCGGATCTCCAGGCGGGGACTACTCAAGAGGATGCCGTTATAAGGAGAAAGAAAACTGGCGTTCTACGGATAGGAGCGTGGAATGTCAGATCCCTTAATCGGGCAGGTAGGTTAGAAAATTTAAAAAGGGAAATGGACAAATGAACGTTAGATATAGTGGGAATTAGTGACGTTCGGTGGCAGGAGGAACAAGACCTTTCGTCAGGTGAATACAGGATTATAAATACAAAATTAAGTAGGGGTAATGCAGGAGTAGGTTTAATAATGAATAAAAAGTAGGAGTACGGGTAAGCTACTACAAACAGCATAGTGAACGCATTATTGTGGCCAAGATACACACGAAGCCCACGGCTACTACAGTAGTACAAGTTTATATGCCAACTAGCTCTGCAGATGACGAAGAAATTGATGAAATGTATGATGAGATAAAAGAAATTATTCAGATAGTGAAGGGAGACGAAAATTTAATAGTCATGGGTGACTGGAATTCGAGTGTAGGAAAAGGGAGAGAAGGAAACGTAGTAGGTGAATATGGATTGGGGCTAAGAAATGAAAGAGGAAGCCGCCTGATATAATTTTGCACAGAGCACAACTTAATCATAGCTAACACTTGGTTTAAGAATCACGAAAGAAGGTTGTATACATGAAAGAACCCTGGAGATACTAAAAGGTGTCAGATACATTATATAATGGTAAGACAGAGATTTAGGCACCAGGTTTTAAATTGTAAGACATTTCCAGAGTCAGATATGGACTCTGACCACAATCTATTGGTTATGAACTGTAGATTAAAACTGAAGAAACTGCAAAAAAGGTGGGAATTTAAGGAGATGGGACCTGGATAAACTGAAAGAACCAGAGGTTGTACAGAGTTTCAGGGAGAGCATAAGGGAACAATTGACAGGAATGGGGGAAAGAAATACAGTAGAAGAAGAATGGGTAGCTTTTAGGGATGAAATAGTGAAGGTAGCAGAGGATCAAATAGGTAAAAAGACGAGGGCTAGTAGAAACCCTTGGGAAACAGAAGAAATATTGAATTTAATTGATGAAAGGAGAAAATATAAAAATGCAGTAAATGAAGCAGGCGAAAAGGAATACAAACGTCTCAAAAATGATATCGACAGGAAGTGCAAAATGGCTAAGCAGGGATGGCTAGAGGACAAATATAAGGATGTAGAGGCAGATCTCACTAGGGGTAAGATATATACTGCCTACAGGAAAATTAAAGAGATCTTTGGAGGAAGGAGAATCACTTGCATGAATATCAAGAGCTTTGATGGAAACCCAGTTCTAAGCAAAGAAGGGAAAGCAGAAGGTGGAAGGAGTATATAGAGGGTCTATACAAGGGCGATGTACTTGAGGACAATATTACGAAAATGGAAGAGGATGTAGGTGAAGATGAAATGGGAGATATGATACTGCGTGAAGAGTTTGACAGAGCACTGAAAGACCTGCTTCGAAACAAGGCCCCCGGAGTAGACAACATTCCATTAGAACTACTGACAGCCTTGGGAGAGCCAGTCCTGACAAAACTCTACCATCTGGTGAGCAAGATGTATGAGACAGGCGAAATACCCTCAGACTTCAAGAAGAATATAATAATTCCAATCCCAAAGAGAGCAAGTGTTGACATATGTGAAAATTACCGAACAATCAGTTTAATAAGCCACAGCTGCAAAGTACTAAAACGAATTCTTTACAGACGAATGGAGAAACTAGTAGAAGCCGACCTCGGGGAAGATCAGTTTGGATTCCGTAGAAATACTGGAACACATGAGGCAATACTGACCTTACGACTTATCTTAGAAGAAAGATTAAGGAAAGGGAAACCTACGTTTCTAGCATTTGTAGACTTAGAGAAAACTTTTGACAATGTTGACTGGAATACACACTTTCAAATTCTAAAGGTGACAGGTGTAAAATACAGGGAGCGAAAGGCTATTTACAATTTGTACAGACACCAGATGGGAGTTATGAGTCGAGGTGCATGAAAGGGAAGCAGTGGTTGGGAAGGGTGTGAGACAGGGTTGCAGCCTCTCCCCGATGTTATTCAATCTGTATATTGAGCAAGCAGTAACTGAAACAAAAGAAAAATTTGGAGTAGGTATTAAAAACCATGGAGAAGAAATAAAAACTTTGAGGTTCGCCGATGGCATTGTAATTCTGTCAGCAAAGTACTTGGAAGAGCAGTTGGACGGAATGGACAGTGTCTTGAAAGGAGGATATAAGATAAATATCAACAAAAGCAAAACGTTGATAATGGAATGTAGTCGAATTAAATCAAGTGATGCTGCGGGAATTAGATTAGGAAATGAGACGCTTAAAGTAATAAATAAGTTTTTCTATTTGGGGAGCAAAATAACTGATGATGGTCGAAGTAGAGAGGATATTAATTGTAGACTGGCGATGGGAAGAAAAGCGTTTGTGAAGAAGAGAAATTTGTTAACATCTTGTATGGATTTAATTCCCACGAAGTCGTTTCTGAAAGTATTTGTATGGAGTGTGGCCATGTATGGAAGTGAAATGTGGACAATAAATAATTTGGACAAGAAGAGAATAGAAGCTTTAGAAACGTGGTGCTACAGAAAAATGCTGAAGATTAGATGGGTAGATCACAAAACTAATGAGGAGGTATTGAATAGAATTGGGGAGGAGCCTGTGGCACAACTTGACTAGAAGAAGGGATCGGTTGGTAGGGCATATTATGTGGCATCAAGGGATTACCAATTTAGTACTGGAAGGCTGTGTCGAGAGTAAAAATCGAAGAGGGAGACCAAGAGATGAATACACTAAACAGATTCAGAAGGATGTAGGTTGCAGTAGGTTCTGGGAGATGAAGAAGCGCCGGCCGGTGTGGCCGTGCGGTTCTAGGCGCTTCAGTCTAGAACCGCGTGACAGCTACGGTCGCAGGTTCGAATCCTGCTTCGGGCATGGATGTGTGTGATGTCCTTAGATTAGTTAGGTTTAATTAGTTCTAAGTTCTAGGCGACTGATGACCTCAGAAGTTAAGTCGCGTAGTGCTCAGAGCCCCCCTTTTGATGAAGAAGCTTGCACAGGATAGAGTAGCATGAAGAACTGCATGAAACCAGTCTCTGGACTGAAGACCACAACAACAACAAACTCCGTTAGGCTCGATTATAATGTATGTTCAAGGAAGAGATTTATTTCTGCTTCTTGTAAATGTGGAGGAACGTCATTTATGTATGTGTAGTTAGTAATACGGTCCTTTATCACTAGTTGAGGGATCAAGAGTGTAAAATTAGTTGTAAGAAGACACTGCTCGCCGAGTTTTTGAATGGGATTCGAATTAAAAGCCCAAGTACCGATGCAGTGTGCTGTCTGGTGCAATGCCGCTGTGGAGTTGCAGCATTCGGTTCTAGCAGTCATGCGCGGAGGACTGCGTCCGTGCATGCCGGAAAAACAATTTGTTTCCGATCGGAAACTAAGCGTCGCAGTAAAAAGGCACGATTTGCCACATGTACGGCTGTGAGGCGGGAGGCGGGAAGTAGGTCAGCGAGCGGCGATTTTTGCTGGTTATTGTTGCGGCCGCCGCGCTGGCCGTGGTCTATATATGCGCGATAAGGACGGGATGGGCCGCGACTCGCAACTGTCAGTAGTCGGCGCCGGAGCACCGAGTGGTTCGGACGGATTCGCAGTAGACGCAGCAGGTACGCACGGTGAAGCTCCCCGACTGTTAGTTATTAGTCTGCCGTCTCTTGTGTACGCCTTCCGCTACGTCTGTGCAGGAGTGTGCGCCGCCATTTGGTGTTTCGTTGGCGATGCAAGGGCTTTGTCTGCAGGCTTCCATCTCAAGCCTCAGACTTGCGATTCCATTTATGAGTGCCCCAGGAGAAAATCGTAGTGCCATTTAGCACGCGAGACTGTAGCATCTTCTCACAACCGTACAATGTAAAGCCGAGTTCATACACGCCGTTGTTCGTGGATACTGCAATGACATCTCAGTTGCAAGTGTAAATACCTATATTTGTTTCTCGTAAAGGCGCGTTTACATTGAGCTCAGAGCATGTTTTTGTTCGGAACACTGTGTGCAGCTTGTTCCCCCAACATATTGGCAGTATTGTTCGTTGTTCGCATTCCCGTCTACACTAGCGACCAACATTTCTACGTATTCGCATAGTCTGCTGCGGTGAACTGATAGGTTACTTTGTGTATTCACATCAATAGATACGCTATGTCAAGTGAAGAGGAAGAATTAATCTCATTTGGTGCTGCATTAATAATACTTAAGGAAATAAACAGACGAAGAAAACGATGTAGTCGTCGTCGGTGGACCAAAACATACTATAGAAGACGTGGTGGGAATGACGTGCTTTGTGAGCTGAATTTGGAAGACGGTTCTGGCTTTCGCAATTTCAATAGGATGTCGCCGTCATATTTTGAAATGTTGTTGAATATTATAGGACCAGTTGTTTCAAAGAAAGTCACGACTTTCAGAAAAGCAATCCTTGTGGACCAAAGACTTGCTGTTACTCTTCGTTTCTGGCATCAGGAGACTCCTATCAAAGCCAGCCATATCTCAAATAGTTCCAAGTAGTTCCGTATCATCCAGGAAACGTAGATACTTAAATCCAAATCACTTCGTTTCGTAAAGTGTGTCAGTACCACGTCAAGATTTTTTACTTTCCTTTATTTTTCTTTTCTCTCGTCGGTACTGAGACAAGAGAGATTTAATTTCTTTGTCCACGTCAGTGCTGCTGGTTCCAAGCGCCGCAGCAACTTTTTGTAATGAATCATGCTTAATTTTAGTATTTTTGTAACCTGCGCAACGTACATTCCATAGGCACTCCTCTGCCCCATAGAGTGACATCAGCTGGAAAATTTTGTCTCGTGACCACTGCATTTCAAATAAAATGAAGGGACATAAAATAAACGCACCACTGCACTCCAGCAAAACAAACACCAAAACACTCACTCAGAGCAAACGAACACTAACGCTGCGTAGCGGAATTTAGTGGTAGCAGGCCACGAACAATGTTTCTTTGATCTCTACCGACACAGCCGTGGAACACTGATTTCGTGTTGAGAACATGTTGCAAACATCTGTAGTCCATTACTAGCCACAAACAATGTGAACAATGTTGCGAACTCAGTGTAAACGCGCCTTAAGAATAAACCTGATGTAAACAAACGCAAACGCTATGATTGGTCAGCAGCCGTACAACACGTGCAGTGGCGTTGCTGCGCTCTTGGAAATAGGTCCTACTCACTTACTAGGTATCTTATTACAATGTTACGGTAAATAAAACTATGATATTCTAATGTATTAACAGCCATCGGCGTCTGCAATACACTTGCGTCGCAAGTATCTCGCGCAGAGAAATTACCGTTATTTAAATTAAGAATTTTCGTCACTCTAGTTTTCAATAATACCACTTTAGCTAAAAACGAGAGCTGGTTATGTTTTCCATGTGATCTAAGAAGCGTGCGGTATTGCTGGAGTTTCGCCGAATATTATTTCACTACCTTTAAAAATTAAATGACATTCTAAGCTATATTGTTTCTCTGTTCGTCTCTTTTTACCTCTAACTGCAACTGCTCACATCACTGCATGTGAGTTGGACGAGCTGGCTAGCGAGTGCTATCCAAGTTAAATGCTGCGGTAAAGCTGTTGTCCCGCGCTCAATCGACTTGCGCTTTACGCACAGCATAAAACGTATCTTTACTGTCGTACTTGACTGTACTCGAGACAGCTTGGCTATCGCTCCACGTGAATCGAAATCCAATGAAATTCCAGCAAAGACGGAAGAATACATGGTGTAATGTTTAAATCAGGTTTATTCTTATGATGAACACAATACAGTCTTCTGTGACGTCAATGCGGTGTCACTATGCTACTAAAAGTTAAAATCGGTTGTACTTGGTAACGGCACTAACCTTCCCCCACCATTCGAGTGCTCGCTGCTAGTTGTATTTCTGTCCCACCTTTGTGGAATAATTGCTGCTGTATTCGGTTCGATTTCATTATTTCTTTCATTTTCTTGTCAAAAAAACTGGTCATCAGGTACAATATAACAGTTTCTGCAACTACCCGAAGAGCGACCAGCTATTATGTTTTAACTTTCTGTAGGATGTGCGTGAGTACAATATTTATAAATGAATAATACATTCCAAAATCAGGAGAAGTAAATACGAAAAATAAATGGAAAAAGCGTGTAGTATAAAGATTGTGAAATGAGAGACCACGTACTGCGGAAATTGCGGTTTGTATGTAGCCAACGAGTGTGATGTGACAGTTGTGATAGTATAAACTGAATGACTGAGAGTACAAGCTGAACCAGACTGAGTAAATGACTGCGCAAGTTAAATGATTATAAATTATGCGAGATATATTTTCTAATGTTCAGTTACTCCACGTACAGCTGTAGGTATGGTCTGAAATTATAGTGTTTCTGCACTTTTTTATGATATATTGAAAGTACTTACACACTTTGAATCTTAAAAATTTTTATAGTGAAAGAGATACAGTCGCAAAAACTTTTTCGTTATTATGCTTTATTCTGAAGATTTTTTAGTACAACATTGTGCAATAAATGTTCTTTATAAAACAGGATTGTGTGTGCAGTTAATGTAATAAGCTGCAAGAAATAGGTAAATAGCAAGTAAAACAAAAATACCAAAGCGAAAATACAGGATGTAAATTTTAAGTTGACAAACCAGAATAACTCCAAAAATAAGCTTCACACGAAAAAATGTGTAGAATCCAAAGTTGATTATTTTCGAGGGGGACATCTGCTGGTGCTAAAATTAGCCAGCCATCCCAGCCCCCTGGGGGTGTGGCGGCAGACAACTTTAAGATTTCAAATGGGAGCCCCCATTTTTTTTGCAGAATCAGATTCTACATGTACATCCCGTGCCAACTACCAAGAATCAAAACAAATTTTAAGACAAAATGTAGGTAGCTTTTTATGTAAAATCTGATTCTGCAATAAAAAATGGGGGTTCCCATTTGAAATTTTAAAGTTGCCTCCCGCACCACCCCCAGGGGGCTGGGGTGGCGGGCTAGTTTTAGCACCAGCAGATGTCCCCCTCGCAAATAATCAACTTTGGATTCTACACATTTTTTCGTCTGAAGCTTATTTTTGGTGTTATTCTGGTTTGTCAACTTCAAATTTATACCCTGTATATTGGTGTGGTTCCGACAAATACGACATGTTATTCATTATCACTTTCTATAATCGTCTCACGACAAGTGCTTTAATATAGAATCAGGACCATTCCTTGTGCAGTATATATTGAAGAATGACCTCGGTGGGGAAATATTCGTCATTCTGTACATGTTCTGCCTTCCATGACCCCTTTCTTAAGCACGAGCTTTGCTTATCCTCTCCCTCTACATACACCCCTGCTAACTGCTTTCTGGGAATTGGATATATTGTTATATCCGTCATGACAAAATTGAAGGTATTTAGTTCTTTATTTCCTCAAGGTTTTACCACTCCTCAAGCGAATCCAAAGACTGCAGAAGAGATATTAATGAGGAACCAGTACTGTGACTCTAAAATCCCCTTCTATAAACCCAAGATTACGATTTACCGAATACTTAAACCGTATTGTTACATGACTTTCTTTGGTGATTCTGACCCTACTAATATTCCTTCGTTGTGTTTTATTTCGTTAAGTGTCTTTAGCAACTTCGTCCTCTGTTGTGGCATCTATGGCTTTAATCGAAAGAAAGTTTTCTATTTTCGTTTCCCCCGCGGACAACTTCAGGCTCACCTTCTTCACTGCTTCCATCTTGTTTTGGGAACAAATAGATATTTCAAGTGTTTCTTTGGTTTATCACATTCCACGTACGTAGTACGGTCACGTTCGAGGAACCTGTGACCTGTTGTGTCAATATGCTCATTCTGCAACGGGATGTACATACATTATTTGAAAACAGAGCCCATTTAAAAACGCATTAAATATCACAATAAGTAATTTTAAAAGCATGAGCATTAAGCTATTGCACTCGCTCTCGACGAGCCTCATGTGGTTCGGATTCCCCAGGGAGCTAAGTTGGTAAATATCAGGTTAATATTGTAAAATAAATTTTGTATCATGTAATAAATAAAAGGACATTACCCCAGCAGCAGCATAACCAATCTTCTTTTCTACTCCAGTTCTTCAGTTTTATGAGTCATACAGCCAATTGCATACAATTCTATTTTATATTAAATCTTGAATGTACTATATTTTCTTTAGATATCGAGCACTAAAACCCAGTTATATGGAGTCGAAAAAGCGCTTTCTTTAAATGTTGTTGGAAATCCTATCAAAACATTTCCCCAACAAACGTACACGTCGTTAGCTGGGGAACGTGGTTATAATTTTGTAGGTTCGGTAACAGCATTCAGAAGTAATGCATTTCTGATTTCATCACAACTGATTTACACGAAAAACGAGTATACAGGAAAAAATTTGCACTCAAGAGTAAACACAAAGCAAAATATTTCTATTTGCAAAAATTTGACCTGGAATAATAGTGAAAGTGAGTGAATGAAATGATATAAAAGAGGTACATTTGCCATGCTGATGCTCGGAAATGAAGAGGTGATATTCTTTTGTTCGTCCATATAATAACCAACTTGCATTGGAGCTCTCACGTTATTTGAGGTGATATTAATTCTTGATCAAAGAGGCTTGAGGTCAAGAGGTTCGGCTCAGAAAATGGCAGATCCAAATAATGGAAATGTCCTCTGAATATCAGAACTCTTGAGTCTAATATGATGCAACACATTAGCAAGGTCAGAGACCAACAAGAATCTGGAAAGCGTTTCCATGTGCATTAGGTCACGTGATTCTCATAAGGAATTTATTTCTAGTTGTGCCTTTCATGTCAGTGGTGCCATCTTTGAACAGAGAGAAAATGAGAAGCATTATTCAAGTATTGTTGCTGCAACTCCTGATTCAAATCATGCTGAACAAACAACATTCATCCTGCGATATATTTATTTCAGTAAGGAAACTGAAAAATGTGAAGTAAATGAACGGTTTTTGGAATTCGTAGATTGTAATCAGAAGACGAGAATTGACATTACACGTTTAATTTTCTCAACACTTGTGAAACACTCAGTTCCTATTATTGAATGCCGAGGACAAGGTAATGATAGCGGAAGTAATATTATAGGTTCATATAAAGGAGCACGGACGCATTTTCTTCAGAGAAATCCTCTAGTAAAATGTGTTCCATGTGCTCGTCATAGCCTTACGTGGAGTACAAGCAGCCGAGTGTTGCCATGAAGCACATGCTTTATTCGGAGCGATTCGACTTTTTACAACTTGTTTAGTAACAGTACACAACGCTAGAAAATTCTGAAACAGTGTGTTGGAAGATCTATATAATCGATGTCTGAGACCTGATGGAATGTTCGGATTGACGCTGCAATACCAATTGCACATCACTTGAATAGCTTGTCAGGGCTGTTGAAGCTCTCAGTAAGATAAATTTATCAACTTAAACACGTTCTGTGGTACGGGGTGTTTTCGATTACCTGAGATCATTCAGGTGTTTAATCTTGGCATCTGTTCAGCTAAAGTTGTTGGCACCAGTTGATTATAGAAACAAATTACTACAAGCTCGAAATACTATCATTGATATTGAAGTGAGACACTCTGAGAGCTTATTAAGTGACTTAAAATACCTAAGATCGTGATGCCATTCCACCGACCTAATGTTGTTGCCAGTGCAATTAATATCGATCCTGAATTTCGGGAGGTGCGCACTAACAGGTGGAAATTATTTCGTGACGAAAACAAGAACAGATTCATTCCAGATAAATATAGTTTATGTCAATATTGGCAGTCTAGTGCGTAGCTTGAAAAAGTGATATGAAACAGTGAAGATTTTAAATGAAACGTTTCCTGAAAGAAGGGCTCGCAAAGCACCAGTGACATTGTTACAGGCAAGTAGTTTATAATATGCTACCCGTTGCACGAATGGCGGTTTACACGAGACTGCACTGATGTCTGTTTACTGAAATGTGTGGGCGCGCCAGGGAACGAATGGTGGCACAACACTCCATATCGCAGCATTACTGGCGTCGGGCATTTCGTCATTTTACGAATCAGTATAATATTTAGTACTTTCTTTTGAAGTGGAATGAAAGTAAATTAAACTAATTTAAAAACAAAATTAAATTGAGTACACATGCATTTTACGTTAATTCATTATTGAGTAGCATCTGAAACTGAGGTCCTATGTTTGTCAGTCTTATCAGTTTCCTCCCTCGCCATGTAGGTCATGGTTAAGCTGTCATCCGGTTACCTATCTGTGGTGCTCCTACGGTTTTAGTAACTGTCTTCGTCACTACTTTTCAGATCAATTCATTACTGTTCTTTCAGTCTCTTACTCCATAAAAGTATCATGGTGCTAGTATTCTTTCTCGATATCTTTAACCTTTGCTGACTCCATCATGCTTCCATCCGGTGTGTTTGTTCTTTCAAAGCCGCAGTGGGAAACAGAAAATACAGAAAATACGGTTTCTGAATATTTTTTGTTTTACTACGTTTCAAATAATTTTGACTATAACATTATACAAGATGTATCACAATAGCTGTTACTGGTTTTCTGAACTAATAGAGGGCATGAAATTAAACATTTTTCTTAATAAAGCAGTGCCCAGTGGTGCGTCGTTTTGATCTTGCACTGGGACAGAATAAAAGTTCTAGAAGTACTTCACAGCAAAGCGAGTGTGAAGTTTAGAGCATGGCGTTTCAGTCTGGAACCGCGCGACCGCTACGGTCGCAGGTTCGAATCCTGCCTCGGGCATGGATGCGTGTGATGTCTTAGGTTAGTTAGGTTTAAGTAGTTCTAAGTCTAGAGGACTGATGACCTCAGCTGTTAAGTCCCATAGTGCTCAGAGCGATTTGCACCAGCCATTTTTGAGCATGGTCTTAGCAAGGTATCATCATGCAGATATGCTGCGGTTTTATTTCTACGAAATTGATTAAATTGAATATAATGAGAAATTGTAAATACATTTATAAATGGTATTTAAATATGTAGACAGGGCAGTTTCCTCTAATTCTCACTGAAAATGTACGAGGAATCCAGAAATGTGAATGCAGCAAATGTGCTTCGAAATAAATTACGTACTGGAGATAGCAAATTTAACTTTCAGTGTCGTTCTGTAATTGGGAAGCCTATCGTTCCCCACTTTCATAGAAAAAAGATGTTACGTCTTTTAATGTCCTCAACTAAGCAAACAAATTTCACAGAAGATGTTCTGTGACCAATAGTAACAAATCAAATTAACTTCAGTAGTTCCTCGTTTGGGTGGTAAGAGAAACAGCTGAAATAAGAACATCTAAAATCGGAGCGATGACCACCAGATTTTCGACGGAAAACAAAGTATTAGCAGACACTGTATTACTGACAGGTAATATTAACATTCTTGTCCTCAACCAAAAAAGAAAATTAGGAACTCAAATTTTCTCATGTACTGCAATACAGGATAATATTGCATCCAACATGCAACTGAGATTAGCACTGTTAATAGTGGCTCGATTTGTTGTAGAAAAATAGAACCTATTTTGTGTTCAGACATTATGACCTTTCTAGACTCTGAGAAGCTCATCGGCGGAACCAGCACGGTTTTAGGAAACAGCGGTCATGCGAGATGCAGCTGACCCCCTTTGTGCATGATTACAACAGGCTCTAGATACTGGCTCCCAGGTTGATGCCATATTTCTCGACTTTCGAAAGACGTTCCACTCAGTTCCGCACTGTCGCTTGCTAAAGTGCGCGCTTACGGTCTATCCGATGACATATGCGGTTGGACAGAAAGTTTTCTAACAAACAGGTGGAAGTATGTCGTTCTGAACGGAGTGACTTCAACAGAAACAAACGTAACTTCAGTTGTGCCCCAGGGGAGCGTAATAGGTCCTCTGCTATCTACGATTTACACAAACGATCTGGTTGATGGTATTGACAGCAGCATGAGACTCTTAGCCGATGATGCTGCAGTCTACAGGAAAGCAGTATCACACGAAAGTTGTTAAAATATCAATGAGTATTTGCAGAATATAAATGCGTGGTGTAATGACTGGCAGTTATTTCTCACTATTAGTAAGTGTAACCTACTGCGTATAACAAGACGAAAATCCCCATTAATGTACGAGTACAAAATAAACGCCCAGTCTTTGGAAGCGGTGACGTCCGTCAAGTATCTGGGTGTGACTATTCGAAATGATCTGAAATGGAATGATCAGATTACACAAGTAACGGGTAAGGCGAACTCTAGATTGCGGCATATTGTTAGAATCCTGAAGCGATGCAGTCCTTCAACAGAGGAAATAGCTTACAATACGTTAGTTCGTCCTGTCTTAGAGTACTGTTCGTCTGTATAGGACCCTTACCAGTTGGGTCTGATTCAAGGATTGAGGAGGTCCAAAGAAGAGCGGCAAGATTCGTGACTGGTACATTTAGCCATCGTGAGAGCGTTACAAATCTCATAGAAAGTTTGAAGTGGGACACACTTGCAGATAGACGGCGCGCTAAACAGAAGGGGCTGTTCACTACATTCCGAAATCCGATGTTCACCGCAAATGTAGAGCATATATTATTATCACCAACTTTCAATGATCACCATTCAAAGATAAGGGAAATAAGAGCTCGTACTGAGGCGTTTAGACAGTTGTTATTTCCCCGCGCGATCAGCGAGTGGAACAGAGGGGGGGGGGGGGGGGGGGGGGGGGGGGAGGGCATATGACTTTGGACTTTGGCGCGAATTGTGCCCTCCGCCACACACCGCTTGGTCCCTAGCGGAGTATATATGTAGATGTAGACGATACACATGTGTATACTACCGCGTTCTCTGAATCAACCGATTCCACCACGAACAACTTTTAATTCGCTCGCATTTCCGCAGCAATTTTTCGTGCAACTCATAGTATAAATCAGAGGAAAAATGCTCCTGGTGGAGCACCTAAAAGCCGAATATGTTCCTCTTTAAAAGCCTGACGGGAAAGTGGGTAACGAGCTGCCTCAGTCTTAATTCCGCCTTTCCCACCAAAAATTTTGTCATGCGAACATGTTCCCGCTCTTTTAACACATTATACTCTATATCCTTTTCCAGATTTTATGTTTTTGGTGAACGCTTCATACTCACCATCTCCGTCTCACCGTCACAATCTGTGTCTCTCTCCCACTGCCTCATTTCTCTATCACTGATTTGCAGCATATCCCGTTGCCACTGTCTGCTTTCTCACTTACACTGTCTCCTTTTACCTTTCTTTGCCACTGCCTCCGCAATACAACGGCAGGTAAAAAATTCTGGGGCGTCCAAGTTACTTTTTCCCCTATACCCACTGTTTAAAATTTCGGTCCAAAATGCACCCTCTCCCATACCTACGTGTTAAAAGTTCGCCATTCTGGTAGGGTCTCTCTTTTTCGTCTGCACTGTCTCCTCTCTCTTTTCCTCCCACTGTTTCTAATTGCATGCATCTCTCTTTGTTTTTTACTGCCACTGTCTCTCACTGACCATCAGCATCGCCTCTTTCTTTGAAAGAAAGTTCTGCCATTTGACTGTTAATTGTTCATTTGTTTTATTCAGTCATGATTTCGGTTTTGTAGCCATTCTCAAGCTCATGTTGAAATATTGAAATATAACATCTTTCTGTGACTTGTCGTCGTCGAAAAACCATATTTCTGCTCTTGTAAGACGGTTTGTGTTGCAGCACATAAGTACATATCGAAGATTCATAATATGGCTGACATTGTGCGCAGTGAAAGCGACGATGATGTGTCACATGCACGTCTGATATATTATAACACTTAAGCATGCACTCGAGAATGGCTATAAAGCAGAAGTCATTACTGCGTAAAATAAATTAAAAATTAGCAGTCATATGACGGGAATTTGTTTCAAAAAAATTCTACATGACTGCGGTCTCCCATACAGGAAAGACAATATCTCCTCTCTCTTTGGCGCCCACAGCTAGTATTTTCATCTCTCTCTCTTTCTCTTTCAATGACACTTTCTCCTACCATCACTGTTCCTCTCTCTTTCTCAGATACATTTCACACGCGTTTAACGTATTTCACGCGTGTACGTACATACACACTAAAGAATCAAAGAAACTGGAAGACCTACCGAGTATTGCGCAACTGACCACGCAGAAGTGCCGCAGCGGGACATGGCATATACTCGACTAATGCCTGAGGTAGTTCTGGAGGGAACTGACACCATGAATCCTGCAGGGCTGTCCATAAATCCGTAAGAGTACAAGGGGGTGGATATCTCTTCTGAAAAAGATGTTGCAGGGCACCCCAGATACGCTCAATGATGTTCATGTCTGCAGCGTTTGGTGGACAACAGAAGTGTTTACACGCAGAAGAGTGTTCCTGGAACCATTCTGTAGTAATTCTGGACTTGTTGGATGTCGCATTGTCCTGCTGAAGTCCGTCGGAGTGCGCAATGGACGTGAATGGATGCAGGTGAACAGACAGAATGCTTACGTACGTGTCACCTGTCAGAATCGTATCTAGACCTATCAGGGTATCCATATTACACCAGCTGCACACCCCCCACACCATTAAACAGCCTCCACCAACATGAACAGTCACCTGCTAACACCCAGGGTCCACGGATTCATGAGATTGTCTCCATACCCGTACACGTCCATCCGTTCGACACAATTTGAAAGCAGATTAGTCCGACCAGGCAACATGTTTCCAGTCATCAACAGTCCAATTTCGGTGGTGACGGGCCTAGGCGAGGCATAAAACCTTGTGTCGTGCTGTCATCAAGGGTACACGAGTCGGCCTTCGGCTCCGAAAGCCCATATCGATGATCTATCGTTGAATGGTTCGCACGTTGGCACGAGTCGATGGCCCAGCATTGAAATCTGCAGCAATTGGCGAAAGGGTTGCACTTTTGTCACGTTGAGCAATTCCCTTCAGCCGTCGTTGGTCCCGTTCTTGCACGATCTGTTTCGGCCCCAGCGATGTCGGTGACTTGATGTTTTATCGGATTCCTGATATCCACGGTACAGTCGTGAAATGCTCTCAAGGAAAACCCTCACTTCTCCGCTGCGTCGGAGATATTGTCTTCCACCGCTAGTGCTCCAACTACAACTCAACGTTCAAACTCTCTTAAATATTGACAACCTGCCATTGTAGCAGCAGTAATCGATCTAACAACTGCGCCAGACAGTTGTCTTCAATAGGCGTTGTCGACCGCAGGGCCGTATTCTGCCTGCTAACATATCTCTGTATTTGAATACGCATGCCTATACCAGTTTCTTTGGCGCTTCAGTGTATTTCACCTGCATTTTTAGCGAATTTCGCCCTGCAATTACATTTTCTCACAGCCTAATGTTTATGAAGTCGTATCTCTTGATCTATATCCTGTACAGGTATATCAAGTGGTATATGTGCCTATGGTCTGCGAAATGTGGCAGTTTTCACGCAATTCAGTATTTGGCGTCATATCTCCTGAACTATGTGTCGTATATATTTTTGTAGATACATTCAACGGCATATCTGGATACGGTCTGTGAAAAGTTAATAGCAAAGAAGTAATAACATCTTGGGTTGTCGGGTGTTCTGCCAGATATCAGGGTGGTACTTGCACGATATTTCGGTCACGTAGCTCGTAACCTTCATCAGGTGCGACCTGAGACTGCTCCTCGAGTGGACCTGGTCCACTATTTATGCCTATGGCCTTCCCCCTCCACCAACGGCTGCAGGCGCTTCCTCTGTGGTCCGCGCCCATTCCCAGCTGGAGCGTTGCTGCTCCGTTTTCCGTCCGCTGCGGTTCTAGGTGTTCCCTCTGCGGTCCGCGCCCACCAAACCCGCTCCTGGGGGTTTCATCTACGGTCTGGGGTACCAAGCGTTCCCTCTGCGGTCCGCGCCCGCTCACCATGAGCCGGTGCAGGATGTTGTGCACGAAATGACCTCTCGATTGTGTTCCATAAATGTTCAATGGGGTTCATGTCGGACGATCTGGATGGCCAAATCATTTGCTGGAACTCTCCAGAGTGTTCAACAAACCAATCGTGAACAACTGTGTCCCAGTGAAATGGCGCATTGTCATCATAAAATTCCATCGTTGTTTGGGAACATGAAGTCTCCATGTGACCGAACATAACCATTTACATTCAGTGATCGCATCAGTTGTCCAGAGGACCCAGTCCATTCCATGTAAACACACCATTATGGAGCTACCATCACCTTGCACAGTGCCTTGATGACAACTTGAGTCGGTGACTCTGTGCAATCTGCACCACACTCGAACCCTACCATCAGCTCTTACCAGCTGATATCGGGGCTCATTCGGGGCTCATCTGAACAGGCCAAGGTTTTCCAGTCATGTAGGGTCCAACCGATATGGCAATGAGCCCAGGAGAGGCGCTGCAGGCGATGTTGTGTTGTTAGCAAAGGCACTCGCATCGGTCATCTGCTGCCATAGCGCGTCAACACTAAATTTCGCTATACTATCCTAACGGATAGGTTCGTCGTTCGTCCCACATCGATTTCTGCGGTTATTTTACTCAGTGTTCCTTGTCTGTTAGCACTGACAACTGTACGCAAATTCCTCTGCTCTCGGTCGGTAAGTGTAGGCCGACGGCCACTGCACTCTCAGCACGCTCTTCACAACGTGGATCTCGGAATATTGAATTCCCTATCGATTTCCGAAATGGAATGTCCTATGCGTCTAGGCCCAACTACCATTTCCCGTTCAAAATCTTTAAATTCCCGTCGTGCTACCATAATGACGACGGTTACACGGTTACCTTCTCACTTCAATCACATACCTTAAAGTTGCTACACGAGGAGATATGCAGATGATAAACGGGTATTCATTGGACAAATATACTACAACTGACATGCGATTACATTTACATGCAATTTGAGTGCATAGATCCTGAGAAATCAGTACCCAGAACAACCACCTCTGGCCGTAGTAACGGCCTTGATACGCCTGGTCATTGAGTCAAACAGAGCTTGGATGGCGTGTACAGCTACAGCTGCCCATGCAGCTTCAGTAAGATACCACAGTTCATCAAGAGTAGTGACTGCGTATTGTGACGAGCCAGTTGCTCGGCCACCATTGTCCAGACGTTTCCAGTTGATGAGAGATCTGGAGAATGTGCTGGCCAGGGCAGCAGTCGAACATTTTCTGTATCCACAAAGGCCCGTACAGGACCTGTAACATGCGGTCGTGCATTATCCTGCTGAAATGTAGAGTTTCCCAGGGATCGAATGAAGGGTAGAGCCACAGGTCGTAACACATCTGAAATGTAACGTCCACTGTTCAAAGGGCCGTCAATGCGAACAAGAGGTGACATAGACGTGTAACCAATGGCACTCCATACCATCACGCCAGTATGGCGATGACGAATACACGCTTCCAATGTGCGTTCACCGCGATGTCGCCAAACACGGATGCGACCATCATGCTGCTATTAACTGATCCTGGATTCATCCGAAAAAATGACGTTTTCCAGTCGTGCACCGAGGTTTGTCGTTGAGGACACGATCCTAGGCGCTCTTGTCTGTGATGCAGCGTCAAGAGTAACCGCAGCCATGATCTCCGAACTGATAGTCCATGCTGCTGCAAACGTCGTCCAACTGTTCGTGCAGATGGTTGTTGTCTTGCAAACGTCCCCATCTGTTGACTCAGTGATCGAGACGTGGCTGCACGATCCGTTACAGCTATGCGGATAAGATGTCTGTCATCTCGACTGCTAGTGATACGAAGCCGTTGGGATCCAGCACGGCGTTCCGTATTACCCTCCTGAACCCACCGCTTCTATATTCTGCTAACAGTAATTGGATCTCGACCTACGCGAGCAGCAATGTCGCGATACGATAAACCGCAATCGCGACAGGCTACAATCCGACCTTTATCAAAGTCGGAAACGTGATGGTACGCATTTCTCCTCCTTACATGAGGCATCGTAACAACGTTTCACAAGGTAACGCCGGTCATCTGCTGTTTGTGTATGAGAAATAGGTTAGAAACTTTCTTCATGTCAGCACGTTGTAAGGTGTCGCCCCCGGCGCCAACCTTGGGCAAATACTCTGAAAAGTTAATCACTTGCCTATCACAGCATCTTCTTGCTGTCGGTTAAATTTTGCGTCTGTAGCACGCCATCTTCGTGGTGTAACAATTGTAATAGCCAGTAGTGTATTTATTGTAAAGAGTCAGAATTTGATGACAAAATACATCAACATGTGTTGTCCAAGTCGTATTTTTCTACGTAGTCTCCATCAAGTTCTAAGGCCGTTTGCCAACGTTGTGGAAGAGCATGTATTCCCTGCTGGTAAAATCTCTTGTCCTGAAGGCCGTGATGACTGACATTCTCGTCATCTTCCCCGTAGAGAATCATTAAGCTCCAACAATTCAGATGAAATGGCGTTTCTTTTCATCTTGTGGTCCGCTGTGAGCATTCGCGGAGCCCATCATGAGCACTTCTTTGAATACCCGAGAGTTTCAATCATTGCAGATACACTTCCAATGCTGACCGACAACTGTAGAGCCAATTTTCGAGTTGTGTTGCACCAGTCAGTACGAGTAACGGCATCCCCACAATTCAATATGTCTGGAAGAGTGGCTGTGACAGTACGTCCCGAGCGTAGCTGATCATGGCTTGACGCTATAACTTCCTTTACCCATCTGTCAACTGTACTCCTATCAACGTCAGCATCACCATACACGGCACAAAAACGTTTATGGATGTTCACCACTGTTACTTTTTCTGCACACAACAATTCAATTGGAGCACGCTGCTTGCAACGTGAGTCGTACGTAGACGCCATTTTGACGCTTTACTACGGCTCTGCCATCTGCCACAATGGTTCGATACTTCACCGGCGCACAGAACAAACTTCAAATGTGAAGCACCAACAAGGACGTCTGATTATGTATGTTATTGTTGTGGTCATCAGTCCAGAGGCTGGTTTGATGCAGCTCTCCATACTACTCTACCCTGTGCAAGGTTCTTCATCTCCGAGTATCTACTGCAACCTACATCCTTCTGTATCTGTTTAGTGCATTCATCTCTTGGTCTCCATCTACGATTTTTACCCTCCACGCTGCCCTCCAATACTAAATTGGAGATCCCGTGATGCCTCAGAATACTCTCGACCAACCGATCCCTTCTCCTAGTCAAGTTGAGCCACGCACGCATTTCTCTTCTCTCCAATTCTATTCAATACCTCCATACAAACACTTTCAGAAACGACTTCCTGACACTTAAATCGATACTCGATGTTAACAAATCTCTCTTCTTCAGAATCGCTTTCCTTGCCATTGCCAGTCTCCATTTTATATCCTCTCTACTTCGACCATCATCAGTTATTTTGCCCCCCAAATAGAAAAACTCATTTACTACTTTAAGGGTCTCATTTCCTAATTTAATTCCCGCAGCATCACCCGATTTAATTCAACTGCATTTCATTATCCTAGTTTTGCTTTTGTTGATATTCATCTTATATCCTCCTTTCAAGACACTGTAAATTCCGTTCAGCTGCTATTCCAGGTCCTTTGCTCTCTCTGACAGAATTAACAATGTCATCGGCGAACCTCAAAGTTTTTATTTCTTCTCCATGGATTTTAATTCCTACACCGAATTTTTCCTTTTGTTTCCTTTACTGCTTGCTCAATATACGGATTGAATACCATCGGGAATAAGCTACAACCGTATCTCACACACTTCCCAACCACTGCTTCCCTTTCATGCCTCTCGACTCTTATAAGTGCCATCTGGTTTCTGTACAAATTGTAAATAGCCTTTCGCTCCCTGTATTTTACCCCTGCCACCTTCAGAATTTGAAGGAGAGTGTTCCAGCTTTCTCTAAATCTACAAATGCTAGAAATGTAGGTTTGCCTTTCGTTAATCTATTTTCTAAGATAAGTCGTAGGGTCAGTATTGCCTCACGTGTTTCAACATTTCTACGGAATCCAAACTGATCATCCCCAAGGTCGGCTTGTACCAGTTTTTCCATTCGTCTGTAAAGAATTCGTATTAGTATTTTGCAGCCGTGGCTTATTAAACTGATAGTACGGTAATTTTTACATCTGTCAACGCCTGCTTTATTTGGGGTTGGAATTATTATATTGTTCGCGAAGTCTGAGGGCATTTCGCCTGTCTCATACATCGTGATCGAGCGAGGTGGCGCAGTGGCTAGCACACTGGCCCCGGATTCGGAAGGATGACGGTTCAAATCCCGCGTCCGGCGTTCCTGATTTAGGTTTCCCGTGATTCCCCTAAATCGCTCCGGGCAAATGCCGGGATGGTTCCTTTTAAAGGGCACAGCCGACTTCCTTCCTTGTGCTTCCGTCATCCGATGAGACCGATGACCTCTATTTCCGGTCTCCTCCCACAAACAACCCAACCCATACATCTTTCTCACCAGATGGCAGAGTTTTGTCAGGGCTGGCTCTCCCAAGGCTGTCAGTAGCTCTAATGGAATGTTGTCTACTTCCAGGGCCTTGTTTCGACTTAGATCTTTCAGTGCTCTGTCAAACTTTTCACACAGCATCATACTCCTATTTCATCTTCTATATCCTCTTCCATTTCTATAATACTGTCCTGAAGAACATCGCCCTTGTATAGACTCTATATACTCCTTCCACTTTTCTGCTTTCCCTTCTTTGCTTAGAAGTGGGTTTCCATATATATATATATATATATATATATATATATATATATATATATAGAGAGAGAGAGAGAGAGAGAGAGAGAGAGAGAGAGAGAGAGAGAGAGAGCATTACTTACTGAACGATCCTTGTATGGTAATGTAACAGGACAGGAAACGGCTGATGTTTGTGGGATGTAGTCACGCCGCGGACTCTTCTTAAGCTTGTGGACAATGTGTAAGTCGGCGTAGAGCTGGAAGCGAAAATGAGCTGGCGACCTGTGAGCACGGTCCCGTGCTGGCCCCCCGCCAAGTTCATGGCCCGCCGGACGCTGCCCGAAATATCCGTTCGGCGCCTTCTTCGCCAACACTTCAGCCTCTTCCGTTGTAAACGTGGTAAAAAGTCTACGCCACCGCCCCATGTGGGCAGGCGGCGAATGCGACCACTCACTAACGTAGCAGGGTTGGCGATTAGTTTTTCGTTTCCCTTTTGGTCGCTGCTCAAATTAGATGACAATGATCTACACCTGCATCTACATACATAGTCCGCAATCCACCATACGGAACGTGGCGGAGGGTACCTCGTACAACAACTAGCATCTTCTCTCCCTGTTCCGCTCCCAAACAGAACGAAGGAAAAATGACTGCCTATATGCCTCTGTACGAGCCCTAATCTCCCCCCCCCCTCCCCCACACACACACTTTTTCGTTTCTCCTCTCCTCCCTCCTTGTTTTTCCCCCTCCTCCAGGTCCCCCCCCCCCCCATCTGCCCTTGGCTCGGTAGTGTCCTCTTTATGCCGCCATTTTCGTGCAGTGTTTTACAGTGAGTGTTCTGTGTTGTGTGTCTTTTGGGAAGTGTTGCGAACGGCCATCATACTGTCGCTGGGTGTGATTTTTTAATCTGTTGTGAACAGAAACCAGACTGTCGCCATGGTTTTTTTTAAATTGTATGTCTACTGTGTTACTTGTCTGATTCCTGTGTATTTTATTAAAATTGCCAACCCCTTTGCTTTCTGTTTTAACTTTCCGCATTTTTCCGCCATTTTACACTTTAAGTCACCGTTTTATCGCCTGTTTTTCTTGTTCCTTTTCTTCTTCCGTTTTTAAAAAAAGTCTGTAGGCTGTAGAGCAGCGAACTAAGCTGCTGCCAGCCCGCCCCCTTCGGGGGGAATTGAAAATAAATAAAGAAAAAAAACCCTAATCACTCTTATCTTAATTTTGTGGTCTTTCCGCGAAATGTAAGTCGGCGGCAGCAAAATTGTACTGCAGTCAGACTCAAATGCTGGTTCTCTAAATTTCCTCAGTAGCGATTCACGAAAATAACGCCTCCTTTCCTCCAGAGACTCCCACCCGAGTTCCTGAAGCATTTCCGGAACACTCGCGTGATGATCAAACCTACCAGTAACAAATCAAGCAGCCTGCCTCTGAATTGCTTCTATGTCCCCCCTCAATCCGACCTGATAGGGATCCCAAACGCTCGAGCAGTACTCAAGAATAGGTCGTATTAGTGTTTTATAAGCGGTCTCCTTTACAAATGAACCACATCTTCTCAAAATTCTACCAATGAACCGAAGACGACTATCCGCCTTCCCTACAACTGCATTACATGCTTGTCCCACTTCATATCGCTCTGCAATGTTACGCCCAAATATTTAATAGACGTGACTGTCAAGCGCTACACTACTAATGGAGTATTCAAACATTACAGGATTCTTTTTCCTATTCATCTTCGTTAATTTACATTTATCTATATTTAGATTTTGTGGTGTCACCGCCAGACACCACACTTGTTAGGTGGTAGCCTTTAAATCGACCGCGGTCCGTTAGTATACGTCGGACCCGCGTGTCGCCACTATCAGTGATTGCAGATCGAGCGCCGTCACACGGCAGGTCTAGTCTAGAGAGACTCCCTAGCACTTGGCCCCAGTTGTACAGCCGACTTTGCTAGCGATGGTTCACTGTCTACATACGCTCTCATTTGCAGAGACGACAGTTTAGCATAGCCTTCAGCTACGTCATTTGCTACGACCTAGCAAGGCGCCATATTCAGTTACTATGAATGTGTTCTGAACAGATAATATTGTGAATCACGTACCGTGAAGTGCGACGTTCATCATTAATGGATTAAAGTTAAGTATCAAACTAATTAAGTCCGCTTTCTGAATTCTAATTCTTTGTCATGTTCCAGACTTCACATCAGTGTAGTTCTTCGCTCCTCACGTAACACGGTGTTAGCTCTTCTGCCAACACAACAGAGTTAGCTGCCATTCTCTACACCAATAACAAATCCTGTCCAAGTCATCTTGTATCCTCCTACAGTCACTCGACGACGACACCTTCCCGTACACCACAGCATAATCAGCAAACAGCCGCACATTGCTATCCACCCTATCCAAAAGATCATTTATGTAGATAGAAAACAACAGCGGACCTACCACACTTCCCTGGGGCACTCCAGATGATACCCTCACCTCCGATGAACACTCACCATCGAAGACGACGTACTGGGTTCTATTAATTAAGAAGTCTTCGAGCCACTCACATATTTGGGAACCAATCCCATATGCTCTTACCTTAGTTAGGAGTTGGCAGTGGGGCACCGAGTCAAACGCTTTCTGGAAGTCAATGAAAATGGCATCCGTCTGATACCCTTTATCCGTGATTCGCAAGATATCATGTGAAAAAAGAGCGAGTTGCGTTTCGCAGGAGCGATGCTTTCTAAAGTCGTGCTGATGCATTGAAAGCAACTTCTCTGTCTCAAGGAAATTCATTATATTCGAACTGAGAATATGTTCGAGAATCCTGCAACAAACCGATGTTAAGATATTGGTCCGTAATTTTGAGGATCCGTCCTTCTACCCTTCTTATATACAGGCGTCACCTGCGCTTTTTTCCAGTCGCTCGGGACTTTAAGTTGGGCAAGAGATTCGCGATAAATTGGATTCTGGGGCGCTCAACTGCGTGGTTATCAGCGCCCGTACAAATTCCCAAACTTTTCTCAGACCAATCTTCCACTTGTATGAATGATGATGAAAATGATTATGACAACGGTCATCTTGAGGAAGGTGAAAATCCTTGACCCCGCCGAGTATCGAACCCGGGATTCCGTGCTCGGGTAGCGAGAACGCGAGCTGCGGTCTGCTGACAGTAGGTTATTGTACTCGCAAGGATCTGTCTCAGTAGGACACATGGAGGGAAGATGCCTTACATGCTTCTACGAATAATTCGCTGTTAGCACAGCTACACATTCAGCAGTAGATTAGTACTAAACTGTTGTTTCGGATTAATACCATACCCGCTAACCGGATTCGAACAAGGATTCCCAACTATCGGAGCATACCTTGTCAAGACACAGGGTTTGCCTTTCACTCTCCCTGCCCTCCCCCCCCCCCCCCCCACCCCCCCCCCCCCCACCCTCCTACCTCCCGTATCCTTTCCCACGTTCCATAAGCCTCGGACGCAGTAACGATAAACATGAGGAACTAAACGCGTTTTGACAGGAAATGACGACGTCAGGCTGTGGATAAATCAGTCTGTGTCATATCCTCTTTCTCGGAGTCTTTGACCGGCTACGATTACACTGCTTCCTGTTTGTATTTGAAGACTAGCAAAGAGAGAATGAGAACGACGCTGTTTGCGGATTATTCTGTTGTATAAAGGCTGTTTCAGGAGGAAATAAACATATTAGCATGGACTAACATTCCACATAATGTGTCCTGTTTTGATTGGTACACAGATAGGTCTCCACTTCGCGTGTTATTACTCTAGTTGCTACGAGATTTTTTATTCCACATGCCTCTGACGAGACACCTTCTCGAGAACGTTTCTCTCTAAATGCCCGCTGTAGCATGATAAAAAGTAGACAACCAGTTTCTCGGGTCTGTTGTTGGGTTGTTTTGGGAGAAGAGACCAAATTGGGAGGTCATCGGTCTCATCGCTTTAGGAAAGGAACCATCCCGGCATTTGCCTGGAGCGATTTAGGGAAATCACGGATGGCCGGACGCGGGATTGAACCGTCGTACTCCCGAATTCGAGTCCAGTGTGTCGGGTCTGTTGTGTTTCCGCGTCAGCTTACAAGACCCAGTTATATAGATTTGCTTGAAAATTAGCTTCCAGTATTATTGGAAAAGGTTGCCTTCACTACAAAGATGGGTGTGTTCTTCCAAGGCGGCCGCGGTGGTCTCGCGGTTCTAGGCGCGCAGTCCGGAACCGATCGACTGCTACGGTCGCAGGTTCGAATCCTGCCTCGGGCATGGATGTGTGTGATGTCCTTAGGTTAGTTAGGTTTAAGTAGTTCTAAGTTCTAGGGGACTAATGACCATAGCAGTTGAGTCACATAGTGCTCAGAGCCATTTGAACCATTTTTTTCTGAGGTCTGTGCGGTCTGAAACGAGTACGGGAGGCAACCATGGGGCCAAAGCCACTCATCGACCACGTGTCCACCAAGACAAAAGCCTCTGTGACAATCCTGGCCCGCAAAAGCTGTAGCGCTAGTGGGATTGGATTATAAGGATATTGTATTGTATTGTATGTTAACCGGGTAAGTACTTAAACCTAACTAAGCTAAGGACATCACACACATCAATGCCCGAGGCAGGATTCGAACCTGCGACCGTAGCAGCAGCGCGGTTCCAGACAGAGCCATTTGAACCATTATTTTGTTCTTCCAACATGACGGAGCCCCTGCTGATTCTATACGAGAAGTGATTTGCACAGTAGACTCGAGGACGATGTTTCAAAATCTGGTCCGGCCATCCAAAGTCAGGTGATTTCCTTGAATTGCTCCAGGCAAATGCCGGGATGGTGCCTTTGAAAGTGCACGGCCGATTTCATTCCCCATCGTTGAAACAATCCGAGCTTGTGCTTCTTCTCGATGTCGATGGAACATTAAACCCTTATCTTCCTTCCTTCCTTCCTTCTTTCCTTCCTTCCTTCCTAGAGGGTGCTCTGTCTCTAATGACCATGATGTCAGCGGGACGTTAACCTTAATTTTTCATCCCTACTTTTGCACATACTAGGCGTCTGGTGATACGTCATCTAAAGCTAACATTCCCGGAAGATGGATCTGCAGAAATGGGCACGTTTCTTGGGTGCCTATGTCTCTAGACAGCACAACAAGCGGATTGATCGCTAGTTTTACGAATAGCGTTGCTATCTTAAAAGATCAACGAGTCGACCTCAGAAGAGCTTCATGTGGTGCAGCAAGATCTGGTACCAGGGTTGGCAGTTGACCCTCAATATAAACAAATTACGTATTTAGCATAAATATACGGAAATTTCCTTTATAGTGTTGTTAAATGATTGCCAAAAAAGCATTGGAAGCAGTCACAATCTTAAATGGTTCAAATGGCTCTGAGCACTATGGGACTTAACTGCTATGGTCATCAGTCCCCTAGAACTTAGAACTACTTAAACCTAACTAACCTAAGGACATCACACACATCCATGCCCGAGGCAGGATTCTAACCTGCGACCGCAGCAGTCGCGCGGTTCCGGACTGAGCGCCTTAACCGCTAGACCACCGCGGGCGGCACACAATCTCAAATATATGCGAGTGTGAGTTCAGAGTGATTTAAAGCGGAACCACCACATGAAACTAATTGTAGGGAAGTCAGATACCTGATTAAGATTCGATGGATGTGTAGTCCGTCCACGAAGAAGATGGCTTGCAGAAACCAACTTTGACAGTTACTTCAGTGTTGCTCGTCAGTGTGAGACCCTTACAGAACAGGACTGATATAGGAAGCAGGCACGTTTCGTGCATTTACACGCAATCCGAAACGAACAGGGCGGCGCGACCGAAACTGACACGAAGTAAGTTACCGAAAAGGGGAAGTGATCCTTACACAAGATTCAGTAAATGGCCACCGTTGACGTCAATACAACACCGTTAGCGTTTATCAAATTCTTAGGCACGGATATGCCTGAGGGCGGCACAACTAATTTTTCCACTGTGTTGCGATTGCTTGATCACGTGTGACCCTTCAGCATGCCCGACACGTCAAAACTTACAAGTAAAAACTTTTCTGACTTATCTTTCCCTTGAGGTGTTCCGACTCGTTTCGGAGAGTTATCGCTTTCATTAAAGTTTGCCTCTGAGGTTTTCCCGGAGCTTTTGCCAACACGCTTCCATGCTTCGTTTCAGACTAATTTTGTCACGAAATGCCGAAAACACAGTTTCATTTTGGCTGCTTTGTATTTCAACCTTATATCGTCCTTGTCGGACCGTGATTTGGAAAGAGCGACTGTTTATGACATGAAAATTAAAAGAATTATTTATGTTAGACATTCTTTTTCTCCTCGGAGACGCGTTTCGATGGTTTACCCCCTCGTCTTCAGATGTACAAGTAGATTACATGCATGTAGTAAGATGTCTGTCTTACACTTCATTTCAAACATGTTCTAGCAAAAAGCGCACTGCATGCCGTTATACGTACACATTTGTATCAACACAAATATTTCTGCATCTGTATGATCTGTGATCTTTTTTGCGTATTTGTGTGCTATTCAGTGATATAAACTCGAATGTACAGCGTAATCGCGTCAGACGTAACATCTCTTATTTCGTGAACCAAGATATCGAAACGAGGTTTTTCGGAAAATAATAGTACGCAAAGTAGTACGTTATTTTGTCGCACTGTTAATAAATTTAAGTTTTATCAAAATGGTTGAAATGCCTCTGTGCACTATGGGACTTAACTTTTGAGGTCATCAGTCCCCTAGAACTTCTAACTACTTAAACGTAACTAACCGAAGGACGTCACAAAGGTAGGATTCGAACCTGCGACCGTAGCGGTCTCGCGGTTCCAGACTGTAACGCCTAGAACCGCACCGCCACCCTGACCGGCTAAGTTTTATCATCCGAGATATTAGAGCAAGACGTTAATGAAACGATGTAATTTTTACCCGCATTCGAAAATTCTTCCGTGGATGAATACAGTGAGTCAGCACTTTTTATTGTTGACGTTGAAACTTTCCGCGAAGATCTTCCAGAAATGTGCTCAAACTGATAGGCAAGGCGGCCAGAATCTGCTGCTGCAGTCTAAACATCGTCAAATGGGGCTGCGTCGTTGTTTGCAGTAAGAAGACATGCCTACGCTAGTAAGATAAAGCTTACTGCTTTATACCAAATAGACACAGCGTCAACTGATGTTAGTCTAACGCAGTCTATTGCATTAGAAGAGGCTTAGAAAAGTTTCAGATGTGTGTGTACGAGCTTACATGTAAGGGAGCAGCTTTTGTAGAAACAAACTTTTGAAAGGCTTAGTAGAACGACGGAGAGTGGCATGAGATCCGCTCTTGGCGGGACGCTTTACCTATCAATTTGAGCAAATTTCTCGTACACTGTTGCGAAAAATTTCAACGCCGACATAACAAGCGCTAAAACATTGTACTCATCTTTTGAAGCGCTTTCGATTGTAGTTAAAAAGTAAATCGTGTGATTAAAAAACTACTTGCCTAATATCTCGGTTGATACAAGAGTTTGGAGTATTAAACATGCAATACGATTACGCGGCCCTCTGTGTACTATGACTTACCGACAACCTCGTTTCGATATCTCTAGCCGTCCACGAAATGGAAGGCTTCTTACATTTTGCGTGGCTCACCCTGCGTAACCAAGTGCAGTCTGCTTTTTTCTGAAACATCTTCGAAGTGAATTGTAAGGCAAGGAAGTCGGTTAAGTCAGGAAAATAAACACCCTCGTAATACATTTCTCTGTGTTTCCCTTTAACAGAAATGAGAGGAGAATGGTAGTGAAAGCTCTGATTGACTTAGACCCCCTGACTCTTGCACTCGTCCTGCTCGGTCTTGACAGAGGAAATGTCCAGCTTTTTCCAAGAATAGACAGTTTTCTTAGAAGCAGGCGCAGTTGTGTGCCTCATGACATCTACGAGCTTCACTGTATTACGATCGAACAATAGGCGAGTGCAACAGAGCCTCAAGCGTACTTATTTTCGTGCCGACTAAAGCTGCTTGCTTATTATGTTATTGTACAATGTTTGTGTTGACAGATCACGTTATACTATGTTACTTCAGACATGTATACAGGATGGTCCATTGATAGTGACCGGGCCACATATCCCACGAAATAAGCATCAAACGAAAAAACTACAAAGAACGAAACTCGTCTAGCTTGAAGGGGGAAACCAGATGGCGCTATGGTTAGCCCGCTAGAAGGCGCTGCCATAGGTCAAACGCATATCAACTGCGTTTATTTAAATAGGAACCCCCATTTTTCATTACATATTCGTGTAGTACGTAAAGAAATATAAATGTTTTAGTTGGACCACTTTTTTCGCTTTGTGACAGATGGCGCTGTAATAGTCGCAAACGTATAAGTACTTGGTATTACGTAACATTCCTCCAGTGCGGACGGTATTTGCTTCGTGATACATTACCCGTGTTCAAATGGACCGTTTACAAATTGCGGAAAAGGTCGATGTATGGTTATTGTGATCAATATGCCCAACGGGCGTGTCCTATGTATGCTGCTCGGTATCCTGGACGACATCATCCAAGTGTCCGGACTGTTCGCCGGATAGTTAACGTTATTTAAAGAAACACGAAGTGTTCAGCCACATGTGAAACGTCAACCACGGCCTGCAACAAATGATGATGCCCAAGTAGGTGTTTTAGCTGATTTCGCGGCTAATCCGCACATCAGTAGCAGACAAATTGCACGAGAATTGGGAATCTCAGAAACGTCGGTTTGAGAATGCTACATCAACATCGTTTGCACTCGTACCATATTTCTATGTACCAGGGATTGCATGGCGACGGCCTTAAACGTCGTGTACAGTTCTGCCACTGGGAACAAAAGAAATTACAGGACGATGACAGACTTTTTGCACGCGTTCTATTTAGCGACAAAGCGTCATTCACCAACAGCGGTAACGTAAACCGGCATAATATACACTATTGGGCAACGGAAAATCCACGATGGCTGCCACAAGTGGAACATCAGCGACCTTGGCGTGTCAATGTATGGTGCGGCAATATGTGAGGAAGGATAATTGGCCCCCATTTTATCGATAGCAATCTAAATGGTGCAATGTATGCTGATTTCCTACGTAATGGTCTACCGATGTTACTACAAGATGTTTCATTGCATGATAGAATGGCTATGTACTTCCAACATGATGGATGTCTGGCACATAGCTCGCGTGCGGTTGAAGCAGTATTGAATAGCATATTTAATGACAGGTGGATTGGTCGTCGAAGCACGATACTATGGCCCGCACGTTCACCGGATCTGACGTCCCGGATTTCTTTATGTGGGGAAAGTTGAAAAATATTTGCTATCGTGATCCACCGACAAAGCCTGACAACATGCGTCGGCACATTGTCAATGCATGTGCGAACATAACGGAAGGCGAACTCTTTGCTGTTGGGAGGAATGTCGATACACATATTGCCAAATGCATCGAGGTTGACGGACATAATTGTGAGCATTTATTGCATTAATGTGGTATTTACAGGTAATCACGCTGTAACAGCATACATTGTCAGAAATAAGTTCACAAAGGTACGTGTATCACATTGGAACAACCGAAATAAAATGTTCAAACGTACCTACGTTCTGTATTTTAATTTAAAAAAACCTACCTGTTACCAACTGTTCGTCTAAAATTGTGAGCCATATGCTTCTGACTATTATAGCGCCATCTATCACAAAGCGAAAAAAGTGGTCCAACTGAAACATTCATATTTCTTTACGTGCTACACGAATATGTAATAAAAATGGGGGTTCCTATTTAAAAAACGCAGTTGATATCCGTTTGACGTGTGGCAGCGCCATCTAGCGGGCCAACCATAGCGCCTTCTGGTTTCCCCCTTCTAGCTAGACAAGTTTCGTTCTTTGTAGTTTTTTCGTTTGGCGCTTATTTTGTGAGATATTGGACACAGTCACGATCAATGGACCACCCGGTATGTCTGAAGGAACATTGTATAACGCGTATTACGAACACAAACATTGTACAACGACATAGTATGTTTTTCTTGCCTCAACGGGTTAACACGATGATCACAATAAATGTCCGTCTCTAGTAGGAATCACATAGTGAGTATTGTGAGCATTTGATGTGGTCAACTGTGACATACTGAGGTTGGGTCCGTCGCGGGGCATGCTCAGGTAGCCGAAGTGTTTAAGGCGACCGCTCGTGTTAAGTGGGAAATCTGGGTTCGAGTCCCGGCCCGGCACAAATTTTCACATGTCACCGATAAATGGTACAGCTGAAGTAAATATAGATTCGCAATTTGCGAATTAAATTTTATTAATCATTTACAGCTGCTTGTTGTCTTTATTTCAGCACGGAAAGTATTAATCGACAGGTACGGCCATAGCAGAATTTACTTGGTCAGGTGACTAGCTATGCTGCGTTCCAACCGCACGTAGTGTGCGTTGTCTCCTCGCAGTGCTAGCAGGGGAAGCGATCTCAAAAATGACTTGGCGAACATGCGCGACGAGGAAAAAAAAAATTGTGGTAAGGTCTTATGGGACCAAACTTCTGAGGTCATTGGTCCCTAAGCCTATACACTACTTAATCCAACTTAAACTAACTTACGGTATGGACAACACACACCCATGCCCGAGGGAGGACTCGAACCTCCGACTGGGGAAGCCGCACGGACCGTGACAAGACGCCTGAGACTGCCCGGCTACCCCGCGAGGCCATGAGCGATGGCTTGCTGTTTACGTTATCCCAGAGAAGAAGCAAAACGTGAACAATAAATACCTCATTGATGATAAATGCGTTTTGGCAGCAGCTTCGGTGATATTATGAACAGTGCAAAGAAAAACTTTGCAGCTATTATCTCTCAGATCTGGACATTAATTCCAGCAATGAAACTCAGAGAAAATTTCTTTGTCGATGAGATTCGGGTTTAAAGGGTGCCAGAACCAACAATGTATCGTATGTAAACGAGACGGCATAGTTGGAAAAAAGACACTGTTACGAAAAATTAAGCATCAGAAGCAGGCAGTGACCTATTCAGAAGAAAAGTGAATTCAAACGCTTCGTAGTGTAGATAAGGTTTGTCACAGTGATAATGTGTGAAGAAAATTCTCAAACAAAAGGTCCAGTCGACGATTACTTACTGCGCTGTACAGGGTGTTGATGTGTAAGCTTGCAGTGCGTCATAACATTCCACTTGTAACAATAGCGAATTGAGGTAACCCTAACAGCTGCGCTGATAGGCCATTGCTGTGATGCTGGTGGTGTTTGCTGCGGATGCTTTCTCTGAGTGCATACATGTATGTGCTGTTGCTGTAATGTAGACAGTAGAAATTCAAATAGCTGTGTGTTCTGGTCCAACACATCAACTCCTGGTGATTCTCGCTCCACAATATCAGGGGGCATTGCAGAGTTGGAAAAGAGGAAAAAAAATAGTTAAGTATTTGCAAGGAAAAACACGTAAAATATTAATAAATTAATGGTAATGTGATTATGAGGTGGATGGATGAATAGTTACATCCGAATGTGTCAGTCTTTTTACTTTTTATTCCATCTGGAAGCAATGGCATCTGCGATGACTCTTCATGATGATCCTTTCAGTATGGTTCAGACACCTTGAATGAGGAAATTCATGAAATTAGCCTAGAGAGAGAAGAAGGGGAGGGTGAGGGGGACTTTATCTTCTCGCCATTTTAAGTCATGCTGTTGGTGATCTTGATCAAGAGATGATGATGACCTTGAGAGTGAGTCGTAAGCCCAGAGTGGATGGGTGAACTTCATTTCCCTTCTATTTTTATATCATGCAAGTTGTGTATAGGTGTAGGCAGCAGGAGGGGGTGTTATACTGACACAAGTTACATAGTGACCCTGAATTTATCACTCGCGATTGCCATGGAGGCGTGGGCAGTGACGTTGGCTTAATTCGTTACCGGAGTCAGAACTGGCATTTCTCAACTACTTTGACTGTTACTGCCTGTCCTCGTTGCTTTCTGGTCGTTAATACGACGGTGCTACACCCTAACCAGGTGTTCAGCTAGCCTTGTCTAGTAACAAGCACGGTGCCGCTTCATATTCATAATCTAGCCAGAAACTATGTCGTTGTTGTGGTATTCAGGTCAAATACTGGTTTAACGCTAATCTCCTCACTAGTCTATCCTGTGTAAAGCCCTTTTATTTCGGCATTACAACGGCAACTTACATTCACTAGAACCTGCTTTCTACGGTCGGTTCTTGGTCTCTTGTTACAACTTTTAAGCGCACACTTCTTTCTTTTAACCACTTGACGATTCCCTGATGTCGCAGTCTGTATTCTATCAACCTATCCCTTCTTTGAGTCAAGTTGTGCCAACATTCCTTTTCTTCTCAATTAGATTCAGTGCCTCGTCGTTACTTCCGTACAAGGCTACGCTCCACACATCTACTTTCAGAAATGACTTCCGAATATGTACATTTATATGTGAAAATTTTTTTATTGCCATTCGGCGTTGTATATCTCCTCTACTCAAGCCAATGTCACTTATTTTGCTTAATGGGAATACTCCACTAATTTTAACTCCCCATTTCCTAAAGTTATTCCCTCAATATCCCCTGATTTAATTCGACTGCATTGCGTTACCCTTGTTTTACTTCCGCTGATGCTAATCTAATATATTTTCAACACGTTAACAATACGAAAACTAGTGAAGGGAAAGTAATCGAATTAAATCGGCATAACTAATTGGCTAATGTAGTTACATTATGTAGTGAAAGAATCCTCAACATTTTGAACAAACCTTAACAGTAAGACCGATTGCTGTGTTTGGCTGTTAATGTTCTAGTCATTTTCTATAGTTTGATAGCTGTGTTCATATATTGTGCATTTGTTCCCCAGAAAAAATATTCCATACCTAAGAACTGAGTGTATGTACGAGTAGTATGTGAATAATAGACACTGGTTGTTGCACACCGATGACAAAATACGTGGGAGGATAGCGGGAAACAACAAAAGTTTTAAAAAATCGCAATCTAACCTTCGATGTAACTTCATGAGGGAGAGACAGACACGACAATACCCAGGTAATCAGAAAATATTCTACGCTGGATACACTTGTTCAGCAACAAAGTAAAGACTTAACGTTCTCGACGAGCGTGAAAACTTGTAAGCGGGATTTGGGCTTAAATAGTGTGAAGTCAGCGACGTCTTAACGCGAGAAGAGCAACTCACACTTCAATTTAGGGCCCTCGGTTGGAGCGATTAAAGTCTAGAGTCACGCTGACGTCACCCGCCGCCAGTGCCGTCACACAATTTAATTGTCGCCTGCACAAATTCCTTGCAGTGTTACGTGTGTTACTTCCTAGCGTACACACTGCTCATCGATGCTTGATAATAGCAATGAAATTTTCATTCGTAACCTTTTGACAATCAGCTTTCCAAAAAGACATTCGGGACTCGGAGCATCTTAATGTATTCTGTTCATTGCCCACTTTATAGTGTGTCCTTCCTGATCGCCAAAAAAGGCTTCAGTCCTTCTTGGAATGGAGTAATAAATGGCCGTAGTAATTTGCCCTAAATCTGGAGAAGCATTTTCCTGGGCATATTCTCTGTTAACATATAATAAACTTTCTTGAGGGAGAAACGTTTCTGTCCACAACTCAGTACTGATTTAGACAGCATCGCCTGTGCAAAACTCAACTTGCACTTTTGTCCCACGATATTCTGCGAACAATAGATGAACGACAATAGTAAATTTTGTATTCCCAAATTTCTGTCAAGCGTTTGACACACTCCTACACTGCAGACTATTGCCGAAGTTCGATTCAGCAGTATAGGTTCTCAGGTTTGTAAGTGGTTCGAAGACATTTTAGGTAACAAAACTCAGTACATTGTCCTGAGCGGCAAGGGTTCATCAGATACAAACATATCATCGGGATTGCCCTAGGGAAATGTAATAGGAACACTCTTGTTCTCTGTGTAAATAAACGATCTGAAGGATAATGTGAATAGCAGCATGTGACTGCTAATGGCGCAAAACGCAACGTGTCATTCTCAATGGAGAGAAGTCAGCGAAGTAAGAGTGATCTCAGGTGTGCCGTAGGGGAGTGTCGTAAAACCGTTGCTATTCACAATATGTATAAATGACCTTGTGGATAACATCGGAAGTTCGCTGAGCCTTTTTTCGGATGCTGCTGTAGTATATCGAGGGGTTGTAACAATGGAAAATTGTACTGAAATGCAGGAGGATCTGCAACGAATTGACGCATGGTGCGGGGAATAGCAATTGAATGTCAATGTAGACAAGTGTAAAGTGCTGCGAACGCATAGAAAGAAAGATCCTTTATCATTTAGCTACAATATAGCAGGTCAGCAACTGGAAGCAGTTAATTCGATAAATTATCTGGGAATACGCATTAGGAGTGATTTAAAATGGAATGACCATATAAAATTAGTCGTCGGTAAAGCAGATGTCAGACTGAGATTCATTGGATGAATCCTAAGGAAATGCAATCCGAAAACAAAGGAAGTAGGTTACAGTACACTTGTTCGACCACTGCTTGAATACTGCTCACCGGTGTGGGGTCCGTACCAGATAGGGTTGATAGAAGAGATAGAGAAGATCCAACGGAGAGCAGCGCGCTTCGTTACAGGATCATTTAGTAATTGCGAAACCGTTACGTAGATGATAAACTCCAATGGAAGATTCTGCAAGAGAGAGGCTCAGTGGCTCGGTACGCGCTTTTGTTTGAAGTTTCGAGATCATGCCTTAACCTAAGAGTCAAGCAGTGTATTTCTCCCTCCTACGTATATCTCGCGAAGAGACCATGAGGATAAAATAAGAGAGATTAGAGCCCACACAGAGGCATACCGACATACCTTCTTTCCACGAACAGTACGAAACTAGAATAAAAGGGAGAACCGATAGAGGTACTCAAGGTACCTTCCGCCACACACCATGCGGAGTATGGATGTAGATATAGATGACGCTGAAGTGTGATGGGTAACTACCTTCGTTCAGTGACTGTAGGAGAATACAGGTTAACTTAGACAGAATTTCTGGTTGGTGTGATGGATCGCAGCTTGCTCTTAATGTAGGAAACTGTAAGTTAATGTAGATGAGTAGGAAAAATAATCCTGTAATGTTGGAGTGCGGTATTAATGGCATACTACTTGTCTCAGAAACATCGATTAAATATACAGGTGTGATGTACAGAAAGCCATAAAACTGAATATGTACGTGAGGTCTGTGGTAAGGAAGACGAACAGAAAACTTCGGTTTATTGGGAGAATCCTAGGGAAGTGTAACTCATGTATAAAGGAGACCGCGTACAGAACACTTATACTACTCGGGTGTTCGGCATCGCCAACACGTCCGATTATGGGAAGACTTCGAAGCAATTCAGAGTTCCACTGCTAGATCCGTACCTAAAGACTGGAAAATTGCTCAAGTCAAACCAATACCCAGAAAGAGAAGTAGGAGTAACCCGCTGAATTACAGGCCTATATCACTAACGTCGATTTGCAGTAGGGTTTTAGAACATGTACTGTATTCGAACATTACGAAGTACCTCGAAGAAAACGATTTATTGACATATAGTCAGCACGGATTCAGAAACTATCGTTCTTGTGAAACACAACTAGATCTTTATACTCATGAAGTAATAAGTGCTGTCGACAGGGGATATCAAATTGATTCCATATTTTTAGATTTCCAGAAGGCTTTCGACACCGTCGTCACAAGCGTCTTCTAACCGAACTGCGTGTCTACGGAGTATCGCCTAATTTGTGAGACTGGATTCGTGATTTCCTGTCAGAACGGTCACAGTTCGTAGTAATAGACGGAAAGTCATCGAGTAAAACAGAAGTAATATCCGGCGTTCCCCAAGGAAGTGTTATAGGCCCTGTATTGTTTCTAATCTGTATTAACGACATAGGACACAATCTGAGTAGCCCTCTGAGATTGTTTGCAGATGATGCTGTCATTTACCGTCTTGTAAAGTAATCAGATGATCAAAACGACTTGCTAAATGATTTAGATAAGATATCTGTATGGTGCAAAAAGTGGCAATTGACCCTGAACTAGGAAAATTGTGAAGTTATTCACATGAGTACTAAAAGAAATCTGCTAAATTTCTATTACGTGATAAGTCACACAAATCTGAGGGCTGTAAATTCAACTAAATACTTAGGGATTACAATTACAAATAACCTAAATTGGAACGATCACATAGATAATATTGTGGGTAGAGCAAACCAATGACTGCGATTCATTGGCAGAACACTTAGAAGGTGCAACAGGTCTACCAAAGAGACTGCTTACACTACGCTTGTCCGCCCTTTTCTGGAGTACTGCTTTGCGATGTGGGATCCGCATCAGGTGGGACTGACGGCTGACATCGAAAAAGTACAAAGAAGGGCAGCTCGTTTTGTATTATCGCGAAGTAGGGGAGATAGTGTCACAGACATGATACGTGAATTGGAGTGGCAGTAATTAAAAGAAAGGCGTTTTTCGTTGCGACAGGGTCTTCTCATGAAATTTCAATCACCAGTTTTCTCCTCCGATGGCGAAAACATTATGTTGGCACCCACCTACATAGGGAGAAATCATCATCACGATAAAATAAGAGAAATCAGGGATCGCACAGAAAATTTTAAGCGCTTGTTTTTCCCGCGTGCCGTTCGAGAGTGGAACGGTAGAGACAGCATGAAGGAGCTTCATTGAACCCTCTCCCAGGCACTTTATTGTGAATAGCAGAGTAATCACGTGGATGTAGATTTGTCCTCAGTAGATTGGATCAGCACACAAGTATTCCGTAAATGCTCTGTGATCCCAAATGGGAATTTCTGGAAGAGGAATTTCTTTTCCTGGAATACTACTGAGGAAGTTTAAAGAACCGACGTTTGCGACAGGCCGCAGAACAATTTTACTGTCAGTAACGTGAGTCTCGAGCAATGACCGCGAAGATTCACTCCATTTGCGAATGGAACAGGAAAGCGAATGATTAAGGCGTAAAGCTTTGTGTCCTGCAGTCGTCAAGGGTACACAAGTGAACCTTCGACTCCGAAAGCCCATACCGATGTGCTACGTTGAATGGATCGCATGCCGATACTTATTGATGGCCAAGCATTGAAATTTGCAGCATTTGCGGAAAGGATGCACTTCTGTCATGCTGAACGATTCTCTTCAGTCGTCGTTGGTCCTGTTCTTGCAGGATCTTTTTCCGGCCGTAGCGATGCCGGAGATTTGATGATTTTACAGAATATTCACAGTGCAGTTGTGAAATACTCGTACGGGAAAAAACCCCATCTCATTGCTACGTCGGAGATGCTGTGTCTCATCGTTAGTGCGCCGACTGTAACATCACGTTCAAATTCACTTTAATCTTGAGAACCTGCCATTGTAACAGTACTGACCGATCTAACAACTGCGCCAGACACTTGTTGTCTTATATAGGCTTTGCCGACCGCAGCGCTGTATTCTGCCTGTTTACATATCTGTGTATTTTAAGACTCATGCCTATACTTGTTTCTTTGTCGTTTCAGTGTACATACGTTATCGTTTTTCTGATGTCCCAAGCTATTATACACTCCTGGAAATGAAAAAAAAGAACACATTGACACCGGTGTGTCAGACCCACCATACTTGTTCCGGACACTGCGAGAGGGCTGTACAAGCAATGATCACACGCACGGCACAGCGGACACACCAGGAACCGCGGTGTTGGCAGTCGAATGGCGCTGGCTGCGCAGCATTTGTGCACCGCCGCCGTCAGTGTCAGCCAGTTTGCCGTGGCATACGGAGCTCCATCGCACTCTTTAACACTGGTAGCATGCCGCGACAGCGTGGACGTGAACCGTATGTGCAGTTGACGGACTTTGAGCGAAGGCGTATAGTGGGCATGCGGGAGGCCGGGTGGACGTACCGCCGAATTGCTCAACACGTGGGGCGTGAGGTCTCCACAGTACATCGATGTTGTCGCCAGTGGTCGGCGGAAGGTGCACGTGCCCGTCGACCTGGGACCGGACCGCAGCGACGCACGGATGCACGCCAAGACCGTAGGATCCTACGCAGTGCTGTAGGGGACCGCACCGCCACTTCCCAGCAAATTAGGGACACTGTTGCTCCTGGGGTATCGGCGAGGACCATTCTCAACCGTCTCCATGAAGCTGGGCTACGGTCCCGCACACCGTTAGGCCGTCTTCCGCTCACGCCCCAACATCGTGCAGCCCGCCTCCAGTGGTGTCGCGACAGGCGTGAATGGAGGGACGAATGGAGACGTGTCGTCTTCAGCGATAAGAGTCGCTTCTGCCTTGGTGCCAATGATGGTCGTATGCGTGTTTGGCGCCGTGCAGGTGAGCGCCACAATCAGGACTGCATACGACCGAGGCACACAGGGCCAACACCCGGCATCATGGTGTGGGGAGCGATCTCCTACACTGGCCGTACACCTCTGGTGATCGTCGAGGGGACACTGAATAGTGCACGGTACATCCAAACCATCATCGAACCCATCGTTCTACCATTCCTAGACCGGCAAAGGAACTTGCTGTTCCAACAGGACAATGCACGTCCGCATGTATCCCGTGCCACCCAACGTGCTCTAGAAGGTGTAAGTCAACTACCCTGGCCAGCAAGATCTCCGGATCTGTCCCCCATTGAGCATGTTTGGGACTGGATGAAGCGTCGCCTCACGCGGTCTGCACGTCCAGCACGAACGCTGGTCCAACTGAGGCGCCAGGTGGAAATGGCATGGCAAGCCGTTCCACAGGACTACATCCAGCATCTCTACGATCGTCTCCATGGGAGAATAGCAGTCTGCATTGCTGCGAAAGGTGGATATGCACTGTACTAGTGCCGACATTGTGCATGCTCTGTTGTCTGTGTCTATGTGCCTGTGGTTCTGTCAGTGTGATCATGTGATGTATCTGACCCCAGGAATGTGTCAATAAAGTTCCCCCTTCCTGGGACAATGAATTCACGGTGTTCTTATTTCAATTTCCAGGAGTGTAGATACTCGGTTAACTAGCAAGCAGAACTCCGCATACAGGATGATCCATTGATCGTGACCGGGCAAATATCTCACGAAATAAGCGTCAAACTAAAAAACTACAAAGAACGGAACTTGTCTAGCTTGAAGGGGGAAACCAGATGGCCCTATGGTTGACCCGCTAGATAGCGCTGCCATAGGTCAAACGGATATCAACTGCGTTTTTAAAAATAGGAACCCCATTTTTATTACATATTCGTGTAGTACGTAAAGAAATATGAATGTTTTAGTTGGACCACTTTTTTGGATTTGTGATAGATGGCGCTGTAATAGTCACAAACATATGGCCCAGAATTTTAGACGAACAGTTGGAAGCAGGTAGGTTTTTTATATTACAATACAGAACGTAGGTACGTTTGAACATTTTACTTCGGTTGTTCCAATGTGATACACGTACCTTTGTGAACTTATTTCTGACAATGTGTGCTGTTACAACGTGATTACCTGTAAATACCACATTAATGCAATAAATGCTCAAAATGATGTCCGTCAACCTCAATGCATTGGCAATACGTGTAACGACATTCCTCTCAACAGCGAATAGTTCGCCTTCCGTAATGTTCGCACATTCATTGACAATGTGCTGACGCATGATGGATCACGATACCAAATATCCTTCAACTTTCCCTACAGAAATAAATTCTGGGACGTCATAACCGGAGAACGTGCGTGCCATGGTATGGTGCTTCGACGACCAATCCACCTCTCATGAAATATGCTATCAATACCGCTTCAACCGCACGCGAGCTATGTGCCGGACATCCATCATGTTGGAAGTACATCGCCATTCTGTCATGCAGTGAAACATCTTGTAGTAACATCGGGAGAACATTACGTAGGAAATCAGCATACATTGCACCGTTTAGATTGCCATCGATAAAATGGGTGCCAATTATCCTTCCTTCCATAATGCCGCACCATACATTAACCCGTGAAGGTCACTGATGTTCCACTTGTCGCAGCCATCGTGGATTTTCCGTTACCCAATAGGGCATATTATGCCGGTTTGCGTTACCGCTGTTGGTGAATGACGCTTCGTCGCTAAACAGAACGCGTGCAAAAACTCTGTTATCGTCCTGTAATTTCTCTTGTGCCCAGTGGCAGAACTGTACAAGACTTTCAAACTCGTTGCCATGCAATTCCTGGTGCATAGAAATGTGGTACGGGTACAATCGATGCTGATGTAGTATTCTCAATATCGACGTTTTTGAGATTCCCGATTCTCGCGCATTTTGTCTGCTACTGTTGTGCGGTTTAGCCTCGACAGCAGGTAAAACACCTACTTGGGCATCACCATTTTTGCAGGTCGTGCTTGACGTTTCACATGTGGCTGAACACTTCTTGTTTCCTTAAATAACGTAACAATCCGGCTAACGGTCCGGACACTTGGATGATGTCGTCCAGGATACCGAGCAGCATACATAGCACACGCCCGTTGGGCATTTTGATAACAATAGCCATACATCAACACGATATCGACCTTTTCCGCAATTGCTAAACGGTCCATTTTAACACGGGTAATTTATCGCGAAGCAAATACCGTGATATTACGCACTTATAAGTTTGTGACTATTACAGCGCCATCTATCTCAAAGCGAAAAAAGTGGTTCAACTAAAACATTCATATTTCTTTGCGTACTACACGAATATGTAATAAAAAATGGGGGTTCCTATTTTTAAAAAACGCAGTTGATATGCGCTTGACCCATGGCAGCGCCATCTGGTTTCCCCTTTCAAGCTAGACAAGTTTCGTTCTTTGTAGTTTTTCCGTTTTACACTTATTTCGTGAGATATTTGACCTGGTCACTATCATTGGACCGCCCTGTATACACTGTCTAGGTGACGCTAGCGAACCGATGGCGTGGAATATCAAAATGCGACTGTGATTGCGCTCAAAGTGTCCCCATACTACTAACGTCAAAGAGACCTCGAAGATAGGGCAACTTCCTGCCTCATCACGGTACTAAGTTAGCATCCCATGACGAAATTACCTACTGGTGATTATGTTATAGACTCGAGACAACCCTTACCGTGAGGCCTGGTCCTGGACCCGTATGGCTTTGACGAATGAAATCTGGTCACGTTGTTTCTTCTCAGAGCCTCGACGAACAGGTATGTCCATCCTTTTCGCGATTCTTGTGGCGACTCCAGTGAGTCTTCTCCAGCTGCCGTGTTCAGAGAAGCCGCCGCAGTGGTCCCCGTGTGGATACGTGCCTCGCTGGAAATGGGCCCATTTCCTCCATGATGTGGCTGCGCGATTCTGCACGGCTGAGGAACACTATGTCTGCACCTTGATCCACAAATCGAGTGGGGCTGCTGAGATCCATATTCGCATGACAATCACCAACGCAGCATTGCGGAACGATAGATCACGGCTTCGATAGGCCACGAATCTATCACTGAGCAATTCCCACATTCGCTGTTAGACTGCTCTCTTTCTCACACGAGGCATGACACCAATCAGCAGACACACAAATGCGAATTTCTGATATGGAACTCTCTGCTTGATCTGCCCTTGTGCGTAGAATCTAGACGGCGTTTCGCGTTCCTTCTTTCCGTGATTGTTTTCAGATGCCAGTCATTTGCATCTCCAGGTGATAACTACAATTCATGCCATGTGAGTGGTTGCATGCCACCTCCGTGGTGTTGCAATTTCAGTGGTTAGCAGTGCACTATTGCACACTCGTGTGTCGGAGTACCAATAAACAAACTAAAAAGGACTGAACAAGAAATTGAAGGCAGGAGAAGATTTTGAGAACGTCCTTCATCTCGTTCAAAGGAAATGATGAATATAGATGTCGGCATGATAGTGAGCCACAAATCCAAAAGATCACTGATGTGATGTGTGGAGGACGAGTTGCTCTTATAGAAATGAGAATTAGCTAGCTATATCGCCGGTTTTGTATTTATTTTCTGGGGCAGGCAAAAATGACTGTTTGATTCTACCAAGTGGAAACGGACCAGCAGGAGATGAGAGTCAGTTATCGTGAGATCGAAGGACAAGTTCGGTGCAGGGAAATTCATCAGGAATGGTAGGATTAAAGGAAAAGGAGAGAAATTAAGAAACGACCAACGAATGTCAGCGTAGCGCAGTACTCAGATGGGTTGGGTTATTTGGGGAAGAAGACCAGACAGCGAGGTCATCGGTCACATCGGATTAGTGTAGGGAAATCACGGAAAAACTAAATCAGGATGGCCGGACGCGGGATTGAACCGTCGTCCTCCCGAATGCGAGTCCAGTGTCTAACCACTGCGCCACCTCGCTCGGTGTACTCAGATGGAAAGAAGTAATGAAGAAGAATAACAGTAAGAAGAAAAGTAGAAGATAAAATATTTGCGATCTGTAATTTCGGTATCCGAGGCAAGTTGACTATCAAAGAAACAGAGTAATTACACTCCGCATCTACGGGCATTTTTTGTGTGTTCTTTGATTCAATCACAAAAGAAAAACAATCAAAATTTGCCAAGAAAATACAGCCATTTGAGACATTTACACCCTACACAGACTATTACAGTAAATTCCGTTGTACGAGTTGTGATGAAAAGAACGTTAAGGATACTTTAAGTACTAACGTTTAAATGGTGTGATTATGCAACAAGAAATATGCGGAAGCAATCGAACTTGACATGTAACTCCATTTACGGAACAAGTTATGTTACTGTAGTAGTTCCTGTGCCGTACAAGTCATCTTGACGCACACTGGTACGTCCGTTATCTGTCTGCCCTATGAGAACACTTAATATTTCGTCGCTTGGCTGGTATACGTAAGCTCTTCCTCCTAACCACAGGAAGCAGCGCTGTCCAACTGCGTGTCGCAAATCCTCTCTGCGGCCCACATCCGCTGCGAAAGCGTGTGGTCAAGCCTTACGCAAGCTACAGCTTCTGAGCAGTCCAGCTGAATGGAGCAGCTAGCAAGGAATGACAGTCGACTAATGTAAAAGGGCGATAGATTTCGAAATATTCAAATGCCCCTAATGGACCAAACTGCTGAGGTCACCGGTCCCTACCCTTACACCCTGCTTAAAGTAACTTATGCTAAGGACAACACACACATCCATGCCCGAGGGAGGACTCGAACCTCCGGCGGGAGGGACCGCGCGATTCGTGACATGGCGCCTCTTACGGCACACCCACTCCACGCGGCGAAAGTTTTTCTTGCTGCCAGCATCTACACTCGCAGAGAGAATTGTGGGCCATGTACCAAGAGCCATGTGGAAGAGACGGGGAGCCTGCCGTTCGCGTATATCTTTTCCTTATCCGCCATATGCACGTCACACCTGTAAATCAAACGGGAGGCTACTATTTAAAAGTTCGTAGAATCCCGACGCTGAATGTTACTGCATTGTGTCCGTAAGTAAGGGGAAAAATGCGAAAGTTGGCTGAGATCGTCCTCAGATGGGACATAAAAACCAACGTGGACGAGCAGTTGGCCGATTTTTGTGACGTGAAAACGCGAACTTTCACGTTGCGGAGCATTTCCAAGCGTGAAAATTGGAATAAGGCTCATCAGATTTTTGTTTCGTGGAGAGGAAAGTGGTCAATGAGATGTAAGATCGATTTGCTACGGCAAAGGCAGAACATACGTGACGTCATATTGGTTGGCTCAAATGGCTCTGAGCACCATGGGACTTAACATCTATGGTCATCAGTCCCCTAGAACTTAGAACTACTTAAACCTAACTAACCTAAGGACATCACACAACACCCAGTCATCACGAGGCAGAGAAAATCCCTGACCCCGCCGGGAATCGAACCCGGGAACCCGGGCGTGGGAAGCGAGAACGCTACCACACGACCACGAGGTGCGTACTACGTCATATTGGATTATGTCGTTTCCGTATTGGTTAAAAACAGTCTTTGTTGCAATTTTATTTTTTTTATTTTTCAACTATGCGTTTCGCCTTATTTAGGCATCTTCAGGTTGATCTTAATTTGATATTTCTTAGAACGATCCTTTAGACAGTGTAGCCAAAGGGCATCGTCAATACATCAGGCCAAAATCGCCTTCGTTAAACTCAGTAAAAAATTTTCTAGATGGACGCGGGGGGCAGCCATGCAGGTACGATGCCTGTCATCTCGACTGCTAGTGATACGAGGCCGTTGGGATCCAGCACGGCGTTCCGTATTACCCTCCTGAACCCATCGATTCGCCGGCCGGAGTGGCCGTGCGATTCTAGGCGCTACAGTCTGAAGCCGAGCGACCGCTACGGTCGCAGATTCGATTCCTGCCTCGGGCATGGATGTGTGTGATATCCTTAGGTTAGTTAGGTTTAATTAGTTCTAAGTTCTAGGCGACCGACGACCTCAGAAGTTAAGTCCCATAGTGCTCAGAGCCATTTGAACAAAGCCCACCGATTCCATATTCTGCTAACAGTCATTGGATCTCGACCAACGCGAGCAGCAATGTGCGATACGATAAACCGCAATCGCGATAGGCTACAATCCGACCTTTATCAAAGTCGGAAACGTGATGGTACGCATCTCTCCTCCTTACACGCGGCATCACAACAACGTTTCACCAGGCAACACCGGTCAACTGCTGTTTGTGTATGAGAAATCGGTTGGAAACTTTCCTCATGTTAGCACGTTGTAGGTGTCGCCACCGGCGCCAACCTCGTGTGAATGCTCTGAAAAGCTAATGATTTGCATATCGTAGCATCTTCTTCCTGTCGGTTAAATTTCGCTTCTGTAGCACGTCATCTTCGTGGTGTAGCAATTTTAGTGGCCAGTAGTGTAGTTTCTCATTTATTACGACAGTGCTGCCGTATTCGGCAATAGCAAGGTTTACATCTTCGTTTCCGCAGATTCACGGGACGGTTGCTACGAAATGCTGCAGCCGATTATCGGCCCCGCCTTCGTCCCCTAGTGACCTCTGCGGGTTGTGTAGCCTTGAAACTTGCCTTCCTTCTTCCGCAACGGTCCAGAACAGAGTTGGGGCCATAAGCGGCCTGTCTGCTCGTATCAAGTCGAACGTGAGTGACGAAGGTCGATACTGACTGGTGTTATAAGCTTTACGAGATGCTCCGTAGTAGAGGATGCGATATATTTGCGCGGAACTCGCCGCTCTTTTCATCAATCCAAGCTTCATCTTATCGATTGCTTGAGATAAAAACTCTTTTCTAAAGTAAAGTCTAATTTTTTTTGCAATAAAAGTTGGTTTTGATATAGCGTAACAGCCACTGTAAATTAAATGGCTCGAAATTCTCCGTCCCTTTTCATATCGATATTTTCACTTGCATTTCTATTATTAGTTTTCTTCGTGTGATTGAAGTTTTCGTATTTGTTTCTTTTTCAGTAACGATCCCCAGCTGTGTTAAGACGTAGTCAGAACATGTATCCAGAACCAGGTGTTACAGGTTTTGTTAATGTGTGTGTGAAATCTTATGGGACTTAACTGGTAAGGTCATCAGTCCCTATGCTTACACACTACTTAACCGAAATTATCCTAAGGACACACACACACACACACACACACACACACACACACACACACACACACACACAGCCGACCATGGTGGCCAAGCGGTTAGAGGCGCTACAGTCTGGAACCACGCGACCGCTACGGTCGCAGGTTCGAATACTGCCTCTGGCATGGATGTGTGTGATGTCCTTAGGTTAGTTAGGTTTAAGTAGTTCTAAGTTCTAGGGGACTGATGACCTTAGAAGTTAAGTCCCATAGTGCTCAGAGCCATTTGAACCATTTGAACACACACACCCATGCCCGAGGGAGGACTCGAACCTCCGCCGGGAATAGCCGCACAGCCCATAGACCTGTCGGCTAATCCCGCGCGGCGTTTTGTTAATCAATAGCTTCGTACACTAATTCTGCAAAGCTTTTTTTTATTCTTTTTTTTTAAAGAAAATCCTATTGAGACAATTCAAGTATTTCAGTCAAAGCATTTCGATTCTGGAAACTGTACGTCAAAGGCCGTGTTTTAGTACTATTAATGAAATTAATGAATTAAAAATTGATAACTCTCGTACTTCTTTGCAAAGACAAAATCCCATTTCAGTTTCGTAATCCTCTGATCAGACAGTATCGTTTGATATACATCACAAGAACATTCTGTTTGATCTTTACTTGGTATTTTTTTCTGTTGATTGTCACTGTGGTATATTTTTAGTCCTTACAGCCTTCCCCCTTTCAGACCGGTTCAATCAGTCTATTGTAAAAAAAAAAATTTAAAAAAATGCTTGTGAGCTGAACCGGCATCTTCTGAGGGATCCAGAGTGCCATTTGTATGCACCGAATTATCCATATAAATTATCATCACCGTAATTTAAGATTGTATTCTGATGCAAATTAATTTTCTTGCACACAATAATTCTGTAATATAACTAATTTGACGCCATAAAAATGACGTAACAAGCAGACCCCTCAGCTGGGGGTGACGGTCTTGGCACGATCTGACAGCTGCTTCTGTACCTACCTATTTTCAAGATGACGCTGTATTGCCGATGCTGAGTGTTTAAGGAGACCATACACCGAAGCTGATCAGTCTTCTATTCATACCCCAAGGACAGAAGCATTGTATCCAGCCTGTCTGCATACAGAGTAAATTCCGCGTGCAAGTATGACAAAGTGTTCTAACTGTTTGCATAGCGTGTATCAAAGGCGGGTAGCAGCCCGTTATTCACCTAGTGGTACGTGGGAAAGCACCTAAAAAGCACAGCCAGGCTAGCCGGCACGTCGATACCTCGTCGTTAATGAGTCGGGCAAATTCGATCCGGAACCTGGATACTTCCTCGTCCTGAAAGCGATCGTGTTAATATGAGCTTCTACTGGGACGAGTGGCGCTGTATTGCTTTTGCCTAGTGTGAAGTTGGCTACAGTGATGCAGCGAGAGAGTTTACTTCGTCTCACTTGTATCGTTGTTTACACATGGAAGCCAAATAAATCACCATCCCACTAAGTTTTTCTTTATCACATCCAGCGTCAACTACACTCCTGGAAATTGAAATAAGAACACCGTGAATTCATTGTCCCAGGAAGGGGAAACTTTATTGACACATTCCTGGGGTCAGATACATCACATGATCACACTGACAGAACCACAGGCACATAGACACAGGCAACAGAGCATGCACAATGTCGGCACTAGTACAGTGTATATCCACCTTGCGCAGCAATGCAGGCTGCTATTCTCCCATGGAGACGATCGTAGAGATGCTGGATGTAGTCCTGTGGAACGGCCTGCCATGCCATTTCCACCTGGCGCCTCAGTTGGACCAGCGTTCGTGCTGGACGTGCAGACCGCGTGAGACGACGCTTCATCCAGTCCCACACATGCTCAATGAGGGACAGATCCGGAGATCTTGCTGGCCAGGGTAGTTGACTTACACCTTCTAGAGCACGTTGGGTGGCACGGGATACATGTGGACGTGCATTGTCCTGTTGGAACAGCAAGTTCCCTTGCCGGTCTAGGAATGGTAGAACGATGGGTTCGATGACGGTTTGGATGTACCGTGCACTATTCAGTGTCCCCTCGACGATCACCAGAGGTGTACGGCCAGTGTAGGAGATCGCTCCCCACACCATGATGCCGGGTGTTGGCCCTGTGTGCCTGGGTCTTATGCAGTCCTGATTGTGGCGCTCACCTGCACGGCGCCAAACACGCATACGACCATCATTGGCACCAAGGCAGAAGCGACTCTCATCGCTGAAGACGACACGTCTCCATTCGTCCCTCCATTCACGCCTGTTGCGACACCACTGGAGGCGGGCTGCACGATGTTGGGACGTGAGCGGAAGACGGCCTAACGGTGTGCGGGACCGTAGCCCAGCTTCATGGAGACGGTTGCGAATGGTCCTCGCCGATACCCCAGGAGCAACAGTGTCCCTAGTTTGCTGGGAAGTGGCGGTGCGGTCCCCTACGGCACTGTGTAGGATCCTACGGTCTTGGCGTGCATCCGTGCGTCGCTGCGGTCCGGTCCCAGGTCGACGGGCACGTGCACCTGCCGCCGACCACTGGCGACAACATCGATGTACTGTGGAGACCTCACGCCCCACGTGTTGAGCAATTCGGCGGTACGTCCACCCGGTCTCCCGCATGCCCACTATACGCCCTCGCTCAAAGTCCGTCAACTGCACATACGGCTCACGTCCACGCTGTCGCGGCATGCTACCAGTGTTAAAGACTGCGATGGAGCTCCGTATGCCACGGCAAACTGGCTGACACTGACGGCGGCGGTGCACAAATGCTGCGCAGCTAGCGCCATTCGACGGCCAACACCGCGGTTCCTGGTGTGTCCGCTGTGCCGTGCGTGTGATCCTTGCTTGTACAGCCCTCTCGCAGTGTCCGGAACAAGTATGGTGGGTCTGACACACCGTTGTCAATGTGTTCTTTTTTCCATTTCCAGGAGTGTATTATTTCAAACGAAAATGATGCCGTGGAGTTGCAACACTGGAGGAAAATACAATCTGCCAAGACAAGTTTATCCACGGAATTTGGCAGTGTACTTTATTAGTGGGGGACTTACAAATGCCATTTCAGGTAGATGTAGCTAGATGTCGCGGGATTCCTGTTTACCGCTTTCGACGCGGGGTATGTATCATTGTGTCCTGCATCGTTTCACTCAGTACTGGTCACCTCATGAATTTCCTAAATCATTGTTGCTATAAGAAGACTACTGTTTTACCGAATAGTATGACGAATCTATCTTTCGAACTATATTTTTCGTCTATTTTTTCTCTGTTACGTAACTCAAAGTGCTATTCCTGCGACGTACATACACGCGCAATACACGTCTCTCTTTCCTCACTGGATAGTCACAAATGAACACAGCATCGTCGAATTCGCGTTATGTTTTGCGACGAACGCGATGTGTTGTTAAGAGCACTCGGGAATACAATATATATCGCCTGCCGCAGTAGGACAGTACCACATAGTATCTGGAATATCTTTGTAGAAGCGTCAATTTGACGAAGATGGAACGAAATTCCGCCTATTTTGTACCTCGCTTTAAAACTGTGGTGTCACCGCCAGACATCACACTTGCTAGGTGGTAGCCTTTAAATCGGCCGCGGTCCGGTAGTATACGTCGGACCCGCGTGTCGCCACTATCAGTGATTGCAGACCGAGCGCCGCCACACGGCAGGTCTAGTCTAGAGAGACTCCCTAGCACTCGCCTCAGTTGTACAGCCGACTTTGCTAGCGATGGTTCACTGACTACATACGCTCTCATTTGCAGAGACGACAGTTTAGCATAGCCTTCAGCTACGTCATTTGCTACGACCTAGCAAGGCGTCACAGTCAGTTACTACGAATGTATTCTGAACAGATAATATTGTGAATCATGTACCGTCAAGAGCGACGTTCATCATTAATCGATTAAAGTTAAGTATCAAACTAATTACGTCCGCTTTCTGAACTCTCATTCCTTGTCATGTTCCAGACTTCACGTCAGTGTAGTTCTTCGCTCCTCACGCCAGCCTGCGTGAGCTAAGACGCGTGCATTTCGGCCTCCACTAGTAACACGGTGTTGGCTCTTCTACCAACACAACAAAAACCATATGTGAGAGAGTAATTGTAGTGTTGGGAACCTATGTCGGAACGTATCGGATCACTTTATCGTAACGTGTGGCGACTACTATTCGTTATTCATCACGGCAAACGGAAACAGATGTTTCCATGAGCTTAATGAAAACACTTCGCAGCAAAATTGTATTCTGTGGTGTTACCAAAATAATGTCCTACACTGTATTCGCTGGGTGCACATTAATAAAACCTACGAACTATAGGGGCGGATTACTGACTGGAAATGGAGAACAAGTGGTATGAACTTGTGTCTGGGAATGCATCGTTGCCACGGTAGAGGGTGCTGAGGAATGACAATTCCTGTGACCGCGTGCCGTGTGTTCCTTGTGTGTTGCAGGCTGTGTGACTGACACAGCATACTGTAACCAGCAGAATGGTCCTGAATTCATGTCGGGAATAAGCCGAGATTGTGTTTCTCTACGGCCAATCATATGGAAACGGTCCAGAGGTAGCAAGGATGTACCAAACCAAGTACCCCCACAGACACAAATCACATCACACAACATTTCAAGCCCTTTTTGGGCGTTTTTGGGATTATAGACCCCTTCAGATAGACGAACGTGCAGAAAGGGGGCGGACTGTTGCCTACATCAGATTTGAAGGACCGGGTCCTACAGGATATTGAGACGAACCCCAGTACAAGCTCCAGGCAAGTGGCCCGCCAACATGGTTACACCTAAAGTACGGTTATGTGTATCCTGCGTGACGACCGCTGCTATCCCCATCACCTGCATTGACACTGAGGCCACTTTGAACATGCGTTGTAACATGGATGCGATTCTCGGTATTGTGTTACAGGGCGATTTGTTATCGCTCCATTTCCGCACAGATGTTCGTAGGGCCGTTCTTCCTCAATTTCCAACCAAGAATCTGTCTCTGCAGTTTGTCGGTTTTATTAATGACCACCCTGCGTATAAACGGTTGCCATGTTTGTTAACATCAGGCTTAGTGTGTTTTGTTCAGAGGTGCAGTATTCGTAATACAATAAATTGCCTTCTTTCATCTACATGGTGAAAAAGACATATAGCACATGTGAATTTGAATGCGTTAGTTTAGACACCGTTGATTCTCATTTTAAAAATCAAAAAAGACGTATCTAAAGCGCCATACATACACTACTGGCCATTAAAATTGCTGCACCAAGAAGAAATGCAGATGATAAACGGGTATTCATTAGACAAATATATTATACTAGAACTGACATGTGATTACATTTTCATGCAGTTTGGTTGCATAGATCTTGAGAAATCAGTACGGAGAACAACAATCTCTGGCCGTCATAACGGCCTTGATACGCCTGGGCATTGAGTCAAACAGAGCTTGGATAGCGTGCACAGGTACAGCTCCCATGCAGCTTCAACACGATACCACAGTTCATCAAGAGTAGTGACTGGCGTATTGTGAAGAGACGGTTCCTCAGCCACCTCAGACCAGATGTTTTCAATTGGTGAGAGATCTGGAGAATGTGCTGGCCACGGCAGCAGTCGAACATTTACTGTATCCAGAAAGGCCCGTACAGGACCTGCATCATGCGGTCATGCATTATCCTGCTGAAACGTAGGGTTTCGCAGGGATCGAATGAAGGATAGAGCCACAGGTCGTAACACATCTGAAATGTAACGTCCACTGTTCAAAGTGCCGTCAATGCGAACGAGAGGTGACCGACACGTGTAACCAATGGCATCCCATACCATCACGCCGGGTGATACGCCAGTATGGCGATGACGAATACACACTTCCAATATGCGTCCACCGCGATGTCACCAAACACGGATGCGATCGTCATGATACTGTAAACAGAACCTGGATTCATCCGGAAAAAATGACGTTTTGCCATTCATGCACCCAGGTTCGTCGTTGAGTACACCATCGCAGGCGCTCCTGTCTGTGATGCAGCGTGAGGGTAACCGCAGCCATGGTCTCCGAGCTGATAGTCCATGCTGCTGCAAACGTCGTCGAACTGTTCCTGCAGATGGTTGTTGTCTTGAAAACGTCCCCATCTGTTGACTCAGGGATCGAGACGTGGCTGCAGGATCCGTTACAGCCATGCGCATAAAATGGCTGTCATCTCGACTGCTAGTGATACGAGGCCGTTGGCATCCAGTACGGCGTTCCGTATTACTCTCCTGAACCCACCGATTCCATATTCTGCTAACAGCCATTGGATCTCGACCAACGCGGGCAGCAATGTCGCGATATGATAAACCGCAATCGCGATAGGCTACATACGACCTTTATCAAAGTCAGAAACGTGATGGTACGCATTTCTCCTCCTTACACGAGGTATCACAACATTTCACCAGGCAACGCCGGTCAGCTGCTGTTTGTGTATGAGAAATCGGTTGGAAACTTTCCTCGTGTTAGCACGTTGTCGGTGTCGCCAACGGCGCCAACCTTGTGTGAATGCTCTCAAAAGATAATCATTTGCATGTCACAGCATCTTCTTCCTGTCGGTTGAATTTCGCGTCTGTAGCATCTTCTTAGTGCAGCAATTTCAACGGCCAGTAGTGTGGCGCTTTAAACCAGACTAGTACAATTAATATTGTTAGAAATATTGAGTAGCGGCTACTTTAATGATAGATAATGTCATCCATCAACCACCTTCTTTAACGAATCTTAATTGTATACAATTATTTCGTCTATTATATTGTTTACAACCTACGCATCTGTGGGGATGACGGCAAGTTTTATTGAAGGGAGATACGGTGCCCTGGCGACTATCATGTGCGAACTTGTTTGCGCCACTTGGCGCGTGGCGGCGCTGCCGCGGCCAGCCCGGCAGGAAGGCGTATTAAAAGGGCGTGCCGCCACTGGGTGCGCACTCAGTCGCCTGCCGCCGCCAGAGGTGAGTCTCTCTTCCTGTCACTCCAGCCCATCAACAACAATGCCACGTGCCCTCGTCGTCACTTCGCAATTTTCCGCCGCCGTCTCCGATCGTCTCGCAGCAGAACAGCGGTAACAAACATTTTTTCTGCGTCAGAGTGGTAGAGTGCGATAGTATCACCTATCGGAATCTCGGTTGTGATGACCGACTCGTGTCTGGCGTAGTCGGACGTCTAGTTTAGGTGTGATAGTGAGTTCCCGAAGCCATCGAATGTAAATACGGAATAGAAGTTGTTATTAACTTATAAGGCGCCTATATGTTAATTGTGGTTGAGCGGGGCTGTCGGATACGGTGGTCCATTGAGTAAGCCTACGGTTTGCGTTATTATATACTAGACGTATATGGGTGCGGGAGAGATGGTTAGTTCCCGAGTTCGATTCCCGGCGGTGTCAGGGATTTTCTCTGGGTTGTGATGACTGGGTGTTGGGTGCTGTCCTTAGGTTAGTTAGGTTTAAGTAGTTCTAAGTTCTAGGGCACTGTTGACCATAGATGTTCAGTCCCATAGTGCTCAGCCATTTGAATTTTTTTTTTTCAGATGGTTAATGTATTCAAGTTCGGTATACTGCTATTCTGCTTTGACAAATGACTTCATCGCCGGCACTTTTTCCTTTACAAAGATTCTGGTGAAAGACTGAATTTTACTGTAGGAGAATGTCTAGGTTATTTTGAAAGGTGACAGTTTCATTGAGAGTTATGCGACAATAGTCTTATGATTACTAATCCAGGTTGAGCTCCTTGTCTTCGCGTTGATTTACTCGAAGAAATACACAGAGCATCCAATTTTTGTATAGCTTGATTTATGCCAAAACATGTTTCGCGTTTTCATTCACCATCAAATGGCGTAATACGTTTACATCTTCGTCAGCATAACGTTTTTCTCGACTGCGTTGTAAACGCTGCAACTTCCTTTCATTCTGTAGCCGGCCGGTGTGGACGAGCGGTTCTAAGCGCTTCAGTCTACGACCGCTACGGTCACATGTTCGAATCCTGCCTCGGACATGGATGTGTGTGATGTCCTTAGGTTCGTTAGCTTTAACTAGTTCTAATTTCTAGGAGACTGATGACCTCAGATGTCAAGTCCCATAGTGCTCAGAGCCGTTTGAACCATTTCTTTCTTTCTTTTTTTTTTTTTTTGTTCTGAACTTGTGGCTCATTTTTCAGCATTTATATGCGTAGCATAAATACTTTTAGGTTCATCGATACGTTTGTCTCCAAATTATGAGTGCTACGCCACACCGGCGAAGTGTCTGTGCTATACACAAAAAAGCGGAAAAAGGAGGCACAAATTACAGAAAAACGGAAGCTGCAGCATTAAAACGCAGTTGACGAAAACGTTACCCTGATGAAGATGTAAATGTATTACGCCAGTTGATAGTGGAATAAGACGCTAAGCACGTCTTGGTATGAATAAAGCTGTACAAAAGTGGCTGCTTGTTTATTTCTTCAAATAATAAAAAGTAGTGGTAATAGATTGATCTGCAGTATAACACGGCGTTTGCGTCTTCTCTAAGACACTTTTCGTAATAACTAAAACTTAATTCAGGAAAGCTGTATTAGTCAATAGACAAATTTCCGATCCGTATTTTGGTGCAAATTATGTGCCTATGTCGTGCTTAAAGTATGAAAAATTCAAGGGTGGGGAGGTGGGCGAGGGGAGCTGCACTACGTATCTCTATCCGGCTATGGAAGACGCCTTTGAGGATTTCACCTCAGAGTTACGGGTGAATTGTACAATAGACCTGCTCTTCGGATTTAAATTCTTGAAGAGCGCGAAAGTTTGTAACGTGAAGAAAGATAAAGAGGTCGAACACGTTGTCCCCTAAACGCCGTTTCCCAGCTCTGCAAAAATTTTCCACACATGCTGACGACAGTAGCACGTTAACAGACGCTGGGCCATAATAACCCTCCCTTTGCGTTAGTCGCTTATGATAGTGACTTTGTATGTACGTGGGTTGCCCAGAGAGTAATGCACCGCATTTTTTTCTCGAACAGTTCTTTGTTGAATGTAATGAGAATTAACACACGAAAGAATGGTGTTTATTCTAAATGTCATATTTTTTCACGTAACCTCCATCATGTTCTATGGTCTTCCTCCAGCGCGAAACAAGAGCGTGTATGCCCTGTCGGTACCAATTCTCGTTCTGGTGGCGGGGCCAGTGCTTCACTGTGTGAACTTCCTGTGCTGATTGACAGATGCAGTGGCAACTGACGAGTCGTCCTCGCGAATGACAACATCAGCTCGCTGCAACATGTCAGGTGCGACAACCGTGGATGGTCTGTCCGACCGCTGCAAATCGTGGAGAACTCCGCCGAACTGCCTTCTGATGACCTCACCCTCAGTGCCCAGCGGAATTGTTTAAAATCAGAAGTGTGTTCCTGGAGCCACTTTTTAGAAATTTTGGACGTGTTGAGTGTCGCATTGTCCTACTGGAATTTCCTAAGTCCGTCGGAGTGCACAATGGACAGCTGATCAGACAGTACGCTCCCTTACTTGTAACCTGTGAGAGTCATATCTAGACGTATCACTCGAATTGCACACTCCCCACACTATTTCAGAGCCTCCATTAGCTTGAACAGTCCCCTGTTGACATGCAGGGTCCATGGATTGATGAGATTGTTTCCATACCTGTACACGTCCATCTGCTTGATACAATTTGAACGAGACTCGTCCGACCAGGCAACATGTTTTTAGTTATCTACAGTCCAGTGTAGGTGTTGACAGGCCAAGGCGAGGCATAAAGCTTTGTGTTGTGCAGTCATCAAAGCTACATGAGTGGACCTTCAGCTCCAAAGGTCCATATCAATCATGTTTCGTTGAATGGTTCGCACGCTGACACTTGTTGATGGCCCAGGATTGAGACCTGAAGCAGGCGCTTGAGTCTGGAACTGTGCTGCTGCTATGGTCGCAGGTTCGACTCAACTGGCTCTGAGCACTATGGGACTTAACATCTGAGGTCATCAGTTCCCTAGAACTTAGAACTACTTAAACCTAACTAACCTAAGGACATCACACACATCCATGCCCGAGGCAGGATTCGAACCTGCGATCGTAGCAGTCGCTCGGTTCCAGACTGAAGCGTCTAGAACCGCTCGGCCACAATGGCCGGCCGCAGGTTCGAATCCTGCCTCGGGCATGGATGTGTTAGTTAGGTTTAAGTAGGTCTAAGTCTAGGGGACTGATGACCTCAGATGGTAAGCCCCATAGTACTTAGATCCATTTGAACCATTTTTGACATCTGCAGCAATTTGCGAAAGGCTTGTACTTCTGTCACATTGAACGAATCTCTTCAGCCGTCGTTGGTCCCGTTCTTGCAGGATTTTTTTCCGGCCACAGCGGTGTCGGAGATTTGATGTTTTACCGGATTCCTGATCTTCACGGTACACTCGTGAGATGGTCGTACGGGAAAATCCCCACTTCATCGCTACCTCAGAGATTCTGTGTCCCATCGCTCGTGCGCTGAGTATAACACCACTTTCAAACTCCTTAAATCTTAATAACCTGCCAGTGTAGCAGCAGTAACCGATCTAACAACTGCCCCAGACTCTTGTCTTGTATAGTCGTTGCCGACCGTAGCGCCGTATTCTGCCTGTTTGCATATCTCTGTATTTGAATTCGCATGCCTATACCAGTTTCTTGGCGATTCAGTGTATATATCCTATCCATCCCGTTTGCTGCATAGTGCGACAGATAGGTAAATGCGACGCGGGTGCAGTGTAACTGTTCCCAAATGTCAACGAGATGAAGATCGGTGATCAGAGTTTCTAGTTGGTGACACTTATTGAAGTTGGGTGACTGATCCTTAGCGGGAAGACGCAGTTGTAGTCTCCAGCGATGAGTAGCGGACTACCGTTGGTGCTGTTAAGACCTGGTAGCTCTTCTCTAAAAAAACAAGGAACGCTCGTGTAGTTTGGTTGAGCCTGATGGAGCATAGGGGTTTATTATCTGTGTTCCGTTGACGGTACAGGAGATGCCACATCCGTGAAGGGAATGCTGCCAGGGTTGCGGTTCCAGTAGAATCTTCACTAGTCACGTTAAAAATGGCAGTATCGCCTGTAAAAGCCATAGCGGTAGCGGTAACTTCCAGAAGAGCAATAATGGTCGCGGTGCCGCACAGAAAGTCTGCAAAAGCACGGCTTTTGTGTTCACTCACTGACTGCCCTCTATTGGTGAAGGTCTTTGTTTATTCGTCTTCAGGAAATGATTGTGGCTCTGAGCACTATGGGACTTAACATCTATGGTCATCAGTCCTCTAGAACTTAGAACTACTTAAACCTAACTAACCTAAGGACATCACAGAACACCCAGTCATCACGAAATGATTGTGAATGCTTCACAAAATATGTCTGTTCATAATGTGCACATATGAGCTACAGTCAGAGACGTACTTGTTTGAAGACGAACTGCACGAAATTGGGTCTGAAGATTTCCGTTCCTGTCTAGGTCGAAGTGTCATCACTTGGTACACTGGTGTATCCAAACAATTTCATCATCTGGTTAATGGAGTGCTGGTCAACATTTAAAACGCAGTACATCAATGGTTATGTGTGGCACAGATTCGGCAACTCCTTTCCGGAAGTAGAGGTAATTGCGTAGGCAGTGGTCACCCATTTTCCGTAAATTACGGGCCAGTGGTTTGCGGGAATGGATGATGATAACGATGATGATGATGTTTGCATTGTGGGGCGCTCAACTGCGCAGTTATCAGCGCCCGTACAAATTTCGAACCTTTGCTCAGACCAATCTCGCCACTTTCATGATGATCATGATGCAATGATGAGGACAACACAAACACCAAGTCATCTCGAGACAGATGAAACTCCCTGACCCCGCCGGGAATCGAACACTGGGCCCCGTGCTCGGGAAGCGAGAATGCGACCGCGAGACCACGAGCTGCTGACTGTGGGCATGGAGCTGGAGTCCGATAGCTTCCCAGACGTGTTCCATCGGGTTCAGATCACGTGAATTTGGTGGTCACGATATCAACATGAGTTGTAGAATTTTGGAACACGTATTATGTTCGAGTATAATGACTTTTCTGGAGACTAAATATTTACTCTGTAGGAATCAGCATGGGTTTCGAAAACGACGGTCGTGTGAAACCCAGCTCGCGCTATTCGTCCACGAGACTCAGAGGGCCGTAGACACGGGTTCACAGGTAGATGCCATGTTTCTTGACTTCCGTAAGGCGTTCGATACAGTTCCCCCACAGTCGTTTAATGAACGAAGTAAGAGCATATAGACTGTCAGACCAATTGTGTGATTGGATTGAAGAGTTCCTAGATAACAGAACGCAGCATGTCATTCTCAATGGAGAGAAGTCTTCCGAAATAAGAGTGATATCAGGTGTGCCGCAGGGGAGTGTCATAGGACCGTTGCTATTCACAATATACAAAAATGACCTTGCGGATGACATCGGAAGTTCACTGAGGCTTTTTGCAGATGATTCTGTGGTGTATCGAGAGGTTGTAACAATGGAAAATTGTACTGAAATGCAGGAGGGTCTGCAACGAATTGACGCATGGTGCAGGGAATGGCAATTGAATCTCAATGTAGACAAGTGTAATGTGCTGCGAATACATAGAAAGATAGATCCCTTATCATTTAGCTACGAAATAGCAGGTCAGCAACTAGAAGCAGTTAATTCCATAAATTATCTGGGAGTGCGCATTAGGAGTGATTTAAAATGGAATGATCATATAAAGTTGATCTTCGGTAAAGCAGATGCCAGACTGAGACTCATTGGAAGAATCCCAAGGAAATGCAATCCGAAAACAAAGGAAGTAGGTTACAGTACGCTTGTTGGTTGAATACTTATCAGCAGTGTGGGATCCGTACCAGATAGGGTTGATAGAAGAGATAGAGAAGATCCAACGGAGAGCAGCGCGCTTCGTTACAGGATCATTTAGTAATCGCGAAAGCGTTACGGAGTTGATAGATAAACTCCAGTGGAAGACTGCAGGAGAGACGCTCAGTAGCTCGGTACGGGCTTTTGTTGAAGTTTCGAGAACATACATTCACCGAGAAGTCAAGCAGTATATTGCTCCCTCCTACGTATATCTCGCGAAGAGACCATGAGGATAAAATCAGAGAGATTAGAGCCCACACAAAAGCATATCGACGATCCTTCTTTCCACGAACAATACGAGACTGGAATAGACGGGAGAACCGATAGGAGTACTCAGGGTACCCTCCGCCACACACCGTCAGGTGGCTCGCGGAGTATGGATGTACATATAGTTCACTATCATACTTGTCAAACCACAGCAGCACTATTCTGTAGTTGTGACGCGGTCAATTATTTTGCTGAGATATTCCGTCGCCGTCGCAGAAGACATCAAGCTGATCGGATGCAGCTGGTCTGCAATTATGGTTTCGTTGTCCACAACTGTCATGGGCCACTGCCTTGGGAAATGACGAGGTCGTTTTGTCAACACGGAAAGTTGTAGGGGTTGTTTGCTGTGGAGCCCCATGTTCAACAATTTTTGCTGACCGGTGCACTGCGAGAAATTTCTGCCTATTTCGTCGTCAGGGCTCCCATAGATCAACGCCTATCCTGCGTTACAGACTGGGCAAGCGCCCAACCTCCACGTTCTGTGATGAGGCGTGGTCATCCAACATTTTGTCGCCTACCTGTGGTTTCATAGTTCCTTAACCATTTCTCATGGATGCTCACAACATCAGCATGCGAACAATCGACTAAGTTCGTCGTTTCCGAGATCACAAAACTCTACCGTTTTTTAAAGTTTCCCATTTTCTGTTTGGATAGTGAGGTTTAAGATCACATTTCATGTCAGTTCGACAGAAGGTGTGGGTCACTGGATGTCCCTAATGCTTCAGAGCGTGATGATTCTGCTGAGCTATGTACGAGGGGCACTCCAAACGGAATTCACGCTATTTTTTTGAATCCATCTTTTATTCTACATGTTTCAAAGTTTTACAGTGTGTAGATACATCCTTTAAGAACAATATTTTCATTTCTCCACATAGTTTCCATCCCTCTCAACTGCCTTACGCCATCTTGGAACCAGCGCCTGTATACCCTCACAGTAAAATTCTGGACCAACCTGTTGCAGCCACTGTTGGCAGCGTGCACAAGGGGGTCGTCATCTTCAAACCTTGTTCCACGAAGAGAGTCTTTCAGTTTCCCAAAGAGATGATAGGCACATGGAGCAATGGCAGGACTGTAAGGCGGGTTTTTCAGTGTTGTCCATCCGAGTTTTGTGATCGCTTCCATGGTTTCTTTGTGAGCCACGGTCAACATCCTGGGAACCCACCTGGCACAAACCTTTTTTAATGCCAACACTTTCCGTATTCTGCAAACACTTATTCCCCCATCTCAACGTAGTGTGACAATTCGTTCACTGTGATGCGTCTGTCAGCAGTCACCAATTCGTTAACTCTGTGCACATTGTCTGGAGTATGTTCAGTACGAGCCCTTCCGCTGCGGGAACAATCCTCAATATTGCCGTGCCCGCTTTCATCACGTAACCTGCTTGCCCACCAACTAACTGTACTGAGATCGACAGCAGCATCTCCATACACCTATTTCAACCTCTTGTAGATGTTTCCCACTGTCTCCTTTTCACAGCACAGGAATTCTATGACAACACGTTGCTTCTGACGAACGTCAAGTGTAGCAGGCATCTTGAAGACATGCTGTGATGACGCCACTCAAGAGAACAGGTTTAACTAAGTTTGAAAACAAGCGGGAAGGATGTATCTACACACTGTAAAACTTTCACACATGCAGAATGAAAACTTTATTTTTACGAAAATAGTGTGAATTTCTTTTGAAGTGACCCTAGTAATACTAAGTTTATTGGCACTTTGTACCTAATCTGTTGTCTCGAGTGGTTCTGATATATTGCACCTAGTATCTGTATCGTGTTTATGAACTGATGTGCCATTTCTGATTTTCATTATACTCTTGACTTCCCAAGGTGTCGCTAATTGTGCGCCGTTTGTCTGTCTTCCGCGAAAATTTTGTATTATTTGCTCGACGTTTCTCTCTCCCAGGGTTTACTGAGGGGTAAGCTGGTTCTGCGGTAGAGTATTCTGCTCTTCGTTCCTGTAGACGAATGTTTCGGCAATCGTCAGATGGTCGTATGTGAGGCTACGCGCTGTTGCCCTTACTGGACATGGTGGTCTCGCGGTTTAGAGCGCTCTAAGCAAATGCAGCTCTACAGAAGGAAGGAGCCGATCTTGTAATGCTGCGTTTCTCTTCTCAGTTCAGCCAGTCTCGACCTAATTAATGTTGTAGTTGGTGCATATGTCGTGGGCCTCGTGCGTTTACCATTATTTTCTGAATCAATTTTTTTGCAGCTTAAGTTCCATGAGTAGTAGAGGGTGCTCTCTGTTTCTATGGTTTCTTTCTACTGTTATTATCACGGGCTCTCTTTAAGTTGCTTCGTGATGTTCGTAACGGCTGATTGGACTGTTCCAGCTGATTCTAGCCCCAGAGTGGTTCGAACTGTGTTTTGCAGTTATCTTTTCTAGATTCTCTATTTGTCTCTGTTCAGCTTAAACACCTTCCTTGTCACGTCTCGCTCCCACAAAGCCACTAGATCAAATCACTGTATTCCACAGGTGTTGCACTGGCCCAGTCCACTGTTCGCGTCGTTACTGTGAAATGGAAGTGACAGAGAACCACCATACCTAGGTTGGTACCACAGAGCTGCGAGTGTATTGTACTAATCACAGTAAGACACGCACATAACATTCGGCACACGACTTACACCAGGGCGCGCGCATTGTATGCGCGGTCGTACAATTTTAAATCATCCGAAGTTTCACAACATCGCGTCATGGATCCCAACACTAATGTAGCACCGATCGAGGTAGCGCTGTAATTAGCGCACTGGATTCGTACCCTAGAGGGCGACGGTTCACATCCGCGTCCGACTATCCAGCTTTAGGTTTTTCGTGTTTTCCCTAAAGCGCTCTATGCAAATGCTGGGATGGTTCCTTTGGAAGGGTATGGCCCATTTCCTTCCCTGTCCTTGAAACTATCAAAGGTTTTGCTCCGTCTCTAATGACCTCGATGTCGACGGGACGTTACATTCTATTCCTTCCTTCCTTCCTTCCGCGAACGTAGCAATAGAGGCTCTCTTACTACGTAAATACACTACTGGCCATTAAAATTGCTACACCACGAAGATGACGTGCTACAGACGCAAAATTTAACCGACAGGAAGAAGATGCAGTGATATGCAATGATTAGCTTTTCAGAGCATTTACACAAGGTTGGCGCCGGTGGCGACACCTACAACGTGCTGACATGAGGAAGGTTTCCAACCGATTTCTCATACACAAACAGCAGTTGACCGGCGTTGCCTCGTAAAACGTTGTTGTCATTCCGCGTGTAAGGAGGAGAAATGCGTGCCATCACGTTACCGACTTTGATAAAGGTCGGATTGTAGCCTATCAGGATTGCGGTTTATCGTATCGCGGCATTGCTGCTCGCGTTGGTCGAGATCCAATGACTGTTAGCAGAATATGGATTCGGTGGGTTCAGGAGGGTAATACGGAAAGCCGTGCTAGATCCCAACGGCCTCTTATCACTAGCAGTCGAGATGACAGGCATCTTATCCTCATGGCTGTAACGGATCGTGCAGCCACGTCTCGATCCCTGAGTCAACAGATGGGGACGTTTGGAAGACAACAACCATCTGCACGAAGAGTTCGACGACGTTTGAAGCAGCACGGACTATCAGCTCGGAGACCATGGCTGCGGTTACCCTTGACGCTATATCACAAACAGGAGCGCTTGCGATGGTGTACTCAACGACGAACCAGGGTGCACGAATGGCAAAACGTCATCTTTTCGGATGAACCCAGGTTCTGTTTACAGCATCATTATGGTCGCATCCGTTTTTGGCGACATTGCAGTGAACGCACATTGGAAGTGTGTATTCGCCATCGCCTCCTGGCGTATCACCCGGCATGATGGTATGGAGTGCCATTGGTTACACGTCTCGGTCACCTCTTGTTCGCATTGACGGCACTTTGAACTGTGGACGTTACATTTCAGATGTGTTACGACCCGTGGCTCTACCCTTCATTCGATCCCTGCGAAACCCTACATTTCAGTAGGATAATGCACGACCGCATGTTGCAGGTCCTGTACGGACCTTTCTGGATACAGAAGATGTTCGACTGCTGCCCTGGCCAGCTCACCAATTGAAAACGTCTGGTCTATGGTGGCCGAGCAACTGGCTCGTCACAATACGCCAGTCACTACTCTTGATGAACTGTGGTATCGTGTTGAAGTTGCATGGGAACTGTACCTGTACACGCCATCCAAGCTCTGTTTGACTCAATGCCCAGGGGTATCAAGGCCATTATTAAGGCCATAGGTGGTTGTTCTGGGTACTGATTTCTCAGGATCTATGAACCCAAATTGCATGAAAATGTAATCACATGTCAATTATAGTATAATATATTTGTCCAATGAATTCCCGTTTATCATCTGCATTTCTTCTTGGTGTAGCAGTTTTAATGGCCAGTAGTTTGTCTGTTGTACGACTCTGCGCCTATACGTACGATCAGATCGCATGCTGTGGAAACTTTCAATTACCTAGAACTGAGACCAAAAAGTTGAATAACAGTTTCTAACGTAAATCGTTATTTGACTAGTGATTCAATATATGACGGGCGTGCAGTAAGTAATGCAACACATTTTTTCCCTGAGAGCAGGTTGATCTTATTTGGAATTCCAGAACACCATATTATTCCCCACTCTTTCGGCTAAAAAGCACTATTTTTCAACATAATCTCCGTTCAAAACGACGGCCTTAACGCCACCTTCCTGAGAGGTCCTCTATGCCCGCATGGTACCATTCAACTGATCGACGTCGGAGCTAACGTTTTGTTGAATCAATAAGCATTCCATCATCCACTTACTGTTTCCTGCCGAGTCCATCCCTCGTTCCGCCAGACAGATGGAAGTAGGAAGGTGCAAGATCCGGGCTGCAGGGTGGATAAGTAAGAACAGTCGAATAAAGTTTTGTGAGCTGCTCTCAGGTACCACAAACTTGTATGAGGCCTAGCTTTGTCGTGGATAAGGAGAACTTCGATTGCATTTTTGTGGCATCGAACACGTTGAAATTGTTTTTTCAGTTTCCATAGGATAGCACAGCTGTCTGCGGGTGGCCAATACGCGCGAGACTGGACAGATTTGCGCAAACTTTCTGCGATGATGACAAACGCCTCGTCCAACAATTCACCGTGCTTTTGTTCACTGCCAGGTCTCCGTAAACATTTTGCAAGCGTCTATGAACATCTCCGACGCTCTGGTTTTCCGTCAAAAGAAACTCAGTGACAACTCTTTGTTGGGAACATATCTCCATTACAGATGCTATTTTGAAGGCTTCTTATAACGTCGCCACCAATCGTAACTTCATAAATGTATCAGGGGCCGAAGCGGAAATACCGGGTGATCAATAAGTCAGTATAAATTTGAAAACTTAATAAATCACGGAATAATGTAGATAGAGAAGTACAAATTGACATACACGCTGGGAATGATATATGGTTTTATTAGAACAAAAAAATATATAAAAGTTCAAAAAATGTCCGACAGATGGCGCTTCATCTGATCAGAATAGTAATAATTAGCAAAGCAAAGTAAGACAAAGTAAAGATGATGTTCTTTACAGGAAATGCTCAATGTGTCCACCATCATTCCTCAACAATAGCTGCAGTCGAGGAATAATGTTGTGAACAGCACTGTAAAGCATGCCCGGAGCTATGGTGAGGCTTTGCCGTCGGATGTTGTCTTTCAGCATCCCTAGAGATGTCGGTCGATCACGATACACTTGCTACTTCAGGTAACCCCAAAGCCAATAATCGCACGGACTGAGGTCTGGGGACCTGGGAGGCCAAGCATGACGAAAGTGGCGGCTGAGTACACGATCATCACCAAACGACGCGCGCAAGAGATCTTTCACGCGTCTAGCATTAAGGGGTGGAGCGCCATCCTGAATAAACACCGGATCAGCCAGGCTGGGGTTGATGCGATTCTGTAACATCTGCGTACCTCTCACCCGTCACGGTAGCAGTTACAAAACCAGAATCACGCATTTCCTCGAAGAAAAACCGCCCGATAACGGTAGATGTGGTAAATCCAACCCATACCGTGCCTTCCTCGTCGTGCAATGGAGTTTCCACGACAGTTCTAGGATTTTCGGTAGCTCAAATTCTGCAGTTGTGGGCGTTGACAGACCCTCGGAGCGTAAAATGAGCTTCGTCAGCCCACATCACATTATTCAACCAATCGTCATCTTCCGCCATCTCTTGAAACGCCCACACCGCAAATGCCCTCCGCTTCACTAAATAGCCAGGTAACAGTTCATGATGCCGATGGATTTTGTACGGATAGCATCGGAGGGTACGCCTAAGTGCCATCCAAACAGTAGTGTATGGAATGCGGGTGCGACGGGCGACTGCACGAGCGCTGTCTTCCTCGTGCATAGACGAACCCGCTACAGTCTCCATTTCTTCCTGAACTGTCTCAGCAGCATTACGCCTTGTGCTCGGTCGGCCACTACGGGGTCTATCGACTAAACAACCCGTGGCTTCGAAATCATTCTCGCCACAGCTGCATTTGTCAACGGACCTTTACCCGTTCGAATCCCCTTCCTATGGCGATAGGATCGTAACGCTGAACTAGCACATTCCCCATTCTGGTAATACAGCTTCACTAAAAGCGCCTTTTCAGGTAACGTCAATGTGCTGCGACAGCTGTCGCATCTGATTCTATGTCTCATAACAGCTCCTTTTATACACGATCGTCATGCGAAGTCACTGACGTTTTGCTGTCCAGCGCCATCTGTCGGACATTTTGTGAACTTTGTATTTTTTTGGTTCAAATACAACCCCGTGTCATTCTACGCATGTGTGTCAATTTTTACCTCTCGATCTACATTATTCCGTGGTTTATTAAGTTTTCAAATTTATACTGACGTTTTGATCACCTGGTGTTTCACGATGTTCCACAACAAACTTTGCATTAGTCCAAACAAAATTGGTCGAGAAAAATGTGTTGCATTATTTATAGCCCCTCATACAAGCTGCGTTCAGAAAGCGTCTTCGCCGCTAGTAAAACGTTATCAGAGTTCAATCATTTATCCATTAAGTTTACAAGTCGTCGTTCTTCAGGATGAACCTGAGCATTCAGCTGCATGTTGGATGCTAGCTGACATCTGTTCAGTCAGCCCAGCGGTTGCACTCCCACGGAAATATTTTAGGTACCCTGGCATCACGACGAGTTGTTGGCGAGCATGGGTGGCCGTTGCCCAACACAGAGTTGTCTCACACTGGCTGCTGGGGTCTCCTCGGTCCCACTCTGAATTCTATGAAGATCTTTGATTACCAATCCGTATTGTACGTGTGTCAGTAGTTGTGTGTCTGGTTGATGTCCAACCTACTGCTCGGTGGGTTTCAGCTCCCGGAAGTGCCTGAGCTTTGAGCAGGAATGTAAGCCTCAAGAGGTCCTGTTGCTGGCTTCTGCCTTGAAGTTCAGTGGTGGCAGCACCTTACGATGTGACGTTGTTAGGAGACAGTCAGTTTCTCCATCAGCAGAGGGTCGGTGGCGAGGAGCATGAAATTCACCAAGCGAAGACCATCATCTCGAATATATCGTCTCCTAGGTCTTAAACTGTACGGAGCATCTAGGACAAATTCACTAAAGTTTCGTAATCATGGAATTGAGTAATGTTGCTGTTAATCCATCGATCCAGATGGTCAGTTCATGATGAGAGTTTGAACAATGGAGTGTTTAAAAGGGAGCTAGCATGCGGCTCTGATGCGAGACTCAGTTCGTAATGACCACATGTGCATTCCTTATTCTGCTATATTCATTCAACAGGCTGTTAACAGCTGTGTCAAGTTCCTTGCTATGTGCTGTTGTGTAAGAGTGTTTCTTGCAGCAGGTCTCGTGAGTTAACAGATATGGTTATCTGACTTGACTTGGTTTTCTGCCAGTCTTCTTTCTGCTGGATGCGTATTCTCACTCAGTAGGCAGTGTCATAATGAGTCAATGGCCTGACCCACTTGTGAATACCAGCTAGCTTCCAGCTTCCATCCCTCTGCCTATAGCAATGTTAACGAGATATAATAAAGGTTTCTAATTTCCTTCCCCCCACTACTCAGTGCTGTGACAGTACAAATCTTGGGCTGATGGACGTATGTTTAATAATTTCCATTATTTCAAGATTAGTTCATCTTCCTTCCTTCGTGGTGGTTACGTAACGAATCACGTAGCTCCTATGACTAGGTGCTTTTTTAAAACAGGTGATCAGCAAAAGTAGAGTCTCCTTTTCTAAGTTTGCTACTTCTATGATATTCAGCAGGAAAACTATCCACGCCATAAGTCCGCAATAGTGTTACAGTGGCTTGATTAACAGGATACTGGACTCACGTTGATGTCTCGGCCACGAAAGTCACGTGATCTGAATCCGATTAAATACACCTGTGATATTATTTCGTGCCAACTCCGTCCCTGCAGACCACAGTCTCGTAATTTGCGGGTATTGCACGGCATCTGCTTAGGCATCTGGTGCCACATACCCACGTATCTGGGGAAATGTATCATGCCGTTAGAATCGCTGCTAAAATGTGTTCCAAAGGTGGGCCGACACGCTATTAGGCAGGTAGTCATGATGTTTTGGCTCATTAGTGTATGCACTTCTTGTTTTTGTTTCACCTGTCAAGATATGAGAATTATGGAATTTATATTTAGGTTACTTTCTTAAAACTGTAAATACGAGGTGTGTTTTTTAAGTAAAGTACCGTTTTGAAATTAAAAAAAGACGTGGTAAGATATCTCAATAATTTTATTTTTACATGAAAGCCTGTACCTTACTCTACTTTTCTACATAATTTCCGTCAATATTGAGGCACTTGTCATAACGCTGTACCAGTTTTTGAATACCCTCCTCACAGAAGTCTGCCGCCTGACTTGTTAACCATTGCATCATCACTGTTTTGACTTCGTCATCGTCTTGAAGACGCTGACCGCCCAGGTATTTCTTCAAGTGCAGGAACAGATGGTAGTCACTGGGCGCAAGATCGGGGCTGTAGGGAGGATGATCTAGAGTTTCCCCTCAAAAAGATGGGATGAGATCTTTGGTCTGATTCGGCCACATGCGGACGGGCATTGTCTTGCACCAAAACGATGCCCTTGCTCAACTTCCATGGACTGCTGCTTTGATTTTGGTGTGACGTAGGCCCCCCATGTTTCATCGCCCGTAACAATTTGGCTTAAGAAATCATCACCTTCGTTGTGGTACCGCTCAAGGAAAATCAATGCACTGTCTAAACGTTTGGTTTTGTGCACATCCGTCAAAAAAAATGTATATATATATGGCTCTGAGCACTATGGGACTTAACTTCTGAGGTCATCAGTCCCCTAGAACTTAGAACTACTTAAACCAGACTAACCTAAGGACATCACACACATCCATGCCCGAGGCTGGATTCGAACCTGCGGTCGTAGCGGTCGCGCGGTTCCAGACTGTAGCGCCTAGAACCGCTCGGCCACTCGGCCGGCCATCCATCAACATTTTCGGTAACCAACGTGCGCCCAATTTTCAGTAATTCAAGTGCTCGGTCACAATGCCATACAAAACACTACGAAAACATTAGGATAGTCATCCCGCAAGGAGGAAATTGTAAAGCGTCTTCCTGCACCAAATTCCCATTAAAGACCGAAGGACGCCCATTCCGTTGTTCATGATGCACATCTGTGCGGCCATCTGTAAATGCTCTCACCCACTTTCTTACCATTCCGTCACTCATAATAATTTCTCCGTAAACTGCACAGATCTGACGATGAATATCGATCGATTTTGTGCCTTTAGCACTAAGAAATCTTTTAACAGCCCGTACTACACAGTCGGCTGGTCTCACGATTATCGGTGGCATTTTAGACACCCAGTACACAACGTAAACAGGGAAAAATCAGACTGTAATGGCGTCAGATCGTAGATTAAGGTACAGGCTTTCATATAAAAATAAAATTGAGATATCTTAGCACGTCTTTTTTTTAATTTCAAAACGGTACTTACTTTAAAAAAACATGCCTCGTAAAACTTATGTCATGAACACAGCCAGATTTTTTTTAACTTCCAACTGCTATCGCTTTCGGTGAGACAACGATTCAAATCCCCTGTCGGCCATACAGAGTTAGGTTTTCCGCAATTTTCATAAATTGCTCTAGGCAAATTCCGGGACAGTTCCTTGCAAAAGAGCACTGTCAGTTGCGTTCCCTATTCATTTCATAATCCGAGCTTGTACTCCACGTGCAACGATCACTATGTCGTCGGAACGTTAACACTTACCTTGCTTCCTTCTTCCATTTGGTAAATGGACATTACAAATTTCAGAAAACATGGAATAACTCGCGGAACTCACTCCGATAAAAACGGAACTAATTAGTAAAGCGTTTATCACAAGACTCAGACGTACGCGCATTTAGCGCTAGTTTTCCCTCTTGCTTATGTATCTCGTTTCCCTTTTCTTTTCGTCGGCCGTAGTGGCAGAGCGGTTCTAGGCGCTACAATCTGGAACCGTGCGATCGCTACGGTCGCAGGTTCGACTCCTGCCTCGGGCATGGATGTGTTTGTCCTTAGGTTAGTTAGGTTTAATTAGTTCTAAGTTCTAGAGGACTGATGACCTCAGAAATTAAGTCCCATAGTGCTCAGAGCCATTTGAACCTTTTCTTTATGGCGTTTTGAAACATTATACTATAACATCAGCATATCAATTTTCTTATCAGAATCTGACTCTGAACTAAGATGCACGAGTGTAACAGGTACTTCGGAAGGAAATACTGCTACATACTGGTCAAAAAATTAAATGTCCCTGGCAAATTAAAACTGTGTGCTGAACCGAGATTCAAAAGCGGAACCTTTGCCTTTCCCTAGAAGTTACTCTGTCGACTGACCTAGACTCACGACTCACTCTCACGCTTTACCCCGGCAATTATCGCTCTCTAACCTTCAAAATCTAAAGAATCTCTGGTGCATATATTACACATTCTCGTGCAGAGTGAATGATTAGTTTTCGAAACAATCCCCTAGCTGTGGTAAGCCATTTCCCCGCAGTATACAGGGTGGTCCATTCACAGTGACTGGGCCACATATCTCACGAAATGAGCATCAAACGAAAAAGCTACGAAGAACGAAACTCGTCTAGCTTGAAGGGGGAAACCAGATGGCGCTATGTTTGGCTCGCTAGATGGCGCTGCCATAGATCAACGGATATCACTTGCGTTTTTTAAATTAGGAACCCCCATATTTTATTACATATTCGTGTAGTACATAAAGAAATATGAATGTTTTAGTTGGACCACTTTTTTCGCTTTGTGATAGATGGCGCTGTAATAGTCACAAACGTATAAGTACGTGGTATCACGATACTCGCTTCGTGATACATTACCCGTGTTAAAATTAACCGTTTACCAATTGCGGAAACGGTCGATATCTTGTTGATGTATGGCTATTGTGATGAAAATGCCCAACGGGTGTGTGCTATGTATGCTGCTTGGTATCCTGGACGACATCATCCAAGTGTCTGGACCGTTGGCCTGATAGTTACGTTATTTAAGGAAGCATGAAGTGTTCAGCCACATGTGAAACGTCAACCACGACCTGCAACAAATGATGATGCCAAAGTAGGTGTTTTAGTTGCTATCGCGGCTAATCCGCACACCTCTAGCAGACAAATTGCGCGAGAATCGGGAATATCAAAAACGTCGGGTTGAGAATGCTACATCAACATCGATTGCACCCGTAACATATTTCTATGCACGAGGAAAGGCATGGCGATGACTTTGAGCGTGGTGTACAGTTCTGCCACTGGGCACAAGAGAAATTACGGGACAATAACAGATTCCTTGCACGCGTTCTATTTACCAATGAAGCGTCATTCACCAACAGCGGTAACGTAAACAGGCATAATATCCACTACTGGTCAACGGAAAATGCACGATGGCTGCGACAACTGGAACATCAGCAACCTTGGCGGGTTAATGTATGGTGCCGCATTATGGGAGGAAGGATAATTGGCCACCATTTAATCGATGTCAATCTAAATGGTGCAATTTATGTGGCTTTCCTACGTAATGTTCTACCGATGTTACTGCAAGATGTTTCACTGCATGACAGAATGGCGATGTACTTCCAACATGACGGATCTCCGGCACATAGTTCGCGTGCGGTTGAAACGGTATTGAATAGCGTATTTCATGACAGGTGGATTGGTCGTCGAAGCACCATAGCATGGCCCGTACGTTCACCGGATCTGACGTTCCCGGATTTCTTTCTGCGGGTAAAGTTGAAGTATATTTGCTATCGTGATCCACCGACTACGCCTGACAACATGCGTACATGTGCGAACATTACGCAAGGCGAAATACTCGCTGTTCAGAGGAATGTCTTTACACGTATTGCCAAATGCATTGAGGTTCACGGTCATAATTTTGAGCATTTATTGCATTAATGTGGTATTTACAGGTAATCACGCTGTAACAGCAGGCATTCTCGGAAATGATAAGTTCACAACGGTACATGTATCACATTGGAACAACAGAAGTAACATGTTCAAAAGTACCTACGTTCTGTATTTTAATTTAAAAAATCTACCTGTTACCAACTGTTCGTCTAAAATTATGAGCCGTAAGTTTGTGACTATTACAGCCCCATCTGTCAAAGCGAAAAAAATGGTCCAATTAAAACATTCATATTTTTTTACGTACTACACAAATATGAAATATGAGATGGTGGTTCGTATTTTAAAAAACGCTGTTGATATCCATTTGACCCATGGTAGCGCAATCTAGCGGGACAACCATAACGCCATCTGGTTTCCCCCTTCAAGCTAGACAAGTTTCGTTCTTTGTAGTTTTTTCGTTTGACGCTTATTTCGTGAGGTATTTGGCCCTGTCACGATCAATCGACCACCCTGTATTTTCTTCTAGAAGTGCTAGTCTCACAAACTATGCAGCAGAGCTTATCTGAAATTTATAATGTAGCAGATGTGTACTGATAAGTGACGTTCGAGGGGTCGCGAATCGGCTCTGGATAGTTCAGCCGATACAGTCATTTCGCGCGAACGACGAAAATTTCGGCACACATTTTTCATCTGCCAGGACGTCACTAAACCAGCCCACATTTCGCTGCAGAGTGAAAATTCAATATGTTTAAGACTCCCTCTCCCAATGCACATCTTCACTGCGCTGTGGCGCCTACGTCACACGAGACGTGACGCGCTTCGTTTGTCGTTGTAGCCCCGATGACGCCGGAGAGAGAGGCGGACGGCGAGCCGGTGTCGCAGCTGATCGGCGACTTCGGCCGCTGGCAGCTGCTCATGACGCTGGCGCTGGCGCTGTTCAACGTGCCGTGCACGTGGCACATCTTCGTGCCCACCTTCCAGTCGGCACAGGAAGACTTCTGGTGCGCGCCGCCGCCGCAGCTCGCCGACCTGCCCGTCGAGCAGTGGCGTAACCTCTCGCACCTGCCCATCCCGGAAAAGGTCAGCATCTCACAAAAAATCCTAGTCCGAAAAATACGAGTAAGACTGACGCACAATCGACCCATGTTTATGAACAGGACAACTGCCGATCGCAGAAAATGCAGGAAGCGATTTCGACCAACGACTCGTGTCAGCGCACGTCTCCACTTGCGCACCTACAGCGTACTCTGTTTCAATTATTTCGCCATGTCATTATGTCTGTGCAAGACAAAACGGTGTTCACGACACAACAGCGCGTGTTCCTCACCAAGTGTTATGCGAGGCACAGTTCCTGGGAGACGTGTGCAGAACTGTCAGCGTGAGAGATGGAGACTGGAAGTGTTATGGCAACACCTGCAGTAAAGTTCAAACGATTCAAATGGCTCTGAGCACTATGGGACTCAACTGCTGTGGTCATTAGTCCCCTAGAACTTAGAACTACTGAAACCTAACTAACCTAAGGACATCACACACATCCATACCCGAGGCAGGATTCGAACCTGCGAACGTAGCAGTCGTGCAGTAAAGTCTGCAGTGCAAAACTTAGTAGGATATGGCGTGAAACGGGTATTTTAGCGAATAAAAACCGAAACTACATTACTGGCCATTAAAATTGACACACAAAGAAGAAATGCACATAATAATGGGGTATTCATTGGACAAATATATTATACTAGAACTGACATGCGATTATATTTTCACGCAATTTGGGTGCATAGATCCTGAGAAATCAGTACCCAGAACAACCACCTCTGGCCATAATAACGGCCTTGATTCGCCTGAGCATTGAGTCAAACAGACCTTGGATGGTCTGTCAGGTACAGCTGCCCATGCAACTTCAACACAATACCACAGTTCATCTAGAGTAGTGACTGGCGTATTGTGCCGAGCTAGTTGCTCGGCCACCATTGACCAGACGATTTCAATTGGTGAGAGATCTGGAGAATGTGCTGGCCAGGGCATCAGTCGAACATTTTCTGTATCCAGAAAGGCCCGTACAGGACCTGCAACATGCGGTCGTGCATTATCCTACTAAAATTTAGGGTTTCGCAGGGATCGAATGAAGGGTAGAGCCACGGGACGTAACACATCTGAAATGTAACGTCCACTGTTCAAAGTGCCTTCAGTACGAACCAGAGGTGACCGAGACGTGTAACCAATGGCACCCCATACCATCATGCCGGGTGATACGCCAGTATGGCGTTGACGAATACTCGCTTCGTATGTGCTTTCACCGCGATGTCACCAAACACAGATGCGACCATCATGATGCTGTATACAGAACCTGGATTCATCCGAAAAAATGACGTTTTGCCATTCGTGCACCCAGGTTCGTCGTTGAGTACACCATCGCAGGCGCTCCTATCTGTGCTGCAGCGTCAAGGGTAACCGCAGCCATGGTCTCCGAGCTGAGAGTCCATGCTACTGCAAACGTCGTCGAACTGTTCGTGCAGATGGTTGTAGTCTTGCAAACGTCCCCATCTGTTGACTCAGTTATCGAGACGTGGCTGCACGATCCGTTACAGCCATGCGGATAAGATGCCTGTCGTCTCGACTGCTAGTGATACGAAGCCGTTGGGATCTAGCACGGCGTTCCGTATTACCCTCCTGAACCCACCGAATCCATATTCTGCTAACAGTCATTGGATCTCGACTGACGCAAGCAGCAATGTAGCGATGCGATAAACCGCTATCGCGATAGGCTACAATCCGACCTTTATCAAAGTCGGAAACGTGAGGGTACGCATTTCTCCTTCTTATACGAGGCATCACAACAACGTTTCAACAGGCAACGCAGGTCAACTGCTGTTTGTGTATGAGAAATCGGTTGGGAACTTTCCTCATGCCAGCACGTTGTCGGTGTCGCCACCGGCAACCTTGTGTGAATGCTCTGAAAAACTGGTCATTTTCATGTCACAACATCTTCATTTTGTCGGTTAAATTTCGCGTTTGTAGGACGTCATCTTCGTGGTGTAGCCATTGTAATGGTTAGTAGTTTATCAGAAAAGTGTTTGAACACCGAGGGAGGAAAGCTCGGGACTAAGTCCGACGGAATCTCAACGCCAGCTATCTGTACCAGTCGGAATTAAGAGGTCGTCTTGTCGAAAGATTGTCACGAAGGACCTAGATTTGTGTCCTTACAAATTTGCATTTCTACACAAGTTCAAGCGTCCAGACGCACTTTGGCGTGTTGAGCTTCGCCAGTGGTTCCTGTATGAAGTAAGTAGACTTTAGAAGTACGTCTACATACATACTCTGAAAGCCAGCGTGTGGTGCGTGCCGGGAGTAGGGTGGGGGTATCAGGTCATTTGGAGCCTATTTTTCATTTCTTCAGATGAGGCCTGACTCAGCCTATGATGGCATGCGAACTCACAGAAAATGTGCTGGCTCTGAGCACTATGCGACTTAACTTCTGAGGCCATCAGTCGCCTACAACTTAGAACTAATTAAACCTAACTAACCTAAGGACATCACACACATCCATGCCCGAGGCAGGATTCGAACCTGCGTCCGTAGCGGTCGCTCGGTTCCAGACTGTTGCGACTAGAACCGCACGGCCACTCCGACCGGCAGGAAATGTGCTATTATGTGTCTGAAAGACTGCATCGCTTCAGGATCCTACCAATAAACCGCAATCTAGAGTTCGCCTTACACGTTACTTGCGCAATCTGATTGTTCATCAGAGATAATTTCGAATAGTTACACCCAGATACTTGACGGATGTTACCGCTTACAAAGACTGGGCATTTATTTTGTACTCTTACATTAATGGGGATTTTCACTTTGTTATACACAGTAGGTTACACTTACTAACATTGGGAAATAACTGCCAGTTATTACACCACGCATTTATTTTCAGCAAATTCTCATTGATTTCTCAACATCTTTCGTGTGATACTACTTTCCTGTACACTACAGTATCATCGCCAAACAGTGTAATGCCGCTGTCAATGCCAACAACCAGATCGTTTACGTAAATCGTAAAAAGCAGTGGACCTATTACGCTGTCCTGGGGCACACCTGATGTTACGTTGTTTCTGTTGAAGTCTCCCCATTCAGGACGACAGTTCTGCCACATACTGCTGTCTGTCTGCTAGAAAACTTTCTGTCCAACCGCATATGTCATCGGATAGACCGTAAGCGCGCACTTTTGGAGCAAGGAACAGTGCGGAACTGAGTCGAACGCCTTTCGAAAGTCGAGGAATATGGCATCAATCTGGGAGCCGGTATCTAGAGCCTGTTGTACATCATGCACAAAGAGGGCCAGCTGTGTCTCGCAAACCGTGCTGGTTTCTGCAGATGAGCTTCTCAGTGTCTAGAAAGGTCATTATGTCTGAACTCAAAGTATGTTTCATGATTCTACAACAAATCGATCTCAGTGAAATTGGCAGGTAATTATGTGCATCCGATTTACTACCCTTTTTATAGATTGCTACGACCTGGGCCTTCTTCCAGTCCCGTGGAACTTTCCGCCGTTCCAATGATCTCTGATAGATGACGGATAAGAATGGTGCTATATTTGTAACATAGTCAACATAAAATCTTACGGGGATACCGTCTGGGCCAGATACCTTCCTGGCGTCTAAGGATCTTAACTGTTTTACAATCCCAGATACACTAAACACTATGTCAGCCATCCTTGCGTTTGTTCGACAATTGAAGAGGGTATGGTACTGTGCCACGAGGATTTCATCGGCGGCAGAACTTCAGAAAAGTAATTGCAAACAAACCAGAAATTTGTTACCTAACTTAATTTTTCATGGCCACACTTAAAACATTCGTTACCTCTTGTATGAACGAGAATGAAAAGAAATTTTAATTTACTGCTGGTTTTCTGAATATAATAAATACCAGAGTTGACAAATTATAGATAAATTGCATTCAGCCGCCCAGCAGTGGGGTAGTGTAGGAATCAGTGCAATGGTTCATTGTTCTTATGTCAAGAAACCGGCTACAAGGTCTAGCATCATTATGTAAACAAACTGATGTAATTTACGACCCTGTTCACTTGTGCTGTTACTTATTTTTACACGAGGCTAATTTATGTCCAAATGGCTTTAACCTAATGTTAACGACAATAAAGTATGCCCATCATGTAAACAAACTGCCCCCATTGCGGTGGCTCTTATATATTAACAAACGCCGTCAGATACTTTTAGCGCAATTTAAACAGGCATTCCCTTGTGCTGTTGCGTTTATGCAAGTGTATGACCAAATTCTTTTAACGTAGTCTTAGTTACCATCATTTATGTCCCACTATAATAACGTAATTGTCATCTTGATTATCATAATTATTTATCTAAAATGGCCACCAATGAAGGTGGTGGCGCCGATTGGTGAGCGGAAAGCTGCTAATAGATTATGCCGCTTGTTATAGCAGGTTGACTACGTGAAGCCGAAAACATCTTTTCGATATCTAACGTCCCAACAGCACTTACAAAAACTCCTACGTGGCCAATTGGCAAAACGTACTAAGTGAACCGCCAATTCCAAACCACTATATCGGTGCTCTCACTCCCAACACCACCCGGCAGCTGGGCTCTGGCAAAGATTCCCAAGGCCAGTTCTCGATAATGGGATATTTCCAACATTTTAGGAAGGCTACCAGCCTGCTTCCCACGGCAGGAGCGCTGGGTAGGTTAGCGAAGTGCACTTCTGGTAATAATTCTGGCTTGGCAAGGGGGAGCTACGAGAGTGAACATAGCAGGAAGTTTCACTGTGGAGAGCCAGTACCGCCCATTGGTGGCGAAGGCTGAGTCTCAGTCCAAACACCCGTGAGATACCGTTTGTTATTGCACGAAAAGCTCGCCTGAGTGCCTTCGGATCTATCTTCCACTGGCCGGATACGGCCAGCGGATAATCTGCGGGCCACCGCTCACCTCAGAACCGCCCTCTCAGGTAACAAGGTACTACGGAAAACTGGGTTTGTCTGACGTGTCGCTCTGCAGAGCGTGAGAAGGTTGCTGTTTTCCTGTCAAAGGAAATCCCACATGCCGTTCCAAGATGGGAACAAAGAAATCTGAATGTCACCAGAAGTGAACTTGATACCAAAATCCACTATGATCACTCAACTACATTACGAGCATTTACGCTCCAACCACTCATAAGTTAAATCCGTCAAATCGCGAGTAATGCACGGTAAAGACAGATTCAGAAAGCAAAATGAAGAAACAATAATATGCTAATTTCGTATGCAAAATATGTGAGGTAAGGCCTGAAACAGTCATTAGAGTCGAAGCACAAACGCGGAATACACAAGCGTTTGAAACACGTATTATATTCGAGTATATTGACGTTTCTGGAGACCAGAAATCTACTCTGTAGGAATCAGCATGGGTTTCGAAAAAGACGATCGTATGAAACCCAGCTCACGCTATTCGTCCACGAGACTCAGAGGGCCATATACAAGGGTTCACAGGTAGATGCCGAGTTTCTTGACTTCCGCAAAGCGTTTGATACAGTCCCCCACAGTCGTTTATTGAACAAAGTAAGAGCATATGACCTATCAGACCAATTGTGTGATTGGATTGAAAAGTTCCTAGATAACAGAACGCAGCATGCCATTCTCATTGGAGAGTAGTCTTCTGAAGTAAGAGTGATTTCAGGTGTGCCGCAGGGGAGTAGGCTTTTTGCGGATGATGCTGTGGTGTATCGAGAGGTTGTAACAATGGAAAATTGTACTGAAATGCAGGAGGATCTGCAGCGAATTGACGCATGGTGCAGGGAATGGCAATTGAATCTCAATGTAGACAAGTGTAATGTGCTGCGAGTACATAGAAACAAAGATCCTTTTATCATCTAGGTACAATATAGCAGGTCAGCAACTGGAAGCAGTTAATTCCATAAATTATCTGGGAGTACGCATTAGGAGTGATTTAAAATGGAATGATCATATAAAGTTGATTGTCGGTAAAGCAGATGCCAGACAGATTCATTGGAAGAATCCTAAGGAAATGCAATCCGAAAGCAAAGGAAGTAGGTTACAGTACACTTGTTCGCCCACTGCTTAAATATTGCTCACCGGTGTGGGATCCGTACCAGATAGGGTTGATAGAAGAGATGGAGAAGATCCAACGGAGAGCAGCGCGCTTAGTTACAGGATCATTTAGTAATCCCGAAAGCTTTAGGGAGATGATAGATAAACTCCTGTGGAAGACTCTGCAGGGCAGACGTTCAGTAGCTCGGTACGGGCTTTTGTGGAAGTTTTGAGAACATACCTTCACCGAAGAGTCAAGCAGTGCATTGCTCCCTCCTACGTATATCTCGCGAATCGACCATGAGGATAAAATCAGAGAGATTAGAGCCCACACAGATGCATACCGACAATCTTTCTCTCCACGAACAATACGAGACTGGAATAGAAGGAAGAACCAAAAGAGGTACTCAATGTAATCTCCGCCACACACCGTCAGGTGGCTTGCGGAGTATGGATGTAGATGTAGATGTATGTAATCATCTGCCGCTCTTTTAAATGGTCCAGCCTGGTATTGGTTACAAATGACTGAGGAAACTCACGGAGAACCTAAATCTGAATCCACGAATTTGAGTAACGTCCCTCCAAAATGCGATTCCAGTGTTTTAATCATCGCTCTAGCTCTTTGTAACATACAATCTAAATAGAAGTGGAAGCAAACGTGTAGGTGTGGACATGTCCTCTATTGATAAACACAATGGCAGTGTTTGAAAATCCCCAATTTATTGTTATTAAGGCAGTGCTTTCACCTTATGAAAGATACAAACAATGTCAAAATTTAGGAAAGAGAACTTCCCTGTTCGATCAAATGACTCCTTTGTGTCTGGTCTGTCATACAATATTTGTTGGGGACTACCGTCGGAAAATTAAAGTATACGACAACGAGAATATTACACAGTGCACTAACTTTCAGGAATTAACGTTCAGAAACCTGTAGCTCTGCCATTGAAGATGTCAGGTAGTGGGTATGTGTGTGTGTGTGTGTGTGTGTGTGTGTGTGTGTGTGTGTGTGCTTTTATCACACCCACGAAACTCACTCATAAGAACACTTCAGATGATGCTTTCGCTTCTAATTTCGATATGTGTCGTGCTTCTGTACGCAGTAAGCATGAGCATCACCCGTACCTTATGTTGCTAATTAAATACGTACCTTTTTGTACATATCCATATATACAAACATGTTAATTGAAATTAAAAACAGAAAAAAATGGTTGACTCTTGGGACGACTAGCACCAGGTAAAGAAAAGCAACGCAGTATATGTGTGCGCCCACGGATATGACATCCAACTGCATTCTTGTACAATATATCGTTCTCCTGCAATTTGGGCAATTTGATCGTTGGAGTGTTGGTGTGATTAATCTCATCAATATTCCTTACAAGTTGAGAGAGCTCAGAGGGATACTATCTGATTCAAAACGATTAAGAATTGAGTCAAATGTTCATACAACCTAGTACACCACTGCATACACTCTATGAAACTTGTATGGAAGGCTGAGGGATCATCGTCATAGTGTCTCACAGGAGTGAGGAGGCTCTTGAAGTAAGCATATACTACAAAGGGCTACGATCCTGGTAGTGGCGTTCTTAAGCTGCCTCCGGTTAAAGAGTTTACTCATCTGTGGGAAACTTCACGTCAAGTAGCTGTGATGGCTTCACCTAATGTGCACAAGAAAAGAAATCGAGTGAGACATACATGTATGACTTCATTCTTCTTTAGTGACATTTCTGAACAGTCAAAGGGACTGTGTCTGTGTTACAATATCCGGCGTCTATGTCTACCTTCAGGAGTTCTGGGAATCAGGGTGATGCAAAACTTTTTTTGATGTATGCGTAAATAATAACTATGGTGGTGGAACCATAAGCTTATGTATCACGTTCTACACGCTACACTGACGGAAAAAACCGGAACACCAAAAAGTAAGTGATATAGAGTAATGAAATTTCGGGAATATATTTGTATAGGTAACATATTTAAGTGATTAACATTGCAAGGACACCCGTTAATTTAATCGAGAGAGAGGCTATTGCAGATACGAAATGCTAGTAAATTAATAACGGGTGTAGCCGCCAGAATGTTGAATTGAACATGCAAACGTGCATGCATTTTGTTATAAACGTGCCATATGTATGGAGTTCAATGGCTATTGAATTTGGTTTGTCAACACAGGGATGGTTAATATTGTTTGTGGATGACGCTGGAGTTGTCCGATGATAGCCCATATACAGGGTGGTCCATTGACCGAGACCGGGCCAAATATCTCACGAAATAACCGTCAAACGAAAAAACTACAAAGAACGAAAGTTGTCTAGCTTGAAGGGGGAAACCAGATGGCGCTATGGTTGGCCGGTAGATGGCGCTGCCACAGGTCAAACGGATATTAACTGCGTTTCTTTAAATAGGAACCCCATTCTTTATTACATATTCGTGTAGTACGTACAGAAATATGAATGTTTTAGTTGGACCACTTTCTTCGCTTTGTGATAGATGGCGCTGTAATAGTCACAAACATATGGCTCACAATCTTAGACGAACAGTTGGTAACAGGTAGGTTCTTTAAATTAAAATACAGAACGTAGGTACGTTTGAACATTTTATTTCGATTGTTCCAATGTGATACATGTACCTTTGTGAACTTATCATTTCTGAGAACGCATGCTGTTACAGAGTGATTACCTATAAATACCACATTAATGCAATAAATGCTCAAAATAATGTCCATCAACCTCAATGTATTTGGCAATACGTATAACGACATTCCTCTCAATTGCGAGTAGTTCGTCTTCCGTACTGTTCGCACATACATTGAAAATGCGCTGACGCATGTTGTCAGGCGTTGTCGGTGGATCACGATAGCAAATATCCTTCAACATTCCACACGGAAATAAATCCGGGGACGTCAGACGGATGAACGTGCGGGCCATGGTATGGTGCTTCGACGACCAATCCACCTGTCATGAAATATGCTATTCAATACCGCTTCAACCGCACTCGAGCTATGTGCCGGACATCCATCATATTGGAAGTACATCGACATTCTGCCATGCAGTCAAACATCTTGTAATAACATGGGTAGAACATTACGTAGGAAATCAGCATACATTGCACCATTTAGATTGCCATCGATAAAATGGGGGATAATTATCCTTCCTCCCATAATCCCGCACCATACATTAACCCGCCAAGGTCACTGATGTTCCACTTGTCGCAGCCATTGTGGATTTCCCGTTGCCCAATAGTGCATATTATGCCGGTTTACGTTACCGCTGTTGGTGAATGACTCTTTGTCGCTAAATAGAACGCGTGCAAAAAATCTGTCATCGTCCCGTAATTTCTCTTGTGCCCAGTGGCAGAACTGTACACAACGTTCAAAGTCGTCGCCATGCAATTCCTGGTGCAGGGAAATATGGTACGGGTGCAATCGATGTTGATGTAGCATTCTCAACACCGACGTTTTTGAGATTCCCGATTCTCGCGCATTTTGTCTGCTACTGATGTGCGTATTAGCCGCGACATCAGCTAAAACACCTACTTGGGCATCATGATTTGTTGCAGGTTGTGGTTGACGTTTCACATGTGGCTGAACACTTCGTGTATCCTTAAATAACGTAACTATCCGGCGAACGGTCCGGACACTTGGACGATGTCGTCCAGGATACCGAGCAGCATGCATAGCACACGCCCGTTGGGCATTTTGATCACAATAGCCATAAATCAACATGATATCGGCCTTTTCCGCAATTGGTAAACCGTCCATTTTAACACGGGTAATGTATCACGAAGCAAATACCGTCCGCACTGGCGGAAGGTTACGTGACACCACGTACAAACTGGTATACGTTTTTGAATATTACAGTACCATCTATCACAAACAGAAAAAAGTTGTCCAACTAAAACATTCATATTTCTTTACGTACTACACGAATATGTAATAAAAATGGGGCTACTATTTTTTTTTTAAAAAAAGAAATTGATCTCCGTTTGACCTATGGCAGCTCCATCCAGCGGGCCAACCATAGCGCCATCTGGGTTTCCCCTTCAAGCTAGATGAGTTTCGTTCTTTGTAGTTTTTTCGTTTGACGGTTATTTCGTGAGATATTTGGCCCGCGCTCTATCAATGGACCACCCTGTATACTTGATTGGACATGGATCTGGTGATAAAGCGGGCCAAGGCAACATTTCCGCACTCTGTTGAGTTGGTTACAGCAGAAGTATCTGGGAGAACGTTATGCTGTTGGAAACCACAACATGGGATGCTGTTGATGAATGACAGCACGACAGATCATATCATGAAACTGACATACAGATTTGCAAAAAATGGCTCTGAACACTGTGGGGCTTAACAGCTGAGATCATCAGTGCCCTAGAACTTAGAACTACTTAAACCTAACTAACTTAAGGACATCACACCCATCCATGCCCGAGTTAGGATTTGAACCTGCGACCGCAGCGGTCGCGCGGTTCCAGACTGAAGCGCCTACAGATCTGCAGTCACGGTGTGTGTGATAACCAAAAGAGTGCTCCTGCTGTCATACGGAATCGCACCCCAGGCCATAATTCCATGTGTAGGTCCAGTTTGTCTAGCATGCATCTACATTGACATGGACACACTGCAAATCACATTTAAGTACCTGGCAGAGGTCTTTTGCAGGCCCGCATCTGGCCTCCTCCTAACCAACCCTACACAGGCATCACTGGCACCAGGGCAGGACCAGCTTTCATCACAAAACACAACAGCCCTCCACCCTGACCTCCTATAAGCTTTATATTGACACCACTGAAGTCGCAAATGGAGGTGGTTTGGGGTCAGTGGAATGTGTACTACAGTGAGTCTGGCTAAGAGCTGTGCAGCTGTCCTTTAAGTAACCGATTTGTAACAATCTGTTGTGTCACTATGATGCCAACTGCTGCTCAGATTGCTGCTGCAGGTGCTGTACGATGCGCCAGAGCCATACGCCGAAGACGACGGTCTTCCCTCTCGGTAGTGCCACGTGGCTGTCCAGAGCCCGGCCTTCTTGGAACAGTTCATTCTCGTGACCGCCGCTGCCAGTAATCATGTACAACGGCTACATTCTTCTAAGTCTTTCTGCAATGTTGTATAAGGAACATCCAGCTTATCGTAGCCCTATTACACGACCCACTGAGGTGTTGGTAATGGCGTCCTTGTCGCCTTAAAGTCATTATTGACTAACATTAACTCACCACGTCCAATCTTAAATGTATCACGACCGTCGTTGCTGTTGTTGTTGTTGTTGTCTTCAGTCCATAGACTGGTTTGATGCAGCTCTCCATGTTACTCTATCCTGTGCAAGTTTCCTCATCTCCCAGTACCTACTGCAACCTACATCCTTCTGAATCTGCTTAGTGTATTCATCTCTTGGTCTCCCTCTACGATTTTTACCCTCCACGCTGCCCTCCAGTACTAAATTGGTTATCCCTTGATGCCTCAGAACATCTCCTACCAACCGATCCTTTCTTCTAGTCAAGTTGTGCCAAAAATTTCTCTTCTGCCAACTCCACTCAATACCTAATTAGTTATGTGATCTACCCATCTAATCTCAAGCATTCTTCTGTAGCTCCACATTTCGAAAGCTTCTATTCTCTTCTTGTCCAAACTATTTATTATCCATGTTTCATTTCCATACATGGCTACACTCCATACAAACACTTTCACAAACCACTAACTGACACTTAAATGTATACTCGATGTTAACAAATTTCACTTATTCAGAAACGCTCTCCTTTCCAGTCTACATTTTATATTCTCTATACTTCTACCATCATCAGTTATTTTGCTCCCCAATTAACAAAACTCCTTTACTACTTTAAGTGTCTCATTTCTTAATCTAATTCCCTTAGCAGCACCCGTTTTAATTCCACTACATTCCATTATCCTCGTTTCGCTTTTGTTGATGTTCATCTTATACCCTCCTTTCAAGACACTGTCCATTCCATTCAACTACTCTTCCAAGTAATTTGCTGTCTCTGACAGAATTACAATGTCATCGGCGAACCTCAAAGTCTTTATTTCTTCTCCATGCATTTTAATACCTACTCCGAATTTTTCCTTTTGTTTCCTTTACTGCTTGCTCAATATACAAATTAAATAACATCGGGGATAGGCTACAACCCTGTCTCACTCCCTTCCCAACCACTGCTTCCCTTTCATGCCCCTCGACTCATAACCGCCATTTGGTTTCTGTACAAATGGTAAATAGCCTTTCGCTCCCTGTAATTTACCCCTGCCACCTTCAGAATTTTCGAGAGAGTATTCCAGCCAACATTGACAAAAGCTTTCTCTAAGTCTACCACCGTTACAGCGTGCATTTCAAGCAAACCTGATTTGCATCCTCATAGTGGCGCTGCTAGCGCCATTCTTATGCGACTGGAGCGAAATTTGGACAGACTTTCTCTTTCAGGGGGAGAAACACGACAACCAAGTTTCATGTCGTGCAACTCTTTGTTGGTGTTGCAATTTTTTCCGGCAGCGTATTTGGATAAATAAGCTGATCTTAGTTATGATTCGGCTATCCAGGCTGAAAGTGATTACTGAGTGTTGTCGATCGCGCAGTGCTGCATTCTCTCGCGAATATATCAGTTACAAGTAGTATTTGTTGCAGCAGAAGTAATTCCGCAGTTTCACGCTAAGGGAAAGCTCTAGCAATATCCATGCAGTCCTTGTTTTAACTTGTTTATCTATCTGTTTAGAGTGGCCTTCCGAGATTGCTTTTTATTATGTGCGAAGGTCACTCCAAAAGAAATTCACACTATTTTTTTTTAAATCCATCTTTTACTCTACATGTTTCAAAGTCTTACAGTGTGTAATACATACTTTAGGAACAATATTTTCATTTCTCCACATAATTTCCATCCCTCTCAACTGCCTTACGTCATCTTGGAACCAGCGCCTGTATACCCGCAAGGTAAAATTCTGGACCAACCTGTTGGAGCCACTGTTTGGCAGCGTGCAAAAGGGAGTCATCATCATCAAACCTTTTTCCACGAGTCTTTCAGTTTCCCTCAGAGATGATAGTCAGGACTGTAAGGCTGGTGTTTCAGTGTTGTCCATCTGAGTTTTGTGATCGCCTCCATGGTTTCTTGACTGACAAGTGGAAGTGCATTGTCGTGCAAAAGCAAAACATCCTGCTTTTGCCGATGTGGTCGACAACGACTCAGCCGAGCTTGAAGTTTCTTCAGTGTCGTCGCATATGCATCACAATGTATGGTGGTTCCACTTGGCATGATGTCCACAAGCAAGAGCCCTTCGGAATCGAAAAACACCGTAGCCATGTCTTTTCCAGCGCAAGGTGTGGTTTTGAATTTTTTTTTCTTGGATGAAATTGCATGATGACACTCCATTGTCTCTTCGTCTCCGGTGAAAAATAATGGAGCCATGTTTCATCACCTGTCACAATTCTTCCAATAAATTCATCTCCACCATTCTGGTACAGTTCCAAAAGTTCACTGCATACTAATTTTCTTGTTTCTTTGTGAGCCAATGTCAACATCCTGGGAACCCACCTGCCACAAACCTTTTTTAACGCCAACACTTGCAGTATTCTGCAAATGCTTCCTTCCCCTATCCCAACGTAGTGTGACAATTCGTTCACTGTGATGTGTCTGTCAGCAGTCACCAATTCGTTAACTCTCTGCACATTGTCTGCAGTGTGTGCATTACGAGGCCTGTGGCTGCAAGGACAATCCTCAATATTGCCATGCCCACTTTCATCACGCAACCTGCTTGCCCACCGACTAACTGTGCTGCGATCGACAGCAGCATCACCATACACCTTTTTCAACCTGTTGTGGATGTTTCCCACAGTCTCGTTTTCACAGCACAGGATTTCTATGACAGCACGTTGCTTCTGATGAACGTCAAGTGTAGCAGCCATCTTGAAGACACGTTGTGACGGCGCCACTCGCGGGAACAGGTTGAACTAAGTTTAAAAACAAGCGGGAAGGATGTGTCTACACACTTTAAACTTTCACACATGCAGAATGAAAACGGTATTTTTACAAAAATAGTCAGCATTCCTTTTGGAGTGACCCTTATAGTATAAAAATCCTATGGTATATGGTAAACGAGGAAATTAATGAAACGCTTTGTTACAACATGGTTTGTATTTACAGTAAGCTACTTAAAGCAATGATGTGTGGTAATAGTGGTTTCACTTCTCAGATGGAATTGGTTTGTTTTTTCTTTCTACACTCCTGGAAATGGAAAAGAGAACACATTGACACCGGTGTGTCAGACTCACCATACTTGCTCCGGACACTGCGAGAGGGCTGTACAAGCAATGATCACACGCACGGCACAGCGGACACACCAGGAACCGCGGTGTTGGCCGTCGAATGGCGCTAGTTGTGCAGCATTTGTGCATCGCCGCCGTCAGTGTCAGCCAGTTTGCCGTGGCATACGGAGCTCCATCGCAGTCTTTAACACTGGTAGCATGCCGCGACAGCGTGGACGTGAACCGTATGTGCAGTTGACGGACTTTGAGCGAGGGCGTATAGTGGGCATGCGGGAGGCCGGGTGGACGTACCGCCGAATTGCTCAACACGTGGGGCGTGAGGTCTCCACAGTACATCGATGTTGTCGCCAGTGGTCGGCGGAAGGTGCACGTGCCCGTCGACCTGGGACCGGACCGCAGCGACGCACGGATGCACGCCAAGACCGTAGGATCCTACGCAGTGCCGTAGGGGACCGCACCGCCACTTCCCAGCAAATTAGGGACACTGTTGCTCCTGGGGCATCGGCGAGGACCATTCGCAGCCGTTTCCATGCAGCTGGGCTACGGTCCCGCACACCGTTAGGCCGTCTTCCGCTCACGCCCCAACATCGTGCAGCCCGCCTCCAGTGGTGTCGCGACAGGCGTGAATGGAGGGACGAATGGAGACGTGTCGTCTTCAGCGATGAAAGTCGCTTCTGCCTTGGTGCCATTGATGGTCGTATGCGTGTTTGGCGCCGTGCAGCTGAGCGCCACAATCAGGACTGCATACGACCGAGGCACACAGGGCCAACACGCGCATCATGGTGTGGGGAGCGATCTCCTACACTGGCCGTACACCTCTGGTGATCGTCGAGGGGACACTGAATAGTGCACGATACATCCAAACCGTCATCGAACCCATCGTTCTACCATTCCTAGACCGGCAAGGGAACTTGCTGTTCCAACAGGACAATGCACGTCCGCATGTATCCCGTGCCACCCAACGTGCTCTAGAAGGTGTAAGTCAACTACCCTGGCCAGCAAGATCTCCGGGTCTGTCCCCCATTGAGCATGTTTGGGACTGGATGAAGCGTCGTCTCATGCGGTCTGCACTTCCAGCACGAACGCTGGCCCAACTGAGGCGCCAGGTGGAAATGGCATGGCAAGCCGTTCCACAGGACTACATCCAGCATCTCTACGATCGTCTCCATGGGAGAATAGCAGGCTGCATTGCTGCGAAAGGTGGATATACACTGTACTCGTGCCGACATTGTGCATGCTCTGTTGCCTGTGTCTATGTGCCTGTGGTTCTGTCAGTGTGATCATGTGATGTATCTGACCCCAGGAATGTGTCAATAAAGTTTCCCCTTCCTGGGACAATGAATTCACGGTGTTCTTATTTCAATTTCCAGGAGTGTATTTTTTCATTAAAGCTTCTTGAGTAGCTTTTTCTAAGACGAGTCGCTTGCCGAACTTCTCGGTGAAGTGACCAACAACAGTCTCCCATCATGTTGGTGTTCCAGCGGCCTTGATAGCGTTTTTCTGTCACTTTAATGTCCTGGTGGAAACGCTCTCCTTGCTCCTCTCTAACATCTCCCATATTTTCCGGGAAGTAATCAAGGTGACTGTTTAAAAAGTGAACTTTCAGGTTCATTAAACATCCTGCAGTTTTAAACTGCTTTAACATTGTAGCTATGATAAAAACATATTCTGGGTCTTTTTCACGTCCTAAGAACTTTGTAACGACTTGCTTGAATGATACCCATGCTTTCTCATTTAAGGTAATTGTGGATTCAAAGTTAACAACAAACATAAATTTTCTAATGTCAGGTTCGACAAAGACGTCTTTTAGTTTAGCTTCTGAAAGGTGGGGAAACTTTTGGCAGAGATACTTAAAACATGGTCCACCTTTAGGCAAAGCCTTTAAAAATTGTTTCATTAGGCCTAACTTTATATGTAGAAGTGGTAGGAATACGTTTTTTTGAAACTAGAAGCTTTTTGCGTAGAATGTTCCTCTCACCAGGTTTTAAAGACTCTCTCACAGGCCAGTTCTTTCTGCGCCAGTGTTGATCCTTAGCCGTATTGCCCCATTCACACAAGAAGCATGGAAATTTGGTAAAGCCACCTTGCTTACCAAAGAGCATACATGTTACTTTTAGATCGCTAAATATCATCCAACCATAAGCAGAATAGCCTGTTTTATTTCTAGGTTTTCATAGATTTCTTTCATATGTACAGAATGTCCAACAGGTACAGATGCATACATATTACCATTGTGTAATAAAACAGCCTTTAAACTAGTTTTATATGAATCAATAAACAGCCTCCAGTCTTCCTTTTGGTATTCAGTACCAAACTCATTCATTGGACTGGGAATGTCTGAGCACTACACTAAATCACCTTGATGAAAAACTTGGAAAATTGCTGCTCTCTCTTTCTATACATGTATATGCTGGTTACAACTGCTAATAAGTTCTTTTCCTTTAATCTAGAGCCAAGCAATTCAGCTTTTTCTTTCGTTAAACACAGATCCCTAACCAAATCGTTAAACTCGGTCTGAGTAAACAATTTGGGCTCTAGACTTTCTGTCTTACAATGGAATTCATCATCAACTGGTTCATTTAAATCAGATTGTACACCAGAAAATACTTTTGCTGGAATAGAATTTAAATCATCTTGTAGTTCGGTAACCGGCAAATTTACACCATGCCCTACTGGTCGGATGGCGGACGGAAAATTGGGGTAGCTTATTACCTTCTCGTTTTTCGAATGAAGACTAGTAATATCAACGCTGAAAAAGTAGCAATCACCGGAATGATTTCTTGGCTCTCTCCATATTACAGGAACAGCAAATCCAACGGATTTTTCTCCTTTTTGGACCATTTTCTCATATCTTCAACACACATAACATACCTTATGTGTCGCCCAAGATTTATCTTTATCACCATGTTTAGGTCCAAAGTATGATAGATAAACCTTTTTCACAAAGTCTGTAATGTTTCGTTGGTTTTTTAAACCACACATACGCCACAAATATAACAAGAAATGTCAGCAGGGTTTTTACAACCAGGTTGACAGTAAACAAAACACCATCTGTTAACACAAAAATAGAATCGACTTTAGTGCCATCAAATGTTTTCTAGCAGTGCTACTAACGTCATCTACATTCATTATACATTTTAAAATTATTTTAACTATATGAAAGCTGTTAAATTCTTTAAAAATCGCTTAATTCAATAAATTTAACTGTAAAATGTGAAGAACTGGTGGACATCATTGGCCTATGTAGTTGTAGTGTAGGCAGATAGGACTGTACACAGAGGAGGACTGCTGTGATTTCTCAAGTGGTCCAGTAGTCTACTCGCTACTTGAGACTGTAACACCTGTTCTGAGCACAGCTCTCAAGGCAGTCAAATTATTATCTTTCGTTTCAGTGTGGATATACCTTGACTATAACTAAATCCCTGCTTGTTCACTCTCGTGTAACATACATCAGCTTCTGCTTATCACCCAGCTTTAGGAATACCGATCTGCATTCCTCCGAAGACAATGCCGACTTCTGAGAGAAAGAACCGTTTACTATCTGATTACAAGTTTAGCGGTGAACGCCTCCAGCACGCGACAACCAAATGGTAATACTAACGAGCGATATCAAGGGAGGCTATCAAGTCGTCTTTTGGTAACGCCAATGTGAAGTCAGATTTACTGGAAGAGCTGTAGGTAAATCTGACGCGTATTTGAAGCAGATGGCATATATAACACTAGTGCTCCTAGGTCTACAGAATTGTTCCAGCGCTTCGAGTCATGTACTCACGGCAACACCTCTAAGAAATTTTAATGCGCTCTTCTACAATCCTGACGGTTTGGTATAGCCAATACTAAAATAAAATATGTAGGAAACGGTAGAAGAAAGGCAACTTAGTACTAGTGGAACTCTGTTGTGTAAATGTAGAGAACTTCTATTAGAAGAAGATTGTGCCATCAACGTATACCTCGCGAAAGGGTAACGAGATTAGATGCATATGGACAATTGTTTGTCCTCGCCAATGGAATAAGAATTTCGGTAGTTTTGTTACGATTTTCTCACCGCCTTGATATGTATGGTGGCTTGTGGGAAGGGGGGGGGGGGCGGCATATGTCAATGCATATGTCGCTTCTATACTCCTAATCTACATCTACATCCATACCCTGAGTACCTCTATCGGTTCTCCCTTCTATTCCAGTCTCGTATTGTTAGTGGAAAGAAGGATTGTCGGTATGCTTCTGTGTGGGCTCTAATCTCTCTGATTTTATCCTCATGGACTCTTCGCGAGATATACGTAGGAGGGAGCAATATACTGCTTGACTCCTCGGTGAGGTTATGTTCTCGAAACTTTAACAAAAACCCATACCGCGGTACTGAGCGTCTCTCCTGCAGAGTCTTCCACTGGAGTTTATCTATCATCTCCGTAACGCTTTCGCGATAACTAAATGATCCTGTAACGAAGCGCGCTGCTCTCCATTGGATCTTCTCTATCTCTTCTATCAACCCTATCTGGTACGGATCCCACACTGCTGAGCAGTATTCAAGCAGTGGGCGAACAAGCGTACTGTAACCTACTTCCTTTGTTTTCGGACTGCATTTCCTTAGGATTCTTCCAATGAATCTCAGTCTGGCATCTGCTTTACCGACGACCAACTTTATATGATCATTCCATTTTAAATCACTCCTAATGCGTACTCCCAGATAATTTATGGAATTGACTGCTTCCAGTTGCTGACCTGCTATTTTGTAGCTAAATGATAAGGGATCTATCTTTCTATGTATTCGCAGCACATTACACTTGTCTACATTGACATTCAATTGCCATTCCCTGCACCATGCGTCAATTCGCTACAGATCCTCCAGCATTTCAGTACAATTTTCCATTGTTACAACATCTCGGTACACCACAGCATCATCTGCAAAACGCCTCAGTGAACTTCGGATGTCATCCACAAGGTCATTTATGTATATTGTGAATAGCAACGGTCCTATCACACTCCCCTGCGGCATACCTGAAATCACTCTTACTTCGGAAGCCTTCTCTCCATTGAGAATGACATGCTGTGTTCTGTTATCTAGGAACTCCTCAATCCAATCACACAATTGGTTTGATAGTCTATATGCTCTTACTTTGTTCATTAAACGACTGTGGGGAACTGTATCAAACGCCTTGCGGAAGTGAAGAAACACGGCATCTACTGTGAACCCGTGTCTATGGCCCTCTGAGTCTCGTGGACGAATAGCGCGAGCTGGGTTTCACACGACCGTCTTTTTCGAAACCCATGCTGATTCTTACAGAGTAGATTTCTAGTCTCCAGAAAAGTCATTATACTCGAATATAATACGTGTCCCAAAATTCTACAACTGATCGACGTTAGAGATATAGGTCTATAGTTCTGCACATCTGTTCGACGTCCCTTCTTGAAAACGGGGATGACCTGTGCCCTTTTCCAATCCTTTGGAACGATACACTCTTCTAGAGACCTATGGTACACCGCTGCAAGAAGGGGGGCAAGTTCCTTCGCGTACTCTGTGTAAAATCGAAGTGGTATCCCATCAGGTCCAGCGGCCTTTCCTCTTTTGAGCGATTTTAATTGTTTCTCTATCCCTCTGTCGTCTATTTCGATATCTACCATTTTGTCATCTGTGTCACAATCTAGAGAAGGAACTACAGTGCAGTCTTCCTCTGTGAAACAGCTTTGGAAAAAGACGTTTAGTATTTCGGCCTTTAATCTTTCATCTTCTGTTTCAGTACCATTTTGGCCACAGAGTGCCTGGATATTTTGTTTTGATCCACCTACCTCTTTGACATAAGACCAAAATTTCTTAAGATTTTCTGCCAAGTCCGTACATAGAACTTTACTTTCGAATTCATTTGACGCTTCTCGCATAGCCCTCCTCACACTACATTTCGCTTCGCGTAATTTTTGTTTGTCTGCAAGGCTTTGGCTATGTTTATGTTTGCTGTGAAGTTCCCTTTGCTTCCGCAGTAGTTTTCTAACTCGTTTGTTGTACCACGGTGGCTCTTTTCCATCTCTTACGATCTTGCTTGGCACATACTCATCTAACGCATATTGTACGATGGTTTTGAACTTTGTCCACTGATCCTCAACACTATCTGTACTTGAGAAAAAACTTTTGTGTTGAGCCGTCAGGTACTCTGTAATCTGCTTTTTGTCACTTTTGCTAAACAGAAAAATCTTCCTTCCTTTTTTAATATTTCTATTTACGGCTGAAATCATCGATGCAGTAACCGCTTTATGATCGCTGATTCCCTTTTCTGCGTTAACTGAATCAAATAGTTCGGGTCTGTTTGTCACCAGAAGGTCTAGCATGTTATCGCCACGAGTCGGTTCTCTGTTTAACTGCTCAAGGTAGTTATCAGATAAAGAACTTAAAAAAAGTTCACTGGATTCTTTGTCCCTGCCATCCGTTATGAACGTTTGAGTCTCCCAGTCTATATCCAGCAAATTAAAATCTCCAGCCAAAACGATAACATGATGGGGAAATCTATTCGAAATATTTTCCAAATTATCCTTCAGGTGTTCAGCCACAACAGCTGCTGAGCCAGGGGTCCTATAGAGACATGCAGTTACCATGTCTGAGCCTGCTTTAACATTGACCTTCGCCCAAATTATTTCACATTTCGGATCTCCGTCAATTTCCTTCGATACTATTGCACTTCTTATCGCTATAAACACGCCTCCCCCTAAACTGTCCAGCCTGTCTCTGCGGTATACATTCCAATCTGAGTTTAGGATTTCATTACTGTTTACGTCTGGTTTCAGCCAACTTTCTGCCCCTAGTACTATATGGGCGTTGTGACCGTTTATTAATGAGAGCAGTTCTGGGACCTTTCTATAGACGCTCCTGCAGTTTACTATTAGCACATTAATATTGTTATCCAATGTTGCATTTTGCCTACTCCTACCTTGCCGCGTCTCAGGAGGCGTTTTGTCGGGCCTAGGGAGGGAATTCTCTAATCTAAAAAAAACCCATGTGCACTCCACACGTACTCCGCTACCCTTGTACCGCTTCCCGCGTGTAGTGCACGCCTGACCTATTCAGGGGGACCCTACATTTCTCCACCCGATAGCGGAGGTCGAGAAATTTGCACCCCAGATCTCCGCAGAATCGTCTGAGCCTCTAGTTTAAGCCTTCCATTCGGCTCCAAACGAGAGGACCGCGATCGCTTCTGGGAACGATACTACAAATAGTTAGCTCTGATTACACCCCGCGAGCGAGGCTTTCCGCCTTCACCAATTCCGCCAACCGGCTGTACGAACTGAGGATGACCTCTGAACCCAGACGGCAGGAGTCATTGGTGCCAACATGAGCAACAATTTGCAGTCGGGTGCACCCAGTGCTCTCTGTCGCCGCCGGCAGGGCCTCCTCCACTTCTCATATGAGACCCCCCGGCAAGCAGAGTGAACACTGGCCTTCTTCCCCGACCTTTCCGCTATTTCCCTAAGGGGCTCCATCACCCGCCTAACGTTGGAGCTCCCAATAACTAATAAACTCCTCCCCCCGTGTGCCTGCTCGGACCTTTCTGAAGGAGCAGCCACATGTCCACTCACAGGCAGAGCGGGCGATGCCACACGGCCAGCCTCCACATTTACCCTCCGCCTCGTGCGCCGCGAACGCCGCTGAACCCGCCACTCCCCTTGGGGAGAGGGTGGCCCAACCGCGTCCGGTACCCGCGAAGATGTCTCGACAGCAGGGACAGTGGGTGAAGCATGTAACACCTGGGGTGTACCATGCATTACATCAGGCATTCTTCGCGTGTTCGATAGAGCGTTAATCTTCAAATTAAAAGAAAATCTTTCAATAAGATTTTATATTTAAGTGCCATAACTGTGATTATCAACTCATATTAATGATTTTTATTAAGTCTGTTGCATATTCCTGGAACCATGTGTCACATTACATCATAATTCTTTCACACTTTAAAAAGTTTTGATGTCTCCATTCAGCGAGGCTTTAATGCTCGAAGTTCGAAAACAATTTATTATACAAGGTACATACTAATGGAAATCCTGCTCTCTCTCTCTCTCTCTCTCTCTCTCTCTCTCTCACACACACACACACACACATATACAGGGTGTTACAAAAAGGTATGGCCAAACTTTCAGGAAACATTCCTCACACACAAATAAAGAAAAGATGTTATGTGGACATGTGTCCGGAAACGCTTAATTTCCACGTTAGAGCTCATTTTAGTTTCGTCAGTATGTACTGTACTTCCTCGATTCACCGCCAGTTGGCCCGATTGAAGGAAGTTAATGTTGACTTCAGTGCTTGTGTTAACATGCGACTCATTGCTATACGGTACTAGCATCAAGCACATCAGTACGTAGCCCCAACAGGTTAGTGTTCTTCACGAACGTGGTTTTGCACTCAGTGCAATGTTTACAAATGCGGAGTTGGCAGATGCCCATTTGATGTATGGAATAACCGTGGAGCGGTACGTTTGTATCGAGACAGATTTCCAGAACGGAGGTGTCCCGACAGGAAGACGTTCGAAGCAATTGATCGGCGTCTTATGGAGCACGGAACATTTCAGCCTATGACGCGCGACTGGGGAATGCATATATCCTCGCTAACGGAGGACATTTTGAACATTTCCTGTAACAAAGTGTTTGAAGTCACGCTGGTACGTTCTGTTGCTGTGTGTTTCCATTCCATGATTAGTGTGATTTGAAGAGAAGTAATAAAATGAGCTCTAACATGGAAAGTAAGCGTTTCCGGATACATGTCCACATAACATATTTTCTTTCTTTGTGTGTGTGAGGAATGCTTCCTGAAAGTTTGGCCGTACCTTTTTGTAATACCCTGTATAATCCTAAAGACAGAATTACATAAAATGGTCTCATTGTATTAAATGTGCTAACACTCTCACGAAGAAAAGTTGCCAATTTGTTTTGCAAGACTTCGAAAAATGTGCCTGGAGTCAGCAGCATTGGAACCTACTTTTTTTCAAATATGTGGATGATACATTTGCCGTGTGGCCACATGGTAGTGAGAATGTAAACGGTGTTTTATAACTTCTGGAAAAGGATGGTTCTGTTCCTCTCCTAGACTTAATGTCAAGGAGGAACGTTCATAGTACCGTTATAACATGCAATTTAGGAATCCAAATGATGCTGACTTGTATCTACAGGCTGGCCGTTGTCTCTGCCTAGCTCAGAAGGAAGGGGTACTTTGCACCTCGGATCACAGGGCCCACGTGATCTCAGACTCTGAAAGTTTGTCAGCTGAGTTAGCTCATCTCCAAGTCACCTTTCATCGCAATGGTTGTAGTGAAAGACATCAGACGTGCGTTGAGCTATCGAGCAAACGTGCACCGAATGGGTGATAAAACTGAGGTGGCACCAAAGTTTGTGGCTTTTTGTCTTATATAGAAAAGATTTCCAACACGACTGAAAAATGATGTGAATTTTTTTCTACCACCTAAGGTAAGGGCCCTTCCAGGAGCCGTACACGACGATCTCGGTTTGCATAAGGCAGGTGACTATCATATTGCTTGCAGTTGTTGCATGTCGTATGTTGGTCAGACCACAAAGGCTACAGGAGGACCGGTGTAAAGAGCACAAGCACCACACACATTTACAACAATCTGCTATTGCACAAAATTGCCTTGGCACCGGTCATTCTTTGGAATAGGACACCACGGAGATTTTGGCATGCGCTTCTAGTTACTGGATTAGCGTTACCAAGGAAACAGTTGAAATTAAATTACCGAATGACCTTGTTAATACAGATGGAGATTTTTGCTTAAATGCTACATGAACTCCTGCTATATTCCTTTTTAAAAAAAACAAGGGGACAGAGTTATTGCTACCTCACACGTTGATTATTAATACTCAACACCAGTAACTGCTGACATGTGTCATTTTTGTTCATGGAATGTATTCCCAGTTGCGAATATGAACAACCATCAGCTGTACAGTGAAATGACGACATTGAAAATTTGTACCGGACCAGGCCTCGAACCAGGGTTTCCCTCTTATCGCAAACGGTCGTCTTAACATTTATTTTTCAACTGGGTGAAAAAAATTAATTATGATAAAAAGAAAAAAAAACAGAACATAGCCGACAAACCACCACCAAGCTCACGATATGTATCAACAAGGGTTTTTGTAATTTTTAATTGTTTGTTATTTTGTGTTTGTCATTTATTTTTATAGTTTGTAATAAAGTCTACAAGTAGATCGAAAACGAAACCAGAGTAGAAGGAAAATGAAACCAGATTAAATTCGAAATAGTAAACTAAGAAAATCCCAATTTGGTTGCAAAAATTGTCGACGCTCATGAGTATCTATACTTCAACTATACACATTTTACAAAAAAACTGGAGCGATACTGAGTCAATACACAAAACAAAGCGATCAGGCAAACCAGGAGAGGACAAGCTGAAGCAAATCAGATGGGAACATACATAACAAAGAAAAACACTTATCAGAAAAATTAAATTAACCAACACCTTGTCGACGGAAAACAAGCTTCAACATGTTGGCGAAGAGGTCACGATATGGAGGCATTCGCAAGCATGTCTAATAGGCATTGATCATGTACTGCGTGATGTTCATGTGATCTTTCCTCTCACCTTCTACAACATAATGAACGAAGTGTCCCAGCAACGACATGCCGGTATGGGTTTTCCACCGTGGAAAGAAAGAAGAATCTGATAACAATATGATGGCCGTAGTGTATGCAGTCTCAGAAGATCGAGTAAGGAAAGCCAGTTGTGTCCTGATTCAAGACCAGTTTGCCATATGACCCCCACAAGTAAAGCGATGTCGTATCGTATCTGGAGATCTACAAAGACTACATAAATCCGTGTCACTATGCCCAACACGGAAAAGTCACTCGTTCGTTGGAATCAAGTTATATTACGAGGACGCTACGCGCATCGTCAAAATCCGAAGACTGGTAAGGGCAAGGGACTGTTACCCATCGATTCTTTAGGAATTTCATGGTGAGGACAGGTCTCCATAAGATGTCAGCCCCTAAACAGCCCACCGCAAGATAGAAGTCACGAATGTGTTTTAACTTAAAATTTATGCGATTGACATCAATAGGGGGTTCAAGACTAGCAGGACGGACACAGAGAAATAAATGGGACTTGAACGTGTGAGTTTCTTGAGTCATCGCCAAAATAGTACGCCGCACATATAGCATCTGCGTCTTCCTCCGTATATCTGTCAGGCCTAACCCCCAAAGGAACGAGGGATCGTTATCACCTCATACCGTAAGCGAAATATATGTCTCTTCCATAAGAAACGACCGGAGAATTGTTGTAGTTTCTTCGCCATCATCGATGGAAGCGGATATACTTGGGCCACGAAATAAACTTTGTCTAAGACATATGTATCCGGTATTCGGACTTTCTGGAGCATAGTAAGAGAACGCCTTTCATGCTCTAGTATTACTCCCTGAATTTTGTCCGTAACGGACTTCTACTTGAGCGTCGCCATTTTGAGTGGACAACGACCAATGATGGTACCGAGAGGTGTATGCCGATGCACCGCAGTAGCCCATGGAACAACCGCGTCATCAAAACCTCGCAAGGGAAAAAGCTTGCACTTACCTTCATTAAGTTTTGCACCCGAATTCTGACAAAAATCATCGATTACAGCCTTCAGACGAGATATTCCAGCAGGATCGCGAAGTAGAACCATCAGCGTATGCACGAACAGCTATAGTCCCGCCGAAAAGCGTTCGACCTGTTCAAAAAATGGTGCAAATGGCTCTGAGCACTATGGGACTCAACTGCTGTGGTCATCAGTCCCCTAGAACTTAGAACTACTTAAACCTAACTAACCTAAGGACATCACGCACATCCATGCCCGAGGCAGGATTCGAACCTGCGACCGTAGCAGTCGCACGGTTCCAGACTGCGCGCCTAGAACCGCGATACCACCGCGGCCGGCGTTCGACCTGTCAGCTGGGATTGTAGCATTCGAAGAAGCCTGATATTTACATGGGGCGTCAGTTGGCCATTAACAACCACCGAAGCCGAAATACCCGTAAACAGATTTGAGAGCGCTCGCCGTGTGTCAACAGTGAAACCAACTGCCTCCATAATCCGAAGCAGAAAGTATAACACGATCAAATGCCTTATCGAAGTCTAGAAAACCAAGGGCACAAGGAACGGACGTTACAGCAGCAACGGAAACCACGTCACGACACTCGACTATAGGATTAAGAATGGTACGACCAGGTACACAGCTTGAGGGTTTTGCCAGAATCGTCTCCATCAGAGCCGACATCCTACTGTTAACTGCCCTCGCCACGGTCTTATAATCAAAGTTTAACAAAGTAAGTGGGTGAAAGCTATAAAGGGCAGCCGGTCCAGTACGTTTCGAGATTAAAACAATTTTTCCCACTTTGAACGACGTCGGCTCTACTCTACCCTGTGAAACTTCATTCAAAAGGCCAAACGCGCACGTAAAAGGCCAAAAGCGCACGTAAAATTTCCTGGGAAGTCCATCTAGATCCGGAGACTTCTGAGAAGGCGATCCCACAATAAGTATGTACACTTCCTCAGGCTCAAAGGCGGCTACGGTCGCAGGTTTGAATCCTGCCTCGTGCATGGATGTGTGTGATGTCCTTAGGTTAGTTAGGTTTAATTAGTTCTAAGCATTAGAGGACTGATGACTTCAGAAGGTAAGTCCCATAGTACTCAGAGCCATTTGAACCATTTTGTAGTGAGAGAATGAATACAAGCGAGGCGGCGACGAGTCTGATACCGAAGCAAATGATACAAGGAAGCCAGTTCTTCCGTCACCAATGAAGGCGGCGTCGATCGGATTTTCAAACTTTCCATTTGTATTCTCCTCAAGGTAAAAAATTTTGCTTGTATACGCCTAACATCTGCAATACGCAGTGGAGCTGAACCGAAGCAGCATAAAGTTCACTCAGGATGGAACAGTAACAATCATAAGTTCTCCGAAAGTCTCGCGCTCCGGCAGCACAGAAAAGTATCAAACTTTGCCTGGGACTCGGTTTTGCTAGCTGTGTCCACCAGTCAAGGATGGAAGTGTATTTCCCAGTGGACCGTAGAGTAAGCTCCAACACGACTCGCATCACGTCATCGAGAGAGGGGTCAGCTAGGTGAGCGACGTTTAACATACAGGGAGGGAGAAACAATTTGGCTGGTTGCCGTTCAAGATCTAGAGTTGTGGCCACAGCACAGAGGTCCATAAAGGAAACTGGGATGACTTCAACATTAAGAATACTATCGCTCAGGCAGTTTGATAAGTAAAACCTATCTAACTTGCTACTAGAAGTCGCAGTAAAGTGGGTGAATTTAACTAACGTCGGGCATTTACATATCCAGATGTCTTTCAGGCGTAAGGAGCGGACCAATTCATGTAATTCACGAGAGAAATTAAAATTAGGAGATTGATCTGCAAGAAGCGATACACAGTTAAAACTCATCACCCAACAAAATACACGGAGGACTCTTACGCAACAGATAAACAATATCTTCTCTATAAAAGCTGATAGACCACACTGCTGCAAACGTCGTCAAACTGTTCGTGCAGATGGTTGTTGTCTTGTAAACGTCCCCATCTGTTGACTCAGGGATCGAGACTTGGCTGCACGATCAGTTACAGCCATGCGGATAAGATGCCTGTCATCTCAACTGCTAGTGATACGACGCCTTTGGGATCCATCACGGCGTTCCGTATTACCCTCCTGAACCAAAAAATTGGCTATGAGCCCTATGGGACTTAACCTCTGGGGTCATCAGTTCCCTAGAACTTGGGAATACTTAAACCTAACTAACCTAAGGACATCTCACACACCCATGCCCGAGGCAGGATTCGAACCTGCGACCGTAGCGGTCGCGCGGTTCCAGACTGTAGCGCCTAGAACCGCTCAGCCACCACGGCCGGCCGCCCCTGCCAGAATCCAACATTTTCGTCTCAGCAGTAGGAATGCCTTCGCGAGAGAGTAAGGCAGTCCCCGTAGAATATTCGGGTGATGCATTAAAGATCACACGAAAACCAGGTAAGGAGAAATTACAAAGTAACACCTCCTGTAAGAACACTATGTCCGCACATGAATGATAAATTAACTGACGCAGCGAAGCCATCGCAATTCTGATTCCACACGATTAACATTTAAGAAAACGAACGTGTAGGCTTGGATCATTGATCACAGCTGGACAGGTATGTATGAAATCTCAGGGTAGAATTACACTACTGGCCATTAAAATTGCTACACCAAGAAGAAATGCAGATGATAAACGGGTATTCATTGGACAAATATATTATACTGGAACTGACATGTGAATACATTTTTACGCAATTTGGGTTCACAGATCCTGAGAAATCAGTACCCAAACAACAACCTCTGGCTGTAATAACGGCCTTGATACGCCTGGGCATTGAGTCAAACAGAGCTTGCATGGCGTGTACAGGTACAGCTGCCCATGCAGCTTCAACACGATACCACAGTTCACCAAGAGTAGAGACTGACGTATAGTGACGAGCCAGTTGCTCGGAAACCATTGACCAGACGTTTTTAATTGGTGAGAGATCTGGAGAATGTGCTGGCCAGGGCAGCAGTCGAACATTTTCTGTATCCAGAAAGGCCCGTACAGGACCTGAAACATGCGGTCGTGCATTATCCTGCTGAAATGTAGGGGTTAGTAGGGATCGAATGAAGGGTAGAGCCACGGGTCGTAACACATCTGAAATGTAACGTCCACAGTTCAAAGTGCCGTCAATGCGAACAAGAGGTGACCGACACGTGTAACCAATGGCACCCCATACCATCAAGCCAGGTTATACGCCAGTATGGCGATGACGAATACACGCTTCCAATGGGCGTTCACCGCGATGTTGCCAAACACGGATGCGATCATCATGATGCTGTAAACAGAACCTGGATTCATCCGAAAAAATGACTTCTGCCATTCGTGCACACAGGTTAGTCGTTGAGTACACCATCGCACCATCGCAGGCGCTCCTGTCTGTGATGCTGCGTCAAGGGTAACCGTAGTCATGGTCTCCGAGCTGATAGTCCATGCTGCTGCAAACGTCGTCGAACTGTTCGTGCAGATGGTTGTTGTCTTGCAAACGTCCCCATCTGTTGACTCAGGGTTCGAGACTTGACTGCAGGATCTGTTACAGCCATGCGGATAAGATGCCTGTCATGTCGACTGCTAGTGATACAAGGCCGTTGGGATCCATCACGGCGTTCCGTATTACCCTCCTGAACCCACCGATTCTATATTCTGCTAACAGTCATTGGATCTCGACCAACGCGAGCAGCAAAGTCGCGATACGATAAACCGCAATCGCGATAGGCTACAATCCGACCTTTATCAAAGTCGGAAACGTGATGGTACGCATTTCTCCCCCTTCCACGAGGCATCACAACAACCTCTCACCAGGCAACGCCGGTCAACTGCTGTTTGTGTATGAGAAATCGGTTGGAAACTTTCCTCATGTCAGCATGTTGTAGGTGTCGCCACCGGCGCCAACCTTGTTTGAATGCTCTGAAAAGCTAATCGTTTGCATATGAGAGCATCTTCTTCGTATGTGTTAAATTTCGCGTCTGTAGCACGTCATCTTGGTGGTGTAGCAATTTTAATGGCCAGTAGTAGCTGCGACGGATGGCGGCCTCTGCAGACGGAGGTGTGGGAGGGTTCGTAGCCACAACTTCGTGCCAACACGACCAGGCTCATGTAATGCAGTCCATCGGGGGCCGAACCAAAAAAAAACATGGTCCAATGGCTCTGAGCACTATGGGACTCAATTGCTGTGGTCATTAGTCCCCTAGAACTTAGAACTACTTAAACCTAACTAACCTAAGGACATCACACACATCCATGCCCGAGGCAGGATTCGAACCTGCGACCGTAGCAGTCGCACGGCTCCGGACTGCGCGCCTAGAACCGCGAGACCACCGCTGCCGGTCTGATCAGAGTTCACATGAATTGTATCGACAAGCCAATCGCGGCTTTCTATTAAAAGTAAAGCTCACAGTACCTTTTCGTGGAACACACGTGGGATCCATGGTAGCCATAGCGGAGCGGCCGACGCCGCTGCAAGTAGAACACAAACAGGCACTAAAGGCGGAGCAGGGGCTCTACGACTCACTCGGCAGACAGGACAACACTAACGAGGAAAACTCCACACAAGCGACTCTGCGGCAAGTTAAATAAACAAGAACCTTCCCGCTCGGCGCTCGAAGCGGAACTACGAGACCTCACCAATATTGCTTGCAGTTGTTGCATGTCGTATGTTGGTCAGACCACAAAGGCTACAGGAGGACCGGTGTAAAGAGCACAAGCACCACACACATTTACAACACTCTGCTATTGCAGTAAATTGCCTTGGTGCCAGTCATTCTTTGGAATAGGACACTACGGAGATTTTGGCATGCGCTTCTAGTTACTGGGTTAGCGTTACCAAGGAAGCAGTTGAAATTAAATTACCGAATGACCTTGTTAATACAGATGGAGACTTTTGCTTAAATGCTATATGAACTCCTGCTCTATTCCTTTTCAAAAAAAACAAAGGGTCAGAGTTATTGCTACCTCACACGTTGATTATTAATACTCAACATCAGTAACTTCTGACATCGGTCATTTTTGTGCATGAAATGCACCGGGCGATGAAAAAGTCAGTAAAAATTTGAAAACTTTATAAACCACGGAATAATGTAGGTAGAGAGGTAAAAATTGACACACGTGCTTGGAATGACATGAGGTTTTATTAGAACAAAAAAAACAAAGATCACAAAATGTCCGACAGATCTCTTGCGCGCTCCGTTTGGTGATGATCGTGTGCTCAGCCGCCACTTCCGTCATGCTTGGCCTCCCAGGTCCCAGACCTCTGTCCGTGCGATTATTGGCTTTGGGATTACCTGAAGTCGCAAGTGTATCGTGATCGACCGACATCTCTAGGGATGCTGAAAGACAACATCCGACGCCAATGCCTCACCATAACTCCGGACATGCTTTACAGTGTGGTTCACAACATTATTCCTCGACTACAGCTGTAGTATTGAGCAATTCCTGTGAAGAACATCATCTTTGCTTTGTCTTACTTTGTTATGCTAATTATGCTAATTATTGCTATTCTGATCAGGTGAAGCGCCATCTGTCGGACATTTTTTGAACTTTTGTATTTTTTTTTTTGCTCTAATAAAACCCCATGTTATTCCAAGCATGTATATCAATTTGTACCTCTCTATCTACATTATACCATGATTTAAAAATGGTTGAAATGGCTCTGAGCACAATGGGACTTAACTTCTGATGTCATCAGTCCCCTAGAACTTAGAACTACTTAAACCTAACTAACATAAGGACATCACACATATCAATGCCCGAGGTAGGATTCGTACCTGCGACCGTAGAGGTCACGCGGTTCCAGACTGAAGCGTCTAGAACCGCACGGCCACAAAGGCCGGCCATTTGGACATGCATACATGTCCAAAGGAACAGGCGCTGCGGCGACTACAGCGCGATAAGCGGGAAATTCTGGTTCGAGTCCTTGGTCATATTCGCCGTTGTAAAACATTTTATCTATTTTGTGACGGCTATAGACGAATGTTGATAATTAGGTTGACTGATAAGGTAAGGAATGAGGAGCTTCTGCTCAGAATCGGAGAGGAAAGGAATATGTGAAAAAAAATGGTTCAAATGGCTCTGAGCACTATGGGACTTAACATCTGAGGTCATCAGTCCCCTAGACTTAGAACTACTTAAACCTAACTAACCTAAGGACATCACACACACCCATGCCCGAGGCAGGATTCGAACCTGTGACCTTAGCAGCAGCTCGGTTCCGGACTGAAGCGTCTAGAACCGCACGGCCACAAAGGCCGGCCATTTGGACATGTATACATGTCCAAAGGAACAGGTGCTGCGGTGACTACAGCGCGATAAGCGGGAAATTCTGGTTCGAGTCCTTGGTCATATTCGCCGTTGTAAAACATTTTATCTATTTTGTGACGGCTATAGACGAATGTGGAAAATTAGGTTGACTGATAAGGTAAGGAATGAGGAGCTTCTGCTCAGAATCGGAGAGGAAAGGAATATGTGAAAAAAATGGTTCAAATTGCTCTGAGCACTATGGGACTTAACATCTGAGGTCATAAGTCCCCTAGACTTAGAACTACTTAAACCTAACTAACCTAAGGACATCACACACATCCATGCCCGAGGCAGGATTCGAACCTGCGCCCATAGCGATCGCGCGGTTCCAGACTGAAGCGCCTAGAACCGGATTATGTGAAAAACACTGATAAGGAGGAGGGACAGGATGATAGGACATCTGTTACGACATGAGTGAATGACTTCCATGGTACTAGAGGGAGTTGTAGAAGGCAAAAACTGTAGAAGAAGACTGAGATTGGAACACATCCAGCAAACAATTGAGGACGTAGGTTGGAAGTGCTACTCTGAATGAATAGGTTAGCACAGGAGAAGAATTCGTGGCGGGCCGCATCAAACCAGCCAGAAGACTGATGACCAAAAAAAGGAGTATTACATCGTAGTTCGGAATAACATAGGCACTGCAATATCATATTTATCCGCCGACACCGGGCAAGCGACTCTGTGTAGGACGGTACATAATGGATGTTCGAGTACAGGATGTAGACGCATGGTTGACGACATGTGGAACTTTGTATACTTATATGGATATGGTGTCTGTTCTTATAGACTTGTCCGGAAGAACAGACACTATTGATGACCTGCAGCAGTCTAGAACGAAATTATATGTTTATACCTTCAGCTGCTGGCGGGCGTTGATATATATCAACAGGGACAGGTTGAAAATGTGTACCCCGACCGGGACTCGAACTTGGTGTCTCCTGCATACGTGGCAGATGCTCTGTCCATCTGAGCCACCGAGGGCACAGAGTACAGTGCGACTGCAGGGACTATCTCCCGCACGCCTCCCGCGAGACCCACATTCTCACCTTATACGTCCACACACTACATTCGTAGTGTCCCCACCCAACACACTCATTGCTCGTGGAAGACATTCTTACGAAGTCCCCTAAGAGTTAGGGTAATATGTGTGCATCCACACATGAGAGAAAGGTCGTGGCCGGTATTGCCGGAACTATATAATTACATGTATATGTTGTCTGTTCTTTCAGACATGTCCGAACCAACCAGACGAAGCGAGAGAATACCTCCACCACAACCAATATTTATTTATTGCCACTCTTCGAACGCGGAAGCGACCCTAAGTAGTCTTCGAAGAATTTGCCCATAGACCACTCTTCCCGACTAGAGTGTAGTATACCGTGATGGGCATTGCAATTAGGCTTCGCTGAACAACATTTATGGTAATGCTGGACAAATTTTCTAACATCAGGATTCAAGTGTCCCTTAATTTTCATGATGGCCTTAAAGGTTCCCAAGCGACCACCATATACAGAATTGTGAAAATACCTAAACACCGCTGGGACCATTTTCTTGGGAAGGCTTATCTTTTAACCTTTCATCATAACAGCTACTCCAACATAGAATTCCCTTGTTAATTTGATACCCTGCTACATCCTTTCCACTAAGGAGCTGTTGTTTAACATCCCTGAACATCAGATCCCGTTCCATCTGCTCCTCCAAGTTTCCGAACAGTGCGGGAATCTGTGAGTATAACCACACAAACATGGTAATCCTCATCAGAATGCGCTATCTCAGAAGGCTCGGCAAACGTCCAGCACGATGCATCTGCCAATCATTTATCAGGACCCTTTATATGCTTCACCACAAACCGGAAAGCTTATTTCTGGGCTGGCCATTGAGCTATCCTATCGCTTTTCCAGGGCCTCGCCAACACCCAGGATAGCACCTGATTGTCAGCTTCCAATAAGAAATGACTGTGTTCCAAATACCACCACCAAAGCTTCCAACCATACACGGATTATCTGACCTCTGTCCCTGACAGAACCCTCAAAGTATAGGCGACTGGCCTATGGTGCTCACTAAAATCCTGTAACAAAACAGCAACCACTCCGGAATTGGAAGCGTCCATGTAGAGAATAAACGGACGCAGATAATCGGGAACGGCTAACACAGGAAACTGCTGGGCGCTTGCTTCAGAATGTCAAATGCAGACTGATGGCTATTAGATCACCTGAGTGGTTCTCTTTTACGACGCTGTCGGTTCAAGGGAGTGTCTAGTTGGACAATATTCTGCACAAACCTACTAAAACTATTCAGCATTCCGACGAAATGGGTAATTCCCTACTTATTTCGAAGTGGCGGAAATTTACACTACTGGCCATTAAAATTGCTACACCACCAAGATGAAGTGCTACAGACGCGAAATTTAACCGACAGGCAGAAGATGCTGTGATATGCAAATGATTAGCTTTTCAGAGCATTCACAGAAGGATGGCGCCGGTGGTGACACCTACAATGTGCTAACATGAGGAAAGTTTCCAACCGATTTCTCATACACCAACAGCAGTTGACCGGCGTTGCCTGGTGAAACGTTGTTGTGATGCCTCGTGTGAGGAGGAGAAATGCGTACCATCACGTTTCCGACTTTGATAAAGGTCGGATTGTAGCGTATCGCGATTGCGGTTTATCGTATCGCGACATTGCTGCCCGCGTTGGTCGAGATCCAATGACTGTTAGCAGAATATGGAGTCGGTGGGTTCAGGAGGGTAATACGGAACGCCGTGCTGGATCCCAACGGCCTCGTATCACTAGCAGTCGAGATGACAGGCATCTTATCCGCATGGCTGAAACGGATCGTGCAGCCACGTCTCGATCCCTGAGGCAACAGATGGGAAAGTTTGCAAGACAACAACCATCTGAACGAACAGTTCGACGACGTTTGCAGCAGTTACCCTTGCCGCTGCATCACAGACAGCAGCGCCTGCGATGTTGTACTCAACGACGAATGGCAAAAAGTCATTTTTTCGGATGAATCCAGGTTCTGTTTACAGTATCATGATGGTCGCATCCGTCTTTGGCGACATCGCTGTAAACGCACATTGGAAGCGTGTATTCGTCATCGCCATACTGGCGTATCACCCGGCGTGATGGTATGGGATGCCACTGGTTACACGTCTCGGTCACCTTTTGTTCGCTGTGTGGCACATTGAACAGTGGACGTTACATTTCAGATGTGTTACGACCCGTGGCTCTACCATTCATTCGATCCCTGCGAAAGCCTACATTTCAGCAGGATAATGCACGACCGCATGCAGCAGGTCCTGTACGGGCCTTTCTGGATACAGAAAATGTTCGACTGCCGCGCTGGCCAGCACATTCTCCAGATCTGTCACCAATTGAAAACGTCTGGTCAATGGTGGCCGACAAATGGCTCGTCACAATACGCCAGTCATTACTCTTGATGAACTGTGGTATCGTGTTGAAGCTGCATGGGCAGCTGTATTTGTACACGCCATCCGAGCTCTGTTTGACTGAATGCCCAGGCGTATCAAGGCCGTTATTACGGCCAGAGGTGGTTGTTCTAGGTACTGATTTCTCTGGAACTATGCACCCAACTTGCGTGAAAATGTAATCAGATGTCAGTTCTAGAATAATATACTTGTCCAATGAATACCCGTTTATCATCTGCATTTCTTCTTGGCGTAGCATTTTTAATGGCCAGTAGTGTAGATGGTGTAATTACCCCTTCCAGGAGCAACTTTTCAAGAATTCTCCTCAGCTCTCGCATCTTAGGCGGTAACAATCTGTAAGGAGGTCGTCGCACTGGGATCTGATTGGTGTGTTTCATTCTATACTTTGTTCCATCCGTCGCTCGCAACCGGTGGATCAAAACGTCCAGGAATTGATCTAACAATTCTCGTAACCGCTATGCTTCATCCTGCCCCAAATCTCCAACGTCGAACCAGAACTCCTTGGAATTCACATTATTGACCGCATAATGTTGACCATGACTGCATAATTGAGACCTCTAACATGGACAGAACTTTAAGAACTTTTTCCCTGAATAGTCCAAAAAACAACCTGTTCTGTGTATGAAAGACCATCTCGGCAGTAAATCAACAGACAGCTGTTCAGCAACAATGATTTTAACGGACATAAAAATTAATGAACTCTCAAACTAACTCACACTCCCCTAGCATGGGTAACGACTGACCATAAACAGTGAGGACCTGTTTGTTCAGTGACTTCAAACTTGGAAACTTACAAATATGCTTATTCTCAGTATACCAAGTGTAATTAAACAGTGAATCGCTGCTACCGGAGTACAGCAATGTACAGACCGGTTCGTGGTTGATGGTGGGACAGATAAATGGAATGGAGGGCTTACTGACTCGCCTTAGCTTATTGCGTCACGCTTGCGGCCAACCTTCTCACCTCCCCCAAACCCGTCTCCGACACTGTCACTTGCCACCACATACCATGCACCCCTCCAGTCATTGCCGATTTGTTAAACATAAAACAGTTTCCACCAGCCCGCTCAAGTCCTCTCCCGTTTCCATGATAATGAGGCAAAGCATTGCCCAGCATATTGTATTGCTAGTAAGCGCGCTCCTTTTCTTTCAGCAAAATTAAAACTCTCAGTATCTCGCGCCGCCTGATCTAGGTCACTACAAGTACTTGGTCTGTAGGTAAAAACCGCGCATGAACAGTCTTCTGGCCATATTCCCTTAGTTACGAGGGTCACTCCGAAAGAAATGCACACAACTTTTGTAAAAATTCAGTTTTCATTCTGCATGTGTGAAAGTTTTACAGTGTGTAGACACATCCTTCCAGCTTGTTTCCAAACTTAAAAAAAAAAATGGTTCCAATGGCTCTGAGCACTATTGGACTTAACTTCTGAGATCATCAGTCCCCTAGAACTTAGAACTACTTAAACCTAACTAACCTAAGGACATCACACACATCCTCCCCCGAGGCAGGATTCGAACCTGCGACCGTAGCGGTCTCGCGGTTCCAGACTCTAGCGCCTAGAACCGCTCGGCCACCACGGCCGGCTTTCCAACCTTAGATCAATTTGTTCCCGTGAGTGGCGCCGTCACAGCATGTCTTCAAGATGGCTGCTACACTTGACGTTCGTCAGAAGCAACGTGCTGTCATAGAATTCCTGTGCTGTGAAAACGAGACATTGGGAAACATCCACAAGAGGTTGAAAAAGGTGTATGGAAATGCTGCTGTCGATCGCAGTACAGTTAGTCGGTGGGCAAGCAGGTTACGTGATGAAAGGGAGCACGGCGATATTGAGGATTGTCCTCGCAGCGGCAGGCTTCGTACTGCACACACTCAAGACAATGTGCAGAGAGTTAACGAATTGGTGACTGCTGAGAGACGTAACACACTGAACGAATTGTCACGCTACGTTGGGATAGGGGAAGGAAGTGTTTGCAGAATACGGAAAGTGTTGGGTTCTCGGGATGTTGACAGTGGCTCACAAAGAAACAAGAAAAACGGTATGCAGCGAACTTTTGGAACAGTACGAGAAAGGTGGAGATGAATTTCTTGGAAGAATTGTGACAGGTGATGAAACATGGCTCCATCATTTTTCACCAGAGACGAAGAGGCAGTCAATGGAGTGGCATCATGCAAATTCACCCAAGAAAGAAAAATTCAAAACAACACTTTCTGCCGGCCGGAGTGGCCGAGCGGTTCTAGGCGCTTCAGTCTGGAACAACACCTTCTACTGGTAAAGTTATGGCTACGGTGTTTTTAGATTCTGAAGGACTCCTGCTTGTGGACATCGTGGCAAGTGGAACCACCAAAATACTGATGTATATGTGACGACACTGAAGAAACTTCAAGCTCGACTGAGTCGTGTTCGACCACATCGGCAAAAGCAGGATGGTTTGCTGCTACACGACAATGCACGGCAACACGTTAGTCAAAAAACCATGGGAGGGATCACAAAACTCGGATGGACAACACTGAAACACCTGCCATACAGTCCTGACCTGGTTCCATGTGACTATCATCTCTTTGGGAAACTGAAAGACTCTCTTCGTGGAATAAGCTTTGAAGATGATGACTCCCTTGTGCACGCTGCCAAACAGTGGCTCCAACAGGTTGGTCCAGAATTTTACCTTGCGGGTATACAGGCGCTGGTTCCAAGATGGCTTAAGGCAATTGAGAGAGATGGAAATTATGTGGAGAAGTTCAAAAATGGTTCAAATGGCTCTGAGCACTATGGGACTAAACTGCTGTGGTCATTAGTCCCCTAGAACTTAGAACTACTTAAACCTAACTAACCTAAGGACATGACAGACATCCATGCCCGAGGCAGGATTCGAACCTGCGACCGTAGCAGTCGCACGGTTCCGGACTGCGCGCCTAGAACCGCGAGACCACCGCGGCCGGCTGTGGATAAGGGAAAATATTGTTGCTAAAGGATGTATCTACACACTGTAAAGCTTTCAAACATGTAGAGTAAAAGATGGATTTAAAAAAAATAGTCTGCCTTTCTTTTGTAGTGACCCTCGTATATTGCCAACAACCTAACACGCTGAAACCGACACAAGACGCTAATTGAGGTGTCTAATGGTAACGTAACTCACAAAACTTCCTGTTGACCTTGTACTCTGTAATAATGCTTGTTGATTAACTCATTCCTCAATGTATCTGGCAAACTCCGCGCGGCATCTCGTGCTAGTGGTCGCTAGTCCGGCGCCACACATTGTTGCGTAGTACCTCGATGTATCGAAGGTGCGCTTTGTTCATATAGTTGTCTACAAGTGTGCAATCAGATAAACAAAGTTCTCTTGAGTCAAAGATAAAAGTGCCTATTTACATCTGTGGTGAATATAAAAAGGTGTAATGATGCATGTGTGACAGTTGCGTAGCGCCCATCAGAGGATACACAACGAAAAACATCAAAACTTTAATTGTTCAGTTCGTTGCATAGCCTTTCTTTTCGTGTCTGAATGTGAGCTTTCTTGCCTCAATAAAACTAATTTCAATTATTGTCTCAACCAGTAGAAGCCAGTAAACTTCACTACTGGACATTAAAATTGCTACACCACGAAAATCACGTGCTACAGACGCAAAATTTATCCGACAGGAAGAAGATGCGGTGATATGCAAATGATTAGCTTTTCAGAGCATTCACACGAGGTTGGCGCCGGTGGCGACACCTACAACGTGCTGGCATGAGGAAAGTTTCCAACCGATTTCTCATACACAAACAGCAGTTGACCGGCGTTGCCTGGTCAAACGTTGTTGTGATGCCTCGTGTAAGGAGGAGAAATGCGTACCATCAATTTTCCGACTTTTATAGAGGTCGGATTGTAGCCTATCGCGATTGAAGTTTTTCGTATCGCGACATTGCTGCTCGCGTTGGTCGAGATCCAATGACTGTTAGCAGAATATGGATTCGGTGGGTTCAGGAGGGTAATACGGAACGCCGTGCTTGATCCCAACGTCCTCGTATCACTAGCAGTCGAGATGACAGGCATCTCAGCCTCATGGCTGTAACGGATCGTGCAGCCACGTCTCGATCACTGAGTCAACATATGGGGACGTGTACAAGACTACAACCATCTGCATTAACAGTTCGACGACGTTTGCAGCAGCATGGACTATCAGCTCAGAGACCGTGGCTGCGGTTACCCTTGATGCTGTATCACAGACAGGAACGCTTGCGATGGTGTACTCAACGACGAACCTGGGTGCACGAATGGCAAAACGTCATGTTTTCGGATGAATCCAGGTTCTGTTTACAGCATCATGATGGTAGCATCCGTGTTTGGCGACATCGCGGTGAACGCACATTGGAAGCGTGTATTCGTCATCGCTGTACTAGCGTATCACCAGGCGTGACGGTATGGGGTGCCATTGGATACATGCCTCGGTCACCTCTTGCTCGCCTTGACGGCACTTTGAACAATGGACGCTACATTTCAGATGTGTTACGACCCGTGGCTCTACCATTCATTCGATCAATGCGAAAGCCTACATTTCAGCAGGATAATGCACGACCGCATGCAGCAGGTCCTGTACGGGCCTTTTTTTGATATAGGAAATGTTCGACTGGTGCCCTGGCCAGCACATTCTCCAGATCTCTCACCAACTGAAAACGTCTGGTCAATGGTGGCCGAGCATGTGGCCCGTCACAATACCCCAGTCACTACTCTTGAAGAACTGTGAGATCGTGTTGAAGCTGCATGGGCAGCTGTACCTGTACACACCATCCGAGCTCTGTTTGACTCAATGCCCAGGCGTATCAAGGCCGTTATTATGGCCAGAGGTGGTTGTTCTGGGTACTGATTTCTCAGGATCTATGCACCCAAATTGCGTGAAAATGTAATCATATGTCAGTTCTAGTATAATATATTTGTCCAATGAATACCCGTTTATCATCTGAATTTCGCCTTGGTGTAGCGATTTTAATGGCCAGTAGTGTAATATACGTCTTTAACATTGGTTATACAACATATAAATAATTAACATTGCAAATAATTTTTAAATTTCCCCGTTTCATGCGCACTGACCACGTGAGTGGGCCCGGGTTTAGATTGATAAAAAGTAAATGAAATATACAGTAATCACTTTCCTTTTTCAAAAAGTAATGAACTATTAAAACACTGAGATGGAAGTTATAAGTTCTGACCTTTAAAATATATGTTTGTTTCAGATGTCTTTGTGCAAAGCCAACCACGCAACACACTGCCCCGTTCCTTGCCTTTCTCTGGTCAAGTCAAAGGCACTCCCCAGAATAACTGTTGCACTATACTTTGAATGGAATCCCGTCTTTTCGGCTTGCTTTCATGTTTCCTTGCAAGTGACACGCTACAATACACCCACTCCATTCATCAAAAATTGTTTTAAAATATCCTTTTGCCAATACTGATCAATGACAAAAAATAATCCTAGCTTCAAAGAAGCCGATTCTTACAGACTACCTCAATACTTATTTTTTTAAACATAACAGCGGTGTGATTTATGATTTCAGTGAAATTGTTTTTATGTAATCTGGATTGAAATCGTTTTGTTTTTTGAGACAATTGCTTTGAAGAACGCGGGAGCTTATATTGTAGACTGACGGGATGTTGCCGCATTAATAGCTACTACAAAGAAGAGGTTTACTGACGGGATGCGTGGAGCAAAAGCTTTTCGCCGGGCAACAATTATTGCAGTTTTCAAACGTTACGCGATTAGTTTGCGCATGTGGAAAGCTGAAACACAATATTGAGTATTGCTTCTATATAAATTTTCGGATTCGAACAGTTTCCTAGTCGCTATGGATGAATTCATTATACATTTGTCGTCATCGTCACAGGTGGCTCTTATTAATACCGACAATAGTAAAAAGCATGAATTTACTGCAACGAAGAATTGGACAAAGTGTTCTGTAGTGAGTGTAAAAACGCTTTTGATTCCAGTATAGTGTTCCCTTCCGCAAGGGCTGCTTTTGTAGACAGGTATTCGTGTAATGCATTTGTTCGAAATGGATTTTCCCAGTGGCAAAAGGCAACAGAACATTTTAGAGTTCATGAAAAATGTACACTTCACCATTCGTCCGTGACTGCTTTGACAACTACGCAACAAGGTAACAATGTGACATCCCTTATCTCAACACATAAATCGAAGACATGAAAAACGCACGCAAGGCTATTTTAAAGATAATAACGTCCCTCCAGTTTTAAGTCGCAAGGAATAATGATTTGTGGTCACGCCGAGAACCATCCAGTATTAATCAGTTGCTGCTGCTTAAGAGCACAAGATGCTCCTGACTTCAAATCTTGGTTGCAGCGGACTTCATATAAGTGGGTTTCTCACAATATATTGAATGAAATTGCCTCGTTACTAACCAGCGATGTACAACAAAATATTGTGAAATCTATTAAGGAGGCACTATATTGTTCTCTTATTGTAAATGAGACTTCCGACACATGACTGAAGGAACAATTATCCCTATGTTCCAGATAGATCGATAAAAATCTTCAAGTTGAAGAAGTTTCTATGGGCTTCTATGAAGTAGCTTCAACAAGTTCTAGGACATTGTTTTAAGTCGTCCAGGATGTCATAAGACGTTTATCCGTCGACATAAAATACTGTCGTGGCCAATGTTATAATGGCGCGAGCAATGTCAGTGGACATGTAACAGGATTACAAAGTAGGAGTATTCAGGTGGAGCCGAGAGCTATATTTGTACGTTGTTCGGCGCATAATTTGAATTTGGTAGTACAAGATGCAATGCAAGGTATCAGTTGTGTGCGAGACTCTCTGGTGGTTTTTCGTAAATTAAAATCATTCGTAAGACATTCGCCAAAGAGGCTAGCGGTGTTTTATTTGCTACAAGGAGACAATGAAGACGGTGCTGTTAGAAACTTTCGCAGACTGACCTTGCGACCTTTCTGTCCTACGAGTTGGTGTGTCAGGGCACAATCACTAAAATCGTTGGAAAGTAATTAAGACGTTCTCTTGAAATTATTGGAAGACCTGTCACAAGAAAGAAGTGAAGTCATCTGGAAGGCTAGTGGATATTTTTCAAACCTGTGTCAATTCAGATCTTATTTCCCTGAAAATGTTAATTTCCGTTTTCGGCAGGATTGAGAATCTTCATTCTTCTTTTAAGAAGAAATCATTGTTATATCGAGAAGTCAAAACAGTGGTGGAAACTTTGTCTACAAGTTTAGCTTCACAAAGGGATACATTTTTTGAGTTTTGGAATGAAACCATTAGGAAAGCGGAGGAAACTAACACTGATAAACCAGTTTTGTCTAGAAAAGGAAGATGCTAAAATGCTACCACGAAGGTAGTGATCATCATATGTGTCAAACGGCGGAGAAAATGTACAGGCAAATATCGTTTGAAATAATTGATGTGGCTGTGGATTCGCTAAATCGTGGATCTGACTCAATGGTTCTGGAATTATTTCACAACTTGAAGCTTTTGCCACCGGTCGGACTGGTGCTGATCGAATGCTGCAGTTCTCTTGGGTAGACTTTGATACAGACAAACTAACATTGCATAGGGAAATGTTTCAAGACGTGTGCAGAACGAAGGAAGAGGAAGTGGCCAGCTTGTCAGACATTGCAAATACGGGATTTTAAGTAGAGGAAACAGTGATACCAGGCGTCAAATGCTCACAGGGTTTGTGAAGTTTGTTCGGATTATTTTAACGATACCTGCTACTTCTTGTACGTTTGAGCGGTCGTTTTCAGAACTTAGACGGTTGAAAACGTGTTTGCAGTCAACAATGACACACAAAAGACTGAATGATTTGGCTATTTTTAATGTTCATAAAGAAACAACTATTGATATTACCAGAATAACAAACAAATTCATATGTGAGAATGACCTTAGAAGGAAAGTGTGTTATACTGAAAGTTAATATGTCATGATAATTATTTGATACGTAAAGTTAGTTATTTTGTAGTTCTGTTCACAAATAAATCTTTGCAAAGTTATTTCTCCAATAAACTAAAACTGATTTATGAAGCTTTTCCTCGTTTTAATATGAATGACTGTGTTATTTTCTTTTAGTAGCGTGTTGATAACACAGTTGCCTCTTTCAATCACTGTGAATGTGAGTTGTTTAAAGTATACTATACCTGATACAGAGCGAACTGGCATTTTATTAGTGAATTAAAAGTTGAGAGAAAAGTCAAATAATTTAATGCAGAAAGACTTGATTAGTGTTACAATAACATATTTTGAGAATATTCGTTACAGTAACTTATCCTTATAATCCAAACCCACTAGCGCGACAGCCTTTGTGGGCTGGGGCTGTCAAATTCAAATCGTTCAAATGGCTCTGAGCACTATGGGACTTAACAGCTGAGGTCATCAGTTCCCTATACGTAGAACTACTTAAACCTAACGACAACACACACATCCATGCCCGAGGCAGGACTCGAACCTGTGACCGTAGCAGCAGCGCAGTTCCGGAGTGAAGCGTCTAGAATAGGGTGACCAACCGTCCAGGAAAACCGGGATTGTCCCGGTTATCATCCCTGTGTTCCGGTGTTTCGAAAATTTGTTTCAGGACGCTCAAAAGTAGCGGAATTCAGTTTTAAAATACATTTCGTGAAACTTTCTCAAATTTTTGGGATTTCGCTATATTAAAGGAAATACAACACAAGAAATTAATATATTTTAGCTTATTTGTCTAAAACCTCCATTGTCCCATACTAGTAATCACAGTATCAGTATTGATACACTCAGGCAATAATTTACTTTGAGCGGTACTTTGGCCAACAAGTATTAAGTTGTATTATTGTAACAGAGCTATGAAACCGTCCGATTGTCGCGCCACTTACTCACACACTCATTGTCAGAACAGTGTAGTAGTTGATGTTTTATCAGACAAACTGCAATAGTTTTTTCTCATATTAGTGGTATTATTGCTGCAATACTGTGAAACGCAATGCCGAAACTTGCCTGCAAGTTCAGTGACTGTTATTCCAAGGAATGGAATTTCATTAAGAAAGTGTTCCGTATGTAACTGTTTTATTAATATAAGTCATTGTGGACGTTCCGACATAGTTGATCACATCAGGTCAAAGAAACACATTAACAGATACAGTGCACCGAGCTGCAGTAAAACTCTACAAAGTTATTTTGTGAAACATCAGTCAAGTGAAGAGACGGAAGTTCGAGCAGCCGAGCTTACACTAGCCTACCACACGGTAAAACATCACCAAACTTATAGATCTGTGATTGTACTAATAAGCTTAACAGCATTATGTTTGATGATTCTTCCATTGCAGAAAAGTTTAGTTCAGCAAGAACTAATGTGTCAGCCTTAGTGAAAGGAGTTATTTCTCCCCAGAGTGTAAAGGAAAGCCTTGAATACATCAAAAAGTCTTCTTTCTACGGGATATCCACTGATGCCAGCTATCATAGGGCCACTAAAATATTTCCGTTTGTTGTTCAGTTTTTCGATATTAATCAGGGAATTCAGACCAAACTTTTGAAGGTGAGTTCCCTACCTAATGAAACATTTGACGAAATTTCAAGATTTTGTATGAATACTATCGAAATGTTTGATCTTGGGAAAAGTGAATGTGTGGAATTTTCTGGAGACAACACCAACACAAACTTTGGTGGTTTAAAAAGACAAGGCAAATGCAACGTATTTACCAAATTAAAGGCAACATTGCATGAAAACATTGAAGGCATAGGGTGCCTTGCACATATTTTACACAATAGCGTGCAGACATCTGCTGACAGTTTAAGCTGGGATGTTGAAACTATCGTCATGAAGGTATACTCACAATTTTACATATATACTGTTAGAACAGATTATGTGGGAACTGAATATATGAATGTAATGTGTCACTCGAAAACTCGCTGGTTACCACTGTTTCCAGCAGTTGATAGAGTAATCCGCCTGTTTGAACCGTTAAAAGATTTTTTCCTAAATGAAGGCAAAGCCCCCAAAATATTGGTTCAGCTTTTCAGTAAGCCTTTAAGTGAGGCTTACTTATGGTTCATTCACTGTCAGCTTAGCACTTTGCAGCATGGGATAAAGGAAATTGAGGGAAGCACGAAAAGTGTAAGAGAGGTAAATGATGTTTTGAAAAATACTCTGGAAATGTTACTAAGAGGAGAGAACAGCAGTTCATTTCTTCTAATGTTAAATCTGTCCCTAAAAGAGGAGAAGTATCAGAAGCAGCGGAAAGGAGTTTTAGAAAAGAAGTTAACAAGTTTTTTGACACTTGTGTAGAATGTCTCAGCAAGTGGAGCGCCTCATATTTACCCTCATCGCCGGTGTTTGATTGGATGTTACTGAAGAGAGTGTTAAAATGGGAAAGTGTTGAAGAGACAGTTTCTTATTTGAAGAGTAAAGAGATTGAAATCGATGATTCCATTCTCTTTGATCAGTTCGGCATACTGACAAATTTTGTTGAAGAAAGTCTTCACAAGTGGAATGATGAAAAAAAGAACTCCATTGGAATGTCATGAGAAGTGGATGAGTTTTTTTTTTTTTTTTTTGTTAAGCTGTGACTGTCTTCAGCATTACTCTGAGTTGGTAATAATTGCAAGGTATTTATTTGCAATCTCAGCCCGTAATGCCAATGTGGAAAGAATATTTTCGTTCATGAATATCCAGTGGACTGATGAAAGAAACAGAATGGAGGTGGACTCTCTTGAAGCAATCCTGCAGATCCTGTACAACTACAAAATGGATTGTGCTGAGTTTTATCACTGTGTCTCAAAGAACAAAGACATGATCAAGAAGGCTGGAGGCAGTGAAAAATACCCTTTTCTCCAAGGACAGTCAAAACCATCTACAAGTGCTCAGTAATGTTAAATCTCATGTTAATATTAATTGATTAAAAGTTGAATGGCTATAAAATTTTGTAAAATCGTAATACATTTCTTTATTACTGTAAACGTTTATTAAATGTCATTAATTATACAGATAATCTAGATTATATCAATCTTTTGTGTCCTCTTATTAGTTATGATAATCGGGTTAACAAAATGTATCAACAAAACATTAATATTATAATTAAGAAACCTGGGTACATGTGGAATGAGGTGTCCATTGGCACCCGGGTGAATGTGTCCCGGTTTTCACCGAAAATAATTTGGTCACCCTAGTCTAGAACCGCTCGTCCACCGCGGCCGGCTGGCGCCTGTCACAGAGGCCTTTGTGTGGGTGGACACGCTGTCAGTGATTCGCTTTGGTCCCAGGGTTGCCCACGGTACACATTGAAGGCTGAGTGGACCTCGAAAACGCACGGCCTGTGCGGGTGTGCAGGGTTGTAACGTTAGGGCCTGCAGTACGTGCCGGCCTGGTGCTTTGCATTTGCTGCTAGCTGCCACTTACCCGAGCACTCCCCAGAAAACCTGAGGGAGCTGCTCCTCACTATACTGCCCCAAGTCACAAGTGAAAATGACAGGGTTTCCACCTGTCGAAATGTCGGTGGTTGTTTAACATTTTCAGTAACTTTCCATGCCATGAGGCAAAAAAAAACCTGCACTACTAATGAAGTTCATTTTAAAAGGAGACTATTGGTATTTAACTCCTTCTACTTCACTGATGAATTTCTTAACAGAAATGATTGATGTGTATATCTGTCTGATAATGTACCATCTTACATTTGTACAAATTCAATGCAGTAATGACAGCATTGTAAATAAGTGTTGTGAAATAATTTTCCTGTTTATGATGCATGGCTACAACAGCCTAAGAATTATCGTACTCACCTCAGCATACTGAACATTTACATGTTTAGTTTGTTATTACCTTTTAAATTAAAATATTTTAAGAATTGTTTACTTATTGTGCTCCCATGAGGATCACTTCACTTGAGGTGTGTGGAAGGTACATTAGGATATCATATGTGTTTTTCTTGGTAAATAATTATTTTGTATTCTTGTTTTCTGTCGTACTCTATGACCTGGAGGGTATCCTTACCGTGGATCTATAGGAACGAAAAGAACATCTTGTCTAATCCAATCTAATCTAATCATGGTACAACATCTACTCTTCCCTGAAAGTGAAAGCCTAAAGGAGTGACCAAGAGTGCGTGGCAACAAGTAATATCTTGTCCTCTGTTCACCTGTCTTGGGAGCATTGACCCATCTCTGCAAGGAAAATGTATTCAGTTAAGAAAATTTAAGTCAGTTCCTTGTTACCTTAGGTAATAAACAAAGTTGTTGTGCAGAAGTTATATATTGCGAAGTTAATGGCTTTCTTTCTACGTTTTCTAACATTGACTGCCCAGCAGCAGCTTTTCCTCGTATCCTAGTAATAAATAGTCCCATACTCAGGATATGAGTGTAGGGGAGCAGATGCAGGAATCCTGCACTGCCACTCATGGGAAGGTCACAGTAGAGGTGGTTTAACTTTGCCATCTGCCGTCGTGTTATGAAGTGTTAAGTGTGAATATGTGTCGCCTGGCTGACTGTGATCAGTATTTGTACAGTGTAGAGTTGGATTTCTGTTGTTATGGGTGAAAGGATGGGTGACACGTGGTGGCAGTGCATAGCCAACGCCTCGCAAATAGCACCAAAGGATTCACCGAGCGTAGAAGTCTCAACTGATGCATGGACCACCGTAAATATACTACTGGCCATTAAAATTGCTACACCACGAAGATGACGTGCTACAGACGCGAAATTTAACGGACAGGAAGAAGATGCTGTGATATGCAAATGATTACCTTTTCAGAGCATTCACACAAGGTTGGCGCCGGTGGTGACACCTACAACGTGCTGACATGAGGAAAGTTTCCAACCGATTTCTCATACACAAACAGCAGTTGACCGGCGTTGCCTGGTGAGACGTTGTTGTAATGCCTCATGTAAGGAGGAGAAATGCATACCATCATGTTTCCGACTTTGATAAAGGTCGGATTGTAGCCTGTCGCGATTGCGGTTTATCGTATCGCGGCATTGCTGCTCGCGTTGGTCGAGATCCAATGTCTGTTAGCAGAATATGGATTCGGTGGGTTCAGGAGGGTAATACGGAACGCCGTGCTAGATCCCAACGGCTTCGTATCACTAGCAGTCGAGACGACAGGCATCTTATCCGCATGGCTGTAACGGATCGTGCACCCACGTCTCGATCACTGAGTCAACAGATGGGGACGATTGCAAGACTACAACCATCTGCACGAACAGTTCGACGACGTTTGCAGTAGCATGGACTCTCAGCTCGGAGACCATGGCTGCGGTTACCCTTGACGCTGCATCACAGATAGGAGCGCCTGCGATGGTGTACTCAACGACGAACCTGGGTGCACGAATGGCAAAACGTAATTTTTCCGGGTGAATCCAGATTCTCTTTACAGCATCATGGTGGTCACATCCGTGTTTGGCGACATCGCGGAGAACGCACATTGAAAGTGTGTATTCGTCATCGTCATACTGGCGTATCACCCGGCGTGATGGTATGGGGTGCCATCGGTTACACGTCTCGGTCACCTCTTGTTCGCATTGACGGCACTTTGAACAGTAAACGTTACATTTCAGATGTGTTATGACCCGTGGCTCTACCATTCATTCGATGCCTGCGAAACCCTGCATTTCAGCAGGATAGTGCACGACCGCATGTTGCCGATCCTGTACGGTCCTTTCTGGATACAGAAAATGTCGACTGGTGCCCTGGCCAGCACATTCTCCAGATCTCTCACCAATAGAAAACGTCTGGTCAATGGTGGCCGAGCAACTGGCTCGTCACAATACGCCAATCACTGCTCTTCATGAACTGTGGCATCATGTTGAAGCTGCATGGGCAGCTGTACCTGTGGACGCCATCCAAGGTCTGTTTGACTCAATGCCCAGGCGTATCAAGGCCGTTATTACGGCCAGAGGTGGTTGTTCTGGGTTCTGATTTCTCAGGATCTATGTACCCAAATAGCGTGAAAATGTAATCAAATGTCAGTTCTAGTACAATATATTTGTCCGATGAATACCCGTTTATCATCTGCATTTCTTCTTGGTGTAGCAATTTTAATGGCCAGTAGTGTAGTGTCACATTCCCACTTCATGAGACCCTGCAGAGAGATTTGGAATTTAATCCATGACATTGGCACGAAGACTGGTGATCTTAAACTTTACACCACCACCATTCCTTCCATTGCCGGCCAGATACTGGCACTGAAAATTTCGTCCATCACCAGGATTTGAACCGGCTTACCTCTAACTCGAGTAACACCAGACAAGCGTACCTTGGTGATGTCAGTTATGGAAGCAGATAGCCCCTTATCCTACTGAGTCCAAATTTCACTCAGCTAACTTAGACATACAATGAAACAAAAGTGAGGTGTAATCCAAGCAAAATTGCCCGTAGAATCCGTCTTGGGATGTGAACAGAAAGTATAGCACCGAGTGTGGTACTAGTGCACCTACGATCAGGCTATTTGCAAATGGTTCAAATGGCTCTGAACACTATGGGACTTAACTTCTGAGGTCATCAGTCGCCTAGAACTTAGAACTACTTAAACATAACTAACCTAAGGATATCACACACATCCATGCCTCAGAAGTTGAATCCCATAGTGCTCAGAGCCAAAACCCTGAAAGTCTTTTTTTCATGTATAACGCCACAGCGTAGTTCGGTAACCTGCCGATAGTCAGCGCTAGTCGCAAACATGGCGAGTTCAGGTGCGGAGCGAGCTTTCTGTTTGTTGGAGTTCAACAAAAACACTAAATCTCATTCCGTGTGACTGTTTTTCTGTCGGAACACGTTAAAGATCTGGTGTATGTACCGCCTCTACCACGTGATGTACGAGTAGCAGAGCTCCGGGAGAGAATTCTGGAAGCGGCTGCCACAGTCGACGACTGGTATGGCAAGAATTCGATTACCGTATTGACGTCTGCCGGGTCACAAATGATTCGCATATCGAGTGTTTGTAAAAAAAAAAAAAAAAAAAAAAAAAAAAAAAAAAAAAAAAAAAACTTTCAGAGTTTCTCTTCGAAATGCAATATGTATGACATCTATACAATGTTTAGTTCTTGTGCAATACATAATTGAAAGTGTTCCCACACTTTATGTACAGTACACCCTGTATTTAATAACATAAAAGGACAGCGCTAGACTTTTCATTCACTTCTTACTTCCAATCACTGCACACCCTATGCACAGAGTATTTCGTAATGTCTCACTACACCCAATATTTGCTGACGTCAGGACCATGACTGCTGTGCTTGGAACCCATTTCGTGTGCAGGAACTTTCCATTTGTTAATGGAATAATTGAATCAGCAGCCCTGTATAATGAGTGAATTGTTGCGTTCAGAAAGAGGATAATTTGTTAGCATTACATGTCCAAGAGCTGTTGGGTAAGGTTTTCCTGAAAAGAAAAAAAAAAAAAACATGATAAAGTGGAGGTGTTATTTGAAACGAAATAGATGTTTATTATTATTGTTATTATTTATGGTGTTTTGATGTCGGGTATAGCATGGTAGACAATAGCAGGATAGAGACAGTGAGCAAAGTAATCTCTCTGTGTGTGCAGAACTACCTTTCACTTGCACATCACTCTAGTAAGGCAAATGTTGCAACAATGCATTTTGTGTATTCGGACTGTCATGGCGATCTTTCCAAAGGGGAATAAATGCAGTTAACAGAAACGAGATAGATGTACACAAAGACTTAGTGTCACACATATGAAACAAATTTGAATCACAGTCTGAAGTTTACTGTCTTGTAACAAACAAGTTACATGATTGATTTACTGTAAAGGAGACTTATCAACATTACACTATATTGAATTGAGGTTTTAGGGTATTCTGTTGATGTAACACCTAACTATACTACGTCATTCACTGTTAGATGCTACCGGTACTTGAAAATTGAATCTTTGTAGTTATAAACTCTCTTATATGTGTTGAATTGTACATTAGATGCAGTGTTACTTGTTATAAACTCTCTTATATATGTTGAATTGTAGATAAGATGTAGTGTTACGCGGAAAAATTCCATACTACATGCAGCTGGTAGCTCGGCCCATAAATTTCCCATGATCTGTATTTTCACCTACCAGAGCATCAATATTTTACATACCTCATCTGCTTTTCTAATGGTTTAAAGACTTGGTTCTCGATAATGTTTCGTAGGAATGGCCTAGACCATTGGTTTTCAATACTTAAAAAAGTTAGCCGCCTGCTTATCTGAGAGGCAATGTGTTTGCCTGCCATTCAGGGGCCCGGGTTCGATTCCCGGCTGGCTTGGGGTTTTGTTCGCTCGTGGGTTGGTTGTTGTGTTGTCCTCATCACCCTTTCATCGTCATCTCATCGTCATCACTGAAGCGCAAAGTCGCCCAATGTGGCGTCGACTGTAGTAACATTTGCACCTGGCGGCCGAACTTTCCCGTTTGGGGAGTCCACGCCAACAATGCCACACGATCATTTCATTTTTCATAAAAAAGGTAGCTATTTAATCAACTCAAAGGTGTTAGTACCTGCGACGAACTGTCTTCTGCGAACGCACTACCTCCTGTGCACTCCGAGACTCATTTTCGTCTTAGAATCCTTAGATCATCAGCCTGAATGTAATCGCAGTAACTGACAGTAGCCAATCCGACTGTTGGAATTCGTAGCGTACAACAGACGTGCGAAAACTTGCCCGATCGTCGCACGTCGGCTCGATTCAGAACACTCTGTGCCATCTGTACTGTGTATAGGATTTCTCACAGCTTCATCGACATAATAATTGTCGCCAGTAGTGGATTTGTTTCTAAGTCTTAGTTGGACTGCTCAGTCAGTATCGATCAAACAAGTAGTTTAGTCGTGTGTACTTCTGATATAAAACTGAACTGTCGACTTGTAAGGCTTTTTTTTTTACTTCGTCAAGAGTTTGTGCACGAAACACAGATACAGTGATACGGTTTTGTTGCTGTACAAACCAATGGTGTAGACTAGCCACAATGCGTTTTTTTGTCGTGGAGTACTGAGCAATGATCTTGTTGTCTCTAACAGCATTTTTGGACTAAAAATAGCGCTTTAAAAGGTAAGCCGATGCAGCTTTTTGCTGCAAAATGCGCGAGTTTGAAACGTATGTCGTTGGACAGTACTGGGTCCTGCTCAGTCTTCTGAAAAATTGATCGTAGTCTCCTATGAGTTATTGCTGCTCATCGCAAAGGCTAATAACAGTCATAGTGTTTGTTGAAAGCAGCTGATATTGTTCTTGGAACAGTAAGCAAACAAAATATATCGCAAATACCGCTTTCTGACTTCGAACGTCGGATTGTTCAAATACACTACTGGCCATTAAAATTGCTACGCCAAGAAGAAATGCAGTGATAAACGGGTATTCATCGGACTGATATGTTATACTAGAACTGACTTGTGATTACATTTTCACGCAATTTGGGTGCATAGATCCTGAGAAATCAGTACCCAGAACAATCACCTCTGGCCATAATAACGGCCTTGATACTCCGTGGCATTCAGTCAAACAGAGCTTGGATGGCGTGTACAGGTACAGCTGCCCATGCAGCTTCAACACGATATCACAGTTCATCAATAGTATTGACTGGCGTATTGTGACGAGCTAGTTGCTCGGCCACCGTTGACATCTGAAATGTAACGTCCACTGTTCAAAGTGCCGTCATAGCAAGCAAGAGGTGACCGAGACGTGTAACCAATGGCACCCCATACCATCACGCCGCGTGATACGCCAGTATGGCGATGACGAATACACACTTCCAATGTGCGTTCACCTCGATTTCACCAAACACGGATGCGACCATCATGATGCTGTAAACAGAACCTGGATTCATCCGAAAAAATGACATTTTGCCATTCGTGCACCCAGGTTCGTCGTTGAGTACACCAACGCAGGCGCTCCTGTCTGTGATGCAGCGTCAAGGGTAACCGCAGCCATGGTCTCCGAGCTGATAGTCCATGCTGCTGCAAACGTCGTCGAACTGTTCGTGCAGATGGTTGTTGTCTTGCAAACGTCCCCATCTGTTGACTCAGGGATCGAAACGTGGCTGCACGATCCGTTACAGCCATGCGGATAAGATGCGTCATCTCGACTGCCAGTGATACGATGCCGTTGGGATACAGCACGGCGTTCCGTATTCCATATTCTGCTAACAGTCATTGCATTGGATCTCGACCAACGCGAGCAGCAATGTCGCGATACGGTAAACTGAAATCGCGATAGGCTACAATACGACCTTTATCAAAGTCGGAAACGTGAGGGTACGCATTTCTCCTCCTTACACGAGGCATCACAACAACGTCTCACCAGACAACGCCGGTCAACTGCAGTTTGTGTATGAGAAATCGGTTGGCAACTTTCCTCATGTCAGCACGTTGTAGGTCTCGCCACCGGCGCCAGCCTTGTGTGAATTCTCTGGAAAGCTAATCATTTGCATATCACAGCATATTCTTACTGTCGGTTACAAATCGCGTCTGTAGCACATCTTCGTGGTGTAGCAATTTTAATGGCCAGAAGTGTATGTGTGAAATCTTATGAGACTTAACTGCTAAGGTCTTCAGTTCCTAAGCTTACCCAATACTTAACCTAAGTTATCCTAAGGACAAACACACAGACCCATGCCCCAGGGGGGACTCGAACCTGCGCCCGGACCAGCCACACAGTCCATGACTACAGCGCCTGAGACCGCTCGGCTATTCCCGCGCGAAACGTCGAATTGATGATATGGCCGAAGACATAACAAATCAGGTAGTGCAGGTCATGAAAGAATCGGAATTTTTCGCAATACTGTTAGACGAGAGTACAGATGTTGCAAATTGTTGTCAACTGTTAGCTTTCGTTCGATACATGCAAAAGGAAACAACTAAAAACGAGATGCTGTTTTCTACAGACCTAAAGACTACTTCAAAAGTGATCCATATTATGACAGTGATATATGAATTCTTTTGCAAATACGAACTGTCGTGACAAAAGCTGATCGGGGAATGCACAGACGGCGCTCCGTCGATGCTTGGATCACGCTAGGATTCGTGTAGATGGTCAGAGAAGAGAATCCCAATGCTATTTCAATTCACTGTGTTATACACTGTCAAGCCTTGGCAGCTAAGACACTTCCAAGCGAACGAAACAATTGTCTAAAAACGATGTACCAAATTATGAATCACGTTGAACAGAGTGCGTCAAACACTCGCCTTTTCACGGCCTTTTGTGAACATTTGGGCACAGAACATTAAAAAACTGTTATTACATGTGGAAGTACTCTGGCTCTCAAAAGGAAACACTTTAGCTAGATTATTGGAACTTAGCGATGAAGTGATTCGGTTTTTAGAAATTCAAAGCAAAACTGAATAGAATGTGGGAACTCCAAAAGTCAAGTGTTCAAACTTTGTTGGCTTATCTGTGAGATATTTTCGATTAATTCAACTCACTGAATCTAAAATCGCAAGGTTGAGATTCGAACATAATTTATCATCCCGGACCGAGCGAGGTGGCGTAGTGGTTAGCACACTGGACTTGCATTCGGGAGGACGACGGTTCAATCCCGCGTCCAGCTATCCTGATTCAGGTTTTCCGTTATTTCCCTAAATCGCTCCAGGCAAATGCCGGGATGGTTCCTTTGAAAGGGCACGGCCGACATCCTTCCCCAATGTTATGAGACCGATGACATTGCAGTTCCGTCTCTTCCCCCAAAAAGAACCCAATTGCAACTGCAACATCATCCAAATGCCATCACAGCGTATATTGATAAGTTGCAACTTTGGAAACATAAAATCGTAGCCTGGAAATATGTCTGTTTCCCAAAAATTATTTGGAATTCTGGAAGAAAGACTCTTTATGGAAGTCTTTAAGCAAACTCGTACCACGAATTAAATATCAAATCATTTGGAGCGTCTACCCGACGAGTTCAAACGCTACTTCGCTAGCTCGTGTGAGAATAATATTTACAGATTGGCCACAGGTCCTTTTCATCTTGACATAGATGTGCTGTCGCGAACACTGCAAGAACAAGCTTTGGAAATTAAAAACGATTCTGCAGCCAAATATGACTTTGAGAAGATGGGTAAGTCATTATTTGGGTAAAATATCTGAAAGTTTATCCAACGTAGCACAGCAAGCCTTACAACTGTACTTACAATTTTCAAGCACTTGTTTGTGCGAGAGGGCGTTTTCAGCAGTTGTAGCAATGAAAACGAAATCCAGAAGCAAACTGAGTATTGCTAGTGATTTACCCCGTGCACTTTTTTCCATTCAGCCAAGAACTGAAAATCTTTGCAAAAATATGCTATCGCATTGACTTATTTGATTTTATAACCAAATGTGTCTGCAGATCATGTATGTATACAACAAAACATTTATATTATAAATTTTATGAACTTTTTCTTTTTTTGCTCGTATTATCCTTAGCCGAACGAATAGTTGCGACTGGACGTAATTCGGTCGTCCAATATCGCCCCCATTCATTGTATCCCCATCGACGCGCAAATCGCCGAAGTGGCGTCAAGTCGAAAGACTTGCACCCGACGAACGGTCTACCCGACGATAGGCCCTAGTCACACGACATTTTAACAACCACAACAACAATGTCCGTTCTTAAAAATTGTTTCCTCACTTCATTTAGTGACAAGGTCTCATCTTGTAATACTGGTAAGTGTGATGAGTATACTTCATAGTTATACAGAAATTCGTAGTGATGTCATGCGTTCATTGGATTATGAGAGGTAGAGTATTTGTTACAGTACGAACATCTGAAGTTAGTAGAATGAGATTTTCACTCTGCAGCGGAGTGTGCGCTGATATGAATCTTCCTGGCAGATTAAAACTGTGTGCCGGACCGAGACTCGAACTCTGGACCTTTGCCTTTCGTGGGCTGCTCTACCATCTGAGCTATCCAAGCACGACTCACAACCCATCCTCACAGCTTCGATTCTGCCAGTACCTTTCCTCCTACCTTCCAAAATTCACAGAAGCTCTTCTGCGAACCTTACAGAACCAGCACTCCTGGAAGAATAGATATTGCGGAGACATGGCTTAGCTACAGCCTGGGGGATGTTTCCAGAATGAGATTTTCACTCTGCAGCAGTCCGGCACACAGTTTTAATCTGCCAGGAAGTTTGATATCAGCGCACACTCCTCTGCAGAGTGAAAATCTCATTCTGGAAACATCCCCCAGGCTGTGGCTTAGCCATGTCTCCGCAATATCCTTTCTTCCAGCAGTGCTAGTTCTGCAAGGCTCGCAGAAGAGCTTCTGTAAAGTTTGGAAGGTAGGAGACGAGGTACTGGCAGAAATGAAGCTGTGAGGACGGGTCGTGAGTCGTGCTTGGATAGCTCAGATGGTAGAGCACTTGCTTGCTAAAGGCAAAGGTCCCGAGTTCGAGTCTCGGTCGGGCACACAGTTTTAATCTGCCAGGAAGTTTCGTCTGAAGTTAGTGTTTTATCTCAAGGATGTGCTTGTGGTCGAGAGCAGGAGAGTACCAGTGTCGCTGCGCTGTGGGGTGAAGTGTGAGGGGGAAATGTTTATCTGTCTCGGATTCGGGGTTGGCAACCGACGGGTTAGCGCACGGCGTACCAAAAAGCTACAATGTTATACATTTGATACGGAAGAAACATAGATTCGAGATTGTGCATTATACAGATAGATGTTCATCTTCAAATGCGTTACTCACATAAATCAAGGAAAATGAAACTGTTTTGAAGGTGTCTTAGCACTAAGCAATTAGTACAGAAAAACAATATTTCAAAAACCTATTGAGCATTTCAGATCGTGTCTGAGAGTTTTATATAACATCAATTATTACCACTGGTAATTAATCGCTCATTTCTTTATTGTTTTAATTGTCAACGTCAGACAATACACTATGAGACAGCGCCACTTCCGTCTCGACTTTTAGTGCCACAACAGGAAGATTTTGACGATGGCGCCAGTGGGAAAAAGAGGTTTATCGATACAAAATGTTCTGACATGTCACTGGAAGAATAACTAAAAGTGTGCGTATTGTACTTCCCTCGGCCACTTTACTATGTGGGTGACAAGGAAACCGTGCGGTTCTAGGCGCTTCAGTCTGGAACCGCGTGACCGCTACGGTCGGAGGTTCGAATCCTGCCTCGGGCATGGATGTGTGTGATGTCCTTAGGTTAGTTACGTTTAAGTAGTTCTAAGTTCTAGGGGACTGATGACCGCAGATGTTAAGTCCCATAGTGCTCAGAGCCATTCGAACTTTTTTTTTTTTTTTTTTTTTTTTTTTTTTTTTTTTTTTTTTTTTTTTGACAAGGAAACACTTTTGCCTTGTCGACTAACATCTTTACACAGACATTGGAAGAAAATGGTTTAGACGTATTGTGTTGTATTTTACACACCATTCTATGAAATGGAGTACTCCAAAAATTGCCAAGATTCTTCAGTTCTAAAATAATAATTAATTCAACCAAATTACCATAAATTTTACATCATCATCAATTTGGTCACAATTCGTGTGAGGGGAGATAGTACCTGTTATGGCTATGCAACTAATTGCAACATATCTATCGAAGCTGAGAAAATTATCTGTACCCCTTATCTATTTCTAAATACAAGATATCTAATAAAAAAATCCTTTGACATGTGCGTTTATTCCCTAAAATGGTTAATACACGAATTTGTATGGAAATTCGGGCTCTGCTCATTACAGAGATGGCCAGTTTCAAACACGGTACTGATTTGTAGCAAATGCTGTGAAAATAATTAAGTCTGTTGGAATACATCACCATGAATAGAAGAAAAATGGCGAGTGCTGATAGATTGGAGTGGCTCCGAGCAGTCTGAAACAGAATACAGTTGCTGAGCACAGCCTCACAAACAAACATAAAATACTATTTGACAAAATGAAAATTTAGTCCCAAGGCTTTTACATAGATCTAGATTTGATCCTATTGAGTTATATGTCTATAGCCAATCTGGGCATGTACAGGGCTCTTATGAACTGTTAGTTGCAAGTACTGTATCCTTAATTATTAAGGCTTTACACAATGTCTTTGCACTTGTGTTTCAGGGAACATTTGACTCATGCCACATATGGGATGTGAACTACAATCTTTCAGCACAGGAGATCCTTGATGAGCTAAGGCGACCAGGTCTCACAACGAGGCCGTGCACAGAATGGAATTTTGATACATCAGAATTTGGAGAGACTGTTATTAGCCAGGTAAGTTTGTATATCAGCACTTATATGGCAGAAGCAGGTAGTTCTGACCCCAAACAAATACAAAATGTACTGTTCTTGTCATTTGCTGTCTCTTGTGTGCATATTGAACTTTTCTCTTGTTGCACACTACTGGTTCAGTAAATCTAATTTTATGCTGTATTCAGTGTTCAATGTATGTGCAGCATGTAATATGAAGGTTATTAAGCAAAAGAGAAGTACAATGTTTTACTTTAGTTACATTTTCGTTCAATTCCTTGAAGGTTGATTGTAGTTTCCATTCTGATCTCAAGTTGCTCATAATTTCTGCATCCTGTAAGGGAACCTGATGACTTTTGGATTTATTTTAAATTAATCACTTCAATTTTTTTCATGTACATTGGTTTATTTGCATTGATATATTTGCTGTTGGTTACAGAATGTTAATTTTGGCCTCAGAAATAAATTTCACAACTGAATCTTGTCCCAAAGCTTTTACATAGATCTAGATTTCATTCTTTTGAGTTATATGTCTATAGCCAATCTGGGCATCTTTATCTCTCAGACTAACTTCCACTACATCTCTTCATCAAAGATGTCATCCTAATCAGTGATGCTAGAATTATTCAAAAGTTAACATCAAGTGACAGGAAGTCTTTTTAAATAACTGAGATACAATTTAAAATTTTTGTATATTAACAATACATGTTTAGATGTTTATAAATAAAATTGAAATAATCTTTTGAGACTTTATAGTTGCATATTCTGATCAGAAGAATAAAAAGTTATTTAATGTTTATTACAGCTATAATTTAATCTTGCACCCCAGTTTGTTTCCTGCTACATTTGTATGTCCTCTTCCCTTTATCTTTAATTTTGTACATATGTAAGTACACTGTTTGCTGAGCAGCTCTCAATTTTTCAATGGATTTCATATCTAATGTCAATGTCTCACTGCCATAAGTGAAAACTGGGAATAGCAGTAGTTAACTTTCTGTTTCAGACACATTGGCATCTTCATTTTGAAAACACTATTTAGTAGATGTAATAGAAGTGCAGCACAAGATCCTTATATTTATTTTTTCTACTATCCAACTATCCTCTGTTTTCAGTTGCACTAAATATGAAATCTCAGCAACTGGTTTTTGTTGTTAATTTATACCAATTCCTGTTGCTCTGTGTTGTTTACATATTCTTTTTCTTTTAGTCTTAGCTTATTGTAATTGACCTTCAGGTGTATTTCTAAACTTGATGTATTGAGTTTTTCCATTAATTGCTTAAGTTTATTTGCATAAGAGGCACACAGCTTTTATTTGCTGTGACATTTCAAGTAATTGTGAACTCCACTGCAGTGAGAAAATTCAATCTAGAAACAATCCCTTTGACTGTGGCTAAGCAATTTCTCTCCAACTTCCTTTCTTCCAGAAATGTTAGCATCATAACATTACTTGAGAACCTATGTGGAATTTGGAAAATAGGAGAAATGTATGGCAGAAGTAAAACTGTGTGGGAGGTCATGAGCCGTGCCTGGGTAGCTCAGTAAGTGGAGAATTTGCCCCTCTAAGGGAAAGGTTCCAGGTTCACGTCCCAGTTTCATACACAGTTTTAATCTGCCAGGAAGTATCAAAATGAAGATGGGTTAGATATGCACCATTAATATAAACTCATTCTTGTTTTTCCTAGTTTATAAATGTGAAATTATTTGTTTTCCAAGTGCTGTTGATACAGATTTTGTTGAAACTAAGTAGAAAGCTTTCTCAAAATCGTTGAACCTTGGACAGGCACTGTTGTTTTCAAGTTTAACATGTGAGGTTGACTAATGGATGAGCTGTACCTGTGACTCTAAAATTTTCCTGGTGTAGGAGTTACTGTTCAGATTGCCTTGTATGAATGATAGTCCATATGTGATACTCTGAGTCCAAGTTGAACTGTGACACATTGAAAAATGTTTAAATTGAATTAGACTGCTGTCTTTGTGAAAATAAATTCTGTTGCCTGTTGCATGGTATGATATACTACAAAAATGGGTTACACCTCACCACTTTAAATATGCTTGCTTCCTCTTTACTACTTATTTGCTCCAACCAAATGGTGTCAAATTTAGAAACAGGTTGTTTGCTTAAATTAAGACTCCTACAAAAATTTTGTCATTTTTCTATGCCAGTCATTTTGAGACCTCCATTGTTTCCATGTCTATTATATTTGTTTTAATTGCTTAAGTGGTAAATATATCAGTCCCTTACCAAACAAAGCAAATACATTCAGATATGACTCTACTGATTGATATGATTAATTAAAATTATATGTCATTTTGAAGTGGCATTGTAAGAATTTTCATTGGTGCTAGATATAAGTCTGATCTCTTCAGTCCTATAAAAGGATGCCATCATGCTTCATAAGACCTTGTAAAGTTTTATTCTTAAATTTACTGCATATTTTTGTATCTGAGAGGCACAGTAATGTATTTTAATAACAGTAACATGTAGACTCATGCAGTTGTCGTTTGTTTGATTGTTTTTGGACTGCCAGTAACTGTTGACCACAGCTTACTCAGCTGCCAGCTTCCATTGGTGAGGCACCCGGAGGCTATCGAGTCACTTATTTAGCTTGTTCTGTTAGCTTTCATAGTTTAGGGGGATTAAAAGAGTGCTGGATATGTTGGGAGACAATTGCAACCTTTTTATTTCAGAAAAACTTGTGCTGGAAGGGAGTATCAAAATGGCCTGTGTATTGAAGCAGCTATTGAAGTCATTTGTGTTGTGGTGTGCAGCATGTTTAGCAACTTGATGGTCAAGTTTTTGGTTTTCCACAGTGTTTGTGGTGGCCATAACTTTGAGTAGACAGTTTGTTACTTGTGATGACAACATAGAATACTGTACAGTATTTTCAGCCAATTTTGAATCCCTGCTTGTTCTGCATTCAGGAAATCCAAAAACTCTTCTTTCCCCTGGAAAAACTTCAGTCACGCATCCTATTACTGAAATCTTGTCAGGAGTATGGTATCCCACCTATGGGGCTTACTATAAAAATTGGTATGCCAAACCTAGTGCAATAACCTTCACGTTTTCCATTTCCATCAGTCCCTAGCCTCACCAGTCTGGTCTTTCATAATTATACAATCAAGCTCAAACAATAGTTGACATTCTCTACTTCTTTTGCCAAATTCTTTTACACTGCGACCACAACTTCTTGAATGCAATCACTGCAACTGAAACTATTCCTCTTCAACAGTTTGAACATCATTCACAGCATTATCTCAGGAAACTGTCTCAGCCATTTCTGTTATATGCCCACTTGGGATTACCTGTAGCCAAGAAAGAGCCTACCACTCTGATCCAATTGCCTAAAAATCTTTCATAGCTACTGCACCATGCCATGCTAACTTGCTCTGCCTTCCACATCCTGAAGCAGTCCTCCAGTCAAGGTGAAACACACTGCTCCTGAATACCCAGTAGCACTGTTGGTAACCTGACACCAGCAGACATCTCATTACTCTCTAAAAGGCCTCACTTTTAGCCCAAAACATGAGTTCAAATATGCTGCACTTGTATATTTAGTTGGTTAGTTAGTTATTTTATTAGTTTCCTGTTCCATGGATCATGTTGCGTGATAAATTGTAATGATGTGGACTGAATAATTTTACATTCACATTACAAATTAATGTGTAAACCTTCTCTCCTTCAATTATTCTCTGCAGTGGAAATGTTTCTTTTCCAGGTACACCACTGTCCACAGCCATTAAAAACCCCACATAACACAATGTTGAAAACAGTTCCAATCTTCCACAATGTGTGATCCTCCTCCCCTTCCCCCAGTAATCTTTCATGAATTCCTCACTTCTAACCTGGCCTCACCTTCCTTTTCTCAATCCCTCCCCCAGTGAGTCCAACATCACTCTCATGTAAGACACAGCTATCTACAACCAGAGAATCAATCCAGACCTTATCATCCTTTACACGAACAGAGGCTGTGCCACAGTGGTCATGAATCATAGTGACTGTGGGGCTGAGGGTCTCTGCCAGTTTCACACCATCTCTGTACATAAACTTGATAACTATTATCCTATGCCAGAAGTCTGGCATGTTTTCCAACAGCTTCTCAAGACCTTAGGTACATCCGAAAATATGATGTCTGAGTCCATCTTTCTCCGCACCCTGTCAGCCCCCAGAACTCCTCTCTTTTACCTAATCCCCAGGCTCAACAATCTGAATCCCACAGGTCTCCCTATCGGTTGTCCCACTGTGACTAAGTACAATGATCCTGCAGAATTAACCTCTGCCTTTGATGACCATCACCTTCAAACTATTATCTGTAACCTCTCATTCTACATTGAAGACACTGTTCACTTTCTTCACCATCTCTCCATTGTTCCTTTTACTCTACCACCAGACTTAATTTTGGTCACTGTCAATACAACACCTTGTGCACCACAACATTTTGCATGCCTATGGCCATGGAGCTATGGGACACTAACTTATTCAGTGTCCTCCTGGTATCAAACCCACCACTTCTTTCCTAATGTTCCGACTTATCCACATCCTGACCCACTATTATTTTAAGTTTGAAGGCCAACTGTTAAAAAAAATCTATGGCAATGCCATAGGTACTTGCATGACACCATCCTACACTGATCGTTTATAGCCCATCTGGATGATACCACAAATCCAATCAACAGCTAAAACTCCTTGTAGGGACTCTGAACAATAATACTGTTGATTGACAATGTATAGACTCTCTTCTGATCCATAGTTAGTATCCTCTTTGCTTTCATATTGAACAGACACTATGTATAATACTAAATGGAAATAAAACGGCGTTTACAGAACACAGTACTGTTGGTAATAATGCACTGTTGTATCACCTAGACTGTGCAAACTCACTACATTGGTGACACCAAGTCGTGAATACATGATTTGCATTTGTGATCATGATCACCCATGTCTGCTCCATGCTTACCAAAACATCATCTCGCCTAATATTTGACGTAACTGGTGTGAGTGCTGTGGATGTGTGAAGTGACCTTGTCTATTAGCATAGTGAGCAGACTGAAAACTTTTCATCAGACTTAAATTACTAGCATATCTAGTGTGTTGACAATGACAACTTGCAACAATAATTACTCTACAGGTCCAACAACAAGAACACTACATCAGTGCTCCACACATGCTTCAATGTGGTGCCCTTCCTGTATAGAAAATGTGAGAAACTTTTCCTCGACCACCCACCATGTCACCAGTGCACGCCACACAACACGTTGTCAACTGGCCTCCTTCTGAGAGTCACTACCACTAGTGCCGAACTCAACGGCATAATTTCACCTGATAATCGTGGCGATTATCTCACATTTTGAGCTTCCGTGGACTCGCCTCAGGCAGCATTCCATATAAAGACAGATGAATAGCAACTGGCAAACAATCATTGTGCCATGTTGGCATCATCACCACAGTTGTCGTTCAGCAGACAGCACAGCAACTACATACTACAACATGCACTGTGCACGTCAGCTGTCAGCATGCCATGTCCCCTCACTGGGCTGAACATTAAGCTCCCCCAAGTATCAAATGAGTTATATCTCTAACGTCGATCAGTTGTAGAATTTTGGAACACGTATTATGTTCGAGGATAATGTCTTATCTGGAGACTAGAAATCTACTCCACAGGAATCAGCATGGGTTTTGAAAAAGACAGTCGTGAGAAACCCAGCTCGCGCTATTCATCCACGAGACTCAGAGGGCCTTAGACACGGGTTCACAGGTAGATGCCGTGTTTCTTCACTTCCGCAAGGCGTTTGACACAGTTCCTCACAGTCGTTTAATGAACAAAGTAAGAGCATATGGACTATCATATCAATTGTGTGATTGGATTGAGGAGTTCCTAGATAACAGAACGCAGCATGTCATTCTCAATGGAGAGAAGTCTTCCGAAGTAAGAGTGATTTCAGGTATGCCGCAGGGGAGTGTCATAGGACTGTTGCTATTCACAATATACATAAATGACCTGGTGGATGACATCAGAAGTTCACTGAGGCTTTTTGCAGATGATGCTGTGGTGTATCGAGAGGTTGCAACAATGGAAAATTGTACTGAAATGCAGGAGGATCTGCAGCGAATTGACGCATGGTGCACGGAATGGCAATTGAATCTCAATGTAGACAAGTGTAATGTGATGCGAATACATAGAAAGATAGGTCCCTTATCATTTAGCTACAAAATAGCAGGTCAGCAACTGGAAGCAGTTAATTCCATAAATTATCTGGGAGTACGCATTAGGAGTGATTTAAAATGGAATGATCATATAAAGTTGATCGTCGGTAAAGCAGATGCCAGACTGAGATTCATTGGAAGAATCCTAAGGAAATGCAATCCGACAGCAAAGGAAGTAGGTTACAGTACGCTTGTTCGCCCACTGCTTGAATACTGCTCAGCAGTGTGGGATCCGCACCAGATAGGGTTGATAGAAGAGATAGAGAAGATCCAATGGAGAGCAGCGCGCTTCGTTACAGGATCATTTAGTAATCGCGAAAGCGTTACGGAGATGATAGATAAACTCCAGTGGAAGACTCTGCAGGAGAGACGCTCAGTAGCTCGGTACGGGCTTTTGTTAAAGTTTCGAGAACACACCTACACCGAAGAGTCAAGCAGTATATTGCTCCCTCCTACGTATATCTCGCGAAGAGACCATGAGGATAAAAATCAGAGAGATTAGAGCCCACACAGAAGCATACCGACAATCCTTCTTTCCACGTACAATACGAGACTGGAATAGAAGGGAGAACCGATAGAGGTACTCAGGGTATCCTCCGCCACACACCGTCAGGTGGCTTGCGGAGTATGGATGTAGATGTAGATGTAGATGCGATGTTATGGTTTGCTACAGCTGAATGCCTGTTTCATACTGAGACATTACAGACAATTCAGAACAATTCATCACTCTACTATATCATATAGGCGAGCACACCGAACCAGCAAGTGACATCATCCTGTAACCGCTGCCCTCCAATAAATATGATACAGTGACATGAGCGATTCTGCGAAGACTTGCACACCCACTGGAACAACAATGACATTAAGTGCTGTACAGAGCATGCTTTGACGAAGGCACTCTGTCATAGCTGTGGCACCACCTCTGGCACTTGACTGGTTGGTTAGTTGGTTGATTGATTTGGGGGAGGGGGCCAAACAGCAATGTTATTGATCCCATTGGATCAGGAAAGGATGGGGAAGGAAGTCGGCTGTGCCCTTTCAAAGGAACCATCCTGGAATTTGCCTGAAGGGATTTAGGGAAATCACAGAAAACCTAAATCAGGATGCCTGGACTGATTTGAACCACCATCCTCCCAAATGTGAGTCCAGCGTGCTAAGCAGTACACCACCTAGCTCAGTGACACTTGACTGATCCAGAAGTCATCAACGATTGCATGTTGTGGACTATCTGGCTTGCAAAGTTGCCGACTGTGGTCCAGAAAGGACTGATAGTCCACACGCAGTAACCAGCAGAAGACAGACTTACACTGGCCGACAGAATATATGCCCTAGGGTGTCAGGACAACCACCATCCAGACGGACCGCCCCACGACAACACACCACACTACGACGTCAGTTCACCACCACCCACTACAATGCAATGTCTGAACCACCCCAGCATTACGATGTTCAGCTGTCACGATGAACAACCACATCTGGATCAGACAGTGCTGATGCTGCAAGTTGGTACCACCTAACATTAAGTGATAAGGCACAAAAATGCCAATCTCTGTGCCAGCACCCAAATGTCGCCAGTGGGCAGGAATAAGTGCACTCACCCTCCATGCTACAACAGGTTGCCTTCTGGTCATGATCACCCCAACAAGAGGTGGATGCATTTTCTTCACAGATGTCGTAGACAACATCCACTTTCTGATTCACACAGTATATTCCTGTGGCACCTCACCTTGGCACAATCCACCTCAGAACCTCTGCACCTCCTAGCCACCAACAACGTTCCTATATGAGTATGCGACATCGTGACCAGAAATTGACTTTCTACATAGCCAATGTCACACAAACAGTTCTCGGGGTGGACTTCTTGTGACACTTGTGTTCCCCTGACTAGCATCAGTCTGCATTGTACCACCACAACACACACACTGTAATCAAAGCTGCACCTACAACATGGGGACGTACTACCAGCAGTCCACCAGTTCATCCCCCATATCAGTGCCACCTAATGCAACAAACCGTCACTGCACTGGACAAGCTGATTACAGACTAATTACAGCTCCTGGATGTATGTGAAGAAAACCATTGATTGTGCCTATGACTTTAGTCACTTAAACAGGAGCTCAAAACCACCAGCACTACAATTGTTGTATTAAAACAGCAATGCACACACTGATCAATGGGACCCATAGCCTCCTCGTCAACCACACCAGAACTACACCCAAAGCCAACCTTGACAGACAAGTTGACGCAGGCACATATTTTGCCCTCTGCTTTACTTGCCTCCCTGGCCCATGCCAGTGTCCCCTCAATGGTGTATTCGTGTGCCATATGGAACGATCCACAGGATTACTACACTGTGACCTATGGCACAACACAAGGGACATGGATTAGATCCTCAAAAACTCAATGCAGGGAAAGAAGCAGTCGATCAAATGGTGCTATGTGGTGTGCTTCGATAATCTGTCAGCCCATGGGCCTCACAAATAAAGGTGGTTCCAAATAAAGATGGATCAGTCCACATGTGCAGTGATTATCATACATTGAATGCTTAAACTGTTCGTGATTCCAGCCCTGTACCAAACATCCAAGACTTTACCCACAAACAAGCAGAGGCTACTGTGTTTTCTGTCACCGATTGCAAGAAAGCATACTACCAAATTCCCATGCACCTGGATGATATTAAAAAAAACTGTCATCATCATGGCTTTTGGTTTGTTCGAGTACTTGGTACTGCCGTACAGACCCAAAAATGCTGCACATACATGGTAGCGTTTCATCGGCCGTGTTCTTTTTAACGTCCCCAATTACTATTCCTACATAGACAATGTAGTAGTGTTCTCCAAAGACAATAAGTGCATGACAGACACTTCAAACAAGTTGTCAGTGCCTTAGATGAAGCAGGGATCAACACCATAAAGGACAAGTTACAGCTTTGCCAGAAACAAGTCACGTTTCTTGGATACACTGACTCCACTTCAGGAAAATGTCAGATGGACAGCCAGTTGGCACCAGTACAAAGTCTTCCATGACCACAAACATTCCATGACCTCAGGCAGCATCTCAGCATCTTAAATTTTTACTGGCGAAACATCTCACATGCAGTGGATACCCAGGCTCCACTCACTGATGAATTACAAGGACCAAACCCCCAGAGATGTTGTCAGCTCACATAGACCAGAGACGTGCACATGGCTTTCACTCATATAGTCGACAGTTTGGTTTCAGCAATGGCTTTAGCCCACCTGGTGTGGGTGTACTTCTTACAGTGACTACCGATGCCAGTAAGATAGCAATGGGGGCAGTACTCCAACAATCACTGATAAGCAAGTGCAACCACTCTGGTTTTTCTCCAAAATGCTCTCAAAAGCCCAAATGCAGTATCCTGCACTTTACCAAGAACTTTTAGTAACATAGTCTGTACTCCGGACCAGGACAACCTTTACTCTCTTCTCTATAACTTGAACACTTGGTTCCAAATCCACAGGTGGCAACCTGTTCTATGTCAGAAAGTTTCTTCCTTGCAGGATCACTACCCATCTATGCTGCACCTGCAATAAAATGCAAGAGTTGTTGAAATGTAGTGATGACTTTGTCAGAGCCTCTACTGGAAGACAATATCCCATCGAGCTCATCCAGAAACAGGTCTCATATGCCATCTCCTGCTATGACTCTAGTGGACCTCTTAACCATCCACAGAGCAGCATTCCTCTGATCCCCCAGTATTACTATGGACTTGAAACTATCAACCACATTCTTCTCTAGGGCTTCAACCATCTCTCGGCATTCCCCAGGATATGGGATCTCATAACCAAAACCCATAGTAGTGTTCTGCCACACACCCAACTTACAGAATGTCCTGGGCCACCTCTATTCCAATCCTGCTCCCAGTCCTGCACCTAATGTGTCATCATTCCCTTCTGGTAGTCACAAATGTAACACCTGTCCAGTCCAGTCACCGGCATTTCCTACCCAATAAATGACGGGGCCACCTGTGAAATCACCCATGTAATATACCAGCTATGTGCCAGTTCCTGTACAGCATACTATGTGTACATGACAAGATACCAACTGTCTGTTCACTTGAATAGTCACTGCCAAACTACGGCAAACCACAAATATTTTAAACATAGCTGCACATTATTTTAAACATAGCCGCACAACAGCAATAGTTTCACGTAATAAAATTATAAAGCAGTTGCAAACCACAAACTTCACTATTCAGTTGCAAGACAGGCTGCACACCACAACACAAGTGACTTCAACTGTTGCATCACTATGTGGGAACTGTGTCTCCAGCATATCCCATGCTCCCACAGTCCCCTTACCTAAACCTCTGCTAACATGTTTCCCACAGTCTAATCTTACCTTCCCCCACCACTCCCTCCCCCTCCTCCACCCCACTTATGTATCTCTCTCTCTCTCTCTCTCTCTCTCTCTCTCTCTCTCTCTCTCTCTCTCTCTCTCTCTCTCTCTTTGGCTCTAGCTCTCCCTATCTCCCTGTCCCCCTTTTCCATTGCTCTCCCTTTTTCTCTCCCCTCTTCTTCTCCCCCTTCCTCTCCTTACCTCCCCCTTTCTAACATTGTATGTCTCTTGCTTTCTCGACCCTCTGAACTCCATTCTTCTTACTGTGCAGCTGCTGAGTCATCTGTCAAAAGATCTGACCCACTTTATTCCACTATCCCCCTCCCCACCTCAATCAATCCAGGCAACAGCTTTCAATTATCAATAATCACTAATCAGTCTCACTGTTTCATGGGAGTATAGGGACTTATACAGTTGTGTTTGTGAATGCCTGTAGAGCTTGAAAACTGGTGTGAATACTGTTTTCTGTTACGTATTTCTATGATCCTCATATCTGTCTGTTATAGGCAAGTGATTCACATTCTCTCATTTCATGCGTTTTTCCACCCAGGAATTTTCATTACTGTTATATAGTTTTTGAAATAAAGTGATTTCCTGACAGGTATTTGCTATGTGCATATATTTCTTGCACAGTACACAATTTTTGGGTTGTAGATAGGTTCCACATGAAAACGGCAAAACAGTTGGAGCCAAGTGTTTAGTAAAAGAACAACAAAATATAATATTGTGCAAACAACAAAGAACTATGTTTTTAGCATTTGCACAACATATGGTAACTGCAGAACTCAACATGAACAAAACGTTCACTACAACTTTTATGTTATTGGATATAACTTTTAGGAGTATCATGGTCAATCCCTTCAGTTCCAGATACTGTTAATAAAATTTTAGGTTAATAATTTTTTGTGTAGCTTTTATTTCTCATGATAAAATTACACTTCATTTTGCACCTCCATCTTTCAGATGGTAATGTATTTCTGTCTGTTTCATCCTTCCTTCTTCCAATACATAAAATTTAATTTTACTATGGAAATTTTTATGTTATGTTGGCAGTGGTCGCTGGTGTGTGACCGTGCTCAATTGACTAATGTGGCGGAGATGACTTTCCTAACAGGTGTTGCTGTTGGTGGTCTGGTCTCTGGACTGGTATCAGACAAGTAAGTTTTATTTTCCATAACGTAGTGCTTTAGATAGTAAATATCTCTCTGTTTAATATACCATTACAACTATACCTATCCAGTAATGAATGGCTTAGCCCCTGAAAGCTCAAGTTACTGAGTTTTAAATAAGAGCTACTAGTTGTATAAATATAGTACAGAAAATTCTAGACCTTAAAGTTATTCCTCAGTATTAATCATTGTATTCACATGATTGTTAATTATATAGTAATAGAGAAACAACAACCAGATAGCATTATGAGAAAAATATCTGTAGTAACTTTCTTACTCAGAAAGTTACTACTCAGCAGCCTATAAGTGTGGAGTGGAGTATGGCAAGTGTTTGAATGTAGGTAAATTTCTCATCTAAACTTTGTGCCTCTATATAAAGGAGAAGATTGAACTGATACTCAAAAAAGTTGTGAAGACAGTTCATAAAAGTACCCAGTGTAGTACAATGAAATTTACTCCTTATGAAAGAAAAAACTATCTGATCTCTTTTTTGACCATGAGATACATGTAACATTTAATCACAATACCATGGAGGGTGCAAGTTGCCTTTTTTGCCACATGACCACAATCTTTGCAGCAAAAGAGTTGCCCCACAGAATATTTCCATAATTTAAGTGAGAGTGGAAGGAAGCATAATACGAAACCCAAAGCTGTTCTGTACTGACACAGCATTTTAGTTCAATATTAATTACAGGGTGGTTAAAATTAAACTTTTGTTACTTGAGTGAGTCCTGTTAAAAATGAGTGATTGCAGGACAACGAAATTTTAAGGAAACATTTGTATGGATATGAAGAAGAAAAATAAAGAATAAACCATTGAAAGAAACACATTTTAATTTCCACATGAGAGGGTAACATTTGTTAATTGCAGATGATCTTTACATTCCAGCTTACAAACATTACTCAGTGTGATGTTCATCTGCAGTCACAACAGCATGGAACAGCATTAGAAATACCATTTCCAATTGTTCACAGCATTTTCTGAATAGGGAAACATGTTCTGTGTCATGATGCAGCTTGTGCATTACTTGAAGATCACACTTTGTGTCCAGCATTCTCAGCCCTGGCAACAGTAACTTTTTCAACAATTTGTGGTGCAATTGGCTGTAAGCCTCTCCCAGGAGCTATTCCCAAATTGTCAATTAATTTGAACTACCAAGTCATGTTCCTCAACCCCACTGTGGAAGGAAGACCCCTCCATATTCCTTTAATGCAGTGATACTCATGAAGAGAAGCAGCACTATTGCTATTGTTTTGATAAAACAGCTTTAAGAGTAAAGCCCTGCTGATACTGTCCAGAACAATTCTGACTGTCAGCCACTTTAGTGTACATGAATACTCGTGTTTCAACCCTATGTCACTGTACTGGTTCCAGTATAAGTGTTTAATGACAAGTCATGGCACTAACACCACTAACAATGTAAATCCTGCAGCACACAGTCTGAAAATCATTCCTGTGCAGTTTGGGTACCTATGCAGTAAATAGTGTCGCATATGCAATGTCTCAAGTAGCAGAAGTTTAATTATAACCATCCTGTAAGTCACATGTGGTAGTTTAATGTTCAGTTGATATCTGTGCACATCCCTTTTCAGTTGTGGGTCCAGATAAATTCCTAGTAGTCTAACAGATTCAGACTTATTTATCTGTTCACTTACTTTGTAGAGACAGAAGTATATTATTTCAGTTTTGTTAATATAACATGTTAGTTTATAGTTAATATAAAGTGTTAGTTTATTTATTTATTAGCCACTGTGTAGACATATCCACCACTGTCAGTGTGTCTGATATGGTAAAGAACTAGGTAGTATATATATATATATATATATATATATATATATATATATATATATATATATATATATATATATATATATATATATATAAGAAAATAAGAAAGACAAAATGGCCCAGGACAGAACCTTATGGTTTTCCTGTAGTAACAAAGATGGCAGTTGACCTACAATTATTTGCACTGACAACTTGTTTCCTATCTAAGATATATGATTTGATTAATGATAGTACATTATCCTTGATTGCTTATTTTAAAAATTTACATATCATGTGATACAATATGAAATGCTTTGCTTGAATCAAGGAGCATAACACAAGCAAAAGAATGGCTTTCAAAGTTTTCCAGAATATCTGCAGCCATAGATTTTACAGCTTCAATCGTGGATAGACCAGGTGTACAGCCATTTAGTGAAGAAGAGATTAGCTTCTTGTTCTCAAAAGTGCTCTTTCATGAAGTGTTCTCTGGCCTGATATACTATGGGAATGAGGGATATTGACCTGCAACTGTCGGGACAGTTTTTTTAATCTCCCTTCTTATAAACTGGGAAAACAATTTTGGATTTCAAAACATCAAGGAATTTTTCGGCTTCAAACATGCAGTTTATAACGTAAGTCAGAGGAGGCACTATAATGTAAATGATTTATTTTAGGATGTAATTTGAGAAGCCAGAGATATCTTCAATGTGTCAATTACATAGTTTGAATATAGCTGGTTATATAATCTTGCAACTAATCTGGCTATAAAATACTGGAACTGATGCTGTCACAGAGTCAGTATGCTTGTGCCGTATATGAATGACTGACAGCTGTGAAGCATGAAGCCTTCTCAGTTGATTGCAGCATTACTGGTGTCTGTAGACAAGTCAGTGGGCCCATGGCCTCCATTTGTGTAAGAGTTATTTTCATTTGTGGGAAAATATAGCAATAAATTGTTGTAAAGTTTCATATGAAACTTGGAAAAACTGCTACTAAAATCTATCTTTCACTAACAAAATTTTATGATGCAGACTGTTTACTATGCATGTTAGTTTTTGAGTGGTTCAAGCATTTCCAAAGTGGTTGAGAAGATGCTGAAGATGACTCATGCCCAAGATGCCCTTCAACATAAAAAACAAATGAAAATACCGAAAAAGTAGATAAACTGATTCAAACTGACCATCAGTTGATTATTTGATCAGCTGCTGAAACTGTAGGATTTGACAAAAAAAATACATCTAGCAAATTTTACGTAACCAATTTAACATGGGAAAAGTTCCTGAGAAACTGGTACTAAAAATTCTCATGACTGAACAAAAAGAAGCTCATGAAAATGTGTGTACTGCACTTTGAATACCACTGAAAATTATCCAAATTTCTTGGAAAGAGTGATAACATGTGATGAATCTTGTTTTTTCCACTTATGATCCAGAAACTAAACTCCAGTCCATTCACTGGAAGGGATGAAATTCACTGAAAGCATTAAAAAAAAACAAGAGAAAGCAAATCAAGATTCAAAGTGATGATGATTTTTCTAACATTCATGGAATTGTATATCTTCACAGGGTTCCAGAAACTCAAATTATTAAGGAGCATTACTACTTTGAGTATCTAGCTCAACTCCGAGAGAAAACAAGAAAAAAATGACCCAAATTGTGGAAGAACAAGTCATGGGTTCTGCATCAAGACAACACACTTGTCCATATTGTGTTGCCTGTTACGAGGTTTTTAGTGAACTATGGCATAACAGTGTTACACCATCTACATTATTCACTTGACCTAGCACCATGTGAAGTTTATCTATTCCCCAAGGTCAAATCTGTATTAAAAGGAACAAGATTTCAGCCTGTTGAAGCAGTGAAAGAGAAAGCAACATGCGCCATGAAGTAGCTGACAGAGGAAGACATCCCACACTGTTTCAATCAATGGGAAATTCAGATGGAGCATTGCAGGGACAGAAGACAGAAGTACACTGAGGATGACACCTTCCTAAGACACAGTCTCTGTACCTTCTGCTATGACTATGTAAGCGTAAACCAGATGTGGTTAAAATTCAAAGAAATAGTATCGGTGGCAGTTGAGAGATATAGACCAAATATCTTAATTACAGATGGTACTCTTCCCCCATGGCACACAGGATAGGTCAGAACATTATTGCAAAATCAACAAAGAAGCACCCCAAATTCAAAAGAACACAAAATCCCAAAGATTGACAAAGTTTTACAGAATCTCAAAATATAGTGTGAACTTCAATGTGAAATCTTTTAATAGTTTCCACAATGAAATACTGTCTCAAAATTGGGCAGAAAATCCAAACACATTCTGGTCATATGCGAAGTACTACAGTTGGAAGACTCAATCAATACCTGCATTCAGAGACAACAATAGTGATGTTATTGACAGCGCCACTATAGCAGAGTTATTAAACACAGATTTCTGAAATTTCTTTACAAAAAAAGATGAAGTAAATATTATGGAATTCGAATCAAACAACTGCCAACATGACTAACTGAGAAGCAGATATCCTTGGTGCAGCAAAACAGCTTAAAACACTTTAAGAAAGGCAAGGCTTCTGGTCCAGATTGTATAGCAGTTAGGTTCCTTCCAGAGTATGTTGATACAATAGCTCCATACGTAACAACCATATACAACCACAGACTCATAGAAATATCTGTATCCAAAGACTGGGAAGTTGCACAAGTCACACCAATACCCAAGAAAGCAAATAGGGGAAATCCTCTAAATTACAGATCCTCATCACTAACGTCAATTTGCAGTAGGATTTTGGAACATATACTGTTCTCAAACATTATGAATCATCTAGAAGAAAATGATGTATTGACAAGTAGCCAACATGGATTCAGAAAATATTGTTCTTGTGAAACACTAGTAGCTCTTTATTCTCACTAACTAATGAGCGCTATCAACAGGGTATTTCAATTTGATGCCATATTTTTAGATTTTCAGAAGGCTTTTGAAACAATTCTTCACCAGTGATATAGGAAAGATCACAGTTCACAATAATTGATGGAAAGTTATCGAGTAAAACAGAATAACATCTGGCATTCCCCAAGGAATTGTTATAGGCCCTCTGTTATTCCTGATCTACATAAATGATTTAGGAGAGAATCTGAGAAGTCCTCTTAGATTGTTTGAAGATGATGCTATCATTTACCATCATGTAATGTCATCTGATGATCAAAATGAATTTCAAATTGATTTAGACAAAATATCTGTGTGGTGCAAAAAGTGTCAATTGACTCTAAATCATGAAAAGCATCAAGTTGCCCCCCCCCCCCCCCATGGTGACTAAAAAGAATCCACTATGTTTCCGTTACATGATAAGTCACACAGACCTATAGGATGTAAACTCAACTAAATACTTAGGGATTACAATTATGAATAATTTAAACTGGAATGATCATGCAGAGAATGTTGTGGGGTAACCAAACCAAAGACTCTGATTTATTGGAAGATCACTTATAAAATGTAACAACTTTACAAAAAATACCGCCTACACTATGCTTGTCTGCCCTCTTCTGGAGTACTGCTGTACAGTGTGGGATCCACATCAGATAGGATTGACGGAGGACATCAAAAATGTTCACAGAAGGGCAGCTTGTTTTGGATTATCATGAAACAGGGGGGAGAGGGTAATGGATATGATGCTCAAATTGGGGTGGAAGTCATTAAAACAAAGGCGTTTTTTGCTGCAGCAGGATCTTCTCATGAAATTTCAGTCACCAGGTTTCTCCTCCAAAAGCAAAAATATTTTGTTGTTGCACACCTACTTAGAGAGGAATGATCATTGTCATAAAATAAGAAAAATCAAAGCTATCAAAGCTCACAAGAACAAAATTTAAGCATCTGTTCCTTCTGCACACTGTTTGAGAGTGGGACAGTACAGAAGTAGCTTAAAGCTAATGTAGGTTGATTCCTACAGAGAAGAAAACAGCAACCAGCCAATATTTATACTGATATTTATTTAAGTAAATAGCACCATAACTGGTTTCGAACTGACAAGTTCATCGTCAGGTGGCTGTTCACATGATTTGCAAGATACGCTTTACATAATCATCAGTTTTCAAATTTTATTCTTCCACTGTCATTTGTGACATCAGTGGTGTCAAGTGAGAGCTCATTGGAGGGTGGAGTGGAGGTCTTTTGTGTTCTCTGATGAAAGCCCGTTCTGTGTGGCACCAGTGATGGCAGTGTCAGTTAGGAGGAGGTCAGTTGAGTGCTGGGAACCAGCCTGTCTGCAGCCTAAACACTCTGGACCTACACCCAGCATTATGGTTACGGGTGTGACTTTGTATGACAGCAGGAACATTCTTGCAATTATCCCATACATCCTGATTGCAAATTTGCAGGTCAGTCTGGCAATTCAACGTGTTCTGCTGCCCTTCATGAACAGCATTCCAGGGAGCATTTTCCAACAAGATAACACCCGCCCACATACTGCTGCTGTAACCCAACATGCTCTACAGAATGTCAATTTTTTGCCTTGTCCAGCTAAGTCACCAGATCTGTCTCCAATTGAGCTTATATGGGATATCATCAGGCAACTCTAGTGTCATCTACAACCACATAAACTGCCCCTATATCTAGTAGACCAAGTGCAACAGGCACGGACCTCCATCCCACAACTGACATCCATCACCTGTACAACACAATGCATACACATTTGTATGCTTGCATTGAGCAATCTAGAGATCAGACTGGTTAATAATGTACCAGCATTTCACATTTGCAATAGCCTATCTCACACTCACATTAACTTGTGATCTTTCAATGTTAATTACTTAAGTATGTTACCTAGGCAAATGTATTCCAAAAATTACATTACTCTACATTAATTACTTTTGGTGTTGGAAGTTTTTTTACCATCTGCATATTCTGTATTGACATATTTGTTAATTTCTTATGTCTTGGATATCTAATATTTAATCTCCATGGTATCTGCCATTATTTTATTGGGGTCTGTCTATAACATGAGCATCCGTTTGTGATGCAGATGTGACATAGCCTCATTTTGCAAGCAGACACTAAACATGTGTTTATGATCAATACAGAATTGACCTTTTGTTTTTATTATTAAGATTATTGTAATCCCTTCTGGTACTCTTTCTTAGTGCAACTTTCTGTTATTATTCCAGGTCTGAATATGGCTGTATAACCAGCTGAAGCTAGTCATCACTTAAAGCTAGTTACTTGCCACTTTCACTATTAAAAAATTTTCTTCAATATTTTTTAGCCTCATGTAAATCATTTAGATTGCTTATTTCCATTCTGGCTAAGTCAGATATTAACTTTTGTTTGATGTTTGAACCCCACAACTCACTTTCATCAAAAGGTGTCATGAAAGAAACTACTGATATAAAAAACATTAAAATTTGTTTCAAGTTTCACGTAAGTGATTTTAATTGTTGCCCATGTTCAGCCTGTTCACTCAGTTTATAAATTCTTTTCATCATCAGGATACTCACAACCATGGTACTTACAACGATTCACTTGTTCTAATATTCTGTTACTGACAACATTTTTACATCTTAGACAGTGCTTTTCAGAGTGACATATTATTTTTGTTCTCTGCATTGGTATTACCTTACTGAAGTCACTATGGTGTTCATATACTCATGTTTCATGTTTTTCTTTGTTATGGAGTTAGTTAGTTTCCTACACATTTCTCAAAATAATTATATTTTCATAAATATATTACAGGGGTGAAATAAAGTCTGAGGTTTATCCTTTGCATTTCATCATGGTATGCAAATTTTCTCATCTAACAATTAAAAACTATTTCTGGTTATCTTTCTAAATATGAAATGCATTTCCTGATTGTAATGGCTTTGCTTTTCACGAAATAAATATTCTGCAACTGGTTTACTTTCCATTTTTAAAACCCATTTATTCTCCATTTAGTAAGTATTCTCATGGCATTTTGACTCTGCTGTGCTGTTTGTTAAGAATGTTCAAAGCCGGATGAAGTATCCTCACTCAGAATTTAACAGAGACTTTCTGAAATCAGAAAAGATATACTAATGGATTTCATCTGAAATGAGAAATTTTCTTTGCAGCATTTACTGGAGCTGTCCAACTTAATTTATTTGGTGTCAAGCACATATTGAATTTCATTTTTCTGGTATTTTTATATTAAAAGCAAGTGAGGTACTTTAAGAGCCGATCAAACATTACCTTTCATATTATCTATGTTAAGAGCCTTTTTCCAACAAGATATACAACATTGTAATTCTTTCTATCCAGATTTGGTCGAAAACGAACATTGATGGTCTCACTAGTACTACAGATAAGTGTGGCAACAGTGATGGCATTCTCCCCTTGGTTTGAACTCTATGTGATTCTACGTCTAATACTGGGTTTCATTTCTGTGGGAATTGTCTTCAGTGGATTTGTACTATGTGAGTATAATAAAAATTAATTATGTGTTTTACAACCATAAAAACAAATGACAACTTATTGACTCACACATTCTCAAAATGTTTGAAACACTATGACTTGTAAATTTAATATAGCGCAAATTCTAAGTTATATTGTTGTTGGGAAAGAGAGGAAAGCAAAGGATGAATGACCACTCCATTAAGATGTTTTGTTTGTGTTATTTAAAATTATAATAAATAATCTTTATCTGTAGCTACAATCTCAGATTTCAAGACCAAAATAGTAATAATAATGTAAGTGCAACCAAACTATGATGTTAAAGAAGGGCACATGTTATGCAAAAAAGAAAGTTAGTGATAGATACTGAAATACATATTTTATGTTTTAGGAAAACAGAAATTGATAGATGGAATACAGGAAATATGAAATATGTAGCACTTGAAGAAACACTATAAGCTTTAACAATATATGGAAACCATTCCACACAATAACTCCAAAGTTTTCAATAAGATTTAATGAACTGAAAACATTACAGTTATAGTTACATAAGCAGTAACAGAGAAAAACAAAACTTTGAATGAAATGAATTATTTTCCTATAGGCATGGAACTCGTCGGGGGCAAATGGCGTACCATTTCTGGAGTGTCTTACTTATTTCCAGTGCCTGTGGCCTACATAATAATAGCAGGTATTGCTTATCTGGTTCGAGGTTGGAGCAATCTTCAGTTAGCGATTACATTGCCTTCTGTTATTCTGCTTGGTCTATGGTGGTAAGTAGTGTACTGTGCAGTATACAAAACTAAAATATATACTCAGTAATACATATGAAATTGTAGCTAATGTATCTTAGTGCAGCTATAAAAATTAAATAAATTTTAATCTGCCAGGAAGTTTCATATCAGTGCACACTCCACTGCAGAGTGAAAATCTCAAAGGTACAGCTTGCTTAAAAAATGATTCACTTGTGAAAAAAAGAGATTATTTATGACCTCTGTTTTAATTTACAGTGGATTGCACAAACACTGACAATATTGTACACATGCTATCTGATTTCTTCAAGTACATTGGCACCTTTCTTTCACAAAGTTTCCATGTTATATCATAAGTGCAACTTTTAATATGGATAAAAATTAATTGTCTCACAATGTAGTAGAGAGAATGCTCAGTCAGCAATCTGTATTGGCAGTATCTTAATGAAATAGGCATTTGTATGAATTTTCATTTGAAGTTAAATAAGGTACAGAAAGTCCTGGCTGACTGTAAATAATTTAGGAGCAAAGGCAACAACTCACTGAGGAGACCTTTACATTTAAACCTTGCTGCTGTGACATGGACCTAACCATTGAAAATCTTGTTGAGCAATTTAACAAGATCATCATACTTGACTGATTTGGAGCTAATGTCTGAACAGAACCTCTCATACAGACAACAGAGATCATATTATAAGCAGAAAAATGGGCATCCAATTGTGCCCAATATTCTGAACATTCTGCTTACTTTCTATGGTATGGGAGAAATTTAGCACTGCTTGGCGACAGTAGTAATGTCAGTTGACATACAATTAGCAGCAGACATTCAGTCTGCTGCACCTGAAACTGAGCAGTATGAGCTGGACACATTTCCAATGGTAGCTCAGATACACAAAACTAAAAAACAGATATCTGGCAACAACAGGCAGCCCATAAAGTATGTCCACAATGTGCACACAGAAACAATGTGTCAGGTGAACAAGCCATCAAATCTTGTTGTATGTTTGCCCTATCTGATGAAAATACAATCCTCAATTCAATGGTGGGTTCTCTACTTGCTCAAAAAAGAGATTCATTGCAATCTAGAACATGTAAAATATTAGTTTATGTTGTTACAAGATATATATGAAGAATTACTTAACTTTGTATAATCCATTTCCACAGGAATGTTCTGAGTATATTAAAATATCATTGCATACAAACAATTTTATGAGACAATTCACTTGAAGTAAATAGCCATAATGTTCACAGTTAAACTTCAGCATAAGACATAAAATACGCTGGTGCCCTATCTAAAACAATTCTGTCGTCCTACTGCTGATGACAAACTGCCTTTCTCTGGTTTGCTGTATATCGGTGCTGTGAAGCTGAGGGACAGTGTGGTTTTGCCAGCGCCCCCCATTCATCATTTCATAATGCAACGAGACATAACAGGCAAACATACTGGGTGAACAAAAAGTTATTATAAATTTGAAAACTTAATAAACAACGGAATAATGTAGATATGGAGGTAAAAATTGACACACATGCTTGGAATGACATGGGGTTTTATTAGAACAAAAAACCTGAAAAGGCGCTTTTAGTGAAGCTGTATTATCAGAATGGGGAATGTGCTAGTTCAGCGTTGCAATCCTATCACCATAGGAAGGGGATTCGAATGGGTAAAAGTCTGTTGACAAATGCAGCTGTCGCGAGAATGATTTTGAAGTTCAAAGCCATGGGTTATTTAGACGATAGACCCCATAGTGGCTGACTGAGCACAAGGTGTAATGCTGCTGAGACGGTTCAGGAAGAAATGGAGACTGTAGCGGGTTCATCTATGCATGGGGAAGTCAGTGCTCGTGCAGTTGCACGTCGCACTGGCATTCCATACACTACTGTTTGGTTGGCACTGAGGCGTAACCTCTCATGCTATCCATACAAAATCCATCAGCATCATGAACTGTTACCTGGCGATTTAGTGAAGCAGAGGGCATTTGAAGTGTGGGCATTTCAAAAGACAGTGGGAGATGACGATTGGTTGAGTAACGTGTTGTGGACCGACGAAACTCATTTCATGCTCCGAGGGTCTGTCAACACCCACAGCTGCTTTGCACGACAAGAAAGTCACGTTATGGGTTGTATTTACCACATCTACCGTTATCGGGCCTTTTGTCTTCGAGGAAATGTATGATTCTGGTTTTGTAACTGCTACCGTGACGGGTGAGAGGTACGCCGATACATTACAGAACCGCATCCTCCCCAGCCTAGCTGATAAACACCTGCTGGAAAGTACAATGTTTATGCAGGATGGCGCTCCACCCCATATTGCTAGACACATGAAAGATCTCTTGCGCACGTCATTACGTGATGATCGTGTGCTCAGCCGCCAATTTCGTCATGCTTGGCCTCCCAGGTTCACAGACCTGAGTCCATGCGATTATTGGCTTTGGGTTTACCTGAAGTCACAAGTGTATCATAATCGACCAACATCTCTAGGGATGCTGAAAGACAACATCCAACACCAATGCCTCACCATAACTCCCGACATGCTTTACTGTGCTGTTCGCAACATTATTCCTCGACTACAGCTATTGTTGAGGAATGATGGTGAACATATTGAGCATTTCCTGTAAAGAACATTTTTGCTTTGTCTTACTTTGTTATGCTAATTATTGCTATTCTGATCATATGAAGCACCATCTGTGGGACATTTTTCGAACTTTTGAACTTTTTTGGTTCCAATAAAACCCCATGTCATTCCAAGCATGTGTGTCAATTCTTACCTCTCTATCTACACTATTGCATGATTTATTCAGTTTTCAAACTTATACTGACTTTTTGGTCACCCAGTATTTGTGTCCTGAATGAGATTTTCACTCTGCAGCAGAGTGTGCACTGATATGAAACTTCCTGGCAGATTAAAACTGTGTGCCGCACTGAGACTCGAACTCGAGACCTTTGCCTTTTGCGGCCAAGCACTCTACCATCTGAGCTACCCAAGCATGATTCACGCTCCGTCCTCACAGCTTCAATTCTGCCAGCACCTCGTCTCCTACCTTCCAAACTTCACAGAAGCTCGTCTGCAAACCTTGCAGAACTAGTACTCCTGGAAGAAAGGATGTTGCATAGACATGGCTTAGCCCCAGTCTGGGGGATGTTTCCAGAATGGATTTTCACTTTGCAGCGGAGTGTGCGACGATATGAAAGGTCCTGAGTTCAAGTCTTGGTCCGGCACATAGTTATAATCTGCCAGGAAGCTTCATATTTGCGTCCTTTTTAGCACTCAACTCACATCTCAGTCCCTCAAGATCCCCTAACTGTAACTTGCTCACGCCCACTAGTCCATTGGTTTAAGTCACTCATACCCATCTGTTCCCACTTGCCCATTCTCACTCACTCATTCAGCTCATCTCATTATCATTAGCTCTTTGTGCCTTTCTACCTGTCACTGTCTCTTGTCTCACATACACAGTCTCCTTTCTTCTGTCCTCCTACTCCTCCTACTACTACAACTCTCCCTCTTGCCCTCTCTTCGTACTACTATCTCATTCATTCCTTCCCACTACTGTCGTTTCTTCTCACTGTCACTATTTCTCTCTCCCTCGTTGTCATTGTCATAGAATGTGTCTCTCATTATCACTGGCTTTCAATCACTTCCACTTTCTCCTTCTTTTTATTCCTTTCTCACTGGCACTGTCTCCTTCACTCTTTTTCCTGTCATTGTTTGGTCACTGTCAACTGTGTTCTGCTGCCAGTGTCCTCTTTCTCTCGCACTGCCATTGTATCCTTTGCTCTCTCTGTATCACAGCCACTGTCTTGTACACTATCTCCAGCATTTATTACTTTTCCATCTGTTGCCCACTACCAGTTCCACTGTGTTCTTTGTTCTGCACATAAAAAAAACTTTAATATGTTCGCATATCAAAATTTTTGTGAACATTTTTAAAGATGCTGAGGGAGGTAGAATGTGGCAACTGGTACCCCACTTTTCAGTCAGAGTTTTTAATAAACAAGGATATATTCTCCTTCTTTGTGCTCTGATAGCAGTGTTTTTCCATTGGTTACATTCTTTTCCTTGCTGCAGCAGGCAATGCGTTGTGTCTCAGGCACAATTTACCAAATGGAAAGTCAGAATTAATTAAAACTAAGAAGATTTATTCTGAAAACAAGGTGAAACATAACTCAGTGTAATCACTTGTGTCCAGGTCCGTAGCCAAAGTTTATCTCCCATAAACACTATCACAGTAACAGCATTGTGACTGAGAGGTGACCTGCTCCGTACTCCAGCAGGTGCACCAGACGACTCCCCTTCCAGGCCACACCAATGTGACTTAATCATGTGGGGCTGCATCCAAATTGTTGCCATCAACTCCAGTGGTATGACTGCTGCATCTCTTGTGGCGTCCCCACTGTGAGCACTTTGAAGTATGCCATGCTGCTGCTGAATGCCGGCAGAATTGAAGCTGTGAGGACGGAGCGTGAATCATGCTTGGGTAGCTCAAATGGTAGAGTGCTTGGCTGCGAAAGGCAAAGATCTCGAGTTCGAGTCTCAGTGCGGCACACAGTTTTAATCTGCCAGGAAGTTTCATATCAGTGCACACTCTGCTGCAGAGTGAAAATCTCATTCAGGACACAAATACCGAGTGACCAAAAAGTCAGTATAAGTTTGAAAACAGAATAAATCATGGAATAATGTAGATAGAGAGGTAAAAATTGACACACATGCTTGGAATGACATGAGGTTTTATTAGAACCAAAAAAGTTCAAAAGTTTGAAAAATGTCCCACAGATGGTGCATCATCTGATCAGAATATCAAGAAAAATTTCAAGGTTGTTCAAGATCACGATCTTAGGTATACAGTATACGTTTTAGGTGCTGTGCACTCCTGCTGCCAGCATCTGTGCTTGAGAAGGCGGTGGTCACATCTTATGTGCAATTATTGCACACTGAATGTCACTCATATGAGAAGAACTTTATGGGCCAGTAAAATTTTGATAGTTTACTTACAAATATATGAAACTGAAATTATGCTGAACTGTATTATTTTACACCTCAGACCAGATTTAATGTGCACAAAAACTTTGTATGTGCTTCAGTACTACAACATAGGCTTCCCAGAACCATTCTGATGATATCAGAGATGCTTTACAGCGTATTTATCCATGCTACATCACTTTATAAATTATGTTTTTGCTTCACATTGGATTTTACAAGTGTATTTTTTGTGAAAAATTAGGGTAACTTTTAATCTCTGTACCTCAGAAATGGAAAATATATCAAGAAAATTTTCAAGGTTGTTCAAGATCATGATCTTAGGTATACAGTATACGTTTCAGGTGGTGTGCACTCATGCTGCCAGCATCTGTGCAGCACTAGTTGCCATCAGACAACAGCCAAACCTTTAGTGCCAACCTCTGTACACAGAACGACTGTCCCTTGTATCAACTGGCTACAATACCACACATTATTTCGGAAACAATACTAGCTATGTTTCATTGGCATAATAAGAAAGATGATTGTGTGTCCCATATCTACATCTACATGAATACTCTGCAACTCACACGTAAGTGCCCAGCAGAAGGTTCTTCGAACCAACTTCAGACTATTTCTCTATTGTCCCATTCTTTAACAGTGTGTGGGAAAGATATTTCTGGACAGGCTCTGATATTTCTTATCTTATTACAATGGTCATTTAATCCTACCTAGGTAGTGACAGTAAAGTATTTTTGCATTCAGAGGAGAATGTAGGTAACTGAAATTTCGTGAAAATATCTCATCACAATGAAAAAACTCTATTGTTTTAGTGACTGCCACCCTAACTTGCTTATCATATCTGTGACACTCTTTCCCCTATTTTGTGATAATACAAAATGAGCTGCCCTTTTTTAGGTTTTTTCAGTGTCCTCTATCAATCCTATCTGCTAAGAATCCCACACCGCACAGCAGCAGGCCTCCTCAAGCAGAGGATAGGCAAGCACAGTATATGCAGTCTCTTTAATAGACTTGTATCTTCTGAGGGTTCTGCAAATAAAACAGTCTTTGGTTTGCCTTCCCCACAACATTATCTATGTGATCATTCCAAATTCAATTTGTTAGTAATTGTAATTCCTAGGTATTTAGTTAAATAAGATGATTTGAAATAAAAAAGGCTGTAAGTGCCAAAATCATGAATCTGAGGAAAATGAGCTTGAAGTATTCTACATAATTAATGGTTATATTTGCACTATTAATGTGTTTTGTTTGAAACCTATTCATAGTATGGACCTAGATCGAAAGGAAATTATTACAAACATTGTATTGTAATAGCATCAACAACTTACTGAGAGTGGAAATGCAATGAAAAAGTGCCACAGTTCAGTACTCAGGAAAAAGATAGTAAAAGTTCATTCTGCTTTTGCAAAATTATGTGTGGTCATTATTTGTCATTTATTGCATTATTTCAATCAATGTTTCTTCTTTTTTCACAGATGTGGCTTATAACATCCAGAGCATGTAGTTGCATTTTCTTGATGTCCTGTGCTCATACACCTTTTCTCAAAATAGAAACTCCTTCTCAGGTCTCAATTACAGTTAAGCTTCCCCTGGTCATAACTTCATAAGGCTTATATTTGTCTAATAGTAGACACTTTACTTTGGGCATGTTTAGATTTCCTGCATTTATATTACAGTCTGCTGCTGTCTTGAAATCTACGGAGTCAGATGCATTCATGGTACTGAAGATAGAATGTTTTATTTCATGTATCATGTGCTTTTATTGCTTTTGCCGAAATACCTTTATTATGTGAAGTTTTTCCCTCATTTCTGCCACAGTAACTTCTAATTTCATTCTACATTCCTTTCTACTCAAACTGTTACAAACATCTCTGCCTCCATCATTTTATCCAACACTGAGGATTAAGTGTGGAGAACATAGAGCCTTTCGTATGTTAACAGCAGTAACTGTTAAACTGCATGCTATCTGTTGATTGCTTTTGTCACTACATTTTCATTCATAGGAGTTACAGCCTTTTATACAGCGCTAGACTTGATGTGTAGATGCCATTTCACACAAAACTTCAAAATTGCTTATTATGGCACTTAGAGTCTTTCCTTATTTCAAGTCTTCAAATTGATAGCCCTTAGATTTGTGTTATTTATCCTGTACCTGAAATATAATGAATTTCTTTTAGTACTCATGAGGATGACATCATACTTTTCCTTATTCAGAACCAAATGCCACTTTTTGTGCCATACAGATATTGTATCTACATTATTTTGCAGTTGGTTTTAATCTTCAGATGGCATTATTAGGTGATAAATGCCAGTGTTGTCTGCAAACAATTTAAGAGGGCTGTTCAGATTTCTTCCTAATTTGTTTATATAGACTAGGAACAGCAGGGGTAACACAATACTTCCTTGCGGAGCTCCAGATATCACTTCTGTTTTACTCAGAGACTTTCCATTGATTATCATTTACCGTGACCTTTCTGACATGAAATCAAGGATCAAGTCACACAACTGAAGTGATACTCCGTAGGCACACAATTTGATTAGAAGTTGCTTGTGAAGTACAGTGTCAAAAGCCTTCTGGAAATCTAGAAATATGGAATTAATTCGATATCCCCTTTTGGTAGCACTCATTACTTCATGTGAAAAAGAGCTAGTTGTGTTTCACAAGAACATTATTTTCTGAATCTGTGCTGACTACTTATCAACTGAACATTTTCTTTGAGGTAATTCATAATGTTCAAACACAGTAAATGTGCAAAATTCTATTGCAAATTGATGTCAGTGGTATAGCTGTGTAATTCATGAGATTACTTCTATTTCCTTTCTTGAATATTGCTGTCACTAGTACAACTTTCCAGTCTTTTGGTATAGATCTTTCATTGAGTGAGCTGTTGTGTATGATTGCTATGCTAAGGGGCTATTGTATTAGCACACTGTGATAGGAACCTAATTGGTGTACTATGTGGGCTGGAAGATTTGGCATTATTAAGTAATTTTGAGCTGCTTCAAGCTTCAGTAAAATGTTCTCAATCTTGGAGATTGTGTATCATTTTAAATTTTCCACGATTTTCTCATTTATTCTGCAACAGTGTTCTGAACTGTTTTGTGTACCATGGGGGATCAGTATCATCTTTTATTCATTAATTTAGCATAAATCTCTCAATTCCTCTGATACTATTTCTTTGAATTTAAGCCACATCTGGTCTACACTTACATAGTTAGTTGGGAAGGAAAGGAGACTGTGTCTTATGATGGCATATGGGAATTTTTATCTGCTTTTTTAGATAATACATTTTGGGTTTATTTTTGGTGGATTTGGATATTGCGTTGGTCAGTCCCATTACAATGGCCTTGTGATTACTAATCCCTGTATCCCTTATGATACTCCCTACTTGATCATGATTGTTTATTGCTAAGAGGTCAAGTGTGTTTTTATAACCACCTCTTCAATGGGCTCCTGAACTAACACTTCAAAATAATTTTCAAAGCAAGCATTTAGTACAATTTCTGACAATAGTTTATACCTACCAATGGCTTTGGACACATATTTGTATCAAGGGTAGATTGAAATCATCACCCAACTATAACTATATGAGCTGCAAGCTTATTTGATATTATACTCAAGTTTCCTTTGAACTGTTCAGTAACAATCATCTGAGTCAGGGGCAGTGGTGGTGGTGGTGGTGGTGGTGATGGTGGTGGTGGGGGGGGGGGGGAAGGGGGGGAGGTGGAGGGGAGTTGGTAAAAGGAACCAATTATTAACTCATTCTGGTTGTCAAGTATAATCACTACCAGTACTAACTCACAACAGGAACTATCTGCTTCAATTTTACTACAAGATAAACTACTTATAACAGCAACAAACATGTCACCACCAACTGTATTTAATCTGTCCTTTCTGAACATGGCTAGGTTCTTTGCAAAAAATTCTGGATGAATTTATTTCTGGCTTTAGCCAGCTCTTGGTACCTACAATGATTTGAACTTCAGTGCTTTCATTTAGCGTCTGCAGTTCTGGTTCTTTCCCAACATGACTATGACAATTTATAACAATAATACTGATTGTTTTTAGGACTACCCTATTCCTGTATTTGTCCTGCATCCTTTGAGACTGAAAGCCTTACTGTACTTACACAAGACCTTGTAACCTAAAAAACCATCCAGTCCATTCCATATAGCCTCCGCTACCATTGTAGCCAAGCCACCTCCTGTGTGTAGTGGACCCCTAGCCTAAGAAATGAAAACCAAAGCCCCACCACCCTCTGATGCAAGTTGAGAAATCTGTGACCTACATGGTCACAGAACCATATGAGCCTTGTACTCAGATCCTTCACTTGGCTTTGTACGAAAGGTCCACAATCAGATATGTCAACGATGCTACAGATAGTGAGCTCTGCCTTTGTCTCACAAGCAGTATTGACAGTCTTTACCACTTCAGCTAATAACCTGAAACCAGAGAGTATCTCTTCTGATCCAAAGAGACCCTCATTGTTAGTACTAACATGAGCCACTACTGGCAGCTGGCTGCACCCTGTGTTCTTCATGGCATCCGGAGGTACCCATTCCACATCTTTAATGATTCCTCCTGGTAAGCTCACTGAGTTCTGACTGGATTTATTCCCCTCCTTGGCAGCCATATCCATAAGGGTCCCACTGCACACCTTACACCAGGGCTCCCAACCACCCTCTGTAAATTTCCTCATTGTGCAAGCCAGAAGGCTTTCTATGGAACAGGGCAAGTAACTGCATCTTGCTGAGGACCTTTGTGTAGCATAAATTCTGTATGCAAGTGTAATAAAGTTTTCTAAATGTTCATGTAACATGTTTCTGAGGTGAAACATGGGAACCCAGTATTCACGTAGTGGGATGTGGGGACCTGCGTATAAACCACATTCAGGCTGGCCAGCACACTGATCCATCATTTTTAATCCACTAGGCAGATTTGATTCAGGGCCAGCATACCTCCACAAGCTGGAAGAGGTGCAGTCCCATTAATGCACTTGACCTGTCACTCAACTACAGGTCAGGGGTCATCCTCAATGTGGGCAGTAACCAGAGTAGTCACAGTAGTGGATTTATTGGGGGACATGAGGGACATGCTAGAAGCACCTTGAATTGCCATCTTAAACCCTCACAGTGGTGCCCTTTGGCAACAGTCTCAAGCTGTGTAACTGAAGCCAGCACCACCTGGAGCTGTGGGCAAAGTGTCACCAACTTAACTTGCCTCTGAACACAGCAATCACAGTCTCTATTCATACTGTAGCCAATGGAACTACACACTAGACAGTTATTGAAGCGTGGATCTGTGGGTACAAACACGCTGTTGCTGCAGAGATGGGAGTTGCCACCTAGTTAAGGAGTTCTACAACAGTAATTGGCTGTTCACATGAAAACAAGCACCTGTTTGAATACAAACACAAGAAATATACTCTACATAGTTATTAAAACATGAAACTATGGCTACAGGATACACAAACATGCAAGAAATTTAAGAATTTGAACTGAAATGCAAACAGTAAGTCAAAATAAGTTCTTTCTAGTTATTAGAAGCTTTTTACAACTAACAAGGAAATCTCTGTGCTCTGACATGCTGTTGCAAATATGGGAGCTGCTACCCAACCTATGAGTTCTACAGCTGACTGTTCACATTAAAACAAACACCAATAACAGTGAGAGTGAGTCTGAATACCAAGTGAACAATCTGAAAGAAATCTGTGCCATTTATGTTTACTTAGTGCTACTCATGTAGCTTTAATTTTAATATAAGTCACATATTTTAACAATATCCTTATACAGAACAGTATATCTATGTGAGTATCATTTCAATAAATGAAAATGTGTTTGCTCTGTTCACCAGGGTTTTGCCAGAGTCTCCATTGTGGCTTCTTGCTCTTGGCCGCAAAGATGAAGTTCTTGTTATTTTGGAGGAAGCAGCTAGATTTAACAAAATGGAATTACCACCACGTGCAGATAAAATTTTACAACAGGTGAGTAATATTTATTTTTGGGGTGTGTGTATTAGTATTTCACAATAAATTAATTTAACAACAGAAATGTTTCAGAGTATTACATTTAATGCAATTCTGCAATGTGTCCAAAACTTTATGCAATTGTGTGGCCCACTTGATAAATACCTATTGAAAGATAATGTGGTAGAGCGTTGAAAGAGGCATAACTTTATTTCTGTTTTCCTAACTGTTATTTCCTCCATGATTTTTTTTAAAATTTAGATTAGGTAAACTCTTTGTTTCATGGAGCCATAGTACATGCTGTACATCAACTGTTTGTGTTTATAAATTTATCAGTGAAGTAGGAGCTGGCCACAACCATGTCTTTCAGGTTCCCTTAAACTGAACTTTATTTGTAACTAAATTTTCTATATTGAGCAAAACGTTTTCCGAAATATATTCTACTGGACAGTGGGCCCATTTCTGGACTAAAGTAAATGTCTTCAAGTCTGTGTGCATAAAGTTCTTGTTCTTAGAACTGAATTTGTAAACTGAGCTGTTTATTAGAAAAGTAGACGTATTATTTACAACAAAGTTCATTATGAATACATATACTTATAAGCCTTAGTTAGTATAATCCAGTTCCTTGAACAGGCTTCTATAGGATCTTGGTGAACTCACACCACAAATGCTTTTGGACTCTGAAAATTTTTGTTTTACTTTGAAAGTTACCCTACATGACATGAAATGAAAATAAATGTGAGAGGTTCTCTCTCTCTCTCTCTCTCTCTTTCTCTCTCTCTCTCTTTCTCTCTCTCTCTTTCCTCTCCCCCCCCCCCTCCTCCCTCTTCCTTCTCCCCCCTCCCCCCTTAAATAAGAATTTGTTTAAGTATTTCACAGTTCTGTGGTATGCTTTTCCTGTAATATCTACTGTCTTTTATTGAAAACAATAACAACAACACACATTTATTTACAATGGTGGTGAGTAAAGCACCGGAATTATAAAAGCATAAAACAACATTAATCAGAGAACAGAAGTTCAGGTTGAATCCAAGCACATTCAATGTTCATCCTAGATCAACACTTAACTATCCAAGTCTGAGGGTAGGATTTTACCTAGCACAGCTGAAGCACAAAAGAGTGAGGCTGCATTGGCAGCATGCTGCTGGGAACAATCATCCAGCAGTGGTGTTTCCATCAAGTGAAACAGGTGTCTCCGCATTGGCTTCTCATGGAGGGTGCAGAATACAAATGTTGAGGTCATGGTGTCAGAGTATGTGGGTACCCTGCCACACCTCCCAACTAAATTTATTCTCAAGCTGTAAACCCAGGAATTTAACATCATCAGTTTTTATGGCAATGTCCACAAAAATGGTGCTTGACTTGCTATTTATTGCAGTACTTGTGTCATCTGGAGATACAAACACTGTATGTCTGACAATGTAACTCATGGAAAGTCATAACCATACACACAGGAAATGCAATGGTTAGGGATGAACTCTTGTGGGATGCCACTCCTAATAAATTCCCAATCTGATGATGACTTATGGCATAATTCATTGGTCTCCTGTACTGACACTCTTTGTTTCCTGTTTGCAAGATACGATTTGAACCTGTGTTACCTGAATTTCCTTCCCTTACATTTGTGAAGAGTGACTGGACACATTACTTGTTGGTAATACTAATTATTCCAATTTTTATTGATATTGTCTTCATAAGAAGGTGAAGATGCAAAAGAACAAGCTTTCCATAGTCTTTATTGAAGACAACCTTACAGAAATAAAAATCAGTTTCTTTTTTCATGAAGAACAGTATTCAACTTGCAATTTTTCTTAATTAAAATTTAGTTACTTTTTGCAGTGAAGCTTTCTGCCAATTAAGAAAGCCTGGTACCACGTAGATACAAGGTGTTGCCTTTTCAATTAGTATTTTCTTATAGGCCCACACACTTGAATGATTTCTGAGAATAGTGTATATGGCAGACTAATATAAAAATAAGTCTCTTCCACAAAAAATATAAGCTAATCAAACTTCACCTGTGGAACCTTGTTTTTCATTCTGTTTGCTACTGATTATCATTCTAGTTTATACTACTCTGAGGCAGGGATTATAAAGACTGGTTGTAGTGACACACTATGGCTATGAATCTAACCAGTATTGCACTATATATCAGTTACTACTCCACTTGGTGTTTTCTGTAGTGCTTTTAGGAACTTAAAAAAACTGTTTAGTTATGCCTTTCTGCACAGAATAACACTGTCAATGAAAGTACAGTATTTTCAGTATTGTTCATATGATAACTTATAAATGCTTCCAGTGCCTTCATTTTTATTTATGGTGTATCTGGTAGCAGGTGCCTGTCTGATGATAATAGTATGAAATAATGTATTAAAGGTATGTCTGCATAATGCCTCTTTCCTTGCGTGCAGTTGCAGATGCATGGGAATAAAAGGACATCCACAAAAATTTGTGAAAAGAATGCATGTATGCATGGGCATTCTCGTGTCCACACATTGCCCCATTGAGCAAGCAGTCTGCTATGTATCCCCTTCTTAGCTTGGAAGCTTATTATGATGTGTTACTTGTAATGAAAAGGTGACACAAAAAGAAAACACAAAAGCAATTGTAGGCTGTGAAGTATCTAAACAAACAGAGGTGTGAGAAATTCAAAGTGACAACAACGTTTTGTTTGAAAACTTCAGGAGGACCTCACACCAAGATTTTGGATTGTTTTGCTTGGGAAACTCCAGCAATAAGGCAGGCAATAACAGTTTATTAGGTAGTAACTGGAAGTTTATATACTAGTTGGAACTATTTATTTTGAATTTCAAAACAAAGCATTTCTGTGATTATTCCCGAAACTGAGACATACTTCAGGGAGGTTCTTTGTCATTATGTGCATGTTAATTAAATTTCGATGTATCATTTGTATTTTGTTTAATAAAAAATTTGTTTGCTGTATTTTAATCATGAAATAGTAGATTATATATAGATTAACATTCTCAGACTCAACAAATTTGGGAAGTTCACAGTTGCCAGAGGTTGCATTTTCTAATTTTGCATTTTTTTTCATCATCAGTGTCTTTCATTTCTCTTTACACTAGTTTCTTGAGACACTACAAATATCACATCATTTCTTTTGTTCAGATATCAGGCCAGTTATGCTATTAAGTCACCATAGCTCAAATAGTTGTCCACAGTTTTCACATACACTTTTCATAAATTTCTAGCTTATTCTTCTCTGTTTTCTACCTTGAAACTTAATGGTATCTTATTCTTTGCAATAATATGATCAGAGACTTTTAGTCTAATTCTTGACACTCGGGGCATCTCATCTCAAATTTGTATGCAAATAATCTTTAGAAGTGGCATTCCATATGACTTTTCTTTATTTGTAATCATCCATAAATTTAAGCACTCTTTCTTTGTAGTCAACACACATTAATGCACATAAACTGCTTTGCAGCATAATCTCAACACACTACACAATCAAACATACATGGGCAACATCTCCCTATAATCAGCAAAAAAGTCCAAAGAGTCCCACCAAAGATGGCAATCAATGCACTTTACACATGGTCACCACTTCTAGGAAATTATGCATGGACAAATGCCCATGTGTTGTTGCAATGTTTGAAATTTATGTCTATGTGCAAAGTTGCATCCAAAAAGGCATTGTGTGGATGTACTTTAAGTTCTGCCATTGCTGTTGTGGCAGATGTTGGGCCTAAATTCTGAGAAAGCCAGGAAACATATCAGAAAATCTTCTTTCTTTTCCTTTTAATGTATGCATATCAAACATTCCTAATGACCACCGCCAGTGCTACTACTACTACTACTACTACTACTACCACCACCACCACCACCACCACCACCACCACCACCACCACCACACTGCCACCACCACCACCACCAAGACAACGATAATGATGATGACAACAACAACAAATGAACTGGTAGGTTGGGTGTCTGAGCATTGTTACTTGTTAAACAAGTTAACTGAATGATCCTTCTTCTTCCCAAATCTTTTGATGACATCATCATACTATGGGTCTTAGCTTTGAAGTGTTCACAGTATTGGTTTTTTTACTAAGCTACAAGCAACAACTGCTAATAAATCCTGGGCCATACTGTTCCTCACACACTTAAGACAAGAAAAACTCCTTTCAAATGAAGTACTTCTTGCAGGAATGGTTACAGTTAGAGAAAGTAGTTCAAAGCTTCTGTGAGAATTTTTTACATTTCATTGTCAGTCAATTTTTTGTTTATGTCTTCCAAACTGACAGAGTGAAGTGTGTTTTGTTTTTTTTATTGTGAAGACAATGCAGTCTACAGTTCTAACCACACAACTGTGAGCAATGCACTATATGTTTGTAATAATGAATCCCCACCATCTACTGGTAAATGCTGAGGATAAGTGGCAAACTGGGCAGCATTGTGTAATACAAGCAAGAGCAGTTTATCACAATGTGAAAATCTTGTTTCTAGTTGTGTTTCGATATCATCTAATACCTCAAAGTACACCTGTTCTTATTTTGACATCAGTGGGTTGGTAATGTATTTATCCATCAATCCAATTCTATTCATGGAAGCTTCAGTTTGTGAATTAGTCGAGCATTTTGTGGAATTAAAAAAAAATCCATCAATTTAACTCAATTTCTTAAGTTTTTATTGTAACCTATGCATTTGGAGACAGCATTGTTACAAAACTATGGTTCAAATGGTTCTGAGCACTATGGGACTTAACATCTGAGGTCATCTGTCCCCTAGAACTTAAAACTACTTAACCTAACTAACCTAAGGACATAACACACATCGATGTACAAGGCAGAATTCGAACCTGTGACCGTGGCAGTCGCGCAGTTCCAGACTGAAGCACCTAAAACTGCTCGGCCACTGTGGAAAGATACAAAGCTATGCATCATTGGTTTTTTTATGTATCAGTAATGTTGAAAAGCAATTCAGCCTTTAAAAATTTGTTTTGAAAAACAGAGAGAAGAAGGAAAAAGTCAAAGTCTAGGATGCTATTTTTGAAACCACAGGCTTCTCTTGTAGTCATTGCACTAGAGTGTAAACCATCAATTATTTAAGACCTCAATTGCTACCAGAAGGTTTTTTTGTAAATGGAAGATATTATTCTGGTATTACAGTTCCATCTTGTTTCACCTTTCAAAGGAATGCATTTACCAATAATACTGTCAAGAATTGTCATGCATCTGGAAGTCTGGTGGAAGAAAGCAGAAATACTCTGAAATATGAAGAAAAAAAGTCCTTACTCATTTTATACAAGAGCAGCTCTGCTGCAAAACTAAATTTAAATGATGTGCAAAACAGCAGGTAAAAAGAGCTTGGGAGACAATATGAAGAACCTTAGCTTCCAGGCCATTTAATTCTCCTGTCAAAATGCAAGCACCATCATAGTTTCAGCCATTATTTTGTTCTTCGTATCATAATTCTGAAATGCACCACTTCTCAGCGTGACTAACATAATGAAAAACAAGAAAATGTTCTTAAATCTCACATTAGCAGTCCACCAGCCTAACAACAATGGAGAATTGTGACTTCTCAGAAATGTCTGCTGCTTCATCCACGCTGCAGGCATAAAATGAGGTTGAATGTGTATTATTCAAAAATCGAATCATCTGTAATTCAGTCAGTGTGTTCTGTATAGTTTTTGAAAATCCCTGGAAATAGCAAATTTTATTCCAATGTGCATTCAAATCTTTGTTTCTGTTTAGCACAAATTTAAAAATGGCTCTGAAATTTCTGGGATTCAGTAAATCTTTTGTCTCATCATGACCTCTGAAGGCTACCTCCCTCTTACACAAAAGACTTGTGTTATCAACTAGAATTTTTATTATCTCTGTTCACTTTCACTTCATGGTTGGAAATGTTCATTAAGTAGCTCTGAAATATTAAACACTTGTTTGGATAGTTCTTGAAATGGAATAAAACTACTTAGGTGATCTTTAGAAGAAAGATGCCATGCTAAACCGTTAGACAGATTCTTCACATCATCAAATGCCTCCGCAGACCATACAGATTTTCTAGTGCTTAGGAGCAAACATGGCCAGCAGAAGAATTTTCCTTCTGTAGGGCTAGCACATAACCACTTGTGCTGATCATGCCATGAAGTTTGTAGTGCCCATGTTTTGAACTTACATTTCTGAAGAAAGTTGGTGTTGAACATCTTCTGTTCACTGTTTCATGAGGTTTCACCTCTCCTTGAAAATGAAAGCTCTTGCAAGGAAGTAATGATGTCCTCACTCAAAATTGTTACATCAGTACTTGTATAGAATTCACTACACACAGGACAAGTAACATAAGGGAAACCTAGAGAGGTGGTACCACAAGTGGTCTCCCATGGCACAGAGGCACACAGCAGCTTGGCTAAGGCAGCCTGTATTTTTTCTCCTGTTTCTACCAGTGACATAATGGTTACCATGATAATTGAGCATTTACAGATGGCCTGACATGTGTCTGGCCTCCTTGGGGTTTGCCATATGCTTTGTGACTCCGTATGCTTTAGCTTAGCCTTAAAATTTCACATTTTGACTTGCTCCCTAGTGCTGGCAATTTAGAAGAAAAAACATAAGTTAATGTCTCTCACGTTTGGCAAAAGTGCATAAATGTTTATACTAAAAATAACTATTGCTGCAACTACTACTACTTCTACTACAGAAAAGTGAGGAGGCCCTGCCTCCCTTTCCACCTCTGATCACAGGCCACTGCTTTGTTGTTGCCATTATAGCTACATCAGTTGAAGTATTTTAGGTAAACGTAGAACAACTTAACAATAATCCTTCCAAAGTTTCAGTGCCATTGTAGGATGCTTCTAAAGCAGTTTTTTTCTATTCATAAGTCTAAAAATAATTGTGAAGAAAAGATTACTCCTGAAAAACGTTTCTGCAGTCTCGCCTAAATAGTGATAAGCTTGTAATTGAAGATGACATGAAACAATTACCAAGTCAATCTTCTTGAAAATTATGGTCTTCTTTAGCATACAGTTGTTCCATTACAGTATATGGTGTTTCTTGATTCACTAATCTGACAGCATGTACAAGATTATTCAGATCTGATAAATACATCACTGTGTACAGACATTTTGTCTGTATGATTTATGGAAGAAATAATCACTCCCAAATGCACACACTTATTTCTGCAGAGTATCAGTATAACTAGTTAAATAAAATGAAAGAAACTTCCACATGGGAAAAATATATTAAAAACAAAGATTCCAAGACTTACCAAGCAGGAAAGCGCCGGTAGACAGGCACAATAAATAAAACACACAAACACACACACAGAATTTCTAGCTTTTGCAACTGACGGTTGCTTCTTCAGGAAAGAGGGAAGGAGAGGGAAAGACGAAAGGATGTGGGTTTTAAGGGAGAGGGTAAGGAGTCATTCCAATCCCGGGAGCGGAAAGACTTACCTCAGGGGGAAAAAAGGACAGGTGTTTCCGCTCCCGGGATTGGAATGACTCCTTACCCTCTTCCTTAAAACCCACATCCTTTCGTCTTTCCCTCTCCTTCCCTCTTTCCTGAAGAAGCAACCATCGGTTGCGAAAGCTAGAAATTCTGTGTGTGTGTGTGTTTTTTTTATTTATTGTGCCTGTCTACCGGCGCTTTCCCGCTTGGTAAGTATAACTAGTTAGTTAGTTAACTAGGGTATGTACTGTTTGTATTGTAAAGATATGTTTATTAATACAAAGAGAAAATGAAATTGTAAGTTTAGGCTAACCTTAATTTTAATCCTGCAAGAAACGGGTTATAAGTAGTCAATAACATTTTTATCTGCTTTGACATTTGAGTTTTGTTGCTTTCTCTAGTGTGATCAACAAATATTGTCCACAAATCTCATAATTTACTTTCTAGGATACAATGATAAAAAGTGATATGTATCAGATAATTCTGCGTGGAAAGTAAAATGTACACTTGTAGCAGACAGATAATGAGAATTGAAAATAATTTCTTGTGTGCATGAGATTTCTACATTTCATAGTAATAATTGCTGAATATGTTTTCAGGGGATACCACAAAAGGAGGGTTCTGAGGATGCAAGTGCTGGCTGTCTTGATTTGTTTCGCACCCCCAATCTAAGAAAGAATTCTCTTGTGCTGTATGTTATATGGTTTAGTGTGTACATAGTCTATTATGGTCTGGTGCTGAACTTGGGAAACATTGGTGGAAATGTGTATATAAATACTGTGCTTTCAGGTATGTAAGGGAGCCCTACTCATTTATAATATGTTAGATATGGAAATAACAATTGTTTTATAGTGATTTTTATTCAAGAATGTATGTTTCACAAACTGACTCATATATATTTCTTATATATAGGTGTAGTTGAGTTACCTTCCATTGCTATAAGTATTTTGTTCCTACTGAAAATGGGACGCCGATGGCCATTTTGCTTGACATTGCTACTGTCAGGCATTGCCTGTCTACTTACAATTCCAGTACCACTTGGTAAGTGTTTAACATCTGCAAATACCTGTTCATATTTATTCACAATTTGATTTTGAAGTTTTCTAGTTGTTACTGCACAATAGCTTTTAACATTTGAGTTATGGAAGTACATTCAGAATTTAACACTGCATAATGTGATCGTCTGACATCAAATTTCCATCTTTCCATATGGTCCTGAGATCCTGATTTCACAAAGTGTAGAACTGAAGAGCAGTGAATTTAAAATATGATGCTAGTGAAGAATGCTTCACATTGTTTAAACAGCTGTCTGAATGAATGGTTTGGACACAGAGGGACTAAATATCAAGACCAGGGAGTCAGAAATTTACAAAGAAAGCTTAATATATGTATTTGGTCATATCATACAGCATAACGAAAGGTTATTAACAAACTTGTAGTGGTTTAAAATTTTCCCAAGAAGAGACTGTGACAATGAGGTCCTGTTGACTCAACAGAATATTATCTCTTACACAAAAATATGTCTCTTGTGGGAATACAGGTTCTGACAATGGACACAGTAGAAATGGATCTTTTAAATTATGAATCTCTACAGAGGAGATGGTAATGACTTCTGTAAAGGTGAGTTACACAGGAGCTAGTTAGGACTTTCCCCAGTTCATTTATACCAAGAGATACACACAGGATGCTCCTTGGAAACAGAGCAAACCAACATATTTTGGAAAGGAAACATGCAGAACAGCTGCAATAAGTTCAATATTAAACTTCCTTGCACATTAAAACGATGTGCCAGACCGTGACATGAACTCAAGACCTGTGCCTTTCACGGGCAAGTGCTCTACCATCTGAGCTACTCAAGCATGACTCACACCCATCCTGACAGCTTTACTTCTGCCTGTACCTCGTCTCCTATCTTCCAAACTTCACAGAAGCTCTCTTGTGAAACATGCAAAACTAGCACTCCTGGAAGAAAGGAGTGCTAGTTCTGCAAGTTTTGCAGGAGAGCTTCTGTGAAGTTTGGAAGGTAGGATACGAGGTACAGGCAGAAGTGAAGCTGTGGGGATGGGGCATGAGTCATGCTTGCGTAGCTCAGATGGCAGAGCACTTGATTGCTAAAGGAAAAGGTCCCAAGTTTGAGTCACAATCAGGCACACAGTTTTAATCTGCCAGGAAGTTTGCCAGGAAGTTTCATATCAGCACACACTCCACTGCAGAGTGAAAATTTCATTCTGGAAGTTCAGTATTCTTTACCACAATAGCTGTTTCAGCTTCACTGCCATTCTCAAGTAACCTAGGAATAGAACGTTGATGAAATTTTGTGCACATTGGCTGTCCAAGTGAATAATTATACATTGAAATAGTACATTCGTACTTATGTCCAGTTTGATTTGATGCCCATACCACATCTCTAGTAAACCTTCAGTGTCTAATTCATAGAGATTACATGATATGTAATAATTATAAGTGTATGGAACAAGTTTTGTCACTGATTTGAAAGTTCATTTACTATAAAGAATGACTTGACATTTATGTGACAGTATTTTACTCTGAGGCTATATGTTTACAAAGTATAGCTAGCTACGGAACAATTATGTTATATTTCAGTGATTGATTTTTGCTCTGAATTACACCTTTGGTCTGAGTGTATTTTGTTGTCGATATGTACTATTCGTTTTCATGTTCCAGTATGACAATAAAGCTTTCCAGATGATATTTATGTCTAAAGCCTATATGTTCATTTAGTATTTCGTCTAGATAGTCTTTTTATGTATACTGGGTCTGTTCAAAAAATACCAGAAATTTGTACACAAAAGTTTTCTACACTTACCTTTTACTTGTTGTACATGGTCTCGTTTGAAATACTCTCCTCCACAATTGATACAATGCTCTCAACACCATTTCCACTTCCAGAAGCAGTCTTGGTACACCTCTGCTGAATCACATGAAGTGCCATCTGTAATCTCACATATTGTTGGAAATCTTCATCCTTTCAATGGGTTTTCAACTTCAGAAATAAAAAAATGTCCACAGAGGCCAGGTCTGGATAGTATGGAGGACGAGACAGCACGGTGATTTGGTTTTTTTTTCAATAGTCATGCACCAATATTGATGAATGTATGGGTGCGTTATTGTGATGCAAGAGCCATGAATTGTCTTGCCACATTTCAGGCCATTTCCTTCTCAAATTTTCTTGCATGCATCACAACACATCCTGATAGTACCATCAATTAACAGTTTGTCTCTGTGGCCCGAATTCATGATGAACTAAACTTTCAAAGTAGAAGAAATTATCGGCGTGGCTTTGACATTTGATCTGACCTGATGAGCTTTTGTCAGTCTTGGAGAGCTTTCCCCAACCATTTGTGAAGATTGAAACTTGGTCTCAACATTATAACCCTAGACCCATGTCTTATCACCAGTTATGATTCTCTTAAGGAACATCTCATTCTCATTTGTGCAATCCATAAGCTCTTCACACATTGTGAGGTGAAGGTCTTTATTGTCTTGACTCATGAGCCATGGGATGAACCCAGTGGCAACATGATGCATTCCAAGACAATGTGTCAGAGTTTCATGACATGATCCAACTGAAATGTTAAATTCTTCTGCAATCTCTCAGACAGTCAGTCTTTAATTTGGAAGCTCAATTTTGTTGATGTTCCTGACATCAGTGTTTAGTAGATATCAAAGGGCATCCCGAACAACTTCTGTCCAGCCATTTTTAAACTGTGTGAACCACTTGTAACACCGAGTATAGCTGAAGCATTCATCACCTTCTGCATCATTTGGTGATTCTCTGTAAAGGTTTTCTTGAGTTTCATGCAGAATTTGATGCAGATGTGTTGTTCCTCTAACTCAACCATTTAAAAATACGCAAACTGTGTGACACAATGTTCTACTCAATACAGCACTGAACAATAACTAAGTGACCTACAACAATGAGACTTCTGGCAGTTACACATTAAACACAGGTGTGTGCAAGGATGTCAATTGCATTTCACTTCAACCCACCATTGGTGTGGAATTTTGAAACTTCTCGAATCTTTTTAACAGACCTCATACAGTGCTCTGATGGTATGCACCAGTATGCCATACCAGTGCCTCTGACGAAAAAAATCAGAACCACAGATTTTGAGATGGGGGTATGACAGAACTTTTTCTGTGCTTGAATTGATGTAAAACTATGCCTATTGGTTGTGAGACTGGACTCTACTACATCTAGACATACGCAGTGGTGAGCAGTGAGTGATGGCTGTGGCCATCCGACTCTTCTTACCCTTCCCTGCCTCGTCCATCACTCTGCACAAGCTCCACTTTATTGCCACATGTCACTTCAGTCAGTTTATTCGATTCGACTCAGTTTGGTGTCAAGTGCCTGCTCAACCTGCCACTGTTCTGTTGCACTTACTCAGTTATCTTGAGTAACATTCTAAAACTAAACTGCAAGAAATTTTTTGTTTATCATGTACAGTGGATAAAACAATTAGTTATATCAGTAAAAAATCTAAAAAACAAAAACTATCCAATGAAGCTGAAAAATGCCCACCACAGCCAATAGGAACAGTTGAAATGGAGTCACCAGTGACTGCTTGATCCAGCATCAGTTCATCTTCTTCTACTGATGATGTCAACAAGGGTGATCAACCGTGGCCAGACTGAGAAATATTGATAGCTTCTGAATTTTTGTCTTGGTGGTTCTGTATAAGAAGGACAATGCCATTGTGTGTGCTCAGGGAACAGGAGAAATATTGATGCCTTCTTCTGTCCTGTGTAATATCTGCATTCCAGCAACAACTTCTCTTGCAGCTTGTCTTATAGATGTTTTTACTTTAAGTGCAGGGAAGTCATTGATGATAGTTATATCTATCGATACACTTTGGACAGTTTTGCTTAATGTGCCCTGTAGTTCACAGCTATGACAAATTGCTTCAACAATAGCTACATGCACGGTGAAAATATTTTCCTCAAATGGCACTTTACTAAAATCTTCAAAGTTGTGTAGTATGTAAAAAGATTTTAAGCGAGTATGGCTGTGTATCTTAGATCCTGATAGTATTTTGCACATGTGTTCAAGGGCATGACCATGTTTAGACCTTTGGTTAATAACTGAGATAGTAGGTGTGAAAGGAAGCACATTCAGAAAGACAATTCATGTGGTTGAATTTTGGAGATGCCTGAGTGGCATGAAGGTCCCATTAATTGTTATGCAGCCTTCTTGCAGTAAGTTAGAAATATGTTTAAGAAAAGTACAGATGTTGACACATACAATTCAAGAACAGTGTATAATATTTGAACCAGATGTTTTGTCTTAAGCAGTCATTCATGATGCTGCTTCTGGTGGGATAGTGTTGTCAAGGATGATGTATGAGTGGCGACATGTTGCTGCAATGTCAGCAGTGACTACATACCCACAGAGGTATTACCTGAATGCTCCATCGGTGCTTCGATCTTATTGTTGGGTATTGAATGAAGTGTCACCACGTAACTGGTCACAGAGCTAGCTTTGGCTGGCTAATAATCTTGTTGGTTCCTTTCATTTCAAAATAATTTCTTAACAGAAATATCATGATCAACTACATAAACACTTTTATGCATACAATAACAACACACAAGTTGAAATGCAATTGCAGTACATTAACAACCAAGGTACAAACAGAAAATAACAGTTGCTTAATCTAGGAAAATAGACACATCTATTTACTTCTATAGCCACCACACAAATCATAGTGGTTGATTCAACAGGCTGTTACATCAAACATTGTACAAAAATGTTAAACAATGGAAAGTCCACGATGGAATAAAAACACTAGTCACCACATATAGGAGAAATTAAGTTTCAAGACAGATAGGTGCAGTAATAAAAATGCTAGAAAGATTTCAACTTTTGGGCATAGTCCTTTTTCAGAAGTAGAAAACTTACACACCCATGTCACTGTGCCTGTCTGTGACTTAATGCCTCCTCAAAATAATGACTAGCAATCTATCCTTTCCATATTATTGTACAAAACTGCTAATTATTTTTAAAACTGTCTCTAATGGCCTAAGTATATGCTAAGTTCTGAGAGCTCTTGCTGCAAAACATTTGGACTTGAGGGTTACAGGTTAATAACTATGTGGACTGAGAAAGATTCCTGTTGGATGATTGTCTACACAGTGTATAGGAAGTAGGAACATTTCATATTTTGTATTTGTCATATTTCAGTTCATGTATGAAAGATAATTTAAAATGACATTGCTATCCTTAGTGAAAAACATACATAAATGCATGAATTTCTATAAATGTTCTGTTTGTGCATGTCTTAAATTAATGTGACACAGTGGAAACAAATTTTTTCGTTATTGTTCACCAATAACTCAAAGATGTGCACTATCCAGTTTTATGATTTTTAAATGCTTATGAAAAAAATTATTTGTGTCGTAGGTAAAGCCCACCAGGGAGGGAAAGTTCCACAAGACTTATTCTATGTACATTATTTTAAGATGATAATATTCAGTAAAATTTCTGAAAATTTGTCACTTCATTTTGCTGGTTACGTAAGTTACTGCCACTGTAACACAGCATTTTAAAACTGATATGTTATGCCATTCTTATCACAGTGAAATATTTAACTTTTTCATAATTTGTACACTGAACTAAGAGAGAACTTAATTACTACTTAACGTAACTGCCACAAACATGAAAACTTACTATTGAAGAATGCAAAACTGGAGTTCTTCAAACTGTAGAGATCCTTGGCAGGAGCTAAAACAGTTACTTCGGGTAGTTAACTAGAGGTAGGGGGAAAAAAGGCTGTGCTTAGAACTGTGCCGCAAGAGAAAAGACCGAGGAAAGTTCGGAGCTGCTTTTTTTACTCCTTTCCCCTTTCCTTTCATTCTCCCCTTCTCCTCCTCATTACTTAACTTCATAGAAATGTTCTTCTGCTTAACAAGTTATTCTAGTTGCTGCCCGTCACTTTCAAATTTCATATAAATGTGTTAAAATTGGCATGCATGGATATAGACATAATATAACTTTGAGATGAACACATCATGTGCAATATGGATTGGTTTACTACTGAGGAAGTACAGAAACTGAAGTGTTGACAAGGGAAAGCTTGTAACATAAAAGAGCTAGATTTTACAGGAGAAGTTAAAAATGTTTGTTGGTATGTAAAAAAGAAGTTTCAGTTATATAAACTGGCTATAAAACATAAAAAACTCTTGTAAAACAAACTCTTGTGTCACAAACACATGAAACTTTCCTCAGTATTACGAATATACTGGCACAGATCGTAGCTGGACAGCTGTCTACCATACAGTGTATTACAGTGGGTCAACACTGGCATGAATGTGAAGATGGCACTTGATGGCATTCAAGATTTACTGTTGTTGTATTTAAAGATTTTTGTGGCTTTTCTGCCTCATGTACATGTATTTTTTTTTTTTTTTTTTTTTTTTTTTTTTTTTTTGCTACCTGTCCGCCTTAGCTTATCTGGTACATATTTATTTTCTCTTTGGTCATCTTTAGGTCCAAAATTGCACAAGTATCTTAATCGGCCGATGGAAAAAATGCTTCTTGAAGTGTTTACTAAACACACAGCAACAGAACCTCTTATTAATGCTTATTGTGTTATGAGTGATCTGACATCTACATTCTGTAGATGTTTAAATCTAGACTTCAGAATAGCTTAGTTAACTTCTGTCATGAATAATGTCTTACCTTATGTCAGGAAAGATGACGTGCATT